>NC_138960.1:27812500-28485000 GCF_965226115.1 Aulonocara stuartgranti
GGATTGAGCTGTTGTTTTGCACTAATTAGGAAATGTTAGCATGCTAACACACTTTCCCAAAGTGGAAATGTTTTAGCGTCTGTAAGCATTTACACATGCTTGTTCCAGTGGTTTCGCAAATAAATAAATAAAAGCTAAACTGGCTAAAATAGAAAGCGAAACATCAAAAATAAAATATCCCTTCTGTCACGCTTAAACTCAGCATGTGTGGACAAGTTGGCAGTCTATTGCCATTCTTAATACAAAGATAGGCATTGTAAATGTTGAGATTTTAATGATTTTTTTCTTTGTTTTTTTAAAACATTTGTACTTTGACTTTGTCTTCTCATTCCTGTTGCAATGGGAATACAGGCAGGCTGTGGTTACTGAAATAAGCAATTACTTAACTTGCTTGTGACTTCAAGTCTAAAGCAAACGAATCAGTATTTTTCCCAAAAATCTGATATTGATTGGTCTGTTTAAATGAGTTTGGGTCAAGCATCATCTTTGTCCTTTGTTTAATAGAGTTTTGAATTTGTGCAAAACAAAGATTTTGGTCTTTTTAGTATTGTTTTTGTACAAGTCAAATATCACACTCAGAGACTCCTGAACAGATATATGTAAAGATGATGATAGAAAATCCTTATTTGGGGACAAAGTTAGTATTGCATATTAATCAAATAGAATTGCATATTCCATACATTCAGTTTTTATGCTAAGATAATTAAGTCGTCTGAGACACTTCAAGACCTTTGGCTCTTGTCCATATTATGACAAAACACAAAATTAATATTATTTCTTTACTTTTGGAATCAGCCTGACGGGGAAAACATGACCTGTTTCCAATTAGCCGAATACACAGCTTTCTTTTTCACTGTTTTTATGTGAATCAAACCCTAAAAAAAGCTTCTTCTTTTTCTTCTTCTTTCAACTGCTTCCTTTAAGCTTGTATCTGTATCGTTATCAGTATCAAGTATCTTTGTACAGTTTTAAATTAAATACATGTCTGAATAATTGGCAGATCATAGTGTTTTATTTTTTTTATTTACCCTTTGCCCAACATAGTACTTTATATAGCCATTTTTTATAGTTTGTGGGTGTTAGTGTATGTGACTGAAAGATGGCACACGTTTGCTAGGAATTGAATTTCCCAAATATGAGCCAGGCTTCTCTGTGCAGGTAGCAGATTTGCTCATAAAGCATTCAGGAGCCCTGGTAATTAGCAGCCTGTATACAGAGGCCTCTGAGTGGCAAATAAGGCCAGTGAGTGAGATTGTTCCTGTCAGGCAGGTAACAGAGCGTGAACATCCCATTAAACACCTCTTTTTCCTCTCAAGATCAGATTTTCTCCCTTTTGCATGGATTGCTGTGCTCGAGATCGGTCTTTCTGCAGCTCCCTGAGTAGACTCGCCACCCCCGTTAGCACCGAAACATCAGCCGGACCGAGTTGACAAATTCCCCAAAATGATGTCCCCCTGACAACAAGTGGCTGCTGCTGCAGCTGCTGTTGTTATTCAGTGCCTGTGGTTAATCAAGCCCACGCTCTTTAGTCATTTGTTTGTGTGGAGGAAATCAAAAGAAGTTAAAGCAAAGTCTGGGACAGGACCCACATACAGTCAGGAGAGAAAACCGAGTGATGAATGGGTGCTGAAGCGTTGCTTTTGCACGAGTATGGAGAAGTGACGGCAGTAGATGTTGACTCAACTACCCCAGGGAAAACAGAAAACTGCTGAACAATTTATGAGCTGTCATGAAATTTTGTGTTTTTTGCAGTAGGAAAATAACACCGATTACCGAAGATTGTTACACAGTGGAATCCTGGCGGACAGTAAGCGCAGTTCAAATTAGTTTTAAAAGCAAGAGTGCCGCATTACCTCACACTCCCACTCCATCTCTCCCCACCTGAGGCCAAGGTGAAGCCGTGTGGATTTATCGCTTTATTTGTTGTTACTTGTAAATAGACTGAGTCAGACAGAAGATGCTTTAACTATCCCGCAGTGCATTGGAGCATCCCCTTAAATGTAAGTTTTTTCTCCGCACACTTGTATGTTTTGAAGCAAACATTCCCTAATGCAGCTTCAGTCCAGATTAACATTACCATGTATTCAAAGCAAACAGATGAGAAAGATTTTTCAAAGCAGCTCTAATCTCCATAACATCCTTGCTGCCACGCTTAAAGAAAAATATGTTTTCGAACAGCGACATCTTTGAGGAAAATTGTGTTTTTGCCACCGAGTCTAAGAATCCTACACTCATTAGGCTACATTAGCATCTGTTGGGTGTTGGGTGTTACTTTACAAGTTTCCAGACAGAAAAGCAGCCTCTTCTCTCTTTATTTCCTGCACTCTGTTTTGTCTTTCCCTTTATTCCAGGCAGAAGGAAGCACAACTTCCAGCAGGGCTCACGTGCAGATCTGTGTGGGTAGATAGGAAGCTGGCACGACGCTTCCAGTTCCGTTATGCCAGACTGAAGGATGAATGTCACCGTAGGCACTAATGCCAATTGAGAGATGGTACCATAGATTCCACCCTGAGACATCTGGAATC
The DNA here is from genome assembly GCF_965226115.1 of Aulonocara stuartgranti. NCBI lineage: Eukaryota > Metazoa > Chordata > Actinopteri > Cichliformes > Cichlidae > Aulonocara > Aulonocara stuartgranti. Next base: position 27,815,026 of record NC_138960.1, read on the forward strand.
CCAGGTGCCCTTTCCAACCGATCCAGGTCTCAGCTGCAGGAAGCCAGGAGTCCTCGTGGATGCCAAAAGCTTCACAACACCAGCCAAGCTACACTGAGCCTTATCGCCTCCACCAGAACCCTTTATGGGCCTATTCACCTCAATCAAAGCTGTTATTTAGGTAACGAGCCAAGATGGCGGATACCGCTGCGCTCCAATTACCCACTATGTCTTCTCCATGTTTCCTTGCCAACTCCCCCACAAGACCCGATTCTACTCATCTTTCCCAGCTGCTCTGGCGCTGCTCCCCTTCTTCAGTATCTGTGCGGCGCGAGACCTTTCAGAACAGAAGGGCTCTGTCGGCGCTAGATTCACTCGCAAGAGATGACTGCCACGGTGTTTAGCGGGTTTTATCAATAGTGCAGAAGTGTCTGTCAAAGTGCAACGTCTTTAAGCCTGCAGGTAATCCGTGATATTACCAGTGTTGGTGTCATTACTCAGTAAAAGTAACGTGTTACAGATTACACATTACTTTTCTTAAAGGTAATTTAATATGTTTAGCCAGAGAAAGTAATTTGTTACACTACTCATTACATCACTTTCTTGTTGCGCTGTAAAACATTACCCCGTATGAACACAAAGCCAGCAACACAAGGCAAAGACAAAAAAACAGACAAAGAAAAACTTCATAGCGATCGCCTGCAGTGATTCTACAGATACAGAGGCTACAGACTGCTCATCAATATTTTTCTGACTTGTTGAAGTTCAATATCAGGGCCCTATTTCAGGAAGCCGGTTTAGAAAACTCAGAGTTAAAAACGATACTCAGGGTTGAGTAACCCCGAACTGTCCAACTCGGAATATTCGGTTTCAGAAAGGCTGATAACAATTAGTTCAGTCAACGCGGAGTTGCTTTAACCCCAAGTTAAGCGTGCGCACGAGGATACATAAAGCCCTGATTAGTGGAGCACAGATTAAGCGAGTCACCATGGAGACGGAGGGAAAGAAGGCGCGGTCAATGTATTTTACAGCACTTGAGGCCGAAATTCTGATGGCAGCATATGCCGATAACATGCAGATTCCACGGAAAAAAAGTAACACAGCCTCAGCTGCAAAAGAAAGGGAGCATGCATGGCAAAACATAGCCTACAGAGTCAATGCGTGAGTGTTAATTTAAACATTGATCTAGGGATTTCCACCCATTTAACACGTTATTTTATTATATTTTATTTTATTTTGTATTTTATACATTTTATTTTGTGATGTGATTTGAGCGCAGGTGCAACCCAACAGGCCCCAAACGTTCCTGGCAGCAAGTAAAAATGAAATATAAAAATATAGTCCAAACAGGTAAGGTGTAATTGTATTATGAGCCATAGTGCTCGGTCTGTTTGTCCGATGTAAATCAATTGCAGTTAGAGGCTACATTAATTTTCTTTCTGTAAGCACTTATTGAAATTATCTGAGCACATTACAAGTACATATTTGCTTACTCTGTATGCTCAAATGTGACCCGTTATAGCCAACAGAAAAAAAAGCGGAGGCCTGAAAAACAGGTGGAGGTCCTCCACCACCACCACTCACAGAGGCTGAGCAGTTGGCTTCCACATTTGTGATAATGTTGGCAGCATCACATATGATCTTCACAGTGCAGAGAACACAAATTAGCATCCATTACTATAATGAAATAATTTGTTAGTTTGAAATGCTACAGGGAACTATGTACCTGCACATTAATGCTGTGGAAAGACTTCCTGTTCACATGGTCTCCTTCATTTACTGAAGGAGCAATGATTGGAATGTGAGTGCCATCTATACAGCCAATCATGCCTGGGAACCGTGAAAATAAATGTAACATTTAAGTAGTAGTTCAAATATCACCACATCATGAATTAAGTTTTGTTCATCCTGATACCTGCAATTTTGTGGAATCCCTCTTTGATAAATCTTGTGGGTCTATGACCGGGGAACACCACAAACGAGTACAGGAGACGTTTCAGTGCAACTGTAACATTCCTGACTGCCCAACAGACGGTAGCCTTGGAAACGTGCTCAGCGTCACCAATATTATACAGAAAGCTCCCGTTTGCAAAAAAACCGAAGTGCAATACAAATAATATGTACAGAACTGAGAGAATGTCCGCGATGTGTCACATGAGCAATATTAGGCCTGAGGATGTTATTCAAATAAATTATAGATTGTGCTGAAAAACGGTAACGTTCACACAGGAAATCATCAGGAAATGATAAAATGTCCGAACGCGCTCTAATCACTCTCTCCCGGCGGAGAGAATTTGGGCTTCAACATCTACTGGCTCTTCAAGGAAGGGGCACGCCATGTCTGACACTTCCTACAGTCAGGTTTCTGACAAAGAGGCGGAGAAGGTCAGGGTTAGTTGAAGTAAACCTGCTAGGGGGCAGGTTAGCTTCACGGAGTGTGTCGTCATAGTAACTCACTCAGAATTAATCTAAACTCGCTTTGTGAAACCGAAAACCCAGAGTTTTCGTTAACTCAGGGTTTACTTACTCAGAGTTTGCACTAAACCGGCTTCCTGAAATAGGGCCCTGGTTGCTGGACTGTGCTATCATGCTGCAAAGAGCCAAAGTTGTATTAGCAGTTTCTCTTCTGCGCAATAAAAATAAAAGTGATGTCCACTCCTCAAAAACTGCACCATTGTTCTGCTCCACCATTTACGTCTTACTTGTTTTTTGGCTCCTCTTAGCTAGCTTCACTTTGTTTTTCATGTTTGATGTAAAGATCGTAAACAAAGAACATGCTAATGCTAATAGCTTCTATTGGTCCCTCTCACACTCCACTAGCCTGGTTTAAATCATACCTATCTGACCGCACTCAGTTCATTCAATTAAAATCCTTCACTTCTCAGCTTTCTCCTTTATCCACTGGGGTGCCCCAGGGATCTGTCCTCGGGCCCCTTCTTTTCATCATCTACCTTCTTCCACTCGGACATATTTTTCGTAAATATAATATTCAGTTCCACTGCTACGCCGATGACACCCAGCTCTATCTCTCTACCAAACCTGACTCTACTCTTCCTCCACCCTCCCTCATCCTCTGTCTAGCTGAACTTAATTCTTGGTTCTCCTCCAACTTTCTTAAACTCAACAGCAATAAATCGGAACTTCTCCTGGTCGGCACTAAACGACTGCTATCCAGAATTAACAATTTCTCTCTCACCATCAATAACTCGCTGGTCCCTATCTCTCCCTCTGTGAAAAGCTTGGGTGTCATTCTCGATAGCACATTATCCTTTAACTCACATATCAATAATATTACACGTGCAGCATATTTCCAACTCCGTAACATTAATCGCCTCCGCCCCTTCCTCACACCTCACGCCACTGCCATTCTCATCCATAATCTTGTTATCTCTAAAATTGACTACTGCAACTCATTATTATTTGGCCTTACACAAAAATCTATCAACAAGCTCCAACGTGTCCAGAACTCTGCTGCCCGTATTATTACTAGGACTTCTTCTACCCACCACATCTCCCCAATCCTGAAGCAACTTCACTGGCTCCCGGTCAAATTTCGCATCCATTTTAAAATAATTCTGTATACATTCAAGGCTATTCATTCTCTCTCTCCACCGTACCTCTCTGACTTATTACAGATGAAGCTCCCATCCCGCTGCCTCAGATCTTCATCTTCTCTTTCTCTCTCTGTTCCCTCTGCTCCTCTGATCACAATGGGAGGGAGGGCCTTTAGCTGCTCTGCCCCTCGACTTTGGAATTCCCTACCCCCGGACCTCAGAAATATTAGTTCATTCTCTCTTTTTAAGTCCACCCTCAAAACTCATCTGTTTAAAATTGCCTATTCTTAAATTTCTGTATGTTTTAACTTTTATCTTCTTATTTCCAGTTTTTATCTGTTGTACAGTGTCCTTGGGTGCTTTGAAAGGCGCTATTTAAATAAAATGTATTATTATTATTATTATTATTATTATTATTATTATTATTATTATTATTATTATTATTATTAATAAACATTGCTAATGATAGCGAACATGGTAAATCACGTAGCTCATGCTGAGCTCCAAGCTGCTCCTAATAGCAGGTGAGCTCCACTGGTGTCTGTGTGAATGGTGGTGGTGGGGGAACAAAACAAAACATATTTTTAAGTGCCATAGAACGGCTAAGGTAAAAAGGCACAGATAGTTCACTATTTAAACCTTACATCAGCATTTTAGCACTCTCACTGTAATAGGTACTCTATGCTGGCATGCTGACATCAGCATTTAGTTCAAAGCACAGCCTCAGACCTGGGCTCTCTTTGTTTCAAATGCAGATACGTTGTTAAACTACACTTTATTTCTATGTGTGGATGATCCAATGCGTGTGTTACCCTTTACTCCCATACATCTCTGCCACAAAAGATTTCTTATTTCTAGTATTTTTTACCAGTGAGCATCATAGCGGATAAACTTCATACAGAATTTGGAATCGCTATTTGTTCTCTTACTCACTCACTGCAGACCTCACTTTAGAGCAGCTTTGATCAAGTGCAGCTTCAGTGGAGTTTTTCATCTTGAGATGACTCTACACAAGCAATTAAGGCTGAACTCATCAAACAAAGCAATCGCCTATGTTGCCGGAGTAAACATATGTCCTTAACCTGTAGTTCATAAAACTCGCACTGAAGGCTAATCGCAGGTAATTTAGCAGAGAAAATTGTCTATGTTGTAAATGCACAACATTGGATGACAGGAGCACCAATTGCTGATCATTAAATATTTAGTTATGTCGTGGGTCACCATAAATGGGCAGCACAACGTGACCGCCACGTGGGAGGCATTTAAGACTGAAATATAAGAGACCACTTAATGTGTTGGGAATATTTTGATCATCATAAAGGCTGTGCCCAGAGGGAAGGTGCATGTACACTAACTCCCCCTCATTTATTTGAAGAGTTAATGCATCTGACAGGTACAAATGGCCTTCATTATTCTTGTTTTCCCAGTTAGAAATGATTTTCTGGTTATTGCAGTAAAGGTGAAAACCAGAGTTTCCCAATTCAGTGATCAAAGGCAGTGAATCTGAAGTAGTAGACCTCTGGCTGGTGCAATGAACCTGCCTGAATAAGAAGATAAGAAAAGAGGGTTTTGTATTTTATTAAGCATTGCGAAGGTTAAGTGTGCTCAGATCCATTTGGATTCATTTGTTAGATTAAATGCACCTGAAGTTATGTTGTAAGTACTGCAAATGTTGAATTTTAGTGGGGTCTCCAGCTTGAATTGTCCTACCTGATCGATCAAACCAACAGAGAAAGCAAGCTTGCCTGTGAAAAAAAATAATAGAGAAAATTATTGATAAGTAAAAAACCCCAAAATGTTTGAGATGCTGAATATGGCACAGACATTTGTGGATATTTTATCAGGTAGAAGGAATAACCTAAAAAACTCCAAACTCATTCATCCTTCTCCGGCTGTTCTTTTTCATTGTGGAGCTGCAGTTTAGCCCAAATGTTATTCAGCTCCACTCTCAGAGTCATCACCTCCAACTTGCGCTCCTCGGTGCCTTTCACTCCGTGTAATTCGCAAGTCCACAGCATCTAATCTGGTTTGTTGCTCTGAGGCTGTCGACAGAAAAGCAAGGACAGTTCGTATCACATTTAAATTTAATCATGGTAAACAGTAGAGGTTATGGAAGTCTGAAAGCTTATTAAAAAAACATGCTAATCATTAAAGGATAATGCTAGCATGCTTTGTAAATTCTAATGTAATTTATGCAAAAGACTTTGAATTGATCAGAAAGTGTTGGGCTTTAATGCAATTACAATTTATCTGTGATAAAAATGATGAAGAGTAAAGACATCTCAAAGTTTACTTTAGTAAATATAAAATTATGCAATATATGGTGCCGTGCAAAATTTTTGTCCCACCGCTGATTCCTTTCTATCCGGTCGTTAAGTCTGACGTCACTAGCCGTGTCTGGGCCTAAACTCCGCTGCAGGTCCATATATCAAACGATCACTATGGCATTACTGAGAGTTGAAAAACTGTCTAAAGTCTTCCATCTTTAATAAAATGATCAGCGTTCTGCTCTACCAGGTGTAACAATTGAGTTTAACATCCAGGCATCCATGAAAACGGAATTTATGACATTTAATGGAGTTAGATGTTAGCAGGAAGTTAGCTCGCTAGCTTCTATCTAAATGCAATATAGCATGTCCTGACTGCGGGGTTTTGGAAACAAATTAAAACGTACAGCTCTGTTATCACTTCCAACATAAATGAAGACAGAAAACTAAACAGCAGTGACGTTTGTAGGGTTACTGAAGTTTGGCTAGCTGGTATATAATGATGTGCTACGTGACCGCTAGCGACACAGCTATGTTAGCATAATATAAACAAGCTAAATTTTTTTCCACTCGATAAAAGTTACCGTGAGTGTTCTCAGTGGTCAGGAACAAATGTAATCGCATGGCAGGATGCTGTAAAAGGACTAAACTTCAGCCAGGAGAACAACTGAGATAATCCATCCACAATACGAGGTTAGTCATTCATATACTGCTGCATGGGCTGGGCTGTAGTTACATCCTAAGGTTTTAAAAACTGAGCTTAAATAAATGATTAGCGGTAATAAAAGCCGAGGGAGGTCAACAGTGATCACTGACTGTTTTAGAAGCTTTGAGATTAAATAGAAGAAAATACATAACATTAAACATGTTAACAACACAAAAGCCATATTAAACGCAGACTACTTTAGGCCCAGAAGTAGGATTCGTCACGTCATCACTTAACGACCGGATTGTGTTTTGAAGGATCCAGACTTTCTTGTAATGTGTTAAAGTGGTCTTGCAACAGATCATTGGCTGCTTTTTCACCAACTTTCAGTCCAGTCCTTTTCTTTGAAACACTTGAGACTCACTTATGAAACTTGCAATAATAGAAAAGGCACTAACTTAAGTGAACAAGTGTTGTGTCTACACATGACAGAGAACTTAGCAAAGAACCAATTTGAAAATGTATCTTTAGGCACTTTGTTACTACAAGGCAATTCCCAAAAAGCTATTAGTTGGCATATCTTTGCATGGTGTGCAATGTGAACAATTCTTCTGTAATCTATGCCAGATTACACAAGAAATAGTCCAAAAACTGGAGTGAAGAATCTACATTTGGAGAGACGTACAACAGTGAGTATCTGCAGCCATGTGTAAAACACGGCAGAGGGTCTGTCATGTGTAGGGTTGCATCTCAGCCAGTTTTTGAATGTGTTGAAGAATAAAGATGGTCATACCAAACATTAACTTTCAAGCTTGTTAGAATTGAACAAACTGATTTTTGCCTTATTTACTGTATTTCCATGCATCCTTTCACACGTTTAAATAAATCACTACACTTATTTCCAGTTTTCCTAGAAAAACATAAAGAAATGATGAAATAATGTCCCTTCATCACAAATTAACCCAAAGCTTTGTGCTCGTCATTCATACTGGTTTGTTGTAGTTGAGTGAAAACATGAGATGAGTCTTTGTATCTCTTACTCCTTTCTCCACATCCTCTATATTATTATCTTTGGAGCTGCACTTGAGTCTCAGTGGTACTCAATACTGCTATAAAAATGGCCAATTCTTTGCTCTGATTGCTTAGGTCTCCCTCACTGGCTGCCACTCTCTGTTCAACAGAGTGTGGCAGCCAGTGCTTCTGCTGATAGCACTAAAATTGTAAAGAGGGAAAAAAGCACGAGTCGCTGTTATGCATTCAACAGCTACTCAACAAAATCCAATCTATTGTAAATACAACCATAACAAATCTAATGAAAATATTCAAAGCATAGCCTCAAGCAAAATTCATCTGTGGCATGCCTGAAATGAAATATTTGAATCAATATTTCAAAATACACACACACACACAGCATTGGAAGCCATAAAAAAGGATGCCTTTAAACCAAAACTTCAAACAAACTCAGACTGACTTTGTGGAAACCATTTGAGCTTTTACATCCAAATGTCTTGTATTCCACTGCAAAGCTGACGGTTATGAAGCGAGAAATGTACCCATACGCCCGTGAACCACTGTGGATATTATTTCTGCATTCACAAAGTCAGGATCTCATTTATTGTCATCCTCAGAAGAATAAGCAATTCTCCAGTGTTGTTATGATTCATCTGTTCATAATATTCCTGGCAGAGCTTGTGAGATGTACCATACCCTCAACCTTTGTGTGTACTTTGTCATGTTTTGAATATTTTTAATAATAGTGCTAGGAATAGCCCTTTCATTTGGTTTTGGATACGGTTAATACTCTTCAATAATTTCAAGTAATGTGGCCATGTTTCACTGGTGCCATTCACAAAATAAACGGAAATGCTCCATGGCTACACTATGGGTTTTTTGGGTTGTTTTTTTTTTTTTTTTTTTACACATTTCAATGTGGTAGCCCGGCCGTCTAAAACAGCAACTACCTGGACATCAGCTAGATACCTAACTTGCTAATTTGTACTAAACACAAACTGGAGATGAGGAATTTCAGCAAACTGCATCCCAGCTTCAGAAAAACAACACAGAAAGATGATGGTCTGGTTACATATCATTCCTCAGCCACAAGTGGGTTCGTCACAGCCGATCACTCATCTGGATGTTTCTCAGCCAAGATGAGTCCAGAATATACTCAGTAGCTCTGACACTAAAATCAATTGTACCACATCTTTACTGCATTTACCATGAGCTACAGCACTAAAACCACCTGCCTCATATCATATGGTTTCCCCTCATTCTGCCAAAACAGCCCAGAGACAATGAAGCGCAGATATGGCACATTTTGGAGGTGTCCTGTGGTCTGGGATGATTGCTGTGGGGGCAGAAACTCCACAGATGCTCAATTAGATTGTGATCTGGGGTTTGGAGACTGGATCAGTGCCATGAGTTTTTGTTCTGTTCCTGTAGCCATAGTTCGGCATTTTTTCATTTATTTTTTTGCTGTTTAGTGGAGTGCATTGTCCTCTAGATGGAAGCTGCTGCCATCGGGGTGTGCTGTTGCTATTGGGGGTGTTCAGCGTCAGCATCCAAGGTTTACCAGACGATCATCTAAGGTTGTAGCTGATTGGTGTATGGACTAAACCATTGTACAACATGTGGCACCCTAATTTTTAATCATATATATTTTTCATTTAATAAGACAAATGGGCTCTCTCGTTTTTTTAAATTGGTATTAGGACATACAATTTCTTAAATGGAAAAATCTTAGCATTTAGCTATTGCACTCATTACAAAGCTGAAAAATTACTGCATACAGACCCTCATTCGTTTTCTCCTGCTCAGTCATCTTCTTCCCAGCAACCAGCAGCTCCTTTTCTCTGCTCATCTACCTTCTTCAACAAATCACCTAGCTCAGCTGTGAGAAGAAGCACTTTGCTTCTCTTTATCTTTGCCTGAACCTCTTAGTTTGTCATTCTGGTTTCAGGCTCCTCAGCTCTACCCTCAGCTGCACATTCACAGTCCCCAGATCATACATCATGTCTCTCAGCATTTGTATCTCAACCCAGATCGCTTCAGTGGACAAATCTGCACCATTGCTGTAGTCATGCAGAAGAACAGCAACACCTGAGCTACTAAAACTAAACGAACTAAACAACTGGTCGACTGTTTTTTCAAAAACTGTCTGCTCAGAGATAAAATGCGGTATTTCCTATGGCCTTCAATGTGCTGAATTAAAAATCAGACAATTAAAACAGCGGTCTGGCTTCTGTTTATTTAAGCACTTTGAGTGCTCAGATAGAGCAGAAAAGCCCAATATACAGTAACAACCACTCCGTTCACCACTTATTTATTAGATAGTTGAGTTTTAATCAGAAATACCGAGCCTATCTGTTTATGGCAGCTTCATGTAATATTTCACTTTTTGTCATTAGTGTATATAACAAGGTTAAAAATCTAAAAAAATTTAAAGTGAAGCTTAAAATGAAATGTTATATTAGTAGGCACAGTTCTATCTCAATTGTGTCCTGGTGGGATATTCACATGGCTGCATGTCTATCTGTCGATGTCTCCACAACAAAACCTGTTTGTTTATTGAACTAAGTTTGATTTTATTTTATTTATATACCACCAAAATCATAATTTCAGTTGCCCCAAGGTGCTTTATTATTTTTTTTGTAAGATGAAGACCCTAAAAAAATACAGAGAAAACCCGAAAAATTAGACGACCCCCTATGAGCAAGCACTTGGCAACAGTGGGGAGGAACTGCCAGAAGCCTATGTCTATTGCACCATAACTAAGGGAAGTTTCAGGGTCATCTGATCCAGCCCGAACTATGATTTTTAAGCCTAATCTTAAAAGTAGAGAGGGTGTCTGTCTCCTGAATCCAGCTGTGGAGCTGGTTCCACAGAACAAAGACAGAAAGATGAAACGTCTGCCTCCCATTGTACTTTCAAATATTCAGAGAACCACAAGTAAACCAGCAGTCTGAGAGCGAAGTGTTCTACTGAGGTGATATGGTACTGTGAGGTCTTAAAGATAAGATTATTCAGGACCCTGTATGTGAGGAGCAGGATTCAGTGAAGTCAGTGAAGAGAAGCCAGTATGGAAAAAATATGCTCTTCCCTTCTTGTCCATGTCAGTACTCTCGCTGCAGCATTTTGGATCAACTGAAGGCTTTTCAGGGAGTTTTTAGGACATGCTGATGATAACGAATTACGATAGTCCATCCTAGCAGTAATAAATCCATGAACTAGTTTTTCAGCATCACTCTGAGACAGGATGTTTCTAAATTTAGAGATATTATGAAAATACAAGAAAGCAGTCCTACACATTTGTTTAATATGCACATTGAGGAACATATCTTGGTCAAAAATAAGTCCAAGATCCCTCACAGTGTTACCGGAGGTCACGGTGATCAAGAGTAGGTATCTGGTTAGACGCCATGTTTGTAAGATTTTTAGGGCGACTACAATAACCTCAGTTTTATCTGAATTTGGAAGCAGGAAATTAGAGGTTGTGGAGGTTTTTAAGTGTTTAACAATGTGGCACTAATACTGGAACTGCAAAGGTCACATTCATTTCACAGGTGCAAGTTCTAAAAGTCATAGTCGTTTCAACAGAGTGATTCTTTAATCTCCTAAGACCCGAACTCTTTCATGGCATTCGTTTTTTATTTCTCTTTGCTTTTTGGGCTGATTGGGACCTGATGAACTTAAAAATAAAGAATTACCAGATTTTTTTTTTACCTGATTTTTGTTTCTGAGAAAAATGAGATCCACGTATTTAGTATTTAGTATGTATAGCGCTTTACTAGTCCCTAAGGACCCCAAAGCGTATGAGGACATTCGTTTTAAATTTCGATAGAACAGTGGCAGTATAATGTCCTCGTATGTGGATATCAGGCCCTTGTAGAGCAACATTTTGTATTTTGATCTAGACAACCCAAAATGTGATGTTCACATATGTGGACACCAGGTCCTAGGAGGTTAAGTAACTTGTAACTTTACTTTGCAATGTTACAGATGTTCTGCTACTAGGAAGCTCAAATCCAAGGTCAGAATAGAAGTCAAAAGGTCAGCAAACATAATATCAAAACTGCATTTCTTACATGATACAGTTGCAGTTCATGTTAGGCCAAAACTGGATGGATAGTTCAGGAAGAGTGTCCGTCTGCTGAAAATGAACACCTACTCTCATTTAGGAGATATTTACCGAAATTCAAGGACAAAATTAATTTCGGCCACTTCTGGTTTTAATAAAGAACATTTGGTCTTAGAACTGACACAACAGCAGTATCATCAAAACAGGAGCCGGCCAACGCATCCTTTTCAGTTTCAGTAACCAAAGATTTGTAACAATTTGTTTCAGAAGCATTTTGGCTGTAAATCAGTGTTATCAGAGTAATGAGTAACTCATGTCCATCCAATCTGCTATCTGTAGCTGAACAGCTGCAGAGGGAAAGTTTAAAAGTGTGTGCTCAGTCAATTACACTTTCACAGAATAAAATCAACATAACTGGCGATTTAAAAATTAATCTCTCTCTGAGGGTTCGCTAAAGAGGACGCTGATGGATGAAGCTATGATATCATATTGCTTGATTCTGACACATAAGATATGTTTTTACAAGAAAAAAAATATCTATATAAAGATGTTTTTCAATAAAGTTTTGAATGTGTCGACTGCACTGAGTTATTCTTGCTTAATCAAAATGATCCAACTCAGATTAAAACTCTAGAAAACTGGAGCCATCTCATATCTATTATCTTTCTTTAGAGCAGAACAAGGCTCAGAGCATGTACTCTCACGCTCACACAGTTTCTTCTATGAAAAGTCTCATATCTCATATTGCTTTGTGTGTTTGTGGGGATTGTAGCTGCCAAAACAAATGTGCAGTAAATTACATTTCCTTAGATGTTTTAGTTGCTGATAATATAAATTCGTCAAATACAGTAAAATGCACAGTATCTCCGTACATGTACTTGTGTTTAGTAACTTTAAGACAAATGTCTTGTCATGACATCATGTCAGATTTCAGCCCTGGGAATGTAAATTCTCTCCCATTAAATATGTTGGATTTAATCTGACTTTTTCTCACATCATCTATCAGTGACCTAGTTTCTTTTTCAGATAAGACCGATTGCTTTTTTACCATTTTTCCCGAAAAATCCTCCAAACTTCTATTTTGTGGTATGAAAAATACAAAACTTCAGGTTCTGCTAACAAATGTCCACTATCATACAAGAGGGGGAAAAAAATGATTAATTTTTTTCGATATTTTTTCATTCCATTACAGCATCTGCTGCCCTGCTGGTTTGCTTTTTGGCTGTGGATGATTATGCACGGTGAGTGTGTGACTGAAATCATGAAGTCTGACAGCTGCAGGTTAGCCTACGATTTTAACAAAAGTCATGAAGCGTGTGGGAGTGCTGGCTGAAGACGTATTGCTGTGAAAGCTCTTGGGGTGTGATATTAAAGGGTTTTTTATTTATTTATTTATTTACTTATTTTGTGACACATATTTCCAGACACTGGTAAAAAAGGAGAGGGACTGCGGCATTATCTGTGAAATGCACGTGTTAAACCAGGATGAAGCCAGAATCTTCTTTAACGCCACTGGTATGACTGTTTGCGTAATTAGCTTCAAGTGTCATTGCTCGTTTTTACCTGTTGGGCTCACCAGATGGCTGGAGATCATTCACAGTGTCAGGTAAGTTGTCCATCCCAGACAGTTATTATCTTTTCGATGCTATATTCTCTGAGGGGCATCTTTAAATGTTTACTGTTCATTACAGTCCCCTGCTTGGTAAATCCATCACCTGGTGCCTCCAAGGCTTAAATGAACTGAACGAGGGTTTTCAAATATTATTTGACCCGGGTCTCAGTCTCGGCTATGGGAGCATGAAGCAGCATAGCTGATATCTCATTAGGGATGGACTAGAGGTCAGGGTGAAAAACACTGCACTCGTCACCTGCGGGATGACAAATGAAGCCCTTCATGAGCCACAGGACGGGAGGAGATGGGAGAAAGAGAGAGAAGGGAAAGTCAGAGCATGAGAAATCGACAGATGGGAGATGACAGCGAAAGATACAAGCAAGAGAAACTCAAGACTGACTCTTGTTATTTGTCTCTCCTGGTGCTGTAACATCTTTCATTTTTACATATTAAGTTTTGTTCTGTTTTAGCACCATTTTCACAAATGTACAATAGAAGCACGAGCTTCCCCTAAGGCATGGTTTGTCTGTTTGATTAATGAAAGCACTCGACATAGGCAGCTGAACACTTAAGGGATTCGTGCTCATAAGAAAATTGATTACCTTTAACTAGAAAACAATGGCGAATAGGGAAGCGTAATGACTGGGCCCCTGTTTTTAGCTTCAAGATCATTACAGGAAATCAGTCCAGGTAAAGTAATCACAATGTTTTGTAAAGCTCTGATATTAATGGTTCTTATAAGTGCATGTAAAACATCACTAAAAATACTTTCTTCTTTCGGCAGAGTAATTACTTGCATCATACAACAAAATAAAACACTAATACCACGGAGATGAGAGTCTAGCCCTGTACGGCTTTCAAACTTCCAAAGTTTGCAGTCACGTTGGAAAAATAAGGCACTTGGATCTTAAACTTTCAATCACATAAGCTGTTTAGGGGATTAATCAGTGTTAATTTGCAGAGCGGTTTCAGAAGCAACCAGTAACTCATCTTTCTCTAGCTCTTTACCTTACCGGGTCGTACAATTAGAATCAGGCTGTCCTGGATTAAACCAGCCCTTCTTTTCCCCACCTCATTAGACCCATCCGCTCTGCTAATGGACCTTGTGATGAGCTATTGATCTACAGCAAGGTGTCTGAGGAGCTAAGTGTGAGGGCTAAAAGCAAAACACTAAAAAAGAAGAAGAAAAAATAAAATATTCTCCAAAGTAATGTAGGAGGCATTTTAATAAGGTTATTAATAAAAGGTTTGCCCAGGTTACACCACTTAAAATCTGAGCTAATTTTTTGAAAACCGGGACCTTTGAATCCACACAAAGGAAACAGAAGCAAAGCAAGCTCTTCATCGCTTTCATCACCACTGACTTTATTCGCTCAAATTATGCCAGTCTCTAGACTTTATCAGCATTAGCTAACTGTCATGTAAGTCAGGACATTTCTAAAAAGCACCTCCATATCCAGCTGACCTTAATCCCTTTTTCTTAATCTGATTTGTTTTAAAGAGGATATATTCAGATTTTGGCAAAGTTTCCATTTTTAGAGTGCACAGTACTGTGCAAAAGTCTTGAGCCAACCCCTTTTCTTTATATTTGTTTTAAGTGATTTTGATCAATAGTTCTCCAGGCTTTCTGAAGGTCTCTGAGCTTTTCTTTGGACATTGGCTACTTTTACTGTCATTTTCAGTCTAATCCTTGGACCTGACCATTTTCAGATGAATGTTTTTTTACTTTTTATCATTTTTCAAGCTACTTAACAATGACTGATGAATCATTCAAGCATTAAAAAGGCACCTAACAAGGAATGGACCAGTGTTGTGTCTAAACACAACAGATAACTTAGCAAGTAATTAAATTGCATCTTTAGGCTCTTTATTACTAGCCTTTCATAAAAACATATAATTTGTTCCCATTTCTTCAGTTTAATCTATGAAAATGACAAAGATAATTCTCTTTGACAGGCATAAAAATAATGTTTTTGCAACAACAAGATGAGTCACTATGAGGCATCGGCGTAACTTTGTGCTGAACATTGGGGGGGTCAAGAGCTCAGTCTAAATAAATAAATACATCTTCGTAAATTCCCAGATGATTAAAAATGCAAGTATTTTGCTGGTAATAACTGAAACGTGTAAAGAAAATCAACAGCCAATTTATGCAAGGTAATTCATAATTTTATTGGGGGGGGGTTATACTGGTTGGGTCTGTTTATTGGGGGGGGGGGGGGTCATAGCCCCCTAACCCCCTGGAAATTACGCCCCTGCTATGAGGCTTTAGCTGCAAAAATGATGCGCAGTGTGTCCTTAAAAAAACGAACAAGTGAGAACCTGAACCTGAGTGATACGTCTGGACCTTTTGCTGGAGCCTCATCAGAAAGTCTCAGTGAGCGCAGACCTCAATATTATTGAAACAGTGTGGGCTCATCTTTAGAGAGAACAAAAAAAAAGGCAGCCAACATCCAAAGAAGAGCTTTGAATGTCCTTCAAGAAGCCTGGAGAACTATTCCTGAAGACTACTTAAAGAAGTAATAATAATGTGTATGTGTTAGTCCCCGTAGGAAAATTACTCCTCTGCATTTAAGCCACCAGTGCAGCGCCCGGGGAGCAGTGTGTAGGGACAGTACCTTGCTCAGGGGTACCTCAGGGTAGCTGTTCAGTGACCGACTTACCTACTGAGCTATCCCTGCCCCAAGCTTACCACAATGCATGCTGGCAGTGAAGGAGGAGGGCTGTGGTTGGACTGCAACCGGTGATTTGATAAATTTTTTTAAATGATTACAGGTAAAAAAAAAAAAAAAAAAAAGATCATTAAAAAAATGAAACAGTGCTGGCGGCCGCTGTCTGTCCTCTGAGCAAAGCTGGATTTCAACCAGAAAAGTTGTTAGACGCAGCGCTGCTGGGGTTTAACGAAGCACCATCCACCTACAATCACCACACTGTGTGTGTGTGTCAAAGTACGAACAGCTGTGTGGCGTAGGAGCAGCTCCTACTGCTTCAGGTTCCAGACATGCTGCTCTCTTATGTGTGTGGATTTTTTGTTAAAAACTAATTGAACAAGACTTTTTTTGTCAAATCTGACAACCCTACTCCAAACAACCTGAACAAAACAAAACTGGCCACGTGAAGGTAAAGGTCACGACGTGTGTAAAGGTTAATGTTAATCGATCATTAACCCTTCCACGAATGCTTGTTTGTCAACATGTCCTTTCCCCTTTTCTCCAAATAAATGGCGATTAATTTAACCTTTAACAACCTTAAAAGGAAAAAATTTGAATCAAATACCATCAAGAAAGTGCCTTACTCTGTGAAACTCCTCCTCGGCTTTGTGATATTGGCTATTAGTGATGAGGTTTTTCATTTCCGGGAGAGGATCAGATGAATTACGGGGCAGAGTGAGTGATGATGGTAATTAGGATTTGGTTGTCCTTTCTCAACCTCTGCTCTTCAACCTTCTTCAGGACCTGTGAGGACTTTTTTCTCTCTTGGGCCACTTCTGAATGAAAGATTAATAACATCCATCAAAAGGTAATTATTAATAAGACTTCAGACTTGTATGAACTGTCATCCTGGAGGAGAAGACTGATATTTTTTGATTATTCCATGCGAGGCTGTTTACAGCCTTTCATCTATCAACAGACGAGAATAAAATAAGCAGTTTTGTGTTATACGCAGCCTGTAATTATTCCGAATTTCATCGATTTACTTTATATCCAGCTTGGCCAGACTTCCCACAGGTTATTGATACAGATATCCTGGCTCCAATTTGATTCTAGTGGTTCAAACACAGCTCTATTATATTTCCTACAGTTCTCCATTTATTCATTGTGTGCTTTCCCTGCTGCTCAGGAAGATTTGCAAGGCAGTAGAATTTGATCCCTCCCAGAACAAATTGAGATGTACTGTACTTGCAGCGCTCAGCAGTAGGGCTATCCAGCAGCTCAGAGAAGCCATGTTGTGCTGACTTGACTTGAGCGCTCACCTCAGTGCGTGTGCCTACACAATGGAGCTTCACTTCCATGTTTTTGTGCAAAGACTTGTGCATGTGTGTAAGTCTTGTGTCTGTATTGATATGCTTTTGAGTTTACAGGGTACATTTAAAAAAATAAAAAAAACACCTGATGTAAGTGTGGCTCTGCATAAATACACTTTTATGGATGCAAAAAATGAGGGAAGCCATTATTCAGCTGCTAACCGCGGAGACGTTTAGTGCCTGAAAAATCCGACACCGGTATCTCACAGCTTTTCTCCCAGACAGTGAAAGCAGTGGGCAGGCTAAATCTGGATTTTAGACACATAAACACCTCTGAGAGTCAGCCAGGGGCCTCGGAGTTCATAGATTTGATGTTGTGAAGCCCTCTCCACCCCCTCCCCACACTCTATCTCATATACACCATCAGGCTGTTTCTCAGCCTCCTTCCCAGCGTCCCTCTCCTTCTTTCTCCTGTCCTCCCTGCTCACCTTTTCTCATGATTAGATTGACTGGCTTTGTTTTGGGCCCTGCAGCTCGGGGCTAAAGAACCACTATGAAGGGGAATTGCCTTTAAACAAGATGAGGTTTGTCTCAGCTTGTCAGCCCTCGGTTTAAACCACAGGGTATTCAGAGTGCATTGCAGCACATCGCCTCTATGCGTTATCTCTGGCCTCTGGCCAGTTGAGGTAGGTCAGTTCTCTCCGGTTTACTATTTTTTGCCTTTATTTGTACCGCATGACCGCTGTGGCGAGATCAATCAGTGGACGAAACTGAGACAAAATTAAAATAATCTATAATCTATACTGGTGGCAAATTCAAAATCAAAGCACACGATCAACAGCGTCTGATGCTGATGTGGCAGTGGGTTATCCTGAGGGTTCTTCTTGTATGACCGTTATGAGCGTCATGGTGAGGAATGGATGCACTTACAGAGCGAATAACACAGCAGTATGTCAGTGGATTTATGCTTACAGTTGCCTCGCAGGCAAAGCGCCACTACCTTCTTCCTTTCTATTTTTTCCCTTACCCCTTGGCTTGTTTCCTTGGGATTCATATCAATTTGTCCTCATTTTGCCTCGTCCTGTGGTAGCGGTGTGAAAGCTGAGATGCAGACATGGAAAGAAGATGTGTGTGTATCTCTGT
The DNA here is from genome assembly GCF_965226115.1 of Aulonocara stuartgranti. Taxonomy (NCBI): domain Eukaryota; kingdom Metazoa; phylum Chordata; class Actinopteri; order Cichliformes; family Cichlidae; genus Aulonocara; species Aulonocara stuartgranti. The sequence continues at coordinate 27,833,268 of NC_138960.1, forward strand.
GTGTTTTTGTTTGTGTCAGGCGGAGGGAGAAAGAGCTCCGAGGAGAAAGGAAAAGAAAAAGTGAAGCAGTGGCGAAGGTGGCAGGTGGAGGGAGGTAGTCTGGGTTTCTTTCCATGTCACAGGAAGAGTGTCTGGCCTGTAACAAAATGCCAAGCAAATGAGGACGGATCAGGGGGCCGAGCGTAAGCCTCTCTGAGCCCCCATTACTGAGTGCAGAAGACGGATGGGAGTGCTCTTTGTGAGAGAGAGAAAAGAAACACATTAATACACACCCTCGTGTGTACATTGGTTTCAAGGACACTGTCATCTACACAAACACACAAATATACACCGCATACAGTGGAACAGAGATGGGAAGAAATGGAGATGGATAGGAGATAAATTACTACAGTCCTTGGAGAGTACACAAACAGAATAAAACTCTCGATTGACGATGTATATCTAAAGTCATCAGGCAGAAAATAAAAGCTTGAACGAGATATTCACATAACCCAGCAAACGTCTTACTACTAATATCAGTGGGCTTTGTTCATTTCCAGATTGCAACTCATCTGCATCCATTACTGTACCTAATCATGATGAATGGCAAAAGATAATGTGATAAATTTTTATCTTGAAATTTTAAATAGTCATTTGGCATCTCGTCACACGCGAGCATGCAGATTGTTTGCTTGACTCCGTGTCGCCTTTCAAGCAATTCACATCAAAAACACAACAAATGATTTCCTCCCAGGCTTCCCTAACGACTGCAAAGTGTAACTTTATGGGCCGTGACTAAAACTCTTTTTATTATTAATGTTTCTGGTCAATGGTTTCCATCAAAAGGAGAATAGAGGAGCAGAAGCAGCTGAACGAGCGAGATTTATGGAGCAACCCTGGCAGTAGTGGGCTCATATCAAACGGCACGACAGCAATCAAGCCTTTTACAATGGCTGAACATCAGGCGGTTCTCACAGGGTAATACAATACCCATATCACCCCTGCTGAGGGGAAAAGAGGTCAGCAAGGTTTCAGCTTATTCACTGACTATTCTAAAGCACTTATACCAACTGCTGTTTATATCAAGTTTTAATGGACGCACACAAAGCCTTACATCAGTTCAAATCAGTGAGGTGGTAACTACAAAGCTACACTTGAACAACTGCACATTAACTTATAATTTCATAATGCATCTTCCACCATAAAAATTAAACACAAACTCTCTAGTTGCTTTCCTCCCGCCCCCTAAATAACTTCTCACCTAAACCTCTCAGAACCACAGGTAACGGCTTAGACCAACGAGGACACTTGAACCATTAAACTCAAAAGCATAAAGTATGTACTGTAATTTTTCACATCTAACATTGAGCACAGAATTTCATGTGAAAAGACGTCACATTTTACATTTGTATAAATGCGCCGAATTTTACCTTTCTGTAAAGAAGGTTTGATGCACATGGTGCACTCAGCTGTAAACAAACTAAAGGCTGGATGGAAGATATATTTTCTGAACACAAAACCAGCACTCTGGCACTTTATGCTTCCATTTTCACATATTTGTAAAAAGCAACAGGACAAGCTGCCTATTACTGACCACATGTTGAAGTAGTGTGTATGAAGCTGCACTAAGAGTATAAGCAGACTTGTCCTTTGATGCCTTGATGTCACATATATCAGCGTCCCCCAACCTTTTTTGCGCCACGGACCGGTTTATGCCCGACAATATTTTCACGGACCGGCCTTTAAGCTGTCGCGGATAAATACAACAAAATAAAACTAGTACCGGTACCGAAAAAAAGAAGATTTATTCATAACACACGTGAAAAGACCCAGGAAAACAGAGTTAACGATAAAAACGATAACAAAATAACGCTGAAAACCGATAAAAACCCTGAAAATCACATATTTCACACCTGAGCCTCAACTCTCGCGGCCCGGTACCAAACGACTCACGGACCGGTACCGGTCCGAGGCCCGGGGGTTGGGGACCGCTGACATATATCGTCTACATAAAAGTAGCTTTTATACATACAGTATTGTATTGAGGAGCACATGAACAAAGAATTAGAAAAACTTATTGGTTCCAGTTTGAAAATGGTGTTGTATTGGAGATGGATTGGACTCCCTCCTTGGAAATGGGAGGAGGGAGCATGGTAATTTGAGCTGAATGTGGAGCACAGTCAGGATGTTCTCCATAGCTTATAAAAGATGGTCGAAACATTGAGCATTGGTTTCTGGAGTCCTGTTTTTGCATATTGTTAACAGAAACCTGGATGTGATGTGAAGAGCTGGGTCTGACTGTGAGATCACGCAGTCATTAGCCAACGACTTCTGATTTAAAAGGCATATATAGTCAAACATAGTATGAGCTAAAATGAGTGACTGAGTGTTACGCCCCACTTAAGAACGAAGTGTCGACTGGAGTGAGGGGTAACACAAAGTGAAAGGGAACACATGAACTAGATACAAGATTTATTGCCTAAAACTACTACAGTACAAAAACACAGGGAAGCTCTTTTCTTCAGGGTCTCCAAGGCCAAAACAATAAACAAAACACCCCCCTTTAGCTAGAAATCAAAACCAAGTACTCACTAACCGAAAACAAAATACAATGGCTGAGCTCCCTGTCTAACCAAACCAGGAGAAAACAGTTGAAACAAAAATGGCAGAGAACCCCTACCTGCTTCCACAATGACAAACTAATTATCACAATAAGGGCACACCTTCGCTCACAATAAAAGAAAGAAAAACCAAAGTTCACAGAGGGTAAGTTCTCACACACATACACACAAAGGCCCGCTGCCCAAAACTCTACAGCTCACAGCTCTGGCAAACATGGGGAAAAATGGCAGGGGGTGTGGCAGTTTAGGATGGCAGACTATATGCCGTGGCTGACGAGCTGGAACACACCTCAGCTGCGGCTCATGAGGCAGACCTGCAACACAAGAAAAGGAGAAAAACAACTCTTCGACAGAGGGAGAACCACTAGAGGTCAGCGACCGTAACACTGAGCTCATAAACTTAGCAGCAAATTGTTTACTGGGTTGTTTTCCCTTATACTTTCACGAGGACGGGATGTCTTTAAGGCACTTCTGCACTGGCTTCATTTTTCCAACCTGGAAGCTATGCCTGTGTTTTATGCTGTGTGGTGTACTTACGCTGGGTATTGTTGCTGTGTAACATGCCTGGGCACGACTGCCGTCTCCACGCTGTCCACCCTGTGGTCTAAGCCGGAGTACGCTTCAGTTTGACTGAGCATCTCAGTTCCCCTCACCCTCTTCTCTGCACATAAATATTTTTTCAAAGCGCACTAGCAAATTTAGTAACATTTTTTAAACCAATCCTCTTTGGAGTTTTGTGCTTGAGCATGATCACTGATCATGCTTTAGTCTGGGTGTGTCATTCCCAAGTCCAACTAAAACATCTGAGCTCGCTTCTTCAAGCAAGGGCACAGTTCATTTGTGCCCAGGAACATGTGTCGAGGAGCGTGTCAGGCTACATTTCACTGTGTGTTATACTTGTATAACTATGCATGTGACAAATAAAGAACCTTGAACCTTGAACAGTATACCGCAAACAAGTAAAACAAGCTCAAGTTTGAGGGTCAAACACGCTCAGGAACATTACAGCTCATCAAGTTTGAGTGCACCCTAAGTGTGGTGTTGTAGTAGATGTGGGAACACACAAGAGAATGGAGTCTGACACTAAGCAAAAGATTCAAACTTTGACTGAGCTGGTGGATGATGAGAAGATGACTCTATGCACAATAGGGCTGGATTAGTTACAGAACAAAACACGAAGAACTAACCAGATCAAACTCAGCAGCATAGTCTAATAATCTGCAGAGCTGGAGTAGATATACTGCAGTTAATGAGCCACAGGTGCGTTTAGTGGAGATGGACAGCTCTTGATTGGAGTTGGGAGAACAGAGAAAAAGAGGAAGAAATTATTGCACAAACACTTACCTTTCTTTTTAGTTTTCAGTTTGTACGTAATCAGTTCTTTTCGTCTACTGGCATCTTTGTCCCTTGCACCTCAGATGCATGGACACACTTGTTCATTCTTGCTCATACCTCTGCAATTAAACTTACCTCTCTCCCCGTTTTGCTCTCCTCCAGGTGCATCCTAGGAATTGAGTCATCGTTGAAGATGGCCCACTGAGATAAAGATCCAGGTCGCAGGCAGCAGAAAGGCAGGGAAGTGAGGAGGCGAAGAGGTACAAAATAAACAAGAGAGAAAAATCAGGATACACTGGATATGACAGATGGGGAAAAGGAGCAGGAAACAAGAGGGGATGAATAATACAAAGGAAACAAGAGGAGGAAACAGACATATACACCCAAGGTCTGGGAGTTATACATATTGTGGCTTCGTCAACACCCTACGCTGTAAGTGCTACAAGACAGTTTAATAGATATGTTTGATTTCCCTTAATTTTTTCAGCAACTTTAAAAGGGACAAATTTCAAATAAACAAATAAATTTTGCTTTGAGACAATACTTCAAGCAGTGTGCAGCATCCTTTAGTAGTCTAAGCAATTAGGATGAATGACTATGGATGCAAGCTGTTTTGTTCTTCCACCTTTGATGAGAGTGTATCAGGTTTGCTAGCCAATCCAAAGATAGCACTACACTGAGATATAAAGGAAGGTGAAGTGTACGTGTGTGTGTGTGTGTGTGTGTGTGTGTGTGTGTAGCTCTGTAACCCTTGTTATTTCCTCTCTCCTCCCAGGAGGCTCAGTTCCTATTTCAATTAATCTCTAATCAAAGTGAGAGCAGCAAACATGATCTGATTTGGTCTCTTCGCATAGGGATGCTCTAATCAGTTTTCCCCCCATCAAACAGGATTTGGAAACAGGCCAGAGGACACGTATCTCCTCTTTTGTTCAGACTGTCCTTTGAGATTATTTGAACGTACTGTAATGTCTCCTACTCAGCCACGCCCACTGCGCCTTGCAGAGGGCGGTGTCACCATGTATAGTTAAGCAACGTAAACTTAAATCCAAGGTGACAGAGAACACTGGCTGCGTTATTTGTCCCGAAGCAAGTTGGTGGCTCTTGAGTTCATACAGCACCAGGCAAAGGAGGACTAATACTGACTGCACAATGTCTGAGGAGAGAGGGACCTGTAAACAAAATCTGATATATTATTCACACCTTGGCAAAAAAAAAAACCCCGAATCTACGGGTGCCTGGTGTTGTGATATGTAGTGACACCTCACATCTGCTAGCTAATGAGTCCGACTGCAACAGGGCCACCTCATCAAGGGCATCAGTTGTTGCCCCACTGTGGGACAAGAGACGAAACTATGCAGCCTTAAGGCCGAGATCCTGCTGCAATAAAGAACAACAAGCAGCTGCAAAGCACCGGGAGAGCACTTAGATCAATCCATTAAGAGCCTGAGACGCAGCACGGGTGAGGAAATAAACACAGTGTACAGAGGAAAGTGGAGTACAAGAAGGAATTAAAAGTAAACTGAAACAGACACACAGGAGGGGAGGAGGAAGCAATGAAGAATACAAGGCGAAACAGAAAAGAAGCAGGGCTTAATAGGGCTACCACAAGATTCGGCATAAATATGCCGGCATGTTAATTAACCTACTCCTTATAATATTTTCCTAAGCAACCACATTTTTGAAGTAATATTTCCTCAAGGACATGGAGTGAGGACACAGGAGGCACTTCTATTGTGACAGGAATTATACGAGAAAATATGAAATAATGCGACGGTTGCGAGCGGCACACTAAAATGACAAGAGAGTATCTGTTGGTGTCTGTGGACACTGTCTCACAAATTACATTGACCTGAGGTTAATTTGGTAGTTCAGTGCCCCCTAGAGGTTACTACCATATTTCAGCAGTTTAATAATCCATGCTCTGCAACCGTGGTTCTACAGTATGAATAACTTTTCTCATTTTGTTAGAAGACTTTGACATATAAATGTCACAACAATGTCAGATATTTACTTTGCAGTATTGCTCAACATATCCAGGTACACTGAAGCCTTGTGCAAGTGTTAAATATTTATCCGGACCATTGAATATTTATGACTAAATGTGCAACATCACAGTTATAGTTTGGAAAGAAGACACTGTCAGACCCTAGTTTCCACCTGAAAATGTCACCATAAAACTACTCATCAGTAAAGCATGGAGTTGACTTGATAAGGGCTGGTTCTGGTGGTGCAGCAGCTGTCTCTGCATTTTGATTGAAATCTTCAGTGGAAGTAGATGACACATTAGGTTTTCTTAGTGCCACGCAACTGATGAACACGTATGAAAATAATCAAAGCTGCTAAAACCTGGTGTGTACATAGAAGAACTTGCATCTCACATTAAGCAGCTGCTTAAGGTAAAAGACTGCCGGTTACTTCCTACAACCTTAACTTGAATGCAAACAGTATTTAAAAGGCACAGAATAAGCAGAAAGCCCTGAAGCGAAACAATGTAGCCAAATGCCAAAATATAAAAAATCGATGTTTTTCGACTTGTTGATTAGCTGTTTGAAGCTAGCTCCAGAATCGAGCCCCAGAGATTACAACAAAAATAAAAACATGCTTACAGATGCAAAAAACTGGTTTTGAGCTCCACAGCTAATTACCTGAAATTTCACCTGAAATTTGCACAACTAAGAAAATAGCTATTTTGACTGACAGGTACATGCCATCTTGCTCTTAGCTAATGTTACATCTGTCTATCTGTTTTCTTTATCGACTTCTTCTGTCTAGTTCAGGATTTCAGCTGTTATGGAGCAAGAGGCAGACCCTGGACCTGGAAAAGGGTTTTCACAGGTCTGACACAAAGGGACAGACAACTGAAGATAAAGCTCATGGGTTTCTCATACAGTGCTTTTCTACTCTAGTTGAGCACTCAAAGCACTTTATACAACAACTGTTTTTCACCCATTCACACACACACAACCGTGTAAGCATTTATTGCTACATCTAAGTATCTATTAAACATTTCTATTGAACACATTGGGAGCAACTCAGGGCTTAGTATCTTACCCAAAGATACTTTGGTGCGCAAACTGGAGACTGAGACATAGCCACCGCATTCACCCATCGCTAGTGTGCTCTTTACAGGATTTAGGACAGGACCCCCACCCCCAGCAGCATCTAGACTCCAGGTGGGTGGTACTGTCCTAATTATTATGACTGCTGAGACTGTGAGATCCTGTTCTGCTTTGAGAGGTCATCAGAGAGTAATCACTTAACTGAATTTTGTATTAATAAGAGGAAGCCACACTCCAGCTGGCTGTTAGATTCAAACCTAGGATATTTTTTGTTCTTAGGGAACAACTCTAGCCAGTGCACCAGCCAAAGTAAATAATCTTATTTAGTGTCACAATGAATTAAGGAAGCAGCTTGCTAGCAGCTCAAGCTAGCCAGCGCTAGTGCTAGCTCTAAAATCTGGTATTAAAAATTGTCAAACTTGAGCTTTTAGTCCACATAGGTGACATCAGGGTGGCTAGTCAATCTTTTACAAAATCTTATGTCATTGAAGTGTGTTTATTGTGTAGATTTTTCATGCTCAAAGGATATACCATATGTAGGCTGACACCTATAACATTTTGAGGTTGGTAAACACGGCTTGTTCCAGAAGAGCATTAATGTTCTCCTTTTTGTGGTGGATTTTCCCTTTTTGAGTTAAAATTTTGAACTTTGAATGCACACTTTTAGATATTTACTGATATTATTAGAAATTAGCCTGTTCAGGTGTATAAGAAAAAAATACCGTCCTAATTTGATCATCATACACTCGTTATACCTGACCATGTTTTTTTAATTTTATTTTCATTAGTACACCAGCAAACAGCAAATAAACACAAGGTTCAGAGAAAAGTTCAAGGAGCATCAAGTGTTGAACATTTTATGGTGAATTTACCTTTAAGCACAGAGTCCGACGTGAGCACACAAACAAGCATTGTTCAACTTGTGGATCTTGTGAGTGGTTGTGTGCAGCAAAGTGTACTCACCTCTCAGAAAGTGCAATGGAAAACAAAAACGCCCACTTCACTCCACTCTCAAAACATGAAGCATGGAGGGAGTGCAAGTAACGTGAGCACCTCTTTTATCAAACCCCAGTTGGCCACCGGTGGGTGGGCATCACTGTCAAAAGGCCAATTAACAAGAAGCCCATTGTGAGCACCACAGAGCAGCACAGGAGAGACTAACCATTAGCAGAGATTCATCATTAGGAAATAATGGGACCAGAACAGGAAACACATCCTCATCTCCTCAAGAACTGTGAGACATGAAGGCTATTTCCAGTTACAGAAATTAAATTTTTTTATTTTGCTCAGAAAGTTTTACAAATTAAGTTTTGTAGCTGTATGTGCAGGCATTGCTTCTGAAAACATCTCAATTACCAGAACAGTGTTCAGAAATCAGTCAGAGCATCTGCTTGATCTCTACGTGCAGCAGGAACTGAGGCGTGTCCCCCATTGCTACTTGTCTTCAACTGCACATGTCAATAATGAAGAAAGATCTTGAAGCTCAGACATGAATACAGACAGGAGGAGAAGCAGGAATATTTCCTGCAGTGAGCAATCAATACAGCACAGAAAATAGCTGAAGAGAACAGAGATGGGATCTTGTGTTCAGGAGCAGGCAGGGATTTTTTTTCTTGTCTAGGATATATAGTATAGGGTCTAGGAGATTATAGTGAGTCTTTCAGTTACTGTATGTATTCAATGTACATTTTGACACAGCTGCCTGTAAGAATAGTTTGTGAACTCTTTTTCAGAACTTGAATTTATAAATGAATTTATACTTTCTATTGAATTTTAGATGCTTATTGATACTGTGAAAACTGACTTACAGTACGGTTTTTTTTCCGTTTAATATAATTCTCCAGTTATGTCCAGCTTGGCAGGAAGTCAGTGAGGTTGTGTGTCTTTATAGGACTCACACCTGATAGTCAGAGGATGATGCGATCTGTGTTAAATTAGGAGTCAGCAGCATTTGATCTGATGAAAGGGACAAAAACTTTAACCTAACCGACTCCCATGCTATGAATCTGCTCACCATATTTATTCAAAAAAGTCTTACTAATTCATTCAAGTGGAATCTTGCAAATGTCAACCACCTGGTCCCACAGCCCTGAAAAAATGATTGAACCGGTTGGCTTTGCTTTAGGTTCACTTCAGACTGAGCCTTTTCAGTTATTGCATGTGTGTGTGTGTGTGCGTGCGTGCGTGCGTGCGTGCGTGCGTGTGTGTGTGTGTGTGTGTGTGTGTGTGCGCTCGCGCGAGTGTGTATCTTCGACGGTCCTTTGAAAGTCCTCAGGGTCAAGGTTGCATGTTTTGCCTCTCAGGACACAGACTGATAAAGAGGCTTTGTAGTGTTTAATGTCTATTCAACTCGTGACCCCGATCACCCCCAGCCTTCTCAGAGGAGACCCACTCATGAACATCCTCAGGAGTACCAGTGAAGAGTCTGTACCAGCTATAGCATAGAGCTTTAAATCACAAATACAAGCCGATGCAGTCTTTACTAGGGATGGGAATTGATAAGATTTTCACGATTCCGATTCCATTTTCGATTCTGTTTAACGATTCGATTCTTTATCGATTCTTTATCGATTCTTTTTTTTTTAAAAGGAGAACACTAAGTTCGATTAGCTTAGAACTTTATTTTATATCTTCTCTTTGAACAAAAATAGAAATTTAGGAGTAACATGGCCTTACAAACCCAACAGTGAGATCTTAAGAGATCCACAGCCTACGGCTCTTCAATGGGGTGTCACAGGGTCCCCAGGAAAAAAAATTGTAAATGTAAAATAATAAAATAAATATTCTTCTGTAGCAATAACAAAGTATAACATAAATTATTCTGTAGCAATTACACAAGAATATCCAGTAATGTCCCTGCCTACAATTAAACACGTTCACTTACCGAAAATCAGGGGCATCTGCTGTGGCAAATGGGTGCAAGCCTTTTACCACAAACTTAGTCACTGCTCGGTGACATTCGTCTATCCTGGCCTGAAAGGAGACGCTACCGGTAGACTGCAGCGAGAACTGCCAGCATCTGAGCCAGACTCTGTCTCTCTCATCATGGTCACCTAAATGCACAGTAATGGCAGGTTTTGTAATAAGGCAGATCGCGCTAACATAATATGCACTGTTAGTTGATTATTTACCTGCCGCATTAACGGGAGAGGACGTGCAAACGTTACCGCTGCTGCTGGGTTGAGATTCACGAGTCCGGAGCGGAATTAAAAACACGACATTCATTTAAGGTCATCACGTGTTTTGTGAGCAAATGCTTTTGCATAGTCGTAGTGTTTCCTCCCTTAAATGAAATATCTACTTTGCAAGTATTGCAAGTTGCCCTGTTGTCATCCGTTCTCGTAAAGTATAATCAAACTTTTGAGCGTTTGAGCCGCTTAGGCGCCGTGTTTCCTGCCAGGTAAATGACGCTCTGCAGCGTGGTGACGTCATTCGGGGCGACTGGAATCGATAAGGGAATCGTTTGCAAAAATGGCAAACAATTCCAAGGAATTGAAACAGTGGGAACCGGTTCTCAACAAGAACCGGTTTTCAATACCCATCCCTAGTCTTTACTATGCACATACAGTCCTTTCTGTCTGACATTTGTTGTTTTAAATCTGCTCTTCTTCTTTCGTGTTTCACTTTCTGTCTCTCATACTTTTACTCTGTGCTCGTTTCACTCGTCTACTCAGTCATTCTCTTGTTTCTTTTATTTCTTTTAGTTTTATGAATCTGCCTTTTCATACACATACACACAGTTTTTTCTTTCTTTCTATTTTTCTCTGCAGCTTAGTGTCTGTCATACTTTGTCAGGAATATAACCAGCCAAGGTCAGTCACAGTGATCAGCTGCCAATCATCCCGGCATACATGCAGTGATTAGAGAGGGTGATGAGGTGTGTGTGCATAAGTCTGTGCTTGAACGGGGAGGGGGTTACATGGGTGTGTGTGCGGGTGAGGTCTACCGGTGCGAGGCCTAAAAAGATGAATAAAGGTGCGAAATGCTAGTAGGGGTGACCTTGTTACACACCAGCAGCAACATCTGAGTGGCTCTGAAGTGAAAGAGCTCGTGAGAGGAAAGAAAGTGAGCACAGAAGTCTGGGACGGGTCTAGCTTGAAAGAAGAAAGAAAGAAAGAAAGAAAGAAAGAAAGAAAGAAAGAAAGAAAGAGATCAGAAAAACAGTCTCCCAGCTGTTTCAGGAAAGTTTGGGGAAAGTTTTACATCTGGGAACTATAAATACACTCGCCCAGTGCAAAAATTACCACAAATGAACATATTCCTGTCATCACGCAAAAACCTCCACTGCAGTTCCACCATTCTTCTGAAAGCACTTCTGCTCAATGATCGAAGTAAATATCTCTAAAAAGTCAGCGTTTGAAGATTTCCTGAGCATAAGCAAGAGCATAAAATAGAAGAGAACCTCCGAACCTCAATTAGCGGTTGCTTTGCAACAGCGCCCATTGTTTTTGCCCATACTGTGTTTTGAAAGGCAGTTCATAGCTTTTCATGGTATATGGCTCAGATGCATTGGAGTTTAAAATGAAGTCATAGGGTGCTCGAGAGGTGCAAATTAGCGTCTCTTTCACACACTTCTACTGCGGCACCTCATTACTGCCTGTCTTTACTGCATTCAAGCCTCTGTGGAGTTTACATATACACCATGTTAGACAAGAAGGCACGAAAGCTCTTTATATCTTTTGCTCTCTCCTCTTCACACACATAAACACACACGGACGCCCACAAAGAAGAATCAGCTGTCGAGGGACGTTACAGTGGATAACAGTGTTAACACAAGTAATTGCCTTCCTGCTCGGGAGCTTGTGTGAGTGTTAATCCAGCTTGACAAAGTTTGTTTTTCATTGCGGGATTCGGAGCATGGCGTTTTATCTGCGCCCGTGGTTTCTACGCCGCTTTTGCGTTTTGTTTTAAGGCTCATTGGAATACAGAGAGCAATTCATTCTTTAAAAAACAGATAAAATAAAAAAATGAAGGGACTTTATCATCTACACCCCAAAAAAGCCTTCTGATGTTGAGACAGATTCTCCTTCTAGTGTGTGAGATAAGGAGTATAGTGAACCTTTTTTTAAAAAAGCAAAAAAAAAAACATACCCAAATCTCATCAAATAAATACATTATCCTATTTCCCTGTTGGAAGCAGAATGTGGTGGAATTGCGATGCCTACAGCACCTGCAAGGTTTCTTATCTTTTATCTTCGTGATAAGATGAAACATTTTCTCATTTCCTTTGTTTTACATTTCACACATTGGAGGAAAGGTGATCTCCCTCCTGGAGGTGTGAGTATCCATGTTAAGTAGCCTGTTGCTGACAGGAAAGATGTCATTCATTATGAAAAACGCCTAATGAGATCTTTCCTGATACCACCGTGCGATCTGAAATCAGACTCTCCTGCCTCTAAATTATTAATAGCAATATTAAATATTTAAGATATGAATAAAGACTGAGTTGACAAAGCAATTAGATATTGACTGACCTTTTCAGTGTGTTTAGTATTCTGTGTCACTCACTAAAGACTCATTTCACAGCCACACTGAGCGGCGTGAGAGGAAGCATTGGTTAAAAAAAGAAAAAAACTGCTGCAAATCTCTTGCAATCAATCAGTGCCCGAGGAGTCCAGGGGGCAGTCTTGAAAGTTTTCACGTGTTAAGCTAAAGCTTATGCAACAAGTCGTGGTGGCATGAGCTGGAGCTGTGCTGCCCCTGTGAAAAGTAACAGCGAGGACCGTTTCTGCACGGCTGAAGTGGAAAGGACAGCGGCAGGTAATTTTGATCAAGAGCACTCTCAACAAAAATTTCAGAGCACCTCGGTGCGAGAGGCGAGAGAGAAAATGCCAAGCTCATTATTTCACATGTCTTTATGTGGCTTAATCCATAAGACGATCATAATGGTGTGAATTCCATCAAGGCGTAGCTTATTAGAGGTTGTAGTACCAGGAAAGTGAAAATAACACATCTATGCAAGGATTCTTTTTTCCCTTCAGATTCATAAGAAATTCTTTGAAGAAGTTTCTAAAATAAACCCGCTACATACACATGCAGCTGGACATTATATCATAGTGAGAAGTAGCACAGAAATCTGTCCCTTTAGCTCAGGGTATAACAGGAATTCTTGTAATCATGAATAATGTAATAGACGACACCTGCAGTCAAACAAAGGTGAATCGTGGTCATTCAAGCCAAGGCTACTGAGCCTTTCCAAAGCATTGACTGATGGGCATGCAGACACAGGAAGCAATTAGATTGGCAGCTCTCCAATTTGCTGTTCCGTCGCAATTTCAGTGAAGCCCCCTCCACCCTTTAAACGAGAGCTACGGTGGGGAGAAAATAGCAAAACCTCCAGTGATGACTCAAAGTCACGCTGGTTTGATTCTGTAATGCTTTAGGTGGGCTCAAGTTAGAATCAAAGACATCCTATTGTTTAGTAGCTATGCGGTTATGACAGAACACAAGCCTCCACCTTTTTATTTATAAAAAGAACAAAGAGAACTGTTACTGAAGTTCTCTCCAGTATGTTGGCTAAAAGATAGCAGTCCACCCTTTAAGTGCAGTACTGCACATAGAGCATAAAAGTCACTCAGCTTCTCAGCTGATGCTGTGGTTTGCACTAAAGCACTGTCTCAATGGAGAACAGCTTAAGGGGGATGAAGTGGATGGGTCTTAAAGGCTCCCCAGAGAGTTCCTCAAGGTCCACATGTTGGTTCATACTGAGTGGGGGCTGCATGTGTCACTGATCCGAACCACGTGAACCTGAGGTGAGTTTCAGAAGAGGAAGACTTCCTATAGACAAGAGGAGATTTGTAATGCTTGGAGCTCTTTGGGGTTTTTTGAGTGCTTTGTAAACTGGTTGTGCTAAGGTAAGTTACCATACATACATACATGTAAATGACATAGGAGCAAGCACCAGGAGCACTCTTGTTGAATCATCATAGAAGCAACAATAGAGAAAAAGCATTTCTTCATTGTGAAATATAAGAGACGATGTTATTTTCTTGATGCGTTCGCTTATTGAAAACTCTTGCACATGTTGTCGATACACAAGCATCGAGCTTGTTCTTAAAAGTTTTTAAATTACATAATTTAATTTTAAATTTACAGCAGGAAATCTAAAAGCAGTCATTGACTTTTTATAGACATGTTGGTAGCCTGAGGAGATGCTAGGCTTTATTAGAAAACTCCAAGCAGCATTATTAGATGTTATTTATAAATGCAAAATTCCCTAAGGTAATAAGGTTTTTATGGATTTCTGTGCATTACTTTTTTGAAATAATGACATGAATAATATACCTGTGAAAGTGGGAGAGTCTCACACTCACACACATCCATAAATACATAGCATGTGAAAGTACAAAAGGCCAGTGCCACTAGTGGCTAATTAGTGACTTGCCTCAATAGTCGTCTACTCTCCGTCTCTGGCCCCACTTATTACTCCTCACAGGACCACACCAAGGTTGAGTCTCTCTGTCCATGTTTCTCTTCTACATTTCTCACTCCACTTAATAATGCAATGTATGAAGGGAGGTTGAATGTCAGTGTTCTAATATTCTTCTGATTTTCTTTTGATTTCTCAATTTATTTGCAAATTGAAGACAATTTTGCAGAAGTCTGGCCACCTAAACTTGAGTTGGCTTCTGTGATTCTTGTTTTCGTGTATTTTAAAGTGTATTAGAATCACAGAAGAGCTTTGTTTTGCCCTGTAGTTGTGTGGCTTACAATAACTTCAGTCTCTTTACTTTTGGCTATCTGACCCTCCCAGCGGCTCTGAGGAAGTGGAGTTGGGTGACTGTACACAGACGAAAGCTACACTGAAACACCTTAATAACATTTTGAATCTTAGGTCTGGATCCTGTGGGATGAAAGCATCTAACTCAATTAACCCAAGAGTGGCCCTCACTAATTGCTCCAATTACACAAACTGGCTTTGTTGCTACAGCTAGCTTCAAGCCTTTTGGCAAGTATATGCCGCTCCTATAAGTGCAAATTTGCAGCTATTTATTTAGGAAGTATTTTCAAACAATGATTGAAAAATGTTTAAATTAAAGTAATTTAGGGCGGGATTGCACCAATTTCTTTGCTGTCTGATTGGGCAGAAGGAAGCAAGCTGAGATGACTCAGTTTAGCAATAGAATAAACTGCTCAAGTATTTTTCTTTGAAACAGGAACTATTATGTTGTTTTACAGCAACATGGGTTTTTTTTGGAGGGGGGACGGTGTGTTCACACCCAACGCGATAGACGCGAACAGAGCATCAGGTTTACATGTAAAGTCAATGAAAAGCGCGATGACACATGATTCCGGGTCCCACGAAAATTCGGAAGTAGATTAGCATCGCGAAAACGCATAAAACGCGCGTCAGTGTAGCGCGTCTGGTGCGTTTGACTCGCGAATAAAACCAGGCGTCAGTGTTTGTGTTGCATTTTGTGCATACGCGCGTATCGCATCTACCGCTCGAGTTGGAAAAATCTGAACTCCAGCGTCAATTCGCACTGCAACAACCAATCAGGAGCCTGGTGACGTGGCTCTGACCTAGGTCAAAGGGGCAGATCCAGCCAAAGCCCTTCATACTTCATTCAATATGGAGGAAAGGCTAATCAACGACAACCCAGAGCTGTACGACACCAGCTGCTTTCTGTACTGAGACAAGAATATAAAGGACCGAACTCGGAGGAAGATATGTGAAGAGATCGGGCAATCTGGTAGGTTCATCCATTTCTCTTTTGAAAGTTTTCACTGACCTGGGGAAGCCGCACAAAAACTAGCAAGCCACCGCTATTTACCCACTGATGTACAAATACCGTTCTGTAGTGATGGCCAAATGAAGCTTTCCGAAGCACTGAAGCTTGTATTGAAAAACGGTTCATTACTCGAAGCTTTTCAACACAGTCCTCTCCGGTGACATCTGGTGGTGAAAATTTTGAAGAGCAGCTTGAATCTGCAAAATAAAACGGACTGCTCAATTATCACTGCTCACTCAAGAGTGGAGTTCTCTCTGATATTGGGCCACCGTTCCGTTGCTTTGAACATGTAATTGGTTTTCTTTTCTCGATTGGGGGGCTGAAAAAAATGTAATGCGTATTTGCGTAATACATTTTGATCAATAAACTTTCCCTATTTAAACATGCACTATGGTGGCCTTTCTTTGCTCATAACTCCTTGATGTTGGTAAATACAATAAGTGAGCAATATATATAATATACATATGATAATGCACAGCACATTATGGAGTATGCCCCTGCTGTGAAGTCCTGCCTCCATCTACTTGTCGTTTAATCACTGGACAGCTGGACAGGTTCATACAAAATATTAGATGAGGCCAATTGTCCTATACATATTTTTGACCTAGGGGTGGGATTGATTGTGAACTGGAAAGGGAAAATGCTTAGGGGGCTGAGTACGGCTGCATCGTCACTGATTTGTAGAATCATTTTGATTCGATACAGGATCCGATTCAATTTGATTGGAATCTGGAAAGTTTTGCCTCAGTCAGAAATATTACAATTCTGATCATTTAACAGTATATATCCATAATTTCGTATCTATTAAAAGAAAGCTGACACATGTGAGACTTAATTAGAGATGTAAACAGAGAGTTATGAAACCTGCAGCTGCAGAAGCCAGCGGGGAAAAAAAGAGGCAAACACAGCGCGGACCCGCCGACACATCAAAATCTGACTCTGACGCGTCGGGTCCGCGCTCTGTGTTTACGTTTGTATGCAGAATCCGTAAACCTGCTCCCAGTTACTGTTTTAGCTGTTTGGTGTTTGACGACATGTTGTGAGGTTTAACCTGAGATGCTGGCGTTTCAGGCATAATAACGTTAATTTACAAATCGACACGGGATTTTAATGAATCAAGATCACTTTATTCAATTTAGCATGGATTGTAATCAGAAAAGCGATAATCAAAACCCACCCCTAATCAAGAACTTGCAAAGTAAAAACATGCTCTATGTCAGGTAGCCCTTTTGTTATTTACATTTAAAAAGAGGATTAGTGTTACTGTGCACTGGCTGAGTCTGTTTCTTTTCTTAGAAATAGTTTCTCCTGCCCTGGAGAAAATCCACTTGCATGGAACAGAAGAGGCTGTGGAGTGCAGGAACCACACTGCAAGTTGGTAGATATGCAGGTATTCCTGGGTCCTGCAGACTATCACCTAAAAACAATAAACAAAATGATTTTCTAAACTGTGTAGCAATGTCATGTACGTATAGTGCCAAATACATTTTTGTAGTCTTCATCAGCTTTAATTCACATGGAAGTGTTCCTACAGTCATATGCTGTAATGATATTTACATTATGAAAACATGATTTTGGACATTTCAAGTTTTTCACTTCGGCAGATAAAATAAATTGAGCAAAATCAACTCAAAATATTCCCACACACCAGACCGTCCTCTTCCTCGCTGGCTCCATATCTGTCAGTGGAATGATCACCTCTTCGCTCTCTGTCACCATCAACGCACTCCACGAATCCCGTGGATGATTCACTTCCTTATATCCGTTTGAATCAGGTACCGAAGCAGTTACGTGCGTAATGAAGCTTCGGACGTCACTGGTCACGTGACTTTTGCCAAACGAAGCAAGCCTCGACACAGTGCTTCTGAACCAGTGTGTTGTTTTTTTCGACACACGCTCCGGAGCGTCAGCTTCAAGCGGGCCATCACTACCGTTCTGCTTTTATTCATGTTGTCGTATATGAATATATTTTGTTTATTAATAAACAGCACACAGTGGTCCCGCTCATCCGTCACTGCTTCGCTTTTTCGCTGATTTTTTTATTACAGTACAGCATTGCATTCTGCAGCCTGATTGACAAATCTCCTTCGTGTCGTGTCTCCTGCGCTTGCCAAATTTATCATGTTTGGTTTTGATAACCATCACGTCCAATAGAAAAAAAACAGCACAAAAACACCCATAACTATGAGCCTCATTCAGAAATAGACACCTGCACCGTGAGGGGAAAAAGGCGCACGAAAGTGGCAGGCAGATGAAGACAAAACGCAGCATAATAATACTTTTACGTTTTGCAATCTACAAAGGTTTGCACTTTGAGAATCAACTTGTGAGAACTGTGACTAATGTTCATGTGTGGGGAAAAAAGTGTATAAAGTGCGTGGCCAGGGGCTAGTTATTCAGAGATCCCCTGCTGCAATAAAAGAGGGACCACTGTATATACTTTCTCTATGACTATTGTTTTCAACCTGTTAACATTTAATATTATCTTGATAGAGCCAACTGATTCTGCAGCAGAGCATCCCCTGTTGCTTCTCCTGGCTACCCAGTCCCTGAGCTCCTGCTGCTGCACCCACAGGTATGTACAGCAAGCGCTGATAGCTTTGTACTCGGTGAGATTCCCTTGTGATCACCTTTACTAAATATCTACAACCAATCTGATTATATCCTGTTTTTGTTTTTTTCTCAATGTTGAAATTAAAATCTAGTAGCAGCCTTCTCATTTCTTTGTGTTTTGTGCTGTTTTACAGGCCCACAGGGGAGGACAGCTCCGAGGCAGATGAGGGACGGGTCCCAGGACGGTCCATCGGCGGTGGAGCTGGCCATCCTGGAGTCCCTGAAGAGGCCACGCCAGTCTCCAATGGAGCATTTCCTCCTCAGCCTTGTTCCTGCTCTGGAGAGCAGCTGGGTCCTTTTTATTCCTGTCTCTCTGTAAATACTTATATTTTATATATTTATGTTTAATGTTTTTCTGTTTGAGACTTTTAATATTATTTCAAATAAATTTTTATAATGACTAATGTCTCAGTTCTACTACACAGCAAATGTTGGCACACGACTTGACACATGTAGAATTTATTTCATATTATACTAATGACAAAATATACTAATACAGTGGGATGCAAAAGTTCGGGCAACCTTGTTAATAGCCATCATTTTCCTGTATAAATCGTTGGTTGTTACAATAAAAAATGTCAGTTAAATATCATACAGGAGACACACACAGTGATATTTGAGAAGTGAAAAGAAGTTTACTGGATTTACAGAAAGTGTGCAATAATTTTTTAAACAATCAAGCAGGTGCATAAATTTGGGCACCACAAAAAAAGAAATGGAATAGATATTTAGTGTATATCAATGTGTGTGTCTCCTATATGATATATGGGGTGCCTTTTTCTGGACGTGCTTCCCATCCAGAGCTGCACAGCACAGAGGAAAGTTCCAGCGCTCCTGGAATCCCTCTGTGATGGACCGCCAGTCTCCAGGTGAAGGCACAGCCATGAAGTCGTCCACTAGACAGTCCCAAATGGCCGTCGCTACCTAGGGGGTGATCGGACACACCACGGACACACCGACTCTGTAACTGAACGCTTGGTCCTGAAGGAGTCCCTGGTGGCAAGGAGCCTGGACAAAATTGTTCAAAATCAGTATTATGTGTACTGCAGTTACAAAATACATCATTCAAATTCCAAAATACTTTTGTGATGTCAGATATAAATCACAAAACTCTTACATAAAACATTTTGTAATTATAAGGATAATTACATAATATATTAGATATAATGTAAAACAGTCAGTTGTGTTTTGTTTTAACTTTAACATATCATAATTTGATTGGTAGCAACTTTCACAACTACAGTGAGCCAATCACTCATAATTCCTAAACATGTCAATCAGGTAGGAATGAAGTGAGACATTAATAGAAATAAAGAGTTGTGTGTTGACATGTAGCCCTTTCCTTGCTTAAATCATTGTTAATATTTTTGAAAAATTAACCTGTGATAAGACAGCTTATCAAGATAGAATATGCTAGATAGAACCATATAACTAAAGATGAACCAGACTGTTCACAATTTTATCTAACTCTCAGTTTTAAGAAAGGCTGGTGACCCCTGTTATAGAGTCTGACAGCTGCAAGAATTATATACAAATATTCAACTATCCCAGAATTAAACCAGGTCTAAATTTAAAAAAAAAGGAGTGAGTATCACTACAAAGATTAACCCACAGTGGGCCTCATACCACAGTTTGATATCAGCAAACACTGAGAGCATACACTGAGTATCACTAGAAATATTATAAACAGTCGTCTCCATACCACAGTTTGCTATCAGTAAACACCGACAGCATTCACTGTTAGCATACCACATCCATGTTAGCAGTCTATAAATGATAGTTTAGCATATATTAGCACAGGTATCAATAAAGGACTACCGTATTAAACACTTTTACTAACCGCATGCAGATGGACAGGCGCTCTGCAGGTGTGATTGAGCGCCTGTAGTTGGTGTCTAGGCGGGCGATGCTTGGACCAACGCGGGTCAGCAGGTCCTGAAACTGGGCGAGGGAAAGACGGTGGTACCGCTGAAAGCTGCGGTCATCCAGGTGCAGCTCCTGGAGCAAATGCTGAAACTCACCAAACTGCTCACAAATCTGGAGGACCTTATGGACCCAGGTACGGCGAGGACGTCCTTAACGCCGCTGCTCTGCTCTCCACAGTAAATAGAGAAGGAAGACTCTCTTCAAACGCTAGCTCGACAGCTGCCATCTTGCAAAGATACCGTCTGGCACAACTTCCTCCCACATTCCTCCGACATTTCCGGTTCACGCGCGTCAATTGATTTGTGTTGGACACGCGTCGAGGTGCGAATGTGCACGCGTCAAATTAGGGGCGTCTGGCGCGTTTTTGTTCACGTCTATGGCGTTCGGTGTGAACACACCGTTAGAGGACCTTTGTATGATTCACTCGTATACTGGCTCTTAATGTAGGTCCACAATTTATCTTTTGTATGAAGCTGTAGTATCAGGTAAATGTTAAGCGGTAGGAACGTTTCTGCTGGGTTGTTGTGGGGGGGGAGATGAAAAATAATAAAGGACACTCATTGGAGTAATGGCGCGGAGTCGGGGCGGTCTGCTTCTCCCCACCGCAGGGAAAAGGGTAACACCACCTGGGTCTGGGTGCAGTTTCCCCCTCCAGGGGCAAGGGTACCTAGACCCGGTTCGTAGAGTACGCTTGGGGAGTGTGATCGTGTGTACAGTGTCTCTCTATATCTGTCTCCACGTTGGTTGAGTGTTGAGTAATTACATATGAGGGTGGGAATGGATGTTTGTATCTGTGTGTGCCTGTTTGTCTGTGTCCATATGTCAGGTTGGGTATCAGACGCCACCTCTCTGGGGACATCTCAGGTCCTCCAAGGTATGGAGGCCTATCTCCCCCCACCACTTCCCCTGCCAGTGGCAGACGCCCTCAGACATCGGTGCATTGGTGGTTCTTTGTGTCCGGGGATGGGCGTCCAGGTACACACCGGCTCACTCCTTGGTGGCTGCTTATTGGGGCCTGGAGCCTGGGGCTCGCTCGGGCCACTTCGGGGGTGGGGTGCCCTCGGCCTCTCGGCCTGGGGTGTCCATGCTCACAGGTGTACACACGGGTGCTCACACACACAAACTACACCCTTTTTGGCTCCTACCTCAAAGCACACTGTGCGCTGTCGATATTACGTGCTGCACAATAATGTTTAACATTTAGTATTTACTGTTATATTCCCATACATCATCGTGATGTTGTTTATTGCTTGTTTTCTTTTTTCTTTTTCAACAGGTGATCCAGGTGATTGATATATGTAATTTTTTTGTCTGCTTATTTAGTTGGTTTTTGGTTTTTTTGCCCTTTATCCCCGTCCCTCTTCTCCGCTGTTTTTTCCCCCTCTTCCTTTCTCCCTTTTTTTTCCTCATTCAAGTCTGTCCCGTATCTAGCAAGTGAAAATAAAAAAATAAATAAAATAAACAATAAAAGGTGAATCAAATAGGCCATTACGGCAAGGCTGGGATGGTCAATTTGGTAAAGTAAATCCGTTGGGCATCTTTCTTCGCCTTTAGACAATAATTCTGATGGCAAAAGAGCCAAACGGGACAGGCAAAAAGAAAAAAAAAAGGAGTAATGGCGCGTCTCGTGTGTCTGTGGGTTATGCCTCCAGTCAAATAACATCCATAACCTCAAATAACGGAACATGGTGTCAGAAGACAACTGGAAACGTTAGTTGGGCATAAGTGAAAGGTTTCGGCGTCGGTGCCAGGTTAAAGGTCAGCCACAGAGGAGCTGCGCGAAAAGAGACGTGACGTCATGAGTCAGTTTCAAGTCACACCGCCGGAGAAGTTCACTTTTAGGTCCGACGACTGGACCAAATGGATAAAACGTTTTGACAGATTTCGCATCGCGTCTGGATTGCAGACGCAAGTGGACGAAAATCAAGTGAACGCCCTTATCTACACTATGGGCGAGGAGGCAGAGGACATATTGGTATCCCTGCACCTGACTCCCGAAGAGGCGAGCGATTATGAGGCCGTTAAAAGGAGGTTGGATGCTCACTTCGTAGCCCGAAGAAACATCATATTTGAGCGAGCGAAGTTTAACCAGCGCCAACAAGAGACGCGTGAGTCAGTCGATAACTTTCATACTGCACTGCATTGTCTGGCAGAACATTGTGGATACGGGACTTTGCATGATGAAATGGTGCGAGACAGATTTGTCGTGGGTCTGAAAGACAAACGATTGTCAGAACAGCTACAAATGGATCCAGAATTAACGCTAGAGAAAGCGCTTAAACAGAGCCCGACAAAGTGAGCTTGTAAAGAAGCAACAAGAGATGCTAAGCACTAACTTTAAAATGGATATTACCAACTCACAACTGAACCGCATCCATGCTAAACGAAACAAAAAACTGTGTGAAGTCAATGCTGCAACAGTTTCAGAGAACAGCGATACAGAGGATGAGGTCGCTTTCTTGGGTTCCCTCTCTGCGGACACCAAAGAGAGTCCATGGGTAACAGAGATACATGTGGACAAATGCAACACACTCTTTATAATCGACACCGGAGCGGATGTCACAGCAGTCCCAGAGACTTTCTACACACAGCATCAGTTGGGGAGATTGGATAAGCCCAAAAGGGTTCTGCAGAGCCCAGGAGGAACACTAGAGTGCTAGAGTGAATCATATTAGCTTAGACTCTATGGACGCTGTCAAACAAGAATTCCCCAAGCTTTTCAGTGGCTTAGGCAAAATGGAAGGGGAGTACAATTTTGTTCTGAAACCCGAGGCACAGCAGTTTTCCCTCTCGACCCCTAGGCGAATCTCTCTTCCACTCTTACCAAAGGTTAAAGAAGAGCTGAACAGGATGGAGCAGCAGGGTGTCATTTCCAAGGTGGAGGAGCCCACTGATTGGTGCGTGCCTATGATGGTGGTTCCTAAGCGCACAGGCAAGGTGAGAATATGCAGCAATCTCACTGAACTAAACAAATATGTCATGAGAGAGAAACATCCACTCCCTTCAGTAGAACACACACTAGGACAGCTTGCAGGAGCAAAAGTGTTTTCAAAGCTGGATGCCAATGCAGGATTTTGGCAGATTCCCTTATCCAGGGACTCTTCTTTGCTCACAACCTTTATTACACCTTTTGGTCGGTATTGTTATAATCGTCTGTGCTTTGGAATCTCATCAGCCCCAGAACACTTCCAGAAATGGATGGCACGCATTCTTGAGGGCTTAGAAGGAGTCCTCTGCCAGATGGATGATGTGCTCATGTGGGGGACGTCACAAGCAGAGCATGATGAGAGACTGCGACAAGCACTGGTTCGACTGCAGGAGGCTGGAGTAACATTGAACAACAAGTGTGAGTTCTCCAAGAACAGGATAAAGTTCCTGGGGCAGGTCATTGAGGCATCGGGGGTTAGCGCAGATCCTGACAAGGTGCATGCCGTGAGTTCAACATAAGTGAGGTGAGACGCTTCCTGGGCATGGTGAATCACCTAGGAAAGTTTGCTCCTCACCTGGCGGAAAAAACGCGCCCCCTAAGAGATCTGCTGAAGAAGTCCAACCTATGGTCATGGGGGCCACTGCAACAGCAGGCTTTCGACAGAGTCAAAAAAGAACTGACAACACCCCCAGGGCTTGCTCTGTATGATCCAAATGCGTATCAGCTGATTCATCTTCATATGGCTTGGGAGCAGTGCTTCTCCAGCGGCACGCCGATTTAGGGTGGAAACCAGTTGCATACGCTTCAAGAGCTCTCAGCGCTACAGAGCAGCGATATGCTCAAATTGAGAAAGAGGCCCTTGCTTCAACATGGGCCTGTGAGAGGTTTGCAGTTTCCTAATTGGGAAAACATTCCACATTGAAACAGACCACAAACCTCTGGTCTTGTTGCTTGGCTCCAAGGGCCTGGATGAGCTTCCACCTCGTATACAACGTCTACGCATGCGATTGATGAGGTTCTCTTATACCATATCTCATGTTCCTGGTAGAGACATTGCAACAGCAGATGTACTGTCCAGAGCTCCTGTATGTGACACAACTGAGGGTTTGCCGGAGGAAGAAATCAACTTGTAATTGGAGTCCGTCGTAGCAAGTCTGCCAGCCACAGAGCCACGACTCAGAGAAATCCAGACACATCAGGACAATGACAGCATTCTAAGCCAACTGAAGAACTTCTGTGTGGACGGATGGCCAGATAAGCCACAATGGTTTGCTTCTTTATGGGAGCAGAATAGTGATTCCCACATCACTCAGAGCAGACATTCTGTCTAAACTACATGAGGGACACCTAGGAATAACAAAATGTAGAGAGAGAGCTAAACAATCTGTTTGGTGGCCAGGCCTGAGCAGTGAGCTGATAAAAGTGATTGAGACCTGTGACACTTGCTGCCGTGAGCGGACTAACCACAAAGAAACCATGCTACCTACGGAGTTCCACAAAGACCGTGGGCCGTGGTTGGAACTGATCTGTTCCAGATGGAGAATAAACAGTACCTGGTCATTGTGGATTACTTTTCCAGATTCTTCGAAGTTGCCAAACTGACATCTACAACATCAGAGGCAGTGATTGAGCACTGTAAATCAATCTTTGCACGTCATGGCATACCAGAGCAGGTTCGCTCTGATAATGGACCTCAGTTTTCGTCTGATTCCCTCAAAAGATTTGCACAAGAATGGGGTTTTAGCCATGAGACATCCAGTCCCCACTTCCCTCAGAGCAACGGGGAGGCCGAGAGGGCAGTCAGGACCATCAAAAGTCTTCTTAAAAAGTCTGGCGATCCCTATCTCGCCCTTATGGCATACTGGGCCACTCCATTGGAAAATGGCTACAGCCCAACTGAGCTTCTCATGGGTAGGAGGATAAGGACAACTATTCCTGTCATCCCATCACAGCTAAATCCAAGAGGTACGGACACAGACAAGCTCAAAGCTATAGAACAATCGTACAAACGAAAACAAAGACAAAACTACAACCGCAGACACAGAGCACATGATATGCTACAGCTCAATCCTGGAGACAAAGTGTGGGTCTCAGACATGGATACTAGAGAGACAGTCGTGTCCAGTGTTGGTCAAGTTACTTTAAAAAAAGTAATCAGTAACTAATTACTGATTACTTCCCCAAAAAAGTAATCCCATTACTTTACTGATTACTTATTTTCAAAAGTAATTAATTACTTAGTTACTTAGTTACTTTTTAAAAACACGATTTACAACCTGAAGAGGTGATAAAGCGATAGATCTTTCAGCCCAATTCTACTTTTTCTGCATAATCCATCATACAAAATGTAATCAAATGGAAAAGTCTCTTTTTTTTAACTTGTTTTATCAGTTTTAATCTTTTAATTTTATGCATCAAGCAAAAATTTAATTATATGCAACATTCTCTGACTGGAAGAAATTTGTTTAACATTTAAACCTATTTTCTGCACATTCCAGCACATAAAATATTTTTTTGTGTGTTTACACTCACTCTTTCAAATAGATGCAAGTAAAACACAGCAGAAAATTTTATTAATCAAAAAAGGAGAAATTAAAAGTTTTGAAGAATTAAAACAGGAATACAACTTTAAAAAACAAGGATTTTTTCAGATACTTACAGGTGAGAGATTACTTTAATAAAAATATAAAAATAGAGGAAGACAAAATCGATCCTATTATAAAAAATAATTATACTGGCATATAAAAGTGTTATTCCAAAAACAGTGTCTACCCTATACAAATGTTTGATGGAATCAAGACAGGAATCAACTGTATATGTTAAAGTAAAATGGGAAAGAGAGCTGAGTGAAGAAATCACTGAGAGGATGTGGTATGAAACATGGAAAGAACATAAGAATACAACTCACTCATTGAGGTGGAGAGAATTCATCTGGAAAAATCAAATTCGCTATTTTATTACACCTAAGATTAAAAATAAACAAACCAATACACAACAACAATGTTGGAGGCTGTGTGGATGGGATGAACCAGACCATACACACATTTTCTGGAAATGCAGAAAAATTCACACTTTCTGGGTTAAAATTCACTCGGCTCTCTGTGATATATTAGGTTATATTATTCCTAGAACCTGCCTTGTTTTGTATCTAGGGTACTTGGAAGGTACTGTAGATGTAAAGGATCGTTACCTGGCTAAGATTCTCCTTTTGGCAGCAAAGAAGGCCATCACCAAAAACTGGCTTAAGACAGAAACACCAGGAAAGCAGCAGTGGGTAGCAATTGTGGAGGACATTATGGAGATGGAGAACCTTACATATAAACTGAAATTAAAGGAAGAACGCTTTTTGAAGGACTGGGGAAAATGGTTGACGTACAACGGAAGGGGAAAAAAAGACTGAACTGAATGAAGATGAGCGTACAAAAAAAAAAAAAAAGTGAAATGAACGATGGTACATCTACAGTACCTTCCAAGTTTGACACCACAGGCATGTTTCCTTTTTTTTCTTTTGTTTTACGTTATCTTATTTTTCTAATTATTATTCTATATGTATCTATATTTTTATGCATATATATATATATTTGTTTGTTTCTTTTTCTTTCTAATTTCACTGTCTTGAGTTTGTGACTCTCTTTGTATTCTGTTATTCTGAAGAAACTGTATGCGTAATGGACGGGTGAGTTGTTCAAATAAATAAAATTAAAAGTTAAAAAAAAAAAAAAAAACACAGCAGAAAATTTAAAAAGAAGTTTTCTTCCCACGCACAACGGACACTAATGTTTTTGGCACTTTTTATGGAATCAAACTCAAAGTAAGGTCAGTACTTCCACGCTTTAAACGCTGCACGCTCATACTCTCTCCCACAATTGATATGTGATTCATTGTTGATCTGCACACAGCTGTTGTCACTAACGGCGCACTCGCTTACGTCACTGTCGTGAGACAGTCTCACAAAAAATCACGGTTTTAGTAACGCAGTAACGCAGCGTTACTACGGGAAAGTAACGGTAATCTAATTACCGTTTTTGCAATAGTAATCCCTTACTTTACTCGTTACTTGAAAAAAGTAATCAGATTACAGTAACGCGTTACTGCCCATCTCTGGTCGTGTCCATGGCAGGCTCACCGAGGTCCTACATCATCGAGACAGCAAAGGGCACGCTGAGAGAGAAGAAACCGTTACCATCTTACATGGACACCTGGGGCACCGGAGATTTCTGGCGATCCACCAGAGGCTTCACCTGAGAACTCTGTTCCAGCTGCACAGAGTGTGTCGGTTCCAGACACATCTCACAGGAGGCCAGCCAGCAGACTCCTGAAGCTGGGAGCCAAATCCCACTCAAGCCTAGGAGGCCTCCAGTATATCTGAAAGACTATGTTTGCTCATAGAACTAGGAACTGAGTGAGCAATGGGGCAGAATAATCCCCACACTCAGGTAGAGGGTTGGGTAGTCTACCCCATCCCTCATAGAGACAATGAGAAATAAAGTAAATGGTTGCACTGTTTAAACATGTTTGTAGCTGCATCAGATAGTTCAGAAATGTGCACTTATGCTTAGTGTTCAGAGTTGTATACTTTGAGAGTTTATTTTTGGACATTATGAGTAGTCTGGGTTTGAAACCAAACGAGTTCAGTAAACAAGATGTTACCAGATGAAGCACAAGGAAATAGTATACTTTAAAGCGTGCGGGTCTAATCTGTTTTCTTGGTTATATCCCAGCATCACATCCTATTTAGTAGGGGGGAAGTAGTATCAGGTAAATGTTAAGCGGTAGGAACGTTTCTGCTGGGTTGTTGTGGGGGGGGATGAAAAATAATAAAGGACACTCATTGGAGTAATGGCGCGTCTCGTGTATCTGTGAGTTATGCCTCCAGTCAAATAACATCCATAACCTCAAATAACGGAACAGAAGCAAGCCATTTTTTCTCCTGTTTTTTCTGTGCTTTTGTGTGTTTGATACTTTTGCCATGTTTATGGGAACAGCCAGCATCATATATGCGATCGACCCTTAAAGTCTTCTTCTGGCACAGATATAATATTTGTGCGTGTACTGGAATATTGCCAAAGTATTATTCTGCATTATGCAACAGGGCACAGAGGATCATTATGCACTAATTGCAAGCATAAAAATCTCTGAATTATTTCATTGCCTTTATAGCGGGTCTTAAATCATTGATTCTTCATTAAAACCCACAGGTCAGATTTCACCCGTTTTGTTTGTTCGGAGGCAGGAGATAGATATTTATAAGTTCAGCTGCGTTGCCCCCTTCATGACCAAAGCCCGGCTGAAATTTAAATTAGATCACTAAATAGGCCACCGGGGTGTTCCAAGGTTCAGGTGTTTGAGTGAAAGGTATTTTATTTGGCTATCACTGCGTATCTGCCCTCCCATCTCATCTTCTTCATTGCTCAAAGGAGTACATCAAATCAAATCAAATCAAATCACTTTTTATTGTCACATCACATGTGCAGGCACACTGGCACAGCACATGCGAGTGAAATTCTTGTGTGCGAGCCCCACAAGCAACAGAGATGTGCAAACACAACAACACAAACGAGCAAAATACAAGAATGGCCAACCTGAACAAGAATGGCCAACCTGATTTGCTGCCTCTGATCTGCATGCTATATGATACGAGAGCAACTCACACAGGATGAGATTTGGTCTATCAGTTCAGGCCAGGTCGGACCCCAAGGTAACTACTAATACCACAGAACTGCCCCTCGGTGCTACACGGCAAGCCGGAAAATCTGCGTAGTATTTTACCCAACTTCTCCTCCTGATGCTTCACTTCTTCACTTATCCTGTTAGGCTGTAACTTAACTGGTAAGTCAGTGCAAAAATATCCCATATACCCACTCTCTTTAATGTATACTTCACTTTTTTTTATATTTCCATGTTGCTATTTAACTGTGTTCCATCCCTGCTAGTAGAAACTAAGAAAATCTCTCATGATAAACATGGCAGAGACGTGGGGGGTGTTTGTCAGCAGCAGGAAAGCAGATCAAACCTCCAGGTGCGCAGCAAGTCACATGAAGAAATGAGACATACTGCTGGTTCATGGCACGCAGAGTCAGGTGGAGCAATTTTCCTTGCCGCCTTGCCACTAACATACCTTTATAACAAGTATCTTCAAAAGTTTGCTTTGACAGATAGATCTTAAAGTGATTGATGAGCGCCTGCAACTTTTTACACGATTCTGCTGCTTAAAGAAGCAGGTGAAGCAGGGAAAGACGATGCCAAAATCTGGGCTCCATATGAGGATCATAGATTATTTAGCTGTGCACAGAGGGCCCCTAAACTGTCGCAGTTCGGAGTGCTCGAAATATCAGCAAAACCAAGAAAAAGAAAACGGGCTTTTCTCTTGCACTGCATGCAACAAAGCACAAGCCTCCTCTCTCTCCTCAGAGTTTGCACTGTTAGACGCAACAACAATTGCATTATATGATCCCACTGGGACAAAACGACAACCTGAGGGACGCTCTGTCAGCACTGAGGAGGACAGGCTCGATGTTCACTCCAATTAAATCAGAATCAAAGAGAGAGTAAAGGCCTTGATAAGGACAGTCACTGTCTTCACAACGTATTGTTTTAAAAGAAGCGCTTTGCATTTTTATACGATGACTTGAAGGTGGTAGGTTTCGCAGATCTCCCAAACTGCTTTGCAAAGTATGCATAGTGATGCTGTGCCATCTCTAGAACTCTGGTATTCAGTCTGAATAATAAAACATACAATTTTGGCAGCTTTTCTTTTCTTTTTTTTGACCTTTTGAGATTTCATTGTGGCAAGATATTATGCTTTTACTATCTAACTGCATCCTTTTCACGACAATTCACTGCACAACTGGTGTCATATTCAGCTTTTTGACTCCAGCTTTCCTATCCAGCTTCCTCTGAGGTTTGCAGGAAATATTGCCAGCCCTCAAACATCTAATTCACTCGCCCCTTTCTTAGAAGAAGGTTCATGTGCTTGCATGCAAGCGAGAGATATCTGTCAAAGAGGGTGATTTATCACAGAACCAACACCGGTCTGCAGATAAACAGCAAAATTTAGGCTTCAGCAGTTGTCTGAAGGTTTTGTGTGTGTGTGTGTGTGTGTGTGTGTGTGTGTGTGTGTGTGTGTGTGTGTGTGTGTGTGTGTGAGAAAGAGAGAGAGCTCATAGCATGCAAACATGCATACATAAGCATGTGGCTTAGCTCTCGAGGGAAATATATTGCAGACTCATAGAGCAGATGACTTTTCATTATTGCGATTACATTTTTTAAGGACGGTAGGAAGACCAGCCTTTTCAATTTATTAGTTTTGATGAAATACTCCACAGCGAAGACAAACTGGAGCATTGACCTTGGCTTCGCAGTCCTCACAGCCCACATTATCTGATTATGGACCGAGTTACACCTGCAAACCCAGGTGATTGTAATTAACTGCAATTAACTAGCTGGCAGAACGGGAAAATCAGCAGCGCTCTGGGTGAGCGACCATGAATTAAAACCAGTGGATTGGACAGAACAAGTAATAACTGCAATAAACCGAAGCAGCAATGTGTGATGATACCATGTTGCAAGTGCAAGAACCCAACAGAAACAAGTGGGCTGAGAGCAAAGCCACAGCAAGTGATCTGTTTGTGCGGAGACATTGTTGCTGCTAAGAAGTAGTCGCTTCCGGCCATACCGACTTGTGAAATCAGTCATTTTGATAGGGTGGATATTGCAACTCTCACATGGATGCATTCAAGTTTGACCCAAATGTATCATCACTATGCTGCTTGTTGTGCTATGCCAGAACAACCTATACCTCTATGATTCTTTTTACAGCAGACTTTTTGACTTCTTGTAGGAGGAGAAGCGAAGAAGTGTTTCTTAGAAATGTAAAGTAGCCATGTAATGAAACGTAACATTACGCTTTTATACAAATAAGTTAAAAGTACAGGTTTTTGGTACAACTTGGTCAACTTCATACTTTTCAAGAAAAAGGAAAATAGTTTTAAGCAGTGAAACCTACACCCAGGACTTCCACCTTCCTATCCACCTTTCGTGTCCCAGACCAGCATTTGCTCAGTGATAAATGCACATAATTGGGCAAAGAGATAAAGAGATCAACTCTAGAGTCCATGGACCAAATCCCATGGCTAAGGAGGAAAATGACTTAGTTATTTCAGGTATACAAGTAAATACAGTTGTCTGTACTAATTTGCTGATAAATGATTAATCTTGAACACAATAATAGCCTATTTTTAATATGAAAAATCAACCCCAGCCTTTTTACTCATCCAAGAATTCAAAAGAATCATCTTGTAGACGTGTTGATCTTGTAACACAGGCTCAATAATCTTAAAAACACACTTTGCTATTGACATAACTCATCTAAGTTTATTGCCAGTAAAACAACAAATGTGGCCTTAGAACAAGACCCATAGGTGATTGGTGTGTGTATCAAGTATCACTAAAATCTGGCCATTACTACAGGAAGGGGAGACAGCTGACACCTCACCATGGCATGAGCTCACTGGCCCTTCAGCCAGATGACCTAAAACTGAAAAGAAAGCAGTATTTGGACTTGAGACTGTCACTGCAACATTATTCTTTCTTTTTGGCAAGGAAATTAATCAACAACTTGTATAAAATATCTACAAAATATCTACAACTAAGGAACATAATAAGGACTGGTGGATATTATTTGAAAGGCTGATTGTTCTCCAAAGGAATAAAATAATTTTCTTTCTCTATTTCTGCACTTGAGTTTTCTTTACAAGCTTTTATTTGCACTTGACCTAAACAACGACCACATGGTAGATCCACTGATTCTTGAATTCAAAGACTAGCAGACAAAACACACACACAGACAAGACTTTGTCCTTCATTGATATTAAAGAAACCACATTTTGCATATCAGTATTTACGTCATCATTATAAGTTTGCACAAAAACATACTACATTACCACATTAATGACCTACGACAAGTAAAATAGACACATTTTAGGGAAAATCCACTTTTGTACAATCTTAACTTGCCCTTAATTTCACATTTCCAGTTTATGGACCAAACACTGACTCATATCCTGTGTTGGACACTGCACTTGACTTTTCTGGGGCAACAACTGGCTTGAAGCCACGGGTTGGTCATGTGACGCAGGGTACAAGTCCAAATAGTTGATCTGACAATAATGTTCTCTCTGTGTCCAAAAACAGCCACTGCAATTTGGATCTGTTTTTACACCACAGCAAATCTAACTACAAAAATTACAATTTCTTTAAACATAACGATGGATTTCAGTCATTAATGTTGAATGCGTCTCTGAGATGTTGGGTGATAATGGAGTACAGTTTCTAGCGTTATTCACAGCACTCGGTTAAGGTTAAAGAAAGATTGTGGACATTTGTTGTTATTATGACACTATGAGAAAAAAATTACATTAAGGTATAATCAAGCCAACAATTTAATTGCACTTAAACATAACTGGGAAAGCAATTTAGCCGGTTAGAAACTTCATTTCAACAAGAAGGCGTTGAATTAAACAAGAATAACAACAGTAAGGACTCTGTTGCTTTTGTGTGTGTGTGTGCACTGTGGAAAAGCTCATACAAAAAAACAACAACAAAAAAGAAAGACAAAAGTTGCCTTGGAGCTTTAACCTCAGCAGAGGGCAAATGAGCCAAAATCTCTGTGAGCATGCACCAAACCTTTTTCAGGGCACACATTTTGTCTTGACATGAGAGGAAAAGTGCAGGTGAAACAAACTCAGTTCAGTTCTATTAAGTGTTCCAGTACTAACAGCAAGCCAGCATGCCCCATACCAGGAGCTGGCTCATCTAAATGGAGCCATTCTAACTAATAGACATTTTGTAGCTATGAAATGCCAAAACATCTGCTGTGCAACACTCGTCTAATTATCTGGACAATGTAAGCAACTTTATTAGCAGTTCAAAGCTTGTGCGAGTTAATCGGATCAATACTTTATCATCACGACGTTCTTGCGTTAATTGGATGTTTTTACCAAACCACCACCTCCACATAAAAAAATCCTTTGTTTCTCACTAAAACTCAACATTCAAATCATTAAGGGGAAAGACTGCTTCATTTGAAAAGAGCGCAACAAACTGTTAAATTCTTTTTGTGAAAACTATCTCGGCAGTATCATTATTGATCACCTCTGTGAAACACAATAGGCTTAATCCAGACCCATTCTAGTGCAGACAAAGAGTGATTACATGTGGCTGCAGATCAAACACATTAATCTGTCGCCTGTCGACAGTTACTGATAACCTCATTTCCCCGAAGAAGACACAAATGAAATATAAAAAACAGAATCCACGGAGCTAAATATGAAGTCTTTTTCTAGTTATAAAGATTTCTCCCCCCTTTTTTAGAGGGGGAGCTTTGGAAGACGTTTTCCATTTCACAGAAATACAAATTATGCTCGGACTCCTTTTAGCTGCCTTTATTTTGGATTCCTGGTATTGCGGATTGCAGCTCACGGCTTACTGGGGCACCATCAAAAACAAGAAAAGAAAGTGTGTGTGGGGGGGAGCTAAAAAGGAAGAACATGGTCAATAAAGTACCAGAAAAATGATGGCCAAAGATGGCAAAGAGGTATGTTTTATCTCTGATTGGTCTAAAGTTTGTAGCTACATCGGTTAAAACTGCATTTGTACTAGTTTGTTTGCTTTTTTTCTGATCAACAACTTCATCATTAATACCAGTGTTTGAATGGCACGAACAGAGCGGTGTTAATAGATTTATTAGCTCTAATTTTGTGGTGCGTTTTCTATACTTCAGACTGTTACATTTTGGAGCAGCTGTTTTTAACAATTAAACATTGCTGAATATGTAGTGAAAATGAATTATGTTCAAATGTTTTTCACCGCATCACATAAAAAGGAATCAAAGCTTTTCGCAAGCTGGCAAAAGGACGCGATCAAATCGTTAGATCATCACCGCAACCGGATGAGCGTGTCTTCTGTATTGTCCTATAGTTCATCTGTTTTATTTATCTGCTGTAATGAAAACTTTACTCCGGAGCTACAAGCGTAACTTAATGTGGAGTGCTTGCGGGGAAGGCCCTTCCTGTCCTCCTTCATCGTTACTGTCATCGAAACAACGTGAGAGTTGTGTCGTTGCCACTACTTTAAAAGGAAGATGTGTTGACTGCCAGAAATAAAGCCTTCTCTATTAGTGCAAAAATGAAAAGATCAGTTGCTGTAGCAGTTACTTAGCAACAGCCGCGGCAGTGCATTGTAGTACCATCACAGCTCCCAAAGAAAAGTGTCGCGTTTAAGCTGTTTTTAATCACTGGCTCTGGATCAAACTCCAGTTTAATGGTTTTTGGAAGAACTTCGACCCTTCGCTGAATGTGTGTCTCAGCTCAATTGTTTGTAGCCCTTTGATATAATGCATTCTGTAATATGTCTGCATGAAAGTTTCTCCAGTAGTGCTTCAATAAGAAGCTCGCATGAACAGTTTAAGTTTCATCATCTGCACATTTAGTGCGCTTTTATATATTTTGTGTTCTTAAACTCCTTCTGATAACCAGTAGATTGGATTAAGATTACATTTAAACTGCACCAAAAACAGTTTCTTGCATTAAAAAATGACTAAAATAACAAATTCACAATGAAGGAGGCAGATGGGGAGGCGACAGACAGGGCGGAGAAAGGAAAAGTTAATAAAAAATAACCCAAAAGAAAACAAACAAAGAAGCTTTCATTGTGCCTTAATTGTTTAAAGAAGCTTATCTATTTTGGTGGGTTAAGATTATATTAAAGCTGCACTGACATAATGGTTTTTTATCAGTATTTCAGTAAGGAATGAGTTATTTCGAAACTTTCAAACTAAAGAAGACAGAGGCAGTTAAGAAAAAAAATTAAATACACTTTAACAAGAAGCTGAATAAAACTTACATGAGTCTAAGTAAACACAAAATCCAAGGACGCAGTTTCAGCAAAGGTAGTGCTTAATCAGAAAGCTGAAGAAAGTCAAGGAACATGGGGAAAAACATTAGTAATGCATACAAGAAAGCAAAAAGATGGACTCACAAACAACACAGGAGAAGTAAAGAGTTGCCAACATGTAGAGAAATTACAAATACAAGCATTGAAATCAATAGAAACACAAGAGCTTGTTGTATTTTAAGAATAAAATATTAACAACAACTGTCAGCTACCCCCTGAGCCTCCAAGTAGACACACCTATGATATTACATTAAGCAAGTTATCACATTCTCAAGATTTTCAGAAAACTTGAACTCTAACTTTGACCTTGAGGTCAGCACAGGGTAAAAACTCAAACACTTTAAAACACATACTAACAACAGTCTTGTGTAATAGAATAGAACAGCCCTTTATTATCACAACGAAAAGGAGCAGCACAGTGGAGGATCACCTGATTGTCACAGTATAGCACAGTGAAAGGTTGCCCTGTCGGAGGACCTGCCAGTGCTGGTGTTCTCTGGAAAAAGCCAATCAAGCTGCACAGCACTGGTCTGTGAGAAGAAGTCTCATTAAACGTCCTTGTTGCCATCCTCACGTAGTCTGTTTCTGACAGTCTGGTAAAAAAAACATGCACATATTTTTCTGGGTTGTCTTGTCACCGGTGCACCTGTTGTCACTTTAATTTGCAGCAAACACATGCACTTTCATTCGCTGGAGGTCACTCTGTCGTGGTCTGGCAGTGCTCATCCTGTTCTTCCTCGTACAAAGGAGCAGATACTGGTCCTGCTGCTGGGTTGATGCCCTCCCGTGGCCCTGTCCAGCTCTCCTCACATAACAGCCTGTCTCCCGGTATCTCCTCCTCACTGTTGAAACTGTGCCGGGAGACACAGCAAACCTTCTCGTGACGGCACCTATGGATGTGCCATCCTGAAGGAGCTGGACTACCTGTGCAACCTGAATGTGCAGGTGCTGTCTCACGGTATCAGCGGTGACGGGAACAAAAGTAGCAGAAAAATCAGCCGGGAGATATAAAGAGAAATAGCGATGGCCTGTGGTTACCACCTGCATAACCATTTCCTTTTCCTGGGCTGTCTTGTTGCCTCTCCAGTGCACCTGTTGATACTTTCATTTGCACCAAAGCAGGTGAAAAAAAAACAAAGGTTTCTGTTTCCTAGCTGGACCGATATCCCTGAGGTTTAACTGACTTTGTGTTATACAATAATGGTCAAGTGTTCCCTTCTTCTTTTAGAGCAGTGCATTTATGTTAAGTATATTCATTCTATCCTTGTGTTTTACAACCCTGGATTTATTGTTTTGAATTACTCTCACTGCCCCTGTTAAGCTCTCCCCACAGTGAAAAGCTCCAAATATCAGACAAATTCAGCAGCTTAGTGTTGAGCACAGTGGAACATTTAGCAGCTAAGAATTTGGTAATTTATCCCCAGGGTTGGTGGAGACCCAAACAGAGGTAAAAGTGTCCAATACTATGTTCAAAGGCCACAAGTGGTTATTCAAGTGTGTTTACTTCCATTCCATTTAATCTACATAGTGCCAAATCACAACAACAGTCATCTCAACAATCAAACAATGCCCTACGAGAATGCATTTGGAGACTTTGGGAAGAAAAAACTCCCTTTTAATAGGAAGAAACCTCCCGCAGAACCATTTAAAAAACAAACAAACAAACATACTTTTATACCTCTATATTAGCCTAAAGCTGGAAGAATGAAAGCTTGTATCACCAGAAGTTTCTTTGCTAAAATACTACATGCTGTTTTATTAAAAAAGAAAGGTAAAATAATGGAGTTGCCCATACTAGCCATATGGTTAAAAACTTTTATCCTTTAAATGCACTTAAAGTCTGTTTTTGAAAATTACTTTTTCCTTCCAGTAGTTTGTTTACCCTGTTTTTAATCTCCATTCTTAATACGTGTGCATATCTTCGCATATCAAATCCATTTAATGCCCAATCTCTCAAATGGGCAGAAAACATAATTCCTGCACTGATGCATGATTTGCCTTGAACACTGATAAACTGCACTACAAACAGTTTATGTTGTAACCTTCGTAATTGCTCTTCCGTATGTACAGATTTTTCAATAAAACCGTAATTACGCAGCAAAATCCCAGACGTCCCATTACATGCACACAGGCTGTCACTTTGTGGGACGATGATTAATCACACAAGTAGTTGCCCGTTTTTAAATGCATCCTTAATGCTTTCTTTTGCCTCGGGGGCTATATTTCACTTCTTTTCCACGTTATGAGTTTTGATGACGGTATAAACTTTTTACGTGGCTCTTGGACCCTGGATACGAGGACAGCCAGTTTGTGGTGTATTATTTATTAATGTGCTAAAGTGTGCGTGTGTGTTTGTGCTGTGGGATGACTCTGTGCCCATCTCTACAGGAGTCAAACCCAAAAAAAAGGTTCAGGTGTTGTTGTAACTCAACCTGCTTCCCCTCCCACTGCACAGAAAGCACACTAATAGATTCAGGATCAGGCACCTCTAACATTTTCCCGTCGCACTTCTACCTGTTGTCCATTTTATCTTCACCATCTTTATCTGCCCATCCTTATCCTCTCAGAGGAAAATTGATTTTGAATGCCTCTCTCGGTCTCCGCTCTCTTTCTATAGTTTAGCCCAATTTCCAGGCTTTTATGGTTAGTCTTTCCCTCTTAACTGTGTCATTCTACTTTCAGCCTCACTTTGTTCATCCCTTTCACAGCACGGTGCGGGGAGTACAGCTGGGCATTAATCTGCCACTGATGAGCCCCACTCACCAGACAGCTCATGCCTGCTTATCAGGCGTTGGGTGATATTAGGACAGTTGCCAGTGCCACAGTAGAATAGCAAAAGTACAAGGCGAAGGCTTTGGATAAAAACATTGTCACAGCAGAGAAGCTTTTTAAAACTGCACACAAAAACTGATATGACAGCGTTTTGAATTCAGAGTGGACACGTTAGCTAAACTAGTCTGAAAACAGCAGTACATTACAATTTCCTGTTTGAGAGCTGAGAGGACATGAACAGGTTTGAGGGGGAAGAGCATCAAAAGTGGTTAAAGAATAAAAATGGATAGGAAATAATGACAAAAATGGTGAAAGCAAAACATGCAAGAGCCAAAAAAGTGAAAAGTATGCATAAGTAAATTAATTATTTACCTTTTTATCCTATAAGACAGTTAATGTAGCTAGCTAAAATTCCAAATACCGGTAAGTAGTTATTGTTAGCTAAAACTAGGGCAGCCGCTGAAATTATTAGCTAACAGTATGGATTAACAGTTATGGATAAACTACTGAGCGCGCTAACTAAACAGTGGATAGCTATCAGAGGTTTTAATGGCAAAAGTAGCGATCGATTGGTACAAATAGTAAGCTAACAATTATCCCTGAAGCTAGATACAAGTCTCACAACTTAGAGAGTATAGGTATGCATGTTGTTCAAGATTTACCTGCCATGTTGGATGTAATACAATCACTGCTTGCTTTGGGGAAATGTATATTCTCCAATTAGTTGGCAGTGGAGGTTGTTGGCTTTCGTCAGGGAAAACTGTCTACAAAGATGTTGCACCAAAAACCTCCTAGTGACTGCTTTGGTTGCAAGCAGATTGCCAGTGTTACCTGTTCTTTTTATCTGCAAGTACTTGCTAACTACTAGCCGAGCAGCAGCAAAAGTGCAGAAGGTTCACCTTCAAAGTAAAAGTTGTGCCTCTGTGCTGCAGCCAACATGTTTCAACAGGTGTAACTTTTACTTTGAAGTAAAACTCACACCTGTTGCACTTTTGACAGTTTCCCTAAAACTCTGAGAGTAGCAAGATAATGTTCATAGCCACTTCTGTCACTTCTATTCAAATGACAACCACAGCAATCTGCCAGGTTTTGTCAACCAGCTGGGAAATATACAAGAAACAGGTGGGTTGCTAGAGAAAAATGGGGGTCACTGACTGGTCTGTAGTATGTGTGTGACTGGGACTTCAGCAATCATTTACCCAGTGACTGCAATCAACCTCCAGCAAACACTTGCACCCAGTCAGGGAATAGATCATTTTCCCCTTCTGACCAGTGGCTGCTGCTCTTAAACCATGTCTAACTGGGGCCGTATTCACTTGATCCGGCATCGCCATCATGACGCGTCCAAAATGGCCTGGAAGTTAACGTGATCATAGTTAGTTAGTCTGCAAATCTCAATAAAAGATGGATGTAGCTACCTTGACATCATCTTTTCTTTTGTGAAGTCCCTCTAGTCCCTCTTGCTCGTTGAGCAATATCTAATGAGCATTCACCAGATAAGCCTCTCTCTTTGTGACACATAGAATCCCCCAAATTTAGAAAATTGTCTTATTATTTTATTTTGAATGACCCGAAATCAGTGACTGAGATTATAAACTAATCAGCGTTTACAGAGACAGAGCCACAGCTGTCTCTTTAGTTCCTACTGGGCTAACTGACTTCAACACAAAAAGTTTATCTCAAGGACAGAGAGCTGGTGGTTGTTATAGTCAGACATGTTCAGTTTACCATGCAACCAATTAGTCAAAATGTAATTTATAGAAAAGAAATGTAAAAATGTGTTAATAGCCACATGCTAATCAGATTAGCTGCTGACATGTGAGACACGTGAATCTAATTGCCTCACTGCAATAATCTCATCTATACTTCTCACTATGTTAGAATTGTATTCTACATGGAAACACTGACAGCATCTTATGATTCTTTTTTTTTTTTTTTTTTTTGCAGTTGTGCCATGATCAGTTTTGACCAGGGACATGACTTCAGGGCTTCAGCTACATTTCCAGGTTTTTTGAAGCCATGCAGGTTTAAGAATCTTCCCTGTCTGCTTTACTTTACAGACCAGGATGTCCAGCTATCATGCTTTCTGTTGTAATATTTAAAAAACACTTACCTAAATTAATGGGGAGAGAGCTAGTCAGTGGTCCCAGAAGAAGTGCTTAAAAAGTTTGCCTTCACTTCGGACATTTACATTTACAGAAAGTTATCCTTCTGCTAGATGTGTGCAAAGTTAACACTGAGCTTTATTAACTAAGAGCAGTGAACAAAATGTCATGTAAATTTATGCTACAGGTACAGTAATCCAAGGCTAACAATACATAGGCTCCAGGCTCCAGCTGAAAGTGTAGTGAAGCTCTACTGTGTACAGCAGCACAACTGGTTCCTGTAATTCCCAGCTCAGCTTTTGATTGGCTCTTTGGGACAGAATTTCTCCTATAGATTTATGACCAGACTTCTTTTGGGTGCAGTGAGTCCCTTTTAAACTGTCTCCACTACAACTGAAAAATGCCATTCATCCATCTGGGTCGCAGAGGTCTAAGCAGTCCCTCGCCTCCTCCATCTCCCTGCCACCCCCTTCAGCTCTTCTGGGCTAAGCCAGTCAAAAGATGTAACCTCTCCAGCTTTTCCTGGGTTTGGCCCGGGGCCTCCTCCCAGCATAACATACCCAGAACATGGAACCTCAACTCCTTTCAGGCTCCATGTAATTGCTAAAGTGGTCCATATCTAGTTTGAAATGAGTTTAAATAAGAGGCGGTGTTGCTGAAGGGGTTTTGAGTCTATCTGACAGGGTTGTGGGGGTCAGATCCCAACCATCTGGCTGTCTAAACTCTTAAAACTTTATTATCGTCTTTTAGTCACAGAGCAAATATATCACTGTGAGATCAAGCTAAACATGAGGTGGCACTTTTCACCCACGGTATCTGTTAGATTTTTCAATTCATTTAATCAAGTGCATTTTTAGATATCTCCAGACGTTAATTGCGCTACATAGCAACACAAGCTCGCCGTATCCCGCTTGATAAAGACGTCTGTTGGGCAAATGTCATGCGGTCACAGTTTACCCTTCCAAGTTCCATCTGCATTTTCCTCCACCTTTCCATCCATCCTGGGTGGTACGTGCATGTTTTTGCTGAACTGCCTCATCTCAGCACTTAACCTCCAATTTGCATAAGTCATTATGGCTGTCAGGACAGAGGAGACCATAAATTCTGCTAAGTGTTCATCTGTCGTTGTAAGTTTAAAAATGCCCAACCAATTTTTACATTTCTTTGACTAATGGAGACAGAAAGCACATCCATCGCTGAAACATCATTAATACATTTGATGAGCCAAGCACTTTCTGCTTAATTCATTTGGACACACAGTACCTGAGTGGTATGGAAAAATGCTTCCCACACAGGTCACATGTAAATGTCCGCGAGTATATGTTTTAAATTTATTCTGACGCTTCTCACAGAGCGCTCGCTGTAGCTATTTGAATCCATTCCAGTGGGAGAACAATACTTTCTTATTGAGCACTTCCTCCTCCTGCCAGTATCAATTACAGCAAATGTTTGTTCTGCCAAATCAGAAGCAGGGGTATCTCTCGCGGTGCATCAATAAACAGAGACCAGAACAACACTGGTATCTCACAGTGAAAACAGGAAACTCAATAGAAGCGCTGCAGCCTCTTCAGGAAAACATAGATTTTTCTCCAGCAATGACAGATGCTGACGTTAAAGTGTGTGTGCGCAAGCTGGGATGCAGCTGGGACGCTGAAGCACAGGCTGACTCATACATGCGTGTGTGTTCACAGGGCTGCCATCGATGCCACGTGACAGGAATGACTTTACATTCCTGAGTCACTGATGGCAGACAGAGCTGATGGCTAAACACAATTAAGGACAAGTTATTGGAACTTTAAGGAGACATATTTTCTCTGCTTGTGTCAGTGGAAGGATTCTCACTAGCTTTCAGCCTAAATCAAGGCCTCAACCTTCACAGAAAATACACCATGTGCACAAGTATTATGCACATGAGTGTTTTTGACCATATTTTCATTTTTATGCACATTTTCCAACTCCACTCTATAAAGTTGAAAGCTTATTGGATTTAAGAATAAGTGCATAATTATTAGGCAATTGCTGCTGTTGTTGTCCAGGTAAAATGGGCCAAAAAAGATGTTTAACTGACTGGGGAAAAGTGAAAATGGAATGCAATATTCTTGAAATTGCTAAGATGTTGGGCTGTAATCACAGACCCACCAAAAAAACTCTAAAAAGGGGGGGGGGGGGGGGGGGATGCAAATTAACTGCAGAAGGTTTGAGAAGAATCAAGTGTAAAGCTTGCAGCTCCAATGCTGTCATATTTAAGAACATGACCACTACTGAACAAGACACATAAGTCAAAATGTCAACACTACGCCAAGAAATATCTGGATCAGTAACGGAAATAGAGCTCCACTTCTAATGATGCCAGCAAGGTGGAGTTGGGGTCCTGGTGTTATTAACGATGAGCTAGTTGGACCTTTTCAGGTTGAAAATGAACTCAAAATGAACTCAGAAATCTACCGCCTGCTTTTAGAAAACACTTTATTCACGCAGTGATGCAAGAAGGTTATAACAATGCTCCATCGCATCCACTAGCCAGCAAAGACCTTAATTTTTTACCCCTTGAAAGTCTACTGGGAGTAACCCTTGAAGCTCTTTTCTGAACTGAGTTTGTGTCATATTTCAGGCCTGCTTACAGATTCCTGCCCTCAGAAAAACTCAAAAACTATTCTAAAGGTTGCAAAACCAGGTCTTTATTGATACCTACTGAGTTATCAGAACTCATCATTTCGGGTGCAGGAGATCATCTTTATGGGGCAAAGAGTTCAACAAATGAAAATAATCCAGGTAGTGAAATTGTTTGTCATGTAGTTGCATCATAATTCTGCACTCTTAATTTTGCACACACAGACGTTCTCCTACAAAAGCCTAAACCTCAATTTTACTGTTATTAAATAGTCAGCTTTGACTTAAATTTACATTTTGGATTGACCAAACGCACTTTAAAAAAATTGAGCCATTCAGGGCAACTATCAGTTTTAGCTAAAGCAAACACACACTACCCATTTCCTGCATGCACACGCACACACACACACACACTGCATCTGAAAACGAAATCTTCCATAGGGTCAAAACTTGCGGTTTACTTTCAAAACTCCCACCGTTGTTTGAGCGTTAGTCATATTGTCTGAGGACCTTTGCCAAATGAATTGGACATACTGTCACTTGCCTAATTAAGGAGCCATCCTAGCAGACCTCAGGGAGGGAGCGTGTGGGAGGTCCAGTGACTCTCCCCCTCATCATCATCATCATCGCTACTTGTACTTTCTGCACCGAGGAGTCGAATGTTAAGCAGGTCTTCTCAAAAATTCTCAGAGCTCATTGACATAAAGTGCATCTCCCCACTTGGCTCACTCAACACTTCCATAATAAGAGTCATTATCTTCAGCACACATCTTTCTGCTTCATTTAAGCCATTCTTAACAAGGAGCATCGATCACGGAGGTGCTACTGTTCTGCGGTCGCGCTGACCTCCAGCACTCTGATTTATTCCTGACCGTCTCCTCGGCTCCGTCTTTCACTCGCGCTGCAGGACAAAACTGCCACTGTGAGCCTTTTTAATTATCAACACATAATTTAATACTTCATCAGTCGTAGGTGGTCGCTGGACAGGGTGACATAAGCAGCCGTCAGGCTCTACGCTGGGATCATTTTTTATAAATGGAGACGAGGGCATGTTAATAGAGCAGGT
Organism: Aulonocara stuartgranti; assembly: GCF_965226115.1. Classification (NCBI taxonomy): domain Eukaryota; kingdom Metazoa; phylum Chordata; class Actinopteri; order Cichliformes; family Cichlidae; genus Aulonocara; species Aulonocara stuartgranti. Next base: position 27,876,967 of record NC_138960.1, read on the forward strand.
AAATAAGGGCAGAGCGATTACAGTCACGTCACTTTGATTAAACTTTGTTTCTTGTTGCAATTTGTGTACCGGCATTTAATCTCTGCAGCATCAGATTGCAGCTTTGAACTCGACAGAGGCCACGCACCACGCGCGTGTGTGTGTATGCATATGAGTGCGAGATGAGATTGGTGACGCCGTTAGATTTAACACAGGATCATTATTTTGATTTCGTCCTCCTCTGCTTCGGTGACTTGGTGAAGCAGCGGGACGGTGAGAGATGAGAGTGAGGAGGTGCAGCCAGCTGCGCCTGGACAAACACAAGGACAGCTCCACCTTTGATGACACTGTATTAAACCAATTATTCACTATCAGGGATTGTTTCCTGCCAAAGTAAATGTTGTGTTTTGTGGTTGGAAAAAAAAAAAAAAGAAAATTAAAAAAAAAAAAGTAGCGAATAAGTTGTCATCTAAAGCTCAGGCAGTGGTGAAGATTGTAAACATGTTTTTCTTCCCCCCCCCCCCCCCCCTCCTACAAGAGGATAAATAAAGAAGACCGCTGTTAGAAGATTTAATTCTGAGAAGCCTCTCTCTGGGGTTCTGCGCTGCACTAAGAAGCCTATTGTGAAAAGTCTTCAATTAGCAGAGCAAGCCTTCATCTTCTGACCAAAGTCACCTTGAACAATCAAATTATCTTTAAATTTAAATAAAACAATCGCTCCCAATCAATCGGAGTTCATTAGCGCCATATAATTCCCATTGCCTCTCAAACGCCCCTCCTTTTCATGCACTTCAAACGTACGCGTGTAAGGTCATCTACAAACACACCTGTGGGTGCGCAGCAGAGAGAAACGCGAGACAACAAAGGTTTACTGTGAAATGTCTTTTATTTCCCGATCACACAAAGCACAGATGTGTTTGTTTTACCCACAGTTTGAGAGGTTTTAGTCGGTTTTTCGGGACTTAGAAAAGTTTGCAGTTCGCTGCCTCCAAAGCTGGCACTCTGCTGGGTGTGTGGGGGCAGACAGGCACAAACAAAGTCAGTTAGATAAATTGCTCTAGTCGGGCCTTTGCATTATCATTGAGAATCACGCCCTCTGTGCTTGAGTCTTGACACGCGGTAATGATAAATGACTGAAAATCCTCCCTCATCTCCATGGAGTTAAATTATACAGCTGTCAATCAGCCCTTTTTTAGGATCGCATACATTAAAACCTGCATTTGAAATTTGAGACTTAAGGTAAAATGAAGAAGGCGTAGTAGTTTTGCAAAGAGCAGCCGAACTTTTATACCTGAATGATCATAAACCATTTCCCGTGTGTGTTTTGTTTAACAGCTACAGATTGCTGAGTTGTTTCCATCTACGCAGGAGCGATATCCCGCTCTCGACCCCATCGAAATCACTCCATCACAGCCAACGGAAGTAAATGCCTCTTTTTTTTTCCCAGGCAAGGACAAACGGAGGAGGCTTGTCTACACTAAAAGCATTTCCACACTGCAGGACTAATCTGCAGCACCACTGCCCTGACCAAGGTCATTTCTGTTCAAAAAGCAAAGCCAAAGATGGTGTAGTGAACCGATATCCCCGGGTCAGTGTGGTGCATTCCTTCTTGGCAGCACTGAGTTGTGTAAACTATCTCCAGGCTTCAGCACGACAATTTTATGGTTCTCTGGGTCACAGCTGAGGATGCTGGTTTTTTTTTTTTAAAGAAGGTTTAAGAAAGCCCCGTGAATCCTGCAAAGTGCCCTTATCTAATCATCAACTGTCAGCCCCAGATGTCCTGTAAGTAGCGCTTCTCTTCTCTAAGCCCTGCCAGTCTTTTCATGGCGTCCAGTTGGTCCACCTGCAGCTCCGTTTTAATTATTTCCACCAAGGTCTCATTCACGTCTTTAGCCATGTTTTTAGCATCCCTGCAGAAAGGAGAAAAAAAACAACAGTCATTTTAGGCAAAAGAGCAATATAATCAAGCGACAGGATTTTTATACGTCTATACGCTGCGGCAAGCAATCTTTTAGAAAACCACTGAGCACAGCCGATGCTGGAGTCTATCCTGGAAGGAAATAACTGAAATATCCATCTTGCTGTAGCAGTCGTATTGGGGGAGATTCATCATCCAACTGAGATATTTTCTGACTCTAAAAAATTCCCACACGCCTGACGTTTCAAAAGTCATCTACTCCAAGGTGGGGAAGGGTGAAACATGAGAAAAGGAATGTGGTATGTAGCTACATCATGCATTTAGTATTTATTTATTTATTGTCATTGTCAAGAACAATGAAATTGCGTTTGGGGCTTCCATACAACCCAAAAAAAAGAAGAAAATAATAAATACCCCTTAAAACCCAAGTGTACATATTTAACCCAGTGTGACTCCAATGCAATAAGACAATCCTTAGCAATAATGTTCGTAGAAATTCAGACAAAGACCTGAGAAACATGACAAAATACAACAATGCAACCCATTCAATATTATTGTACTGTGAGATATGATATCAGATATGATAGTTATCTATTTAAGAAAGAGGGGGGGGGGGGGGGGCAGGAGGGGGAAGAGAATAAAGATATGATGCACCAATGCAGACCAGTTCAGTGCTATTAAGAAGTTGGATATGGTTATTGTCCGTGAGAGGGGGGCAGAGAGTTCAGGAGCCTCACAGCCTGTGGATACAGGCTGTTGGCCAGTCTGGATGTTCTGGCCTGTATAGACCTGTACCTTCTCCCTGAGGGCAGCAGATGGAAAAGGTGGCGCGCAGGGTGATGTTGGTCCCGCAGGATACTGTGCACCCTCCTCAGACAGCGAGTGGGGAAGATATTACTGATCTCTGGCAGACTTGTTCCAATAATTCTGCCAGCTTCTTTCACCACCCGCTGGAGTGCTTGCTGATCGGCCTTGGTGCAGCTGGGGAACCACACTAGAAATCCATACGTCAGAACGCTGCTGATGGCACAGTTGTAGAAGTTCAACATCAGAGATCTGGGAATGTGTGCGCTCTGCAGTCTCCTCAGGTAGTAGAGGCGCTGTTGGGCCTTCCGTACAACTGAGGTGATATGGTTGCCCCAGGACAGGTCCTCGGTCACAGTTACCCCCAAGAATTTAAAACTGCTCACCCTCTCCACCGCCTCACTGCCAATGAAGAGAGGCAGATGGTTGTTATGACCCCTCTTCCGGAAATCTACAATGATCTCCTTGGTCTTTTTGGTGTTTAAGACCAAGTTATTGTCGTGGCACCATGACTCTAGTTGTTGCACCTCTGTCCTATAGTTTGTCTCATCATTGTTGGATATAAGTCCGAGCACTGTAGTGTCATCTGCAAACTTAACAATGAGATTGGACACGCAGGAGGAAATACAGTCATGGGTGAAGAGAGTGTATAGCAGAGGGCTCAGAACACACCCCTGAGGGGCACCGGTGTTGACCACAAGGGTGGAAGAGGTGTTCTTACCCACTCTGACACTCTGTCTACGGTTAGTGAGGAAGTCCACAATCCAGTTGCACAGAGAGGAGTTAAGTCCCAGTTGGTGGAGTTTGGGACGGAGTTTGTATGGCCGGATGGTATTAAAAGCCGAGCTGTAGTCTACAAAGAGGAGCCGTGCATAGGTGTTCCTGTGTTCCAAGTGCTTCAGTAATGTGTGCAGCACTGTGGCGATCGCATCCTCGGTTGACCGGTTCTCCCTGTATGCAAACTGGTGCGAGTCCAGGGATGGTGGAAAAGCAGCTCTGATGTGTTTAATGACCAGTCTCTCCAGGCATTTGGCGGGAATGGGGGTGAGTGCCACAGGTCTGAAATCGTTCAGACATGTGACATTTGACTGTTGAACGATGGTTGCTGCTTTGAAACAGGATGGTACCAGTGAACAGGACAACGAGGTGTTATATATAGAGGTGAAGACGTCCGCCAGGTCCGCAGCACAGTCTTTTAGCACCCGGCCCAGCACTCCATCCGGCCCGGCCGCCTTCCTGGTGTTAATGCTCCGGAACACACGCCTCAGCTCATGAGTGCTCAGGACCGGAGCAGGGTCGGTTGAGGGGAGAGGGGACAGGACAGGGTCGGTGTTCTCCCTGTCAAAACGGGCATAAAAGAGATTTAGATCCTCAGCCAGAGTAGAACTGTCGGCTGAGGGTGATGGTGTTCTTCTTTTGTAGTCCGTGATAGCCCTGATGCCCTCCCAGACCTGCCTTGGGTTTGTGTTGTTCTCAAACCTGGCCTCGATACGCCTCCTGTGCTGCTGCTTGGCAGTCTTGATGCCTCTTCTCAGGTTGGCCCTGGCAGCACTGTATGCCTCCTGGTCCCCGGATTTGAAAGCGTTGTTCCTTGTTCGAATAAGTTGTTGAACTCCGTGTGTCATCCAGGGTGGATTATTAGGGAACACACGGAATCGTTTCCAAGTTGTTACATTGTCCACACAGAAACAGATGTAGTCCAAGACAGTGGAGGTGTAACTGTCCAATGCGACACGATTGTCAGTGTCCTGCACCTTGAATACATCCCAGTCTGTGCAGTGGAAACAGTCCTGAAGCATCGGAATAGCATCCTGCGGCCATGTTCTCACGGTTTTGGTTGTAATCCCAGTGCTCTTGATCTTTTGTGTGTATATTGGGTGTAGCAGAAGGGAGAGATGGTCTGACAGACCCAGGTGGGGATAAGCCTGGGCTCTGTACGCATTCGCCATGTTGGTGTACACCTGGTCCAACGTTCTATCTCCTCTGGTAGCACACTTCACATTACGGTGGAAATTGTGAAGTACAGATTTCAGGTCCGCGTGGTTAAAATCCCCAGCCGCAATAAAGACACTGTCCGGGTGTGCTACCAGGCTGTTATTGATGCTGCTGCTCAATTGTGCTAACGCTAGCTTAGCATTAGCATCTGGTGGAATGTAAACAGCGCAGATGTAAACGGCAGAAAATTCCCGAGGGAGATAGAATGGACGGCACTTTAACACCAACAGTTCTACCTCTGTACTGCACAGTTTTTCCGTTACCATGACGTTCGTGCACCAAAGGTTGTTAATATAGATGCACAGCCCCCCGCCAGTCTTCTTACCCGAGACAGACAGTTATCTTTCTTATTAACAAGCCACCTCTATCACTCAGAAAAAAACCTCGTTGTACTTTCATGTCAAAGCAATTCAAAACTAAATTATTAGATTTTCTTGTAGGGTGCTTTATTTGATCCATCGGTGAGCTCATGATGAAGCACCCAAACATTACAGTCGCACTCAAAAGAAATATCTTCAAAGTTAAGAGGAGTAAGAAGTCCTGCGACAGATGGTATTGCTCCCTCAGCGCCCTGATCTCAGCGTCATCAACCGAGTTTGGGATTACACGAAGAGACAACATGAAACAACTGAAACCTCTTCGCAGAGCATGTTCAAAGTGGGAATATTGCACCTTTATTTTGCCCGTAGCTTTCTACATAAAAGGTACAAAGGCAGAATGGGAAGGCTTTCTTGTTGCTCCTTCAAGCCAGCAGCAGAGGCAAGTGACGGAGCCGAATCGTAGCCTGTGTAAAAGTCAGAGCCGCCGTAGCGGGAAGCCGCCGCCGCCGTGTTAGATGTAACGCCTCTCTGATTCCACAACGTTGCCATACCTTGTAGAAATCACACGTCGGGGTGGTGTGGTTTAGTCTAAACAAGCCAACGTGTCATAAACAGGGGTCTTCTTAAACGCATTAAGGCAGAATTGGTTTAAAAAGAGCTCCTGATTGTAAACCCACATTAGAATCGTGGCAAATTCTCCAGCAGGAGTGAAACAACGTACCTGCCAAACACCTGCGAGTGTTTGCCGTTTACAAGCCAAAAGGTGGTCATATAAAATACAAAGCTTCATTACTTTTTAGTGTGTACATTTTTCTGGATCACTGCATGCTGAGTGGATAAACAAAAAGGACGATTCATATGTGCTTTATGGATTTTATGCTCATTCGCTGCACACTTGCTATCGACCACTCTGAAAGCACCAGATCGAGCTGGATTGTCTTCAGTGACTCAGGAGTCCTTGGCAAAACTGACGAGAAGCCTGCACGCTAACTCAGAAAGCCTGACTCAAATCTTCTGCCTTGTGTTCTGTGTGCGCTGGCACATAGTCAGCCTAACAGAGTTACAGCCTAGATCCCAAATGTTGCCCATATTTCAAAGTTACCCAAAAATTCATTCTGCGAGAAATGATGAACTTGATTATGGTGTTATACGCCACAGTAACTACAGGAACTTTATTTGGAAGCACTGGCTTTATACACAATAAACCACATTCAGAATATATTTCACCACGACTACAACTAAAATATAACTTATAGATTCACAAATGTGTCGGTCTGCGCACACATTTCCTTTTGGACAGAGAGGGCTTCTCACCAAATATCCCAGCTGCACATCGCTGGAAGCGGATGACATATACATCTGCTGATTGCTGATTGGACAACAAGTGAGCCGGAATAAGTGAGGGATCGACAGCACCACAAACCACAAAAAAACCATCAAAGATCAAAAACACTGCACGAAAAGCGCAGAGTGTGGCGTCACATTCTTTGTTACACTTTTTCACTTCAGCTCTCTGTATGTTATAACTGGCTGAAGGACTGACAACAGCAAAAGCCTTGTATTTTGTACAATGCTTGAACACTGCCTCCATCTGACAACAGTTCTCTGCAGGTAGACGGGACACCCCCGAACTGGCAGACTGTGAACCCTCGCTCTCTCCTGAACCACCCAAACAGTCTAGCTCTCATCGAGCTTTCTCTTACATTAAAAAGTTGACGTTTCATATGTGCAATTATCCAGTGAGCCAAAAGTTTGGCTTCACAGGATTCACACCTCCGGCTGTGAGCACAGCAGCCTCAGTGACCTTCTTACCAACCTTCTGTTTGTGTGGGTCAGCTTATCAGGAGAAAGCCAGCTTAATGGGAAAGGAGCAGAAATGTCTTGTTTCAGACACTGGCTGCACAAAGGCCTAAAATACAATATTTAAGAAACATTTTGAACTGGAAATAAGCTACTCTAAAATAAAAATACAAAACTGGAAATGTGAAATTTATGAACATGAAACGTGAGCATTGAAAGGAATCTATACTGCAAGGCAAAGCAATGTGACAAAACCAGGCCTAAGTGTTAGAAAGAGGAGCTGTGAGTGAGATGCAGGCTGTGATAAACTTAATAGAAGCGCAGCCGTAACATGATAAAGCCGAACAAGGTGGACGTCAAACAAAACAAAAAACAAAGAAAAGAAAAGAACAACCATCACTCAACACGAATTAAGGGTGAAATAAGATCCAGTGTGCCACTCTTACCCGCAGACATAGAGGTAACCGTTTTGTTTGAGCAGGACGTCAGTGATGTGCTGGCTGTTAAGCAGCAGATTGTGTTGGACATATCTGGGACGTGCGGCTGAGGTGGCGGCGTCCTCGTGCTCCCCGTGGTCCCTGGAGAAACACACCATGAGGTGGCTCAGGATACCTCTGGACACAAAGCCCTCGAGTTCCTCTCTGGGACAAGACAAATTGCAAGCAGAGGTTATTAAAGTTATTCCTGTAATCTTGGACAGTCTGTTCCTCATTTTGTGATGATTAGACTTGTCAAAAGCAGTCGGGAGGCCTCAGTTTTAGCTGCTGGTGCAGAGCGAAGATCAGGCGATACGTGAATGGGAGCAACTGTGAGAGACAGCACTTTTATGTGCTTTTTACAAGAAAAAAAAACCCCAATTTAATTTAACATTTTTTCATTGGCTGTTTATTCTTTCACATCCAACACTCCCGTGGGATATTTAGCAATGGTTCGCACCATCTCACAAGATCGGAACTACAAACATTTCCTATGAACCAAAAAAAATTTAAAAAAAAATACTGTCAAGCTCAACACCGAACACTGATGGACAAAAGGTCTGAGCAAAAATGTGCCAGACAACCACTTTGTCTTCTTTAACAAGAGAAGTTTGAAAAAAAAAATGGATTTCATAAGCAAGGTCGAGTCACTGTTATAAGCATCTTTTTACAATCAATCCTCCCAGTCTGGCAGTGGGGTGTAACCTTGCTCTCTATCTGTGTTTTGCTTGCCAACTACTTCTTCTTCTGCCTCAGTGTTTTTACAGGGCCTGGGGTGCTATTGGAAGGGAAGGCAGGAGGAAGGTGGTGAGGGAGTAAGGTTTATTGTGGCTCAGAGCATCTTGTTTAAAGTTAAGCAGTCGGAATGAGCAGAAACACACACGCAGACACACGCACACAGTCATAACAGCCCCAGCTCCGAGATCAGGGGTGAAGGTCTTTGCCTCGGGGGGGGTCTGTGTTTTGCAGTAACCCCTAGACTAAAATAAGGCATTTTTTGATAACACAGAGACGCTGTGGTGTGAATACTAAAGGGAGAGGCGAGCGCTGTTGCCCTTTGTTCTATTTGAAATGTCCAGAATTGTTAGTTCTTCTGCAGCGTGTTTACCATCTAACCTTCATTTAGAGATATCATTAAATTAAAAAGAAAAAAAAATTCCTTCGAGGAAAAAATCCTTTGACCAAGATATGTGATTACAAAGTCTGTTTGAACACAGGAGCGACCAGATGAATAACAAGGAGAAGGATTGCCGAGTTTGTTTGTTTGACGTCTGAATATAAATCATCACAGATTGATAACCGTGCGAGCAGAAACCGGCAGATGATAAATGACAGTTGACTTCTTAGAAACACACAACAACCAACAACCCGGGGTTTTATGAGAGCCAAAACCTGCCAGATTCCTCTGTGTGCTTCGACACGTAACAGCCTGTGGCAATTTCCCGGACCCTGACGTGAACCCAGCGGGCCTTCCAGTCGTGTTTTCCCTACAGCGTGAAATCACACGCCATAAAGAGGCTGAGGCGTCGCAGGGAGGGCGGGGGGAGAGGATAAGTGCGGCAGAGGCGAAAGGGGAGGACAGGTTTGATGTGGCATGCAGGCAGATGAGCATGAATCTCTCGCAGGGATGTTAAGTGCTGCGGCTGATTGAGGTGTGTCACGAGCCTCGTTTGTCTTCTGCATTCAGAGCACGACCGGAGGGGTTGGTCACATCCTACCTTTACATTCTTCTTAATATTTATAAGCATTAAAAGCAGTATATGCTTCAGTTTAAATTTAGACCTGTGATTCTGACAGAGGCAGCTGAACTTTTCTTTTAAAATCTGGGACATTATACAAAAAAAGGAAAAACATTACAGACTATGCTAAGAAGGTTTTTGCATTCCAGGGCAATGCCAGACATCAAATTGCACTTAATTTAAGAGAAATCCAGCAGGGATGAATGCAGACAGTCAATTCAACTGCAGGCATGTTGTTCTCATTCTGCTAACCTATTTAAATTAAGTACAACGCTTCATGGGTGGCTCATAAAACACAGACTAATCATATTGGTCAACACTGTGGGGGTATTCATCAGAGAAGCCCACACTGTGAGCAAACACTGCCTTCTACCTGGCTGCGAGTTCATATTTAACTATGAGATAGAGGAAACAAAAGCGAACAAACAACATCCTCTGTGATCTATCCTTGTTTGATTAAGGATGCTAATTCTTTCATGCTTTTTAATCCTGCAAAAGAACTCGATCAGCGCACCGGTGTTGAGCACACGCTCACTGCTGGTACTACCAAGAGCTGATCAATTAGTATGGAGTCAGGAGAGAGAAAAGCCAAAACAAACTAATCAGAGCAAAGATCTCCTCTGAGGCTGATGTCAGCTCAGAAATCAAGAGCGGTGGTTTAATATTTAGTACAGTTTAAATGGATCAAACTTAAGGTAACTTAAGATTGGCGTTAAAATACAACCTAGTGCCTGTGTTGAGATGTTCTCAGTGTTTCTACTACCAGTGCCTTCTGGGACCTCCCCTCCTCCAAGGGACTGCTCTCTTCCCACCCAAAAGAAAAAGAAGGTAAAAAGAAACTGAAGGCTTTTTATGTGAAACTGTTTGATTTCAGCACTGTGTCAGAGTCTGTTCTGTCATTTACAGTTGAGCTAGTAACACTCGCCTCCTCTGCTCCCTGTTACCGTGTGTGTGTCCATTTCATTGTTTGCTCCAGTCCAACTCTCCTCACACAACCAAGATAATGTTACTTGAGATGAACAAAGCTCATTACAGGGAGCGGGGGGGGGGCGGTCCTTCAGATCTTAATTTTTTTTAAAGAAAATAAAGGGCGAGAGAGAAGGGGGGGAGGGGGGGGGACACAAAAAACAACCCCTTCTTCAGTTAAAAAAACAAAAACAAAAACAGAGCCGGGCTGTGATTGAGTAGAACCATTCATTGAGTCTAAATCCATTAGCAAATATTGAATCTGTTTAGGTTTGGCTGTCGACATTTAAAGCCGCTATGGCTAACATAACTGTTGCATTTGGAGGTCTGGGCAGCAGACAAATTAAAGTCTAATACATTTACTTTATTTATCTATTTTTAGCTGTGAATCCTGCACCGTATTTGTTGTGGAAAATATTTAGTATTAAGCTATTAAATGCTTTACCACCACCACATGCTAACTTGCTAACTACATGCTTTTTAAAGCTTTTTACAGCTTTTAAGGCTGTTGAATATAAAAGTGAACCAAAACAGTCAGAATTAGATTTATAGGCTAAAACAATGAATTAAGAGAAGCTAAAAGTGATCCTAATGCTACAGACCCCCTGAGGGAAAACAGTGGATGTTGCCTTTGAAATGGCATTGGAGGGGGAGGGGGGGGGAGGGGAGGGGGGCAAATTGGCAATAACCTGGAGTCTTCCACTAAAGGTTGGATTTCAGTGTAACATGACATTGGTTGTATTTATAACCAGAATACAACCAGTTGAGTGAGTTCTGAGTAGACTTGCTGGGACTGACTGTGTTCACAATCCATTTGCGTTCATAAATTAAATGGTAATTATCCCTAAAACCAACATTAACCACACTATAGAGCCCATGTTTTTATAAAATATACCTTTAGTGGAGCTTTAATATTACATATTTTAATGCTTTAATTTTTAAAATATTATTTGGATATTCTAGGAATTTCCATATAACAGCTATATAAACCAAACCATGTTAAAAGGTCAGAGGATCTTGCAACATTAAGTAAAGTAGCTGCTTATGCATGTTAGTTTTCTTCCCAAACACCCTAGAACATACCCTGAGCATTTAATATACAGATATAGATATATAGAAGTGAATAATAAAACTCACACATTGTACATTCAGACTGCAGTCTTCATTATGCAGGTCACAGATTTTAATACATGGAGAAGTGCAGCAGCAAGGTAAAGAGGGTTATGGAGAGGACTAAATCTGAATCACAAAAGGTATGTGGGTCTGAATGACGACTGAACTGAAAGGAAAAATACACTTTACCGAAACAGGTAGTCTCGGTCTCTGTGGCGGCATCCAAAGAACAGCCAGGTCTCTCCAAATATGGCCTCGGGGTTCGTCTGTCTCTCCTCCTCTCTGAAAGTCAAACAACAGATGTTAGTGGTCAATCAATACAAACAGACACAGGCCCGATGGAGGAGAGTCCTTAGTCACAGCAAAAGGCTAAAGAAGAGATGTGACGCTGTTGAGCACTGTCTGTAATGACAGGAGTGGCACGTGCACAGAGACGACCTGTGTGTTTAAGGAAGGACATTATATGCATTATTAAATTCCACCCGAGCACAGGTTCCATCACAATAAGCAGCTGCTGAAAATGAAACTAGGGCTCAGTGTGTGAGTGTGTACAAGTTTTACTCCTACATTTATGTGTGTCTGTTATTCGGTGCAACAACATAAAAAAAAAACCTGCTCCTGAAAAAGTGATTTCTCTTGTGGCTTTGGAGTTTGGCAAATCTCCCAGAGTCCTTTGCAGGCAACAGCAATGCAGAAACACAAAGCGGCTCTGAGGATGCCGTTATCTGTGCCACACACCTGCCGCAAAGGTGACAGCTCTCTCCCAGATAACAGTTGACCTCCAACCTTTCATGATGCCATCAGTCAGTTGACTGTCTAAAGAGACCGGCATTATCTGTTACCCTAGCTGTGGGTGGGTGATTTGGGGAGGGGCTAGCTGAAGTGACCAACCATGACAAGGGGCTGAGAAATACCACAGAGAGACACTGAGACTGGGCTCTTTGTGCTGCACCGCTGCGCTCCGAGGATACGGTGCCTGTTTCCCTAAATCCCATCCTTTGCTGTTCACAGACAGACTGAATCCTGCTGTGTTTTCCAGCTATCACAAAATGAAAATAGCAGCCAGCTCCTGAGACTAATGGAGGGATATTGTGCTTAAAGAGGTGATAATACTTTTAAATCTGTGCTAATAAGTAATCTAATAAGTATTTCAGCACAAAAAATAAATGACTAACCTCAAAATTAAGACAAAATGAACTACATTTATTGAAATATTTTTAAATGATCTGAATGTTTTGCAAATTTTCACCTACTGGAGACAGTCTGAGTCATCTCACATCTACATCTAAAACTGCAAGATGAGCAGAGACGAAGACTCAGGATGTGGATAAGAAAATCTCCAGGCAAAAGATATTTTTGCATGGAGTTTGAGGCAGTTTTGTGGGCAAGACCTCCATTGAAGGCACAGGTTAGAACTGGACTGGACTGGATATGTTTCATGAGGGAACAATAAATAATCTAGATTGCTTTTGCACAACAACAGCTAATAAGACTCAGGTAACCAAGACGGTTCAAACAGCATGATTCAAACAGCACGATGCAGATGACATAAACAAGGTGGAAACATCTTTGATTGGAAAGGCGAGATGAAATATTCGATATCCACTGCACAAAAACAAAGGTTTAAGTCAAAGCCAGGAAGAATCTAAATTTAGCAGAAGACTGACTGGATTTTATTGTCACTATGCTATTGGATGACAGGTCGCTGAATTGGTTTAAAAAGGTAGAGGACACTTGTATCTGTTTTTTAAAAGATTTGTACTGTTTTAATATAAATTTGAACTCAGCAACACAAAGAAGTCACTTTGGCCTGTAGACCACAAAGAACTCTTAATTACAGTGTTTCCAAACAACACTATGTAAACTGTACATAAAGGTCAGAATCTATGAGTTGCAGGTCTATTAGCCCTCATATTTAATTACAGATTGCATAAAGACAACATAGTGAACACTGAAACTCTGACGTTTTGTTTTTCCTTTTAGAAAACATGCTCATTTTGAATGTGATGCCAGTAATAAATCTCATTAAAAACTCTATTTAGTTATGTTTACCACATTGCAGAAAAGTAACTAAATTTAACACTCTCCAACTGTTTTTTTTACTAAGAAGGCACGCTGCTGAAAAAACATGAAAACCATGGTTCAGCACTTGCTTTGTTAAAATAATTAAAGTATTCCCGAAAAAGTAAAGTGTCTGGATGACAGCATATGCTGCTCCAAAACTTAACTTAGCATTAATGGCGCGCTCACAGATGTGCAAGTTTATAAAGCCATGTGCAATAATGCCCTCCCCCCATACAATCAAAGATGCTCGCATTGAACTGAGTGCCAATAACAAGCCAGATGGTTCGTCTGCTCTTTAGCCTGAAGGACGTGGCGTCCACGATTACCAAAAACAATTTAAGATATTGACTGGCGAGACCACAGGACACTTTTCCACTTCCCCTCAGTCTGTCTTAAATTGACTTGGGTCAATTTCGAAATCTTGTTTATGTATGGATTTCCCTTGGAAGGCACAGATCTAACTTGCAATCCTGGATTCCGTGATAAACTGACACTGAAAAAAGTCTTGTTGGGCCCACGTGGTGATTTTCACAACAGAGATGTGTCTTCAAAGCTGTTCCTGAAGAACAGAAAAATCATGACTGATTGCTCCCTGTATACTGTGATTTTACTGATATGATGTACCACAGATGATGGAGTTCCCAGATTCTACATAACAATACATTTTTTTATCCTGAAATTGCTGAATTATTTGCCCACAAAGTCTTCCAAAGAGCAGTCATACCCTCCTTCTCTTTACTTTGGGAAAAGCAAAATCAATAAATAAACATCTCCATAGGAGTTTCTATTCATTGCCACTCATTTAACTAAAGTGTTGCCAGTTTCTCATTGAGGAATGAAATGTTTATGAAGTGTCTATTTAGGATAACACATCTCTGAATTTCATTTCCTCCATCTCATGTTTTGAAGCATGTTGCTGGCATCTGTGCAGTCTCTGCAGTACACTGAACCAAATAAAGGTTTAAATGACTTGCAAATCATTGCTTTCTGTTTTTATTTACATTTAACACAGCATCCCAGGTTATTCTGGAAATGAGGTTGTATTTTCTGACATTTTCTGACTGGATTACCAGATTCATTACATTTTTTTTTTTTTAAATAATGAAGAGAGTAATCAACTGTTTTGTTGTAGCGCTACAGTAATTAGCAATAGGCAAAAACAAATCAATGCGCAAGTGTGACTGCGAATACTAAAAACAAAGCTTAGCTCTCATTAATTAAATGTAAAGTTGACCAGTAAGTAAGAAAGATTCAGGGAATACATTTGTTTGAACTTTGCGACTGAGACTGGGTAACAGAGCTGTCTGGCTGACTTCATCTGAACGCTCAGATCCCGTCCATTAGCATCCTGGACGAGATTCTTCTGATCTGCAAACAGCCTCAAGTAAACTCATTTTAGTGGGCTCGTCTCTCCTCTCGCCGCCTGCCCTAAAGGGATCAATACCAATATGAAAAACCTGGATTCCATTCTGAGTAGACCACACCGGCGCCTTTCCTTGAATACAAATCACATCACACCACATACCCACACTATAACAGCCTGCAATAAAATCCCAGGGGAATGCAGCATCTACAGAGCACTCCATTTGGGGTCGAAATCAGAGGCGGTTGCCTTTCAGCGCCATTCAGTTGATCAGCAGGAGGGGAAACTGCAAGGGAAGCTGAGGTTAAGGCCTGGTAAACATCACAATTATCTCATATCTTTCATTTTCATCTTTGCAGCTCAATGCGAGTGGCATTGAGTGCATTTTTACATTCTAAAAATACAAAAGAGCCAAAAAACAACAACAGCTTGAGACTTAATCACTGACATTGCATTGCAGAATTACAATATACATCCAAAGTGATGAATTCAAAATGTTTTCATAATACGGAAGCAAGATGCTTAAGCTGCCTAATTGTAGTCAGCTTTCTGTTTGAACTGATAAATGGAAGCTAAATATTTGCTCACACAAAAACACAAACTTTAATACAAATTGTTGTATTGAATGTACCAAATATGCCTACTGGTGCACCTAAAACTGAGGAAAAAAGATTCCTTTTTTTCCACTCCAAAAGAAAAACTTGTTATGTTATGGCTTCTAAGAGGATTAAAGCAAACCACTCACTTAAAATACAATATTTGTTTAACTGTCACTGCTCCCAGCTAAACTGAAAGACGCTGAAAATCACATTCTCCATAAAATCCTTCCACGAACACAACAGCAATCAATACCAGACTACTGGAGGCCCTTATTATAATCTCCTGGTACCACCAAGTGAGCCTCTGACCTTTAGAGACTCTTCTTCTACTTGTTACCAGTGCTACAAACCCGTACAAAGTACTTTTGAAAACAGCCATCGATTAACAGTGGGGGCGAACGAGGGGAGAGGTAGGAAGATCGAAGTGTCCCCGTGTTGTTTTGTTGCTAACAGGGCCCTTCTCGGGCCTCGAGGCAGATACGGCGTCCCGTTGACAAACTGGTGATTGTTATCTCCTATCAGAATGCAGCGTCAGCCGCCGAGGCTTTGTTTGGAATCTCAAGATAGATTGTGCACAATGCCGCGCACCGCGACAGGTTTTTACAATCCTCGAGCAGAATACGCAGCTGGCAGGGGAGAAGATGAGAGACGCAGACGAGGAGAAGCGACTGTCGAGACAGCTGGGATGAATTGATTCACGTGGGCTTATGCTGGAACAGTCAAGAGCTGCGTGATATAAAAAAAAGAAAAGAAAAATAACAAAAAAAAAAAACAAAACAAGTCTTTAAACTGAACTTTAAGGACATATTTGATTAGGAGGCTGAGCGTTATGAACACGCAGCCTTGCAAAAATCAATCAAAATCCTCGTCCGCTGCTGTAATAAAACACTCGAATGTGCTTTTTTTAGAGATTTACATTTTGGAGAGCAATATTTGGCCTCTGCTGTAAGGATGAAAGTAAGACTAATATGTTCATATCAGTGCCTTACATCAGAGCACTGTCCCTCTGGCTGAGCCTTTATCATTAAGAAGAAGAGCCTGCCTGTGAGTGCTGCGACCAGGTCAGTCAGAAAATGTGCTATCTTCATCGCTCCATCCCACAGGCACTAGCAAAGCATCACCCGAGATGACCACTCATCTTTCCCCGAATCTTTGCGGCAGACAATCCACCGCTGCCATCACTTCAGCCGGTCACCTCTCAGAGCAATCACGGGCGGACACCACCCGCCACTACAGAGCAGACATCCGGGGGATTTAGAGACAATTGGAGTTGACTGGGGCACAACCTCATTTACACAAAGCCACCCAAGAGTTAGACATGTCAGTCTGACTAAAAAGGCTTACTGCGCTTTCTGACAATTCATGGTGGCTATAAGCCTGGTTCAACACACAGCCATCAGCCCGGATCACATTAAATCCTTCTGACAGGTCATCTTCTCGCAATCTCGCAATCTCGATTTAGCCATCAATTCAGACAATTAAACAAAATGTCACGTCTTCCTCTAATTGAGAGAACTCTTCAATCACAGACGTACAACGCAGCGATGGTTTAACTAGCTGGAGAGAACTACTGCCTACTAAGCTAACAGTCAATATCCTCCAATCACCTCTTTGGCAATTACAAGCAATGATTTGCTCCAACATGACCACCACCTACTGGAGAATTTACTTTGAAATCAATATCACTCCACGTGCTGCTTTAACTCTTGGCCCTTTATTACAGAAGTCATAAATTTGTGCATCAGAGAAAGTGTAATTTATTCCTGGAGAGATAAGTAAAGCACCTGACATAATCCCTGACGTGATCGCAGCCCTCGCTGCGAGATTTATTATGGCTTATGTGATGTACATGACGTGGTCTTTTTACCGGCTTTGAGAAGGGTCTCATTTAATTGTCTCTGCAGAAAATATGCACAGATGATGAGCACTTAACATCACTTCAACATTGTGAATATTCATTAAAGGCTGCGTAATTTCAGCTGGAAATGTGTGTGCGACACTTCGCACAAATCAGCACATAACCCGATGCTTGACACGGACATTTCGCTGACCCGCTTCAGCTGCGATTTTTGGCGCCGATTCAAGTGCATTATTACATGTACTTGAATCCTCTTGACGGAAACATTTCCAAAATGGGCGATCTCAAAATATGCAATGAGCCTCTTATTTGGGGAAAAAAGTCACTTGTGTTGCAAGCTGATATTCTATTGTGCGCTTAAAAAAACACATAAGCGTACCTTTGCTGGAGGAAGCCGATGAATGGAGCGACTCCGGTGCCTGGGCCAACCATGATGAAGGGCACTGATGGATCAGGGGGAAGCCAAAAAGACGCGTTGGGTTTCAAACTCACATGGATCTAGCATCAAAGGACATTAGAGCGCATTTACAATAATTAGAGTAATTACAACAATGCCAAGGAGCCGCTGTGGGCTTGCCAATCGATTCATTGATGTACTTCTTACTCTAAGATATACTAATGAGAAAACTCATGCGCTGCAATTGAAATCCATAGGGTATGTGGTAGGGAAGACTGCTTCCTCTAAGTTAAACTACTTTACTTTAATTAACCACACACAACTGGCTCAAAGCTCACTCTCTTTACATGTCTGAGCTAGTAAAGCCGAGTTTTCAGAGGGACATAAAACACGTAGTGGAAGCTGTCTGAATCCCTAACGCCCAGCACAGCACAATTTCAAGCCGTTTCAACTCTTGCTTCCCACCCCTTCTAGTACCTCTTGAACTGTAATACTAGAAGGAGAATGGGGCAGTCAACCTCTTTTGCTATTTTACTGGAAAAATCGAAACAAAGACAAAGTAAGGCCCAGTAAAGTGTAGCAAGATTTCAACCTAGCCAGAAGGGTACATCTATTTTTTCTCACCCTATGAGCGTTTTCTTGCAACTCCTACAGCGCTTGTACCAGCAAATATGAGCACTTAGAAATTTATCAGCCAAGACCACAAATGTGCACAATCTACTTTCAGCTTTTTTTTACCCCAGTCTACTCATTACCTTTGGCAGTGCTGGGCTGCTGGACGAATCAGCCTTCCCAGGGAAAACCAGGCCAGGATTGATGAGGTCAAACAGCCAGCCAGTACACAAGCCTCGCCTCCCCGCGGGCCGGCCGGAGCATGCTGGGATCTCTACCACGTTGAAGACAAAATGAAGCTTTCCTGGGTGTCTAAGACGAGAGCTACAGAGATGGCACCACAGATGGTTTGAGATGGAAAAAGGCAGAGACAGGGGGGAAACATCAGCATGTGAGAGTGTGTGTGCAAGGCATACAGACAGTGACAAGCAGGGAGGAAGTGAAAACAGAGTGAAACACAGAGAGGCACAGGGAGAGCAGAAAATTGGGAAAGATTATTTTAGGCCAATTACTTCAGCATGGCCGTTACTTACAGCTACCCATTTCGAACAATGTCAGCTGTTTAGTGATATCTCAGGCACAACAAGTGGTAAAATGACTCAGTTTGGAGGAAGCCTCACAGAGCTTTCACCCACTGTATCTAGTAGTGTTTTTTTGGATCCTACGCTTGAGATTGACATCATACTGTGTATTAGCCTCCTAATAAACACGTATGTGTACATATTTTCTTAAAATCAAACCAGAATGTGATTTCTGCTTCTCGAAGAATAAAAGCTTCTGTCTTATTTGCCTCGATAAAGATGCCTCTCTATTCACTGTCGGCTAGAGCACTCTCGCACACTCTTATCCTTCGCTCTCCGGTTCCTGTGGGCCACTGGAGACCTCTATTGACCACAGCATCAATAATGCAGGTCTCTAATGTCTCTGCACCATCTGATAAACTACAGCCACTCTCTCCTGTCCATTTCCCATCTCTCTTCGCGCGTGCACACACACACACACACACACACAAGCAGCTAAGGGAGAGACTAATGAGAGGAGCGGAGATGTTTTGACATTGCGTTAGATGTTGCTGTTCAACATGAGTCTCAAAGCAAACCTAATGGGCACTAGCTTAAAATGGAGCGCAAATCAATGACTAGCTAAGTGAGGAAAAAAGAAGGAACACTTGGCCTATTTAAACTAAGCACAGCTAGCTAAAGTCTATGCAATATTTAAAGTCCGTTCATTTATGCAGTTTCTTCCTATCAATGAAATCTACAAACAGCCATTCAAACGAATGTATACCACATAATGTGCACGTCTGGCAAAAGGAGTCCAAAACAAGCTTCACACAGATACGAAAAACTTACATAAAGTGTCTTACTAAAGTGTCACGCTGCCAATTGCCACCAGAAGAGCTTCGCTGTGCCATGGCACGAATTCTCTGAAACTCTACCGGAGAGATGAAACACACTTCTTCCAAAGATACTCCCACATTTGGTGATGGAGACTGCATCTAACACGCTGAACCCAAAATCTTCCAAAAGGTGTATATCTGGCTTGAAATATTGCAGCTACAAAGGCCACACCATATGATTCATATAATTTTCATGCTCTATGTCCCCTTGTGCCCCAAGGAGGAGAGACTGTCATGCTGCAAGAAACAACCCATACCAGGTAAGAAATATTTCTTCACTAGAGGTGGTCACTCATAGCCAACACAATGCCCTGCACACAACATAGCACGCCCCTGGACGCCCTTGCTGTAGGTATAAATGTTCAGGTTTTTCCTTTAATTTGTCACCCTACACAATTCAAATGACTATTACTTTTTAAAGTTCTTTCTAAGTACCTCAACAAATCTGATTTTATATTAATGCCAGATTTTATTAAGTTAACAGAGCTTCTCTCTCATGTTATTAACTCCCACTCCCTCTCCTTAACGCTCTTAATGTCTGATAATTTGAAAGCTCAATCCACCCCGTGAAGGGATTGGCAAAATAGCAGATCTCCAGTGGATGCTGTTGCATTTCCCAGCTGCCAACAGAGCAAAATCAATATTTTATCATGCAAACCCAAACTCTCTTGTCCAGCGGTGCCTAATAAACAAACCTGGGCATTCAGTGATATATCATGATGCATGCGTAGGAATAAAACAGCAACAAGACTTTCAAAACAAAGTTAGGCAGCTATGAGACCAAACAACACACACACACAAATGGATTTCTATTATACTTGTGTAACGCAGTATTCATGCACAGCCATGTAAAATGTATATGAAATCACGATACCATATTTACTTGACGCACCACCACCACCACACACACCCCACCCCCCAACGAAACTGTTCAGCATTAATCCAGCCCCAAACCAAACAGGATAGTTCTGTTGTGCAGAAAGAAAACACCAGCTAGCGTTTAAAGATTTAGTCTTCCAAGACCACTGAGAATAAAACAGACATACTTGGGTGATAAAGCACACTTGTGCAGCTCTACAGTACAAAGCGTATTCTTCAGTGTAATTTTCTGTCACCTTACCTGGCTGCTGAATAAGGCCGGGGTTGCAGTTTTGGCAAATGCTCTGAAAGGCAAGCACAAATGTCAATCACCGCGCTGTCTTGCTAAGATTTGGTTACGCAGTCAATCACCACAGAGAGGAGACGAATTATGTGAAAGTCATTTCGGTCCATTGAAACGTCCTACCTACCAATCTATCCTCAGTAACCCCCCACCCAGGTTACAGTCTTGTTTCTAGGACACACTTCTATATTTATGAAATTACAAACTCAGGGTTATAGAATCCCAAGTGTCCAGATGTGGCGCCAGTAGGAAACAGATTGCTTATGCAGACCTTATTTCAATGCCAGCCATGAAGGTGCCCTCTTTTGGGTAATATGTCGCACACATTGTATATGCGAGGAGGTGTCAGTTACATCGAGAAAACTTTTTTTTAAGAGTTTGAGATAACTTTTTTACCTGACAGCAACAAGATATGCCATTCTCTATCCAGTGCCCAGCACCACTGATTAGACGCTGGCAAAGAGAGAGATTGAGAGTTGTGCGACGTGCTTGCTGTGCACTCGCTACATTTTATTTGTATCTCGGTGATAGATGAAGCCGGACAAGTAAAGCACCACCATATGTACCAGCTGAGGCTGTACAATAACACATTTTTCTGCTAAATTGCCAGAGAAACAAACAGCTGGTCTAAATCTGCTCTCTCCTCTCTTTCTGGAGTTCTCTGACATCTAAACAGCTCAGAGGTTTCAGAGAGACAGCTCCGCACTTTGACGTCCATTTCATCTCTTTGCGCTGAGATATTTTAAACAAACGCAAAGGCTTTGCTGAAACAGCAGTTAGCTACTAATAATTTATCCACATACTCTCAGACACTGAAAAGACCAACAAAACTGAAAAATAAAAACAGGGCCAGGGACTAACATCAGTTTTAGACAGTAAAGAACAGTCGGCTAATAAAATAAACTAAATAAAAGCAATGCACATGTTTTTTAATACATTTCCTAAGAAAATAAAGATATTTAATGCTTGGTTGCGATTGGGTTTTTAACCACTTTAAGTACAGTGAGTACAGTGAAGTCGTTGTCATGTTTGGGAGCCCAGTTTGGGATGATTTGAGTTTGTAACATTGTGTTATCCTGCTGGAGCAACAATAAGAAGATGGGTACACTGTGTTCATAAAGGGACAGACATGTTCAGCAACAATACTCAGGTAGGCTGTGCTGTTCAAACAATGCTCAGTTGGTGCTTAGGGGTCCAAAGTGTGCCAAGAAAATATCCCCCACACCACTACAACACCTCCAGTAGGGTAACCAGCACCCCAAAGGCAAGATGGATCTATACTTTCATGTCGTTTACACTAAATTAAATCCGAATGCTGCAGCAGAAATTAAGATTCATCAAACCAGGCAATGTTTTTTCAATTTTCATTGCCCAATTTTGGGGTGCCTGAAAACCGCACCCTCAGTTTCTTGTTCTTAGCTCCCAGAAGTGGCAGCCAGTGTGGTCTTCTGCCGCTATAGCCCAACTGTATTGTAATTGTTTCATGACCTGCCATCTTAGTGAAGCATTGAATTATTTCCACTATCACAGAAAATCAGATGTGTAAAGAAAACCTGGAAGATTAGGTTAAAAAGAGTATTTTATGGGGAAAACATATTCTTTTCTTTGATGCAAATTTAACTGAAAGGGCAGTTTTGCATGTCAGTATTTGAAAAGCTGCATAAATATACTCAATAAAGAGATTCCTTGTTATATATTTGAAGTCGGAGAAATAGCAGTGTCTTGTATTTCTCTTTGAGATGCCTCCAATATCCAGCACGACTCATAATATTAAAACTAGCCGGAGCAAAGAGGACTTATATTCTGAAAGAAGTCCAAATGTTTCAGACTTAGAGGCTTAAAATGTATTAACGTATCACAAGGTGAGCCAAGATTACAGGACGGCCTTGTTTAGTTGTAATCAATGTGCATGTACTGGAGGTACAACCCACAGTGAATCATCTGTAAATAAATCTTTAGAGATAATTAGAGTAGCTCTAATTATTTATTTATTTATTCAGCGTAGCGCTGCACCAGAATGGATAAATAAATCGTTCCTGTTTTTAAAGTTTCTCAAAAACCAACAGTGAGTTGCTGCTTAATGGGACAAATCCTCACATACAAAATATCTGAGGATCCTTTCAGTCAGTGCAAGTGTACACCTCTCCATCAGAGGGTGTATCGTGTATGTTAGCGCTATCCTCCACAGCTGTGCAGAGCTTGAGTTGCTGCCTTTCTATCACAGAGTGACAGCACATGTCTGAATCAGAGGACAATCAATCCATCATCTCGCATCACTGCGCTGCAATGATACTGGTGGTAGATACAGAGGATGGATCACTTTTAAAACCCTCTGAATGCAAAGCTTTTTTGTCGCAGTCAGTGGCTTGAAGATACATTTTTAAATATGTAATCCAAAAAAGGCTTAAGAAAAGAAAAAAAGAAAAAAGCACAGTCCCAAGATCCCCACTATGTTTTCAGCGGTATCATCGATCATAGTGCACAACAATATAATCTATTTCATCTCAAAAGTCTCTGTGCTGCAATTTATATGCAGAGGTACCATTTTAGTAGAATAAATGAGATAGAAATGTGGTTGCACATAAAAGTATATACTTCTCGAGATTTATGGAGAGTTTCTTTGGCTGTGCATGGAATTAGAGAAGTTGTTAGCATTAAGGCGTTAAGTGAAATTCTCCTCAGGAAGGTTTTTGCAGCTTTTAATAGCCTGCAAATGCTAATTTCAAGTTATTTCTGAACGAAGGACCTGCTAGCTCATGGTTTTCCGAAACCATTTAAACATTTTCTGTGGCGTTTTTATTGCGACTTAAGTGAATAAAGTGGGAATAGAAGTGATAAGCAATCAGTTCTCTGTGGCCAAGAAATTTCATTTTAAATTTAATGCTTTTCCTCAAAACAGAAGGGCCAATAACCTCTTGGGATACAGACATATTCCCTTTACTTTACTTTAGTGAGGATTATTTTGTTCTGCAAGTTTAAGTCCAGCAAAAAAGTAAAAGAATAGAAAAGAAAACTGCACCTTGGTACGATTTCATTTGAGGTCTGCTGTAAAGTAATTGAAAAAGATGCTCATGGACAGCATTCAGTTCCCAGGGGCTTTGACCCCAAAGTTTTTATCTAACACTCTGTACGAATCAATGAACTATCAACACGACATCTGGCTCTGAAAAGTGGGCATCTTTCTCAATTTAGACCCAGCATCTACTTTTGTAACCAGCCTGCACTTGGCCAAAGACATGTGGGTCCAGAGACATCTCTCCTCATTATTTACACTTAGTGTAAATCAGCCTAAACCCTAATCAGCAAATGCCTGCCCTTCAGTTGAGGTAATGAACCAAGAACACTGCAAAAATACAGCAGTGTACTTTAACAGCGACACCCTGAGTCAGAGTTTACCATTAACCTATGATCCAAACTGACCCTGTGCATTCGTGTCCTTGCAAAGCTCAGTGGTTTACCAGTATACCAAATAACAGCTGCTGCCCTGAGGGGTCTGCAACGCCGCATTCTTCACGAGGGCACGGTTGTCCCCGTTGCCAATTTCTGCATCAGTTCACCAGAGTAAAAGGTGCTGTGGTTGGCAAGTAGGCCTAAAATAGCTGACATTGGGGTAGGCCAGGAGCTGTGACACAGCTGTTTTAGAGGACAGCTCAACTTGTATATGAAGCTGTAGCCAACTAATTTCACTGTCTGCTAAGTTTCAGTCAAAGCTTATTAGATCTATACTGAATGAATGACCAGCCAACTATCTTAATGAGCTGAAAGGAAAATGTTAGTTTCTTACCAACAGTTCACACCAAGGGTCAAAAAAAAGGAGACGATAGGTGGCAGACAGCAGGGGAAAAAAAATCATCAATATTATTAGCACAATGCGAGATCATGGATAAACTTCAAAATATATATCTTGACTTGATATATATCGTTATATTTACAAAAAACTGGAAACAAAACAATATTGGAGCTGCAGATTTTAAAATGAGACGAGGAAGTGAGCGTTGACCCTTTGGGGAGCCTCTTGATGCCCTCTCTCTGACTGTTAGGTATAATTAAATGCTCTGACCAAATCAACCATGAGCCTGTGCTCACAGAACAGGGCTTTACTAAGGCTACAGTGACCCCTACTGGATGAAAATGATCCAGTCAGACAAACTGAATCACAAAAGACAGAAGGCAGGCGCGACAATAACACGAGGTGTTATTAAAAGTGAAATAAATAGTTCTCAAACAAATAATTCCACTGACACTTAGTGCGGGTGCAGTCAAAATCCCACTCTCACGTCAATCACTGTAATTCTCCTTCTCTTTAAAGCAAATTGAAAACTTGTTTTAATTAAACATGCAAGTTTGAAAAAAAATGCAATGATTTTTTTGAAGACACTGGAAAAATCCAAAACATAAAATACACTTATCTATGATAATAGGTCAAAATTATGACTAAAACTGATTTTTATCACACTGTGTATTTTAGAGAGACTTTCAGAATCCCCATTAAAACCTGGAAAAGATCACTTTATCAATGATGATTATACGCTCTGTTAGTCGGTGGAAAAAAACAGAAATTTTCTGTCTGAATGAGCTAAGAGGTGGGAGTCTGACCTATAAGGAGGCTGAGAGGAGGTGAGCAGGATGGGAAGGCTGTAAGAAGCTCCAAAACGCTGAGGCTCGGGTCTCTCACATACAGGTTGTAGTCTGCAGCACCTTGTTTACTGCAGAGCTCCTGCAGTCTCCTCCTCTGCACGCTGTCCCCTGTATGCTCCACCAGAGCTCGCAGAAACGCCTGACAGAGACACAGAAATCAGATGCGCTGTCACCCGAAGCTGTTCTGCACCTCCGTCAGCCACAATTGTCGTGACTTTTACAAAAAGGAGAGCCAGCCACACTGTACACAAAGTCTGAAATCTAAACAGGTAGACCCTGACTCCAACCCCATTATGTAGTACAGCTATTTTAATATGCACAAAGCCATTTCTTCCACTACAAAATTATAATTTTCTTTTTTATATAAAAAAGAGAAAAAAAGGCCTTTAAGACGACTGAGAAACTAGCAGAGGCGAAGAAGCAATCTTTTAATTCTCAAACAAAGTCCTAAAAATCGATTAATGCAATCAATTACCCAGTTACATTTGCAGAGGACATGCTGCGGTTTAATCGGCATTTCATTCGTTTCATTAGCAACTGCTTGTTATTTTTATTGTAGGCAGCAATTAAAATAAAAAGATTAAAGGGATCACAAAGAAACATTAAAACGCTTCTGCTTAAAATTTAGTCTGCAACCATGAATCAATCAGATGCTGTAATCTGAACTTTAAGTATTTGTCAAGAAGTGCTCTGTATAATCTCAGTGATTCATTACAGCTTTGACTGCATGTATGCAAAGATTTGTGGCACGTTCTTCACTGCACTGGATCGAGTGTAACATTTTTCTCAGCAGAATTGGAGAATCGGGATGTACAGCTATATCTCCCTGTGTTTGATGCTGCTACACATAAGACTGGGAAGTCTCATTGCCAAAGAACCAGAGGTTATTATCTTTCCCGATCCTAAAAAAAAAAGTGAAGCTTAAAAATTGCTGGCTTTAGTGAAACAGCTGAAGTACATTACACAGGCAGGTGTTGTAAAATAAAACATTTACTGTCTTGTAAGTCTTTAAACAACACAGTGGCAGGGAAAAAAAATCTATTTATGTGCAGGAATTTAATAGAGGAAGCTGTGAACAAAACGTCTATAAAGACTTCTGAGGGAACTGAACTGAGTGAAGCCGTTAACGTTTAAATGTTCTACATCTTTCTGACACTTTATCAATTTTTTGGGTGCAGTTCAAAAAGAGTCTTTAAATAAAATCCAAGCAGAATTCAATATATAATGGCTCGCTAACTTAATTCATGATTATGACAAAGCAACTTTTTATTGCACAGGGTTTTATAAGCGTGTCAGATATTTTGAAATGCTTAACGAGAAAAAGGAACCCATCCGTCTTTTTTCTTCCACTTATCCTATTCTGGGTTGCAAGATGGAGCAGTGGAGCCTATGCCAGATATCAAAAGGAAGAGGCGGGGCTGCTAGTTGCCAGTCTGTTGCAGGGCTAACACATAACACCTACAGTCAGTTTAGAATCATCAGATAACCTAAAATCTCTTTAGATGCCTTTAGACTGTGGGAGGAAGCTGGAGTACCTGGAGAGCGAGCATGCAAACTCAGACCCAAGACCTTCTTGCTGTGAGGTGACAATACCAACCACTGCTACTCCCAGAAAATGTAACCTTTTTAAATAAATGCAAACCTGTAGTGTGCGTGTATCATTAAATATAAATTGTGTTTTAAATGTTGTGCGATTTAAGGGTTTCAAAGGGAATCGAGCACTGGATTCAGACCAGTATTTACAATGACCTGCTTATCAGAGCTTTAGGGTTATTACCATATACTGTCATGTTTTCTGCAAGTGTGTAGTGAAGAGTAAATAACTGATACAGCTCATGCCAGATGGAATTTTCTTTTCACTTTTTCTCTTTGTTTTTCATTAAATAATCACTTAAGCTCTCTAATTAAAAAAAAAAACAAAAAACAATCAAAATAACAAGATGATGTGAAAATAATAACTTCACCATTAACAGTTTCTAATGAATCACATCTAAGGAATCAGAGGAAACTACCGCAGGCCACATCGCCAGCCAAAGCTCACAAACTGACGAAAGCTCAACACTTGGGCAATTTGACATTTTCACGCACCAAATGTGAACTTAATTTTAACGTTTCAACAGAGGGATCACGGAGGTTAAATGATTATTTCAGCTTTGGACCAGGACTTAGTAAATCCAGCCTTGCCTGAGCGTATTAAACCAAACTATACAAACACCTGCAAATCTTCTGGGTCCAGACCCGCTGCTGACTCACACTACTCGACACATTTTTCTCCCAGCTTTGACACAACAAATAAAAACAACGTGCAGGTAGCGGTGTCAGAAAGACACATTCCCTTTATTATGCTAAGACAGTAAAATAACAAGCAGATTGTCACATGAAAAAGTGACTTTGTTTATGCAGCAAGTAGCTGCAAAGCAATATAGGGAAAATGGTACCTTCTTAGGAACACTTCTGATCTCCAGACACCATGTGAGCAAAAACAGGAGAGAAACAGTCTGTGGGATGTAAGGTGGCACCTGGGCACCTTTAAGAGGGGAAGAAGGAAAATTAAAAGGATGAGCTTAATGGGGTCCATATTGTGTGTTATTTTCAAGAATGTACCAGTTGTAGTATTACCTTTTTTCTTAGTGTCTTTTTGCAGAGAAATATTGACATGGTGGTTCCTTTGGCTGTGAAGGCCCAGCCTGTGGAGCATGTGGTCCACGTCTGCGGCCCTGTTTGGGCAGAACACATCAAAGGAATCCCCTGGTTGATAAGCCAACACTGGGTAAGCCTGAGAATGGGGAAAAAAGAAACTTACAACACTGAACTTGCAATCTAAATCTTTACTGGGGATTAATTAAAGCTTCATTTAAATGAGCATCTTTTCTCATGCTTACAGAGATCTCCAGTTCCAGGAGAAGTGCTGTCTTGACTGCATCTCCACTGGTCAGTTGAACTGCCTTGGATATAGGCACCTGATGAAGAGCCTCTTTGTTTAATGGCCCCACAATCTAAAAATATATATAAATAAAAAATTAGTGGCCAGTGAAGGAGGAAACATGGGCTAAATCCAAGTTCTAGCAGCAAGAACATCCATCACCTCTTCCATAGTGTCCACCTCCTGAAGAGAAACATCTAGATAGGTAGGAGGCAGAGCAGGAACATTGAGCGAGGACTCAGACAGGGGTGGCATGGAGCATGACAGTGAATGTGCCAGTGCAACGTGGGGAACTCCAGTTTCCTCTGTGTGTGTTTTTGATGCTGATGTGGAAACACTGGCAGCGTCACCAGACTGGGATGCCAACCCAGGGCTCCCCGCAGGAGAAGCTGGCTTGAGATCAGAAGCGGCAGAAACTGAAGATGAAGCAACAGATGCAAATTTGGAGTCCGCGGGTACAGATGCTCTGACTGACTCGCAGTTCTGCTGGTCAGCGATGCTTAAGAGGTTCAGTTGGACATCTGGAACTGATGAATCTGGAGTTTCTTTGGTTGAATCCTCTGGGCTCTCTTTCAAGTGAGCTGTCCCAACAGAAGCCATTTTTGATAAGGATTCTTTGATAGCTTTCCACAGTCCCCCAAGCCAGGGATCCACAACCAACTCCAGCCTAGAGAGAACAAAGTTCACAAATGACAGCAGCATAAACAAAAGAAAACAAATATGGGTTTAATGTGTCTGCATGTGCTCTTAAAGATGGATGTTTACATTTTCTTTCTCTGCAAAACTTACCCTATACCATCATCTGCATAACCCGTAGCATAGAATTGCTTGGCTCCGAGTTCTTGTAGACGGCGCTCAATGGTCTTGCCACAGTTGCAGAAATTTGCATAATTTGTGTCTCCTAAAGCTGGAGCAGACAGAGGGAAACAGATTGAGACTCTCCAGCAACTGTTCAGAAAGTAAACAGCGCAATGCTCTGCATCGTGATGATATAGACAAACATGTTTTTCAAATTAAACTCCCATACGGACAGATGAGCTACAAGGAGCGCTACCACAGACCCTTATAAAAGAATTTACCTAAAAGTGCATAAGAAAGGTGCTTATAGTGGTCAGTGGAGAGGGTCTTCCTCTTGATGCGCTTTACAAATTTTAAGGCATTATCCGGCGGTTCCCCATCTCCAGTAGTAGAAACAACAAAGACCACTGGGGCACTCTCCTTCTCCAAATTGTACTGGAACCAGTTATGTGAATGACGAGAGAAACACAACCATCAGTCAGCATCATATTTATTAAAATGTTGTTGATGTGTTGTTTGGTATCATTTTTCTTATATTAAACTTTTTTAAACTATCGCTGAACTGAGGGCGACTTGGTAAATATTTTACTTTATACAGATATGTACTTCACCTAAAGTGATTGTATTTGTTTTATTGACATATTTATGTTGTTAATTGTTGTTGATATTTATGCTTTTATGGTGTTAGAGCCTTCATGTGTTAATCTTTTTCTACCATTCCCAAACTGGTGCCTTTATGGTAAAAATTCCCTTTATACAGATGCTAATAAAGCAAAGAAGAAAGGGACAATATCTTCATTATTTGGGAAAAGTACATCACAACACACGACTAAGATCGCTACATAAATGAAAACTAGAATGTACCTTCTCGTTCTCATTCAAGCAACTGAGATCAGCAACCAGCCCGTGCTCCTCCGCCTCCTCGGCTATCCCTTCTGCTATGGACTGGGCTTGGCCCTTCTGAGACCCATACAGGACCACAAACCGAGGCTTCACTTCACAGGGCATGCTAGAAAATCCATACAGAAACGAGGTCATTTGTGCAGTGTGTTTATAACTACATGACATTTTATAATTAACAATTTTCACAGTAGACCATGGCTGCTCTGATCGTGTGTCTCAGCAAGGACTTAGTGCACACAACCAGGAGGCTAATGCTGATTCATTTTTATGTTTACAAACTTGCTATGTCCACTCGGGTGTGAAGGGTTGTCAGCGCAAGCATGATGCCAAAATTATGTAAAACAAAGATCAAGCAACAGATGCAAATATATCATTACTCATACCTAGTACTAAGAAGTCGATTTGCTACCTATGCTTACCTATGTTACCACAGCGTACAAAGGAAATCAAAGGAAGTGTTTGTAGACCGGCTCTAACTGCATATCTAGCGTATTAATGTAGTTCTGATCACAAACATTTGTGCTTGTAATCTGTGGTAAACATACAGAGGCGCATACAGTAATTTCAAAGATACATCAACACATAGATGGACTTAGTGGACATGACAGTGACCGTAATATTTTATTTTTTCTAAAGGTAAGGAAAGAAAAACAGGTAGTCTTTACAGGTGTTTTGGCTTACCAACATCCGTGAACATTTGACAGGTGACAGACAGACTGCCACAGAACAACCTTCGTAGCTTTCGCAGCCCTGGACACCACCATCAAGTAACCGGACGTTACGTCATTTCTTGACGTTTAGAGAAGTTACCATAATAGTGCACGTGGGTATTAGCGTGCTGTTTCATACGTTTCATGCATTTCCGTGAAAAGCAGCGGGTTTACATTGATAGCAAAGTTACAAGTTTCGCTAAAAGTTAGTTAGAGGCGACAGCTAACAACTTAATTCTGACACATCGCATTTAGGTCACGTTGTCAAAGTATAAGTCCCGTCTTTAAAACACGAATCTTTGTGAAATATGCTTATATGGAATTAAAATCAGATATATCTAGTGTATTCAGTTCTCTGTGGGTGTTTACCTTTACAAAAGTGCGGTGAAAATCATACAGTAATATGTCCTGCCCTTCCCATGGAATTTTATAATATTGTCACTGCAATTCACGCGAGACCAGGTCACAGACTGAGATTGAACGAGATCGGGCGAAACCATATTGTAAAAAAGTGTCTTTTTACTTTAATTCTTACAATATTCTAAGTGCGATGAGGCGATAATTTTTTTTTTAGAATATGTATAAACTTTTTAAATTTCTTAATGCTATCTTATAAAGAAAGAGATTACAACTATGTTATAGGATACACTGAGCAGTACTTGGTTCCGCCCTCTCCGCCCGCGGAGCCTTCCAGAAGTCGCCGGCGGACCCGTGCGGCTCACAGCTTAGTCACACTCCAGATTTCTATTATTAAAACTCATTATTTCATTCTTTATATACTTAATACGTGACCCAATCTCTCCGTCAACATGTCCACTTTGGGGACACTGGCTTTCGATGAGTATGGAAGGCCTTTTATCATCATTAAAGACCAGGATAAGAAGACACGGTTAACGGGAATTGACGCATTGAAGGTACAATGGGCTAGCAAGCGCTACACAGCTTTTCGTTAGAAAGCTGCTGTTTTACAGTTAATTTAATGAGTTGGGTACACAGATCTCGTATGACAGGTGGATTGCGATTACTAAGCACAGGTTCATCATGTAATCTTAAGTTGTTTGTGCAAGAGCATCTCTATAGCATTAGCCAAATAACTAGCCAGTCATGCTAATGGTGGGGCCCATGTGCTTTCTGTAATGCGTTTAGCCGGTAGGAGCTGCTGACAGGGCTGTGCCCACTTCTCTCATCGGTGATGCACAGAATTTTAGGTTTGGGGGTTTTCAGGCAAAGGGAAGTTATACCTATCTTTGGAATAAAATAAAAACGTGTGCATGACTCGGAAATGTTTCTATTTTGCAGTCTCATATTATGGCAGCCAAGGCAGTCGCGTCAACGCTTAAAACGTCTTTGGGACCAAATGGTAAGTCTGAACCAGTGTAGTGTTGTCATACCAAACTGTCCAAACGGTTTGTTATTTTGAAAGTGAAGCATTTGTGTTTGAAACTATATGTCATTATTGCTTTTCGTGAATTAGAGTTGGCCGTTAGAATACCGATTTTTAACACTTATTTCTCCTGTGCCTTTTTTTTTCTTTTTACTTTTTCCATGCAGGTCTTGATAAAATGATGGTTGACAGAGATGGAGAGGTAACTGTCACCAACGATGGCGCCACCATTCTCAGCATGATGGATGTGGACCACCAGATTGCCAAGCTTATGGTGGAGCTGTCAAAGTCCCAAGATGATGAGATTGGTGATGGAACCACTGGAGTTGTAGGTATGGAAAAGGAAGATGAGGATGTTTTTTTTTGTTTTTTTTGTTTTTTTTTAAATAAAAAAAGAAATACAGACTTGGGACTACTTGGGAGAAGTTCTGATGCTCTCAATATAGACTGTTCCATCGTATGAGGGAACTTTTATCTAAACTATGGTTGTAGATTAATTAGCTTTTGCATTTGCATCTTCTCTGTTGCCCTCAGTTCTGGCCGGAGCTCTGCTGGAACAGGCTGAGCAGCTGCTGGACCGTGGAATCCATCCCATCAGGATCTCTGACGGTTACGACCAGGCCGCACGTATCGCCACCGAGCAGTTGGACAAAATTGCTGAAACCTTCCCCTACGATCCCAACAATACAGAACCTCTCGTTCAAACAGCCATGACAACACTGGGATCCAAAGTGTAAGTCCCCCATACAAAATATTGTTGGGTTATTTCTTTTTGTTTATTAGTGTTATTTTTACTATTATGTTATAAGTAATACAATTAACAGTAATTATTTTTGGACTAGTTTCCTCTGCTTGTCTACATTTCCAAATGCTCTTTTGACCTAGCTGGCACGTCTTTTTCTACATTGTCATAGAGCAGATAATAACAACTGTCAGTAGAGAAATTTCCTGATTATTATTCTGTTTTTGAGTTAAGGAAGGGAAAAGATGTTTCAATACATTTTGTTTAACAAAATCTCTAAAGTTCTTCCAGCATGGATGCAGAAATATTTTTGTTCATTTTAAATGAACCTGCACTTGTGTTTCTGTCAGAACTGACACAGACTTATCATCATGCAACAAATGCAAAACCTTTTTTCAGTGATTTTGCAATAGCATTGTTACCACGCTTTGTCTAAAGTTCTGTTTGTCTTTCAGCATCAACCGGTGCCACAGACAGATGGCAGAGATTGCAGTGAATGCCATCCTCACTGTGGCTGATATGGAGAGGAAGGATGTCGACTTCGAGCTCATCAAGATGGAAGGCAAGGTCGGAGGAAAGCTGGAGGACACACAGCTCATCAAGGGAGTCATAGTCGACAAAGAGTTCAGCCACCCCCAGATGCCCAAGGTATGATCGATGGGAATTTGTAACACGATGTCATTGGCTGTCTGGTGTTTGATCAAAAAGAATCAAATCAGTTGAAAGTTTCTGGGGCAAAATAAATGTTTCTGTTCTGACCTCCATCTGTAAAATTTGATTAACAGCTTGTCCTTTGTTATTTCACAGGTTCTGAAAGATGTTAAAATTGCCATTCTTACCTGCCCGTTTGAGCCTCCTAAGCCCAAGACCAAGCATAAGCTGGATGTGACTTCTGTGGAAGACTACAAAGCTCTCCAGAAATATGAAAAAGAGAAATTTGAGGAGATGATCCAACAGGTTGGTACCCTCAGAGTCTGTTAACAACTGATGTTTAACCATTTCATTTATTGACTGATTAACATAGAAATCGCAGCCGCAAATAAGTATACACATATCGGCACACATGCTTATGGACACGTTTATTTTAGGTCAAAAGTAATGGGGCTAACTTGGCCATCTGCCAGTGGGGCTTTGATGATGAAGCCAACCATCTTCTGCTGCAAAATGACCTGCCTGCTGTGCGTTGGGTTGGAGGGCCTGAGATTGAGGTAAGACGAGATGCAAAATTACTCTTTAATCAAACACTTTTTTTGTCCTTTGTCACTTTGATCAGTCAGGTATTTGCAACTTTTTGCCATATGTTACATCAAGTACAAAATATAAAGTGGAGTTTATGTTGAAGTGTCGATATCAATTGTTTGTCTGCAGTTGATAGCAATAGCTACAGGAGGCCGCATTGTCCCGAGGTTCTGTGAGCTGACACCGGAGAAGCTCGGCACAGCTGGTTTGGTGAAGGAGATCTCCTTCGGCACTACCAAGGATCACATGTTGGTTATCATGGAGTGCAAAAACACCAGAGCTGTGACCATTTTCATCCGTGGAGGCAACAAGATGGTGAGCCCAAAAGCAAATTCATAATTACATGTTTTTTGTTTTGTTTTTTTCCAATTATTATTCCAGTTTTGATTAAGTGTCATCTTTCTTGATAGATCATCGAGGAGGCTAAGCGTGCTCTCCATGATGCTCTGTGCGTAATCCGCAATTTGGTCAAGGACAACAGAGTCGTGTACGGAGGTGGTGCTTCAGAGATCGCATGTGCCCTAGCTGTCAACCAGGCTGCAGACAAAGTAAGAGAAATTGCATCAGAGACTTTCTGACCTTAGCATTTACGATAAACATGATTGTGTTCCTGCTCGACTCTCATTGACATCTGTCAATTTCCTTTTCAGTGCCCGTCATTGGAACAGTATGCCATGAGGGCTTTTGCTGATGCTTTAGAGGTAATCCCAATGGCCCTGGCTGAGAACAGCGGGCTGAACCCCATCCAGACCATGACAGAGGTCAGAGCCAAACAAGTCAGAGAGAACAACCCATTCCTGGGCATTGACTGTTTACACAAAAACACCAATGGTAAGCAACCACCTGCTCTGCACATAATACACTGCAGTAGATACTGAACTAAACATGGCTTCAGTCTGGATTACCACCTTTGGAGATGACAGCACTGCAATGTTAAAGCACAATGATTTATTGAATTCTTTTTTTTTTCCCTCCCTTCTTTCCCCCTGTAGACATGAAGCAACAGCATGTGATCGAGACCCTGATTGGCAAGAAGCAGCAGATCCTGCTCGCTACTCAGGTAGTCAAGATGATCCTGAAGATAGACGACATCCGAAGCCCCGGGGAGACCGAGGACTGAAGCCCTCCTGAACACGAGAAAGGCTCGGGCGCCCTCTTAAACAAATGCCGTTCTAGAGGTTTTCAGCACTTCCCCGAGCATCGTGTCCAAGCTGCACCACGAATCGCTATTTATAGTTGGATACAACATGTTCAAGCTGTTGTAGTACCAGAGTCACCATTAAAATGTTGGTCTGTTGAAATTTCCACACTTTTGCTTTCAAGTTCTTTCTTTATTTTTTTATTCAAGAAGATATAATTATGTAATGAATCCATGCACTCTTGAAATAGTTCATATTTATTGTTTATGATCTGAGATTAACAAAACAGTATACATATAGTTTTGATATAAATTCTTATTTCACTAACAATAATATCATAATTTCCTAAACCCCTAAGATAACATGGAAGCTTTTTTCTGCTATGGCTTGGGGGAGGGGGGCTTTTTGCCTATATAAGTCAAAATTTTGGTTCAATATATCAAAATTTTTAGTTAATACCTTTGAAGGTCTTTATTGTCAATATGGAGTTAGTAAGTTTCAAACCAAATTTGCAGTCAGATATACAATAACCTGAAATTTTGATTTACGGATGGCAAAAAACAGTTGCTGATACAAGCTTCCATAAGACACAGGCATCAATATTCAGACAAAACCAACAGAAAGACTCATTACGAGCACCTCTTACAGATCGTCTTATAATGTTCTGATTAATTATTGTGGATATGATTATATAAAGCAGAGTTTTAAGGTGTTTCCTGGCATTCATATTTACATGTACGTGTTGAGCCAGTTGAGCAGGTCTTTTCTGGCCTCCTGGATGTAGGGTTTGTCAGCGGGGTTGATGTCCTCTCGCTTGCGGTGGACAAATCCGTGAGTCTGACCAGGAAATATCTTCACCTGGTAGTCCACTTTGCATTTCTCCTTCAAGTTGGCTTCAAGAGCACTCACCTGATGGGCAAAAATGATGTCAGCGCACATGTCATGGCAGAAATTCTGAGATTTTTAAGTTAACATTGTCTGCATACAAAAGTTGCTGCTAAAACTAATCGGTCCACAACTCACACTAACCTGGTCCAAAGGGATAACGCTGTCATTCTCTGCAAAGACGAACAGTGTTGGACTCTTCAGCTCATACCTGTCCTCTCTCTCTCTAACTATTCCTGCACAGGATCACATAAAACCATAACAAAAACATTTTCCGTATGCCATGCCTCGTGTTCTGCTGTAACAATGGCATACCATAAACAGACACTCCAGCTTTAATCTCTGGATACAGTAAGGCCAGGTAATGTGTGGCAACCCCTCCCCAGCAAAAGCCTACTACTCCGATATGTTTGGCTCCGCATTGATTCTTCAGGAACTTCAGCACTGCATCCACCTCTCTGAGAAGGAAAAGTTCAATGAGTGTGCGCTATCACACAAGGTCAGAAAGCTATCAAAGCTATGAGTAGCTGCTGCATTACGTAGTTCACGCGTTTGTTTACTTGTTAATAGCTGTCGGCTTCTTGTCCTGAAGCCACTCTTGAAAGTTGGACCAGTCTTTTGTTGGACTCCAAGGTTCCTTTCCAACAAAGAAGTCTGGACAAATGGCTCTGCTCACAATAAAACAACAGAAAAAGGAGGAATCAAAATCTCACAAAACCACTGATTCTAGAAATCCTACATTCGCCTCAGGAATCTCAATCCAGTCTATCAATGAGTCAGTCACATAAACGCACATGTATCCATTAGCAGCAAGCATGTCAGCCATGTATCTGGTGTTGGGAAGCTGCCAACCGAATATGTCTTGAATGACAACAATAGCCTTGTCGGATGCAGTGGATGGTTTTACTACATAAGCTTTAAAGTGCTCCATCTGGACCTCCTGGCCGAGCGCTCCATACTCCATGCGATCACCAATATCGCAGGGACACGGCTTGGCTTCGTTTGCCATCTGCTGGCAGAGATGAAAACAGAAGCACAGAAAGTATTGGTAAAAAAAGGAGACAGCAAAACTGGGATGTATTAAAATTAAAAAAAAGAATAATGTCCCGTGTGCACACCTGGACTCACTTGTGACATTTGCGCAACAAAGCATGACAAAGCAAAATACTTCGACATGCTTTGCTGCACAACTCTTTTCAGTTAAACGATTCCACCCCTTCTATATTTTTTCCATGTAAACTAATGAAATCCAACACTGGACAGAAAAATCCGTTTGCAAAGACGACGTGAGAAACATACCTTGCTGGTTTGCGAGTTTCTGCGTAGCTGCCTGGCTGAAAGTCAAAATCTTGATCTGCTTATAAAGAGGGGAGAGAGCTAGCAGTTGGACAAAGTTGAAATTCCTTTCCACTCCCACTTTCAAAATTAAAGTGATAACACTTTTATGACTTTCTCCATCCTTTCTTTCTTTCTTTCTTTCTTTCTTTCTTTCTTTCTTTCTTTCTTTCTTTCTTTCTTTCTTTCATGCATGGTTACAGGGAATATTTTTATGCTGCAAACTGTACGCGTCCTATTTTTGAATGAAATCAGTTGAATTTAAACTGTATTTAATCTTTAAACAGGTGAGAAGTGACTATCTGAGGACAAACCTGGTATTGTTTTCATAGTATGTGTGTCTGTAACTGCAAGTCATGCTGACTGATATTTTTTCTTTCCTATCTCTGGCTTGCTTATATGGGATAGGGTTTTGTTGTTTAGTGTTATTAATTGATAACGTATGTATGCAGGGAGTGTCAAACATAAGAATAGCATAGAATGGCATAGGATAGAAACATGAGCCCAGAATAACCCCGGAAACGACTCCAATCGGGCTGGTTTTGCATAGATTTGGGACTTTTTTCCTTGTTTTTTTGTTTGGGGTTTTGTTGTTGTTGTTTTTTAACAAGAGACCCACATTAACACAAAAATTAATGAACGAATGAATTTTTTTGATGTAAAATGATGAAAATGTTCACTTTTGTAATATGAGTTAATGATCTACTCTAACGTCTGTATTTTTACAGATTTATTTATTAATTCTGGAAAATTTCTTTCATTTCATTATTTTTAGCAGCAGGATGTGCTCATCACATTGAAAAACATAGACATATTGATCTTTATCTTATGTTAATAAGATTAAACGTGTAGTAGTTCGGCCGTTTAAGATTAAAGTGGACCAAGAAGTCAAATTAAATTGACGACGCTTTGCAAAAAGGCACCGCTGGGATTCGAACCCAGGATCTCCTGTTTACTAGACAGGCGCTTTAACCAACTAAGCCACGGCGCCGGTGCGTGGCAGAGCGCGTATTGCTGTAGTGGCTCATTGGACTGGTGTCGAGACTTCACATTTTAATTTTGTTATTGTTATTCTTGCTCTTTATTTGATACGTGTACTTTTCTAATACAGAATATTGGTTTATAAGTACAGAAACATATAAAGAGAGCGAAATAAAGTTCCAGGATAAACGCTGAAGCTCATTTTTGAGTGTACAAGTATCAGTGTACAAGTATTGTGATGACAAATTTGACCACATATTTATACTTAAGTACAGCTCTTATCTGTTCGGAAAAACCTCCCAATAAAAATGTTTGTTCCTGTTGTTCCTGCAGAATTTAATGTTTAATAGTGACGTCTACTTGACACTTTTAGTTCTTATTTTCGAAATATTGCAGGTGCTCTTTCTCTCTCATTGTATGTAACTTTTAATTTTGCGTCTATCTTTTTTTTATTTCATTGCATTTTTATTATTTAGTTTTATTTGAGTAAAATATTACACGAAATACAATCACGTGACGGTTGTTATGGTCGTTTCCCTGCCGTAAAACTCGAACCTCTGTAGGGAAGTAAAACTGTTATGACAGGAGCCAGAAGTGTCGTTGGCGCATGCGTTAGCAGGTTAAGCTAGCCATTTGTCTCCCAGGTTTAAACTGTCGTATGATCAACACCCTGAGATGTAGCGTTTCCCCCTGGTTTCTTGTGTTACATTAGA
Organism: Aulonocara stuartgranti; assembly: GCF_965226115.1. Lineage (NCBI taxonomy): Eukaryota > Metazoa > Chordata > Actinopteri > Cichliformes > Cichlidae > Aulonocara > Aulonocara stuartgranti. The sequence continues at coordinate 27,915,921 of NC_138960.1, forward strand.
CATACACAGTGAATTAGAAACCTTTGTGTACTGGCGAACATATACTGGACGCGAGAAAACACAGCGGAGCGAAGATTTACGTTTTAATCTGTGGGGAAACCATTTTATGATTGTCAATGCAATTGACCCATAAGGATATTGTCGTCTCGCTAGCTTAACTGAGCTAGCTAAACGATACTGTCCGTGTCGTGGATGGGTTCACGGTACAAATTAGTCGAATAACAGACGGTGACCGGTGCTTAGCGAGCAACATGGATACTGCTGAAGAAGGTAAATTTAAAATAAAAGCCTCTAGTAGCTTCTTTCTCATCAATAGCTAGCATTAGCTTCACAAGTGCATCGCCTCGCCGACCGCTGAGCTGGCCTGCTAATGGTTAAACTTAGCTGGCTGGATGTAGCCAGCTAAGACGGGAGAAAACGGTGTTTTAAAGCACACGATGTTAGCATGTGGGGATAGTGCAATAAGTAGCGGGGAGCGTAGAAAGGACCAGAATTTACCAGTGATGTCATCAGTTTCCTGCTGTGTGCTCTGTTTACATAAGCCACGCTGCTGGTGCAAATATTTTTCTAAATGTTGCTTTTAACTAAATATCCTCTATTACTGTGCATATATTTGTATATATGACACCACATACACACCCTGTGACACTTGCTCTCGCGTCTGTTTTGCTAACCCTTTGCGAAGAGGATCAGACATTCATTGAAATTGTTGTGTGTTTTTGTTTGTGTGTAGCGGATATTTGTCGCGTGTGCCGCTCTGAGGGGACCCCAGACAAACCCCTGTACCACCCTTGTGTCTGCACTGGCAGTATCAAGTTCATCCACCAGGAATGGTAAGTGTGTTAGGCTGTCTCTTCCTCTTTCTGTCAGCTTTCATTGTGACCTTGTGAAGAAGTAGTTCTCAGATCCTCCCAAGGAAAACTTTCTCTTTTTTATGTTAAACATTTAAAAGAAAAAAAAAATCATACAAACAGCACGGTAACCATGGTGTAACTAATTAGATTCAGAATGTTCACAGATGCTGCCTTAGTTACTGCAAGACAGTCATTTATTCTTACTTTTCCCATAACTTCCCTAGCCAAGGATGTCAAACATAAGGCCTAAAAGGCTTTGGAAACTGTGATTGAGTGCATAACTAGGAATTACTGTTGGATTGCCCTTCTTTTCTTCATATAAAGACTTCTCAGGGTTTGAACGTGTACCTAAATATTTCACATTAATAGAAAGGGGAGTTTCGCTGGTCTGGCCCACTTAAGATTAAAGTGCACTGTATGTGGCCCATGGTGTAAAATGATTTTGACATCTTGGTTTTAAGCTAGGAAGTCTGCTGACTCACAACGTAAACAAGCGGTTGTGAAAGCTTCATTCAACCCAGTGTTGCTAAATCAATGTATTGCACATGATATAGCATTGTTCTTTCATCATTTTGTTCTTGTGTCAATATTAAATAGTTTTCAAAAGGCAGTTTTGTAATCAGATCATTCCAATATGGTGCGCACATTTGCCCTTGATTTGAAAATCAAAGTAATCTAGAAAATGAAATTTCCTTCCTTAGTTTAGGTTGTGTTTCTTGAGAACTTCCTGAAGCACAGGTTAGGCCCTCTCTGTAGTGGTAACAATATTGTATGGCAGTATACCATATTACAGGTCTTAGGTGAGAAATTTGCATTGTGAAAATTAAAGATGAAGGTATTTTGAAGTTTGTGAGTGTGTAGAAGAGCAAAGCAAAGACCAGACCTGGATTATTTTGCGTTTTTTGAAAGGTTTGCTTAGATAATGTTATTCTTAATGTTGTTGTACTGTAGGAATCGACTGATGGTAACTCCCTTTCATGACCCATATGCATATTAATAATAATGCTACATTTCAGTGTCCCAGTAAGCTGGAATGGTGTTATTATAGACAACATACTATACTATACAAACACAGATTGTTGTTAATTAGTGTGGATTTTACAATGAAATATTTTTATTACCCCACAGCTGTAAAAGACTGATATTGTCAGTCTGATACTGAAGTATATTAATACTGGGTATTGTTACTGTAAAAGCGCTTGAAATTGATACCTTGGATTTATTTACTAAAAAAAATGGAAGATTTCAGCCACAAGGTCTAATAGGGCTGTGCGAAATGACCAAAATCTCATATCCCGATATAAGACATCTATCGCCCCGATAACGATATAAATCACAAAAATTTACCATTTTCTCTAAATTCTGTGAATTTCGGGGAGCTCCACAGCTCGAAGTGTTTCCAGCTGGGCGTCGTGTATCTGGAGTCGAGTGTTTTAACCGATGCATGAAACTATACATTTGTAGACATAAGTTGTAACGGTCGCCGTTTTCTTTGTGAGTATTTATTACACGACGTGCTGCGGGGAAAAGCCTGTTCTAACGTTTGAGTCTTAAGGTTTATTTTTTAGCACCTGGCGGCTCTTTGTTGCTTTTCATCCGTAAATACTCTGCATACTCTTTCACGTGATTCAGTTTATTTTGAAAAGTCTCAACGGGATCTTGAGCTTTATTGTAAAACGTTTATATGGAAAATAAACAAGCGGACACATTGATGTTTTACTGTCGTTGTTGCTAACGACAACGCATAAAAACAGTCGCTTGTCCGTCCATCGTGTGGTTATATTAAATATAAGAGAAAGAGAGAGCTTTAAGACATTAATATAGCCACTACAGTGACCATCAAAACGATGAAAAAATATTGCCGTAAACAGTTTATTTTACGACACCACGAAACAAACGATAGCGTAAAATGAAACGATAGATGGTTTTATATCGTCATCCGATATATATCATTATGTCGAACAGCCCTAAAGTCTAAGGTCAAATTTTTCTGAAAATCTTGTGAATGCAATAACTCAAGAACAAAGTGACATTCAAAGTGATTTTATATTTGCATCTACTAAAAATCCTGGTTGAGTTTAAATCTAGTTGACCATGATCTCAAGCTGAGAGTAAGTTTTCTGAAAATCTTGTGCATGTCATAACTTGAGACCAAAGCAATGTAGGGTTTTGAAATTTATACCAGGTGTGTCTATAAGGAGTCTGAGAGGTAACAAGTCTCACAGTGACGGATTCAGTAGTCCCAGCTGCGCTTACATTTTCATTGCATCATATTGGTGGCAGTGTTACTACTATTGTAGCCATGGCAGTGGTATCATGAAAAGGTTATGTTGGGTCAACACTTCAGACCTTTGGAAGTGTCTGGACTTGGACTGTTCTTTAAATCTGCACCGTTGCAATCCTTTCTATTGGCAATTGAATTTATCTAACTTAATCCAAATATCTCAAACTGACCAAATCTGAAGACACCAATTAAAAAAATGATTTTTTTTAATGGATTATTTCAGGCTTAAAATGTCTTAAATGGGATTTGAAAGGACTTCCTAAAAAATCATGCCACTTTTTGGAACCAAAAATTGGCATGATTTACACTAGGCATTTCAGGCCCTGAAGGTTAAATAATACACATTCTCACAGTGGGAAAAATGTCTTATATTGGGACACACATAATACATTGGATGTAACACATGAATATGTGTATGAAGCTGTTTTTCAATCCAGTCATTATTCATGTGCTCAAAATGTGAAAATAGAGCACAAATATTACATAGTTTTCATCAGTTTTCTTCATTCTTTAAATGTCATTTTACAGTTTGGTCCAGTGGCTGAAGCACAGCAGGAAGGAGTACTGTGAATTATGCAAGCACAGATTTGCTTTCACACCAAGTAAGTCCTTGTGACATTAACAGATAATCCATTAAAATGCATTTTGTAGCCGCAAGCCTCCAATTTAGCCTTACGGAGGGGGCCATATAAATTGTTTGTTTGTTTTTCTGCATGTGATTATTCATTAGTTGGTGCTGTTTTCATTTAGTGTTACAGAATAATCTAAATAGCTGCTATCAGCGAAAAAAAGAAAATGACCAAGCACAAAAGATAATTTGACTCTGGTTCACTCTTTCCCATCTGTCCTCTTCAGTCTACTCCCCAGACATGCCCTCACGTCTGCCCATCCAGGACATTTGTGCCGGCCTTCTTACCAGTGTGGGCACTGCCATTCGCTACTGGTTCCATTACACACTGGTGGCCTTTGCATGGCTTGGTGTTGTTCCTCTCACTGCATGTAAGTATCCACAGACATGAATACAAGGAGAAATTATCTTTAAAACCCCTTTAAAAAGAAAAAAATTGTCTAACATGTATAAGTTATTTATGAAATCATATTTTTGTTTTAGCTTTTAGAAGTACTGTTATTTTAGTGTTGATGACCAACTTATTTAATAGATTTGGGAGCAAATATTCTTTATAGGGTGACCCTCTAAATGTTTTTCCTCATCTGCTGTATGTGGAAATGTCTGTGCACTTACACGCATTTACAAATTTCCCCTTTCTGGGGTGTTAAATACAGTCAAAGTAACATATAAGGTGTTCATGTTAGCTAATGTTAAAGAGCATTATAGGTTTAGTGTCACTACATACATAACAAGAAAGTGTGTTCTTTGTTCCAAAACATGTAAATCCCTCTCAGTACTTAATGTAAAAATGTAAGCCTGAACTATACAAATTTTCATACAATAGAAACGGGTAGATTTTAAATATGTTTTTTTTCCCCAGGTCGCATCTATAAGTGTCTTTTTACCGGCTCTGTGAGCTCTCTTTTGACACTGCCGCTGGACATGCTCTCTACGTGAGTGATAATGCTTTTTTTATCATCAACTGTAGCACAAAATATGCAAAACCTGATAGAGATCAAGATTGTTAGCTTGTTTATTTTCTTTACTGGACAGCAGATGAGTAACAGAGGATCATTTTTATTGAATATGTGCTATTGTTTTTATTCCTACAGGGAGAACCTGCTTGCAGATTGTCTACAGGGTTGCTTTGTGGTTACCTGCACCCTATGTGCATTTATTAGTCTGGTATGGCTCAGAGAACAGATAGTCCACGGTGGAGCCCCCCAGTGGTTAGAACAGCACCAGCCACCACAGCCCAATGCTGCCGGACAAGCCAATGAGGTACTTTGCTGGACTGATTACTAAATTAGATTCTTAACTGGATGGTATAATTGTGTTTCATTGAGGTTTAAAATGACACAGTAAAAAAATCTGATTTATGTAATTCACTTAACTGCAAATTAAAAACATGAGCTATTTAAATGCTAACCAGAATAACATGCTGCATGCACCTTACACATTTATGACAATGTGTGTAATTACCATACCACATCCTGCTGTAGCAACTGAATCTTCTGCTAATTATCCAACTCATAATCAACTTAAATTATAGTGGTGGGACAGTTCATTGAAAGTAAATAGAAGCAAATGAGTAAATGTTTTTACTGTGTTTGGATGGGTTTTTTTAAACCCCCAGCTGTAAAAGGTTGATGGGATATTGTCGTCACCCTGTTGTCACATGTGGGTGAGTGTTTTGGAAACCCAAGTTTGTGATTACAATAAGTTGAGTACTAGATGACATAGGATTTGGAAATTCATATCATAAGTGCAGCTACTAAAAATCTCAACCTCAACATCAGGGGTCAAGTTTTAAAAAACATTTGTGAATCCAATAACTGGACAAGAAAGTGAACTAGCATTTTCAAATACCCTATCTTAGATGCATCCACTAAAAACCTCAGGATGAATTTGACTCCTGGGCCCTATTTCAGGAAGCCGGTTTAGTGCAAACTCTGAGTAAGTAAACCCTGAGTTAACGAAAACTCTGGGTTTTCGGTTTCACAAAGCGAGTTTAGATTAATTCTGAGTGAGTTACTATGACGACACACTCCGTGAAGCTAACCTGCCCCCTAGCAGGTTTACTTCAACTAACCCTGACGTTCTCCGCCTCTTTGTCGGAAACCTGACTGTAGGAAGTGTCAGACATGGCGTGCTCCTTCCTTGAAGAGCCAGTAGATGTTGAAGCCCAAATTCTCCGCAGAGCTCTCCGCTGGGAGAGAGTGATCAGAGCGCGTTCGGACATTTTATCATTTCCTGATGATTTTCTGTGTGAACGTTACCGTTTTTCAGCACAATCTATAATTTATTTGAATAACATCCTCAGGCCTAATATTGCTCATGTGACACATCGCGGACATCCTCTCAGTTCTGTACATATTATTTGTATTGCACTTCGTTTTTGCAAACGGGAGCTTTCTGTATAATATTGGTGACGCTGAGCACGTTTCCAAGGCTACCGTCTGTTGGGCAGTCAGGAATGTTACAGTTGCACTGAAACGTCTCCTGTACTCGTTTGTGGTGTTCCCCGGTCACAGACCCACAAGATTTATCAAAGAGGGATGCCACAAAATTGCAGGTATCAGGACGAACAAAACTTAATTCATGATGTGGTGATACTTGAACTACTACTTAAATTTTACATTTATTTTCACGGTTCCCAGGCGTGATTGGCTGTACAGATGGCACTCACATTCCAATCATTGCTCCTTCAGTAAATGAAGGAGACTATGTGAACAGGAAGTCTTTCCACAGCATTAATGTACAGGTACATAGTTCCCTGTAGCATTTCAAACTAACAAATTATTTCATTATAGTAATGGATGCTAATTTGTGTTCTCTGCACTGTGAAGATCATATGTGATGCTGCCAACATTATCACAAATGTGGAAGCCAACTGCTCAGCCTCTGTGAGTGGTAGTGGTGGAGGACCCCCACCTGTTTTTCGGGCCTCCGCTTTTTTTTCTGTTGGCTATAACGGGTCACATTTGAGCATACAGAGTAAGCAAATATGTACTTGCAATGTGCTCAGATAATTTCAATAAGTGCTTACAGAAAGAAAATTAATGTAGCCTCTAACTGCAATTGATTTACATCGGACAAACAGACCGAGCACTATGGCTCATAATACAATTACACCTTACCTGTTTGGACTATATTTTTATATTTCATTTTTACTTGCTGCCAGGAACGTTTGGGGCCTGTTGGGTTGCACCTGCGCTCAAATCACATCACAAAATAAAATGTATAAAATACAAAATAAAATAAAATATAATAAAATAACGTGTTAAATGGGTGGAAATCCCTAGATCAATGTTTAAATTAACACTCACGCATTGACTCTGTCGGCTATGTTTTGCCATGCATGCTCCCTTTCTTTTGCAGCTGAGGCTGTGTTACTTTTTTCCCGCGGAATCTGCATGTTATCAGCATATGCTGCCATCAGAATTTCGGCCTCAAGCGCTGTAAAATACATTGACCGTGCCTTCTTTCCCTCCGTCTCCATGGTGACTCGCTTAATCTGTGCTCCACTAATCAGGGCTTTATGTATCCTCGTGCGCACGCTTAACTTGGGGTTAAAGCAACTCCGCGTTGACTGAACTAATTGTTATCAGCCTTTCTGAAACCGAATATTCCGAGTTGGACAGTTCGGGGTTACTCAACCCTGAGTATCGTTTTTCACTCTGAGTTTTCTAAACCGGCTTCCTGAAATAGGGCCCAGGTGTCAAGGTCAAGTTATCTGAATATCCTGGTAATGCAGCAGGTTGAGAACAAGGAGACGTAGGATTTTGAAATTCAAACCATAGGTGCAAATATCAACATCTCAAAAAAAGTTCAAGTCCGGTGACCTTGAACTCAAGGTCAGAGGTTGAGAATCACCTAGAATTGTCAAATTTATATGATGGGTACATTTACTAGTAGGTGGAGGGGTGGCACTGGCAGCTGCTAGTATTTTTATTTTCCTTCAGTTACACACATTGTGGTTGATTGTGTTATAGATAATTAATATACTAGACAACATATCGTGATTTCATTACATGATAAGTTACTCTGTTTTTTGAAGTTATGCCCCTTGTTCCCTCTCCCCCAGGCACAAGCTGCAGGTCAGGCAGCAGCTGGTGATCCCCCTGCGGCCCAGCCAGCACCTGCTGATCCTCTAGCCCAGAATGAGGCAGAGCCCGAGCCTCCTGACGTCCCCCAAGAGCAAGGCGATGATCCAGAGCTGGAAGAGGAGGCAGCAGCTGCTGAAGATGCAGACCCCAACAATGGTGCACAAGGTGGGACTTTATTATTTCTTTACTTAACTTAAGATGTATGCATTTTTTTCAGCTAATTAAAATTATATATTGCAAAAAGTGATTCTTTGTTAAGGTAGATTTCACTGTCAGATACATCAGTTCTTAAGTTGTAAAGTTTCATGAATGCAAAATACAAATAATTTCAAAAATGAAAATAGAAATCCTCTCCGACAGCCCGACAACCAAAAGCATGTTTAGTAATGGAGTAAGAGGTTTTTGCATTTTTCAAACAGCAGGTTTATGGAAATGCCACGAAACAAACCCAAGAGCAGGAGCACTGCCATTACAGCATACAAATGGGTCCCAAAGTGGCCTCATTTGTTTGCCGGTTTGCCAAAGCATCACAGTTGATTTGGGAACAATATAACACTGTCAAATTTTTGCCCCATAGCCTTGAAATCACACTCATTTGTTCAGCTTTGTTAATGGACTGCTTTTTGCATCAAGCTAAGAAGAAATGCTGAAAATAAATTGCTATTGTATTATACATTACTCTAGCTGTTGGCTGTCACTACAGCTAAATAAATTGCACAGAAAAAGCCTGACAGTTGCACAATGTTCATGTCAAACTAACAGATTTTCCCAGAGCAACATCAATAATGTAACAATAACTGTTTCAGCAGAGCGGGGAAAACATTGCTTTTCGTTTACTATTTGCAACAAAAGCAGGACAACAAGAAAAAATGTACCACCGCAGAATGATTTGCCTGAGTTAACACATGATTTTGTTATTCTGTGACTATGTAGGGAGATAAACTGATTGTTTTTATATCAATTATGTTTCAAGTTGGTGACTGTTTTTTATTAGTCTACAAGGCGTTTTTTGTCTTTATCTGTCTGTGTAGATGACATGAATTGGAATGCTTTGGAGTGGGACAGAGCAGCAGAGGAGCTCACCTGGGAAAGGGTAACTGCTGCATAACATTCACAATCTCCAGGCACCTATTTATTAGTATGTAGCTGTTGTCTTCTCTCTTTTCATATTTATACACAAACTATTTCAATTTTCCAAACAGATGCTTGGCCTGGATGGTTCACTGGTATTTTTGGTAAGTCCTAATCTAAATAGATTTCTCTAAATAAATCTTATCTTCTGAAACTCAAGTAAAGATCGGTGTCTTTGTCTTGTAGGAGCACGTGTTTTGGGTGGTGTCTCTCAACACACTGTTCATCCTGGTCTTTGGTGAGTAAACTGAAACAATGATGCAGCATAACCATGATCATAATAGTCCTTTTTCTGACATCAAAATGAATCCACCGTATAACTAATACAGTAATAAAGATGTCTTCTTTTTTCCCTTTCATTTAGCATTTTGTCCGTATCACATCGGCCACTTCTCTGTTGTTGGTCTTGGCTTCGAAGAATATGTGAGAAAATGCTTCAGTCACTTTATAATACAATTGCATGTCCCTTGATAATATCTTTAATTTTCTGATTACAACTTTGTTTTGGGGTTTTTTTTTAGGTCCAGGCTTCTCATTTTGAGGGCTTAATCACAACAATCGTTGGCTACATACTGCTAGCAATGACTCTCATCCTGTGTCATGTATCCTTCCATCGAAGTTCATTAAAAGCCCTGATGATGCCTAATCCAAACCTAATCTATCAGTCTGGTGCATGCAGGCTGTAAAATAAAAAAAATAAAAGTATGAGAAAGGGAACATGAGGTAATTCAGGTCTGTGCAAATAAGAATATATGTGCAGTATTGATCCTTAATGGCCGTTTTAGGGACTGGCTGCTCTGGTCAGTTTCCAGCGCTCCCGGCGTCTCCTTGGAGTCTGCTACATTGTTGTCAAGGTAACATTGACTGCATTTTTTTTTTCTTTGTGTTAGTCATGTTGATACTGGCGTTTTCACTCTCTTAGTATCTAAGATTTTGTTTGCAATCATACAATAAAGATAGCTCTAGCCATTGAATAGGTCCCTGGATTGTTATAATATACAAGTACAGAACTTCTGTGTTAAGTATTTCATGTATCACTACTTGTCACAGAGGTTTTTAGTCTTTTTTGTGTTTACATTTAATGTTAACTGATACTGACAGCAGCCTTTTCTATCCTCACAGGTCTCTCTGCTGGTTGTTGTGGAGATAGGTGTTTTTCCATTGATCTGCGGATGGTGGCTTGACATCTGCTCTTTAGTAAGAGACAAATTCTTTTCATCACGTTTTCACTACATCTCTGTTGCTCTTGGACTTTTTGTTTTAATTAAACTGATTGAGTATTTTAGTCTGGGGGTCCATACTCTAATTAACGTACTTGGCAGATGTGATCGTTAAGTCTGATGTTTTATAGGGATAAATGCGTAAGTTTTCTTCTATCTAAAAGCGTTTTCCGAGCACCAGTGACTGAATATCTCTTGTTCCCTGTGAAATTTCAGTGAATACTCCTATTTTATTCCATTTTCATACATTTTGCCAAATGAGAGGGATGGCTAATACCCCGCAGAGGCTCTGTCACAACACCTTTAAAGTGGCTTTCAGCAGGCCTGCTCAGCACACAGACAAAGCCAGATGCTTTAGCTCACCCAGTTCATACATTCATCAGTGCACACAAAAACAGAGAACAGACTGGTTTGGAGGACTGGGGAGTGAGAGAGTACCAAACGCCTCTATGCTGTGGCTGTCACTCTCTTTGTTTGTCAGAGAGTTTGTTTGTGCTAACACTTACTAGAACAAAGTCTCTCTCTACCACAACATTGGCTTGCATAGTACTTATCCAAATCATAACACGGCAGTTAATATATATATTTTTTTTTTTCCTGATCCTGTTTTCCAAAGCCAAACAACCTTCCTCACAACAGGTGGTGCAGCTTACACAGCAGAAGGGAACCGTGTCTCATCTGCTCTGCAGCTGTTCGCCTGTGAAACAAATTAATTGACCCTGAAAATGGCCAGTGTGGTGTAAGCAGCTCTTATCGCTTTGCAGTCAAAAGCAGAAAGTTTCACATTTTGTATTTACAAGCGAATTTGGTTTCCGTTTCAATGCAGTTTATCTGCAGTGTATATATCTACATCTAAACTATTTGTCCTATGTTAGCCTAAAACGTAAACATTATGGTTCAGTGCAAACATGCAAAAAAATCTTTCTTAGCTTTATATAGCAGAGGGTGAATCCTTTAAAGTATTTACATTTAGAAAAACATGAAGTTTAGAGCAGCTTTTGAGCAAAAACAGGTGATCAAAGCATCATCTTAGACCCTGCTTTTATTTGATTCATCCTGCAGGAGATGTTTGATGCCTCACTGAAAGACAGAGAAATGAGCTTCAAATCAGCACCTGGTACTACCATGTTCCTGCACTGGCTGGTGGGAATGGTCTATGTCTTCTACTTTGCATCTTTCATCCTCCTGCTGAGAGAGGTAAGAAAAACAGACTCTCAAATGCATTCAGTTAGGGAAACAAGGACTGTGAGTGCTTCAGGTTAATTTTTCAGATGATAGTAAAGAGGAAAAAAGTCTTCGGCGCTCTAAATCATTCCACCTTCTGCCTCCATTAGGTGCTGAGACCTGGAGTGCTCTGGTTTCTGAGGAACCTCAATGATCCAGATTTTAACCCAGTGCAGGAGATGATTCACTTGCCCATCTACAGACACCTGCGGCGGTTCATCCTGTCTGTGGTTGTGTTCGGCTCAATTGTCTTGCTCATGCTGTGGCTTCCCATCAAGCTCATTAAACTATTGCTGCCCACCTTCCTTCCCTACAATGTCATGCTCTATAGGTAAGCGGCGTACATAACAAAGATATAGTTTACTTATTAATAAACTGTGTGAAACCTGCTGGCCTGAAATGATCTGAGAAACCACTTCCTGTTCATACCAAAGTGGAAGTATCACCACATGTGAAAAAGCAAGATTTGCAGTTACAAATCCACTTGAGTTTATGCTGTTTGACACTTAAAGTAATAGAAAATGTTTAGTCTGGTGTTTGTTAGATAAATGTCTGTGTCTTTGTCACTTCTTTCCTCTCAGTGACGCTCCTGTCAGTGAGCTGTCTTTGGAGCTGTTACTGCTTCAGGTTGTGCTTCCAGCTCTACTGGAGCAGGGACACACTCGCCAGTGGCTCAAAGGCCTGGTCAGAGCCTGGACAGTCAGCGCAGGATATTTACTGTAAGCCAAGTTTGAATACACACCCAAGGCAATGATATTTCCTGACCGTCTGTAACTGTGTCACCACTTTGTGTTGTCTCCAGAGACCTCCACTCCTACCTCCTTGGCGAACAAGAGGACAATGAAGCCAACCAGCCCGTGAACAACAACAACAATAACAACCCTCCGCATGTTCATCACAACAACAATAACAACCCGGCACCAGCTGTTGGTGAAGGGTTACATGCAGCCCATCAGGCCATCCTGCAGCAAGGGGGACCAGTGGGTTTCCAGCCCTACCACCGACCTCTTCGCTTCCCTTTAAGGGTGAGAAAGGCTTTTTTCATATATGTCTTTAAGGAGTGCACTTTACAGATAGATGTGTAGGGAAGACCAGGATACTGTGGTTCTGAAACTAAACAGCTTTTAGAGATATGAATGGACAGCCATCTTTGACCATGTCTTTGAGTGTAGTCTGTAGTGCTCTAGCATGTCTTTTAGTTTCACTGACAAAGTTGACTGACGTCCAGGTTTCTTCTCATGCATGAATGTGATATAATAATTGAAGGGCTCTTTGTGACTTTCCAGTGGGTTCCCCCCCCCCCCCCCCAGATTTCTGATGTTTGCGCCGTTTTAGTGACCACAATAATGCAGAACTATTGCCAGCTGCCAAAGCATCTGTGTTTTTTTCCCTTGCTCTTATTTGTATCGCACACACAGACATGTTCATTTGAAATAAAGAAAAAAGGTTGTCTTTAACACTGGAACCCTGAGAGGTTGTTAGTTTTTATTCAAATTACAAGTAAGATTTGACAAAGCAAACCCCTAAACATGCAAGATGTAGTTTTACATATGATTTATATTATTTAATTAAGGGTCATAGTCCTCCACGCTTTAGAACAAAGATAGAGGCTGTTTTTACAGATAAAACAAGTCTTAAAATAAAGATGTGTCTCCTGTAATTTGTGGTTTCTGAGTCAAATTTTGAAATCAGCCAACGCCCTAGCAACCATTTACTGCCCATCTGAGCCTGCACAACTCTGTCATTATGATCTTCATCTTTCATGTTAAACACCCTAATCTCTGAGATCCTGTTTATACTAGCCTTAGCTTATGCAACTGGAGTCTGTAAAATAGAGCTTTGACTTTGCAGCATGTCCCATCTTGTAGCTTTTAAACTGAAATGTGTCCCCTTTTCCCCCAGATTGTGCTGCTTATAGCTTTCATGTGCATCACTCTGCTGGTGGCTAGTTTGGTGTGCTTAACCCTACCAGGTGAGATGTGGTACTTTTCATATACACAAACACATCATTTAAAAAGTACAGTTCTTTTTACGGGCAAACATAGAGTTGCTGTGGTCAACTTTGTTTCCTCACTGTTTTGTTTTGTTTGTTTGTTTTTTTACAGTATTCACTGGCCGCTGGCTGATGTCTTTCTGGACAGGAAATTCCAAAATCCACGAGCTGTACACAGCAGCATGTGGTCTGTATGTCTGCTGGCTTTCTATCCGCGGGGTCACTATTCTGCTGGCGTGGATGCCACAGGGACGCACTGTTATTGTACACAAAGTCCAGGAGTGGACACTCATGGTGAGCATCAGTGAGCTGACTGGGTTGTTGGCAAACTTCGAAGTTGGGCAGCAGAGGGTTGTGCTAATTGGTTGCTCCCTTTCCAGCTTTGACACTGTGTTTTTGTTAAATGGATGTAACTGAGAATGAGCTCTCATTAGCTGTTATCCTAAATTACCAACTTGTTCATTGAAGTAGCATTCCCAGCAGATTAACCTTTATAGTGCCGTATATGTTTCCTTATCTGCAAGTGGCATCTCCTAATGATTTTTTTTTTTCAATACCCTAATTTGCTTCTGTAGATCCTGAAGACCCTTGTTGTGGCTCTGCTGGTCGCTGGAGTCATTCCTTTGCTACTGGGCCTGCTGTTTGAATTAGTCATCGTGGCTCCGCTCAGGGTACCCTTAGACCAAACACCCCTTTTCTATCCCTGGCAGGTGAGGATTGTATGCATTTGTGTTTCTTTTCCCTAATGGGATCTTGGAGGTTACTAAATAGAGCTTAAGGAGTTCTCACACTTATGTTCATCCATTGAACTTGTCTGCAGGATTGGGCTCTCGGGGTTCTTCATGCCAAAATTATTGCTGCCATCACTCTCATGGGCCCTCAGTGGTGGCTGAAGACTGTTATTGAGCAGGTTGGTACTGGACACACCAAATATCCAACTGATACACTGTAAACATTTTTACAAACTATCAGACTCTTGACTACATAACTTTGAAAGGGTTTTATTCTGTTGACTCACAGTGTGTAGTTTGCTAGTCTGTCTTCCCTATCTCTGTCATGTCTGTTTCTTGGAGATGAATTAAATTAACTGTTTAGTACATTATAAAGTGTAAACTCTTTCTCTAGGTTTATGCAAATGGAATTCGCAACATTGATCTCCAGTTCATCATCCGTAAACTGGCAGCTCCTGTCATTTCAGTCCTGCTGTTGTCTTTATGTGTGCCATATGTGATTGCTGCCGGGGTGGTACCGGCTGTAGGTGAGTATCTCTCTGCATATGGATCTTAAGGCGTCACTTGAAGAGTTTCCTAACCAAAGTAGGACTTTCTCATTGACAATATACAGCACATTGCAGTCTTAGTGGCAAAAGAAATGGAAATTACTAACGGTTTCCTCTAGATTTAAGCTTTTTGTGAGTTCAGCAATAAACCAGAGGGGGAAAAATGTTTTAAAGGATGAAATTATAACCTCCGCACTCTGTCTCACTTCCCATTATTTTCTAAAATCACAATATTTCGGTCCAACCGACCATCATCAGTTACAAAAAACGATGTGTACAGTCGTGGCCAAAAGGTTTTGTCAATGACACAAATATTAGTTTTTGCAAAGTTTGCTGCTTCAGTGTTTTTGTGACGTATTGAAGTATAATTGCAAGCACTTCATAAGTTTCAAAGGCTTTTATTGACAATTACATCACGTTTATGCAAAGAGTCAATATTTGTAGTATTGGCCCTTCTTTTTCAAGACCTCTGCAATTTGTCCTGGCGTGTTGTCAATCAACTTCTGGGCCAAGGCCGACGATGGAAACCCATTCTTTCATAATCAATGCTTGGAGTTCGTTTGTCCACCCGCCTCTTGAGGATTGACCACAAATTCTCAATTGGATTAAGGTCTGGGGAGTTTCCTGGCAATGGACCCAAAATTTCAGTGTTTTGTTCCCAGCACCATTTAGTTATCACTTTGGCCTCACTTTGTTCTTCACCAAACTGTCCTTGGATAGTTGGAAGAAATTGCTGTCGGAGGATGTTTTGGTTTGGCGAAATTGTGAGTGACCCCACTCTCTTGAATGAGAAGCAGCCCCACAGATGAATGGTCTCAGGACATGGTAGCCTCACTTTTTTCTTCTCCAGGCTTTTTTGCAGAATATCAGTCTGTCCCCCATTAGGGACAGACTGAAGCCTTAATAGCAACAACATCCTTGCCTGTGAAGCCCTTTATATGCAACACAATGATGGCTGCATGGGGTTTTTTGTTTTGTTTCTGTTTTCTTTTTTGCAGGTAACCATGGTTAACAGGAAGAACAATGATTTCAAGCATCACCCTCCTCTTAACACATCCAGTCTGCTATTCTAACTTAATAGTCAAGACATAAAGATCTCAAGTTCTGTGCTCATCAACATTCTCACCTGAGTTAACTAGAAGATTGAAATGATCTCTGCAGGGCCTTTTATGGTAGCAATGAAATGCAGTGGAAATGTTTTTGGGGGTTAAGTTTGTTTTCATGGCAAAGAAGAACTTTTCATAACATTCAGAGTATATGGAAACTGCTGTCATAAAAACGGAAGGAGCAAACTTTGTGAAACCCATTACTTGTGTCATTCTCAAAACGTATGGCCACGACTGTACACAATCACTCACACACAATAATATGTTCTCTCCCATTCATCAAGTAGAATTCAATCATCCAATCAGGGAACACTTTACACATTTTTACACATGGATGCTATTAATTAGATAATGAAACTAATAAATACACTGCTTTTGTAATAAAAGCCTCCCCCAAAAAAGTGGCAGATTGTGACCTACCTTCTGATTTGTTTGGGCACTGAACTGGTGATAAATCTGCCACTTGGACTTGTTATTGGAGATGTACCGTCACTAGGTAATAATTCTAATATAGTTATCACCTAATTTAACATAACTGGTGTCCCCAAAATATCACATTTCTTCTCATCTTGATGGAGTTAATGATAGGAATAATGGGAACTCTTGAAAAATCATATAACTGAGTACAATTATGCTTTGTTTTTGCAGGCGTTACCCCAGAGATGGAGATTCTAATGCAGAGGAGAATCTACCCCTTCCTCTTGATGGTCGTCTCACTTATCGGCATCCTCTCCTTTCAGATCCGACAGTTTAAACGTCTTTATGAACACATCAAGAACGACAAGTACGAAACTTTCAGCACTCATCAGTCTGGAGAAAGCAGCATGTTTTTTTTGTTTTGTTTGTTTGTTTGTTTTTAATTAAGTTTGTCTTATATTGACAACCTCCCCCCCCCCCCCCCCCCCTTTTTTTTCTTTTTCAAATGTATCATTCGGTGCATCATTATAAAAACAAACTGCAGCTTTAATATAGAAGGTTAAACACATTGTTCAGACTTTTTGCTCTAGTTGGATATTTTTGGATTATTGTTTCATACTGTGTGTGTAGCCTTCAGTTAAGTGCATAAAAATGAATAGTAATAATGCTGTAATAATCTGTCTTTGCAGGTACCTGGTCGGCCAGAGGCTTGTCAACTACGAACGCAAAGCTGGCAGAGGAAGCTCAATCCCACCCTCCAACCCTGTCGTAGAATAAATATTTGTGTCACATGATGCCATGTTTGGTTTTTTTGAACCCATGACCCTGCGCACATCTCGTCCAGCCCATGGCCTGTCTATTTTTTTTTTTTGTTTTGTTTTTTTGGGGGGGTGGGGGGTTCAGCTCAACCCTCAGACTGTAATCCTTGAAATCACCTGTGATTATTGCTGGACTTTATGGGTGTTATTCAAATTCATTTCATCAAAGTCAGGATGGGAAAACTTAGTGTAATAACTGGACAGCTGAGTAATCCCCTCAAACAAACAGAATAGGCAGGAGCATTAAAGTTTTCATTTGAAGCCCAACATCTGTATTGAAATTCATGCCTTGCTTTATAAAGTGCTGCCCGATTTAAATGTACATGTGTAAATACTTTGGAAGGGGACTTTGTCTTAAAGGACCGATGTGGATTAATGCAATGACCATTGTACATCTTAAAAGTGTATGTATAATTTATTAAATCAGAATGACAGTTTATTTTCTGTTGCATCTTTTCTCACGGCAGATCAGTGTCTGCGATTGATTAACAAGTACATCTGGGTTTTAACAGAGGTAGAGACTTTTCTAACTTAAAGGTTAAAATAATGTATAAATTGCTTTGCTCAGACCTCAGTGATTAGATGGATTTAAAAACAAAAGCCATTGGCCCTAATCTTAGAGTATTCATACATTTTGTTGTTATGGAGCCATAAGAGGTATGAATTTATCCCATATAACTGTGCGTATGTTTAATATGTGATTAGAGGTGGTGTGATTTTCTCATCCTTTGCTATGAGCGTGGAATTAAGTGCAATTCCAAATTTTTCCTTTAGAACACCAGGAATCTCTTCATCTTTAAGTTCTGTGATGGTTTCCACCACATGCCTGTTCTCTTCTGTTGGGAATGTGGTGGTGATCAATCTGTGGCCTATATAGGTGAGCCTCCCGCCAGGTCTCAGAACAGTGCAGAGGGACTTGCAGAAGAAGATGGAGCTGGGGGAGGTCTGGTGGTATTGGCACATCTCAGTGAAGTCCTCCTTACTCCGACGTTTTAGGGTGAACTTGTAGATCTCCTTCCAGTCTCCATCTACTCCTCTGTTTTCTTCCTCTTGCCACTCCACAAAGTGCATCTCCAGGTCCTTCCTGATCCGGTACACTCGGTGGCTCTGCTCCTGGGGGTCTTCAGTGTCCAGTGACAGCGGGACACTGAAACCGGGAACCCCGAACCCGACGTCACACAGCCATCGCCGGCCCTCAAGTTCAACCAGTAGGATGAAATGGTCGAAAGGTGGCCCGTAGCAACCCGTGAACCTGTTCTTCACCTGGCCTGAGAGTATAGTCACCTGGAAGCCCAGTTCAGTCAGCAGCCAGCGAAAGAGGCTGTTGTTCTCATAGCAGAAGCCTCCTCGGCGATGGTTCACGATCTTGTCGTACAGAAGGGGGAGGTCGAGCTGGACTCGACCCCCGCTGTGCACCGTGAGGTCCTCAAACGGCACCGACAGGAGGTGGCAGGTGTGCAACGTCCGCATCACCTCCAGGCTGGGCTCCGCGGGGCCCGTAAACCCGATGCGAGCTAAATATTTCCCCAAGTCCATTTCCACGGAAGTCATTTTCGCTTCTGGTTATGGCGTTTCTATATACTTAAAGCAGGTTTATTCCCGTGTTTCACTTTGTGTTTCTGTCCGGCTGTGAGCAATATGGCGTATTCAAGGAAGTTCAAAGTACAATGCCTACTTAAAAAAAAAAAACTTACGAAAAACTTAGTAAAATCCAACCTAAATAAAACTCACTGCTTTTTATTTCAAAATGCATTTGAAAAAAACCCCACACCAATGGATCAGAAATGTGTTAGTGTTATGAAGCAAAGTGCGATTAAACGATTAAAAGATTTAATGTTTTTTAAAAAGTATGTCGAGTATTTAGTATTTTTTTTTTAAGAATTACGGGTAAATAAATAGTATAATTACAATTAAACCGATTTATTATTGCCAACATATTCATCTTAAGGTTTATTTTTCTATATTATTTAAAATCCATAATTCTTTATACAGAGATACATTTGGACACGTAGACAGCAGGAAATATATCAATTTAGTCTACATTACTAGGGTTTGCCGTGCTACATGTTATACAACTGTGATAACCTAGCTGGGCTTGGTGCCTTTGTTGTATTTTATGTTTTATACTGAAGCACTATACTTGGTTTCCTGGTCGTATATCATCGCTCGGCTCACCTCCCTGTTTCACATTTTTTATTATCGTGACGTCACCCGTCGACACTCCCTTCTCCACAGTAGAGGGGGAAAGATGGCGCCCACACACGTACTGAGATGCTGTCAACGGGGCTTAGCATGGATACCTGTGATTTTTATCGCGCTCGTCGTCTGCTGGTCGTACTACGCTTACGTGGTGGAGCTTTGTATATGTAAGTAGAGACCTCGCCGTCGTCTGTCGCTTCTTTCAAGGCCTTTAAAAGCCGGTGCTAACCATATTTCCTGACAACACACACAAACACAGCGGCGGCTGCTGGCCAGCAGGAAGTAAATGAACTGCAGCCCAACAAAGGTGTTGGCAAACCCGTCCAAATCTAGATCCAGCTAATTTTCTGTTGGTTGCCATCGCCTGGGTTGCCATATATTCAAAAGAGGACGGTTTTAGTCAAAGAAAAACTAGCACTGTGCTGTCTTTTTTATGTTAAAGCTACCCGTCTCGTCTCTGTGGTTTTATGTGAAATTAAATGAGTGTGGATGGAGAAATAAACGGTATTTGACTGGCTGACATATAAATACCACACAACATGTCTCTTTTAGTTAAACTGGCTTAAGGCAATAGTTGCGGATTGTCTCCCCCCCCCCCCCCCCAAAAAAAATACATAAATTCATGTAAGGTTATGTCTAAGTGCTGTAATTCAGCTGTGAAAAATTCAACATGTGTATTTTTATTAGTCAGCTCCTAATACTTAATCTTTGTTAACTATTTGCAAGTGGAAAAAAGGTACACTTAACAACAGCAAGGTGGACTAATTAAATTGTCTTGACATTGTGTAGGAGATTAATGGGGCAATAGAAAAGATTGCATGGCTGCTGTGCTCCTGAGGTGTGACTATGTATTTATTTATTTTTCTTCCCGCCCCATTTTTAGGCTTTATTTATTTATTATTAGATAAACCACTAGGTGAAAGTTTCTACTGGTTTTCTTTTGGTTTTTATCAGATATGTTGGCGTAAATATGGGAACTGGTTACATGCATAGGGGAAAACTTTTTTTCTTAATTAAGGGGGCAGGGGGCTGTAGTTAATTAATTTCTGATATGGATAACTGTAAAACATGCCAACCCTTTAATTAATTCATTACTCATGTACAGTATCAGTATTTTGAAAATTTTTGTAGAAGTGAATACAGTGTGGATAAATGATATGGTTGTTTCCACCATAATGTATAAAAGTTTATCAGTATATATAATATCTGACATATATTGTCTATGTTTTCTCT
Source organism: Aulonocara stuartgranti (assembly GCF_965226115.1). Taxonomy (NCBI): domain Eukaryota; kingdom Metazoa; phylum Chordata; class Actinopteri; order Cichliformes; family Cichlidae; genus Aulonocara; species Aulonocara stuartgranti. Next base: position 27,936,398 of record NC_138960.1, read on the forward strand.
TTGCAGTCACCATCCCCAGCATAGGAGAGCAGAGTAAGTGTCCCAGGACATCAAACAATGTTTGTTTAATAAATCGTAAATGGAATTTTACTGAGCTAAGAGTTTTTTATTGGCATAATCTTACTTAAGTTTCTGGAAAAGTACTCTGTAGACTTGGCTTTTTAAAGAAAAGGCTGGCACAGAAATTGTGTTTCCTCTCAAAGTGCTGAGGTTGGCCTGCTTATAGCCCAGCAGCTCCTCCTCATCCAGCATAAACTATTAGCTTTCCTCTCTAATTAATTAACAGCGTAGGTTTTTTTTTTTTTTGCTCTTAGGCCATGTTTTGCGTTACAGTGGCATTTCCTTATATAACCCACATATCAGTGCGTATGTCCTTGATCCTGATGCTCAGTTTCCCCCCTCCAGTTGTCTACCTGATCTTCTTCCACCTCTCATTCGTCATGTTTGTGTGGTCTTACTGGAAGACCATCTTCACCAAGCCTGCTAACCCTTCCAAAGAGGTATAACACTAATCCAATCCTCCAAAACAAAACAAGCCTGCTCTGTCTGCCTGTGTGTAATCCCCTGCTGCAGTAAATGGCAGCTTAAAAAAGGTATTTTGCTCCCTTCCCTCCAGTTTTGCCTCCCCAAGGCTGAAAAGGAACGCTATGAGAAGGAGGAGAGGCCAGAGTCCCAGCAAGAGATCCTGTGGAGAGCTGCCAGCAGCCTCCCTCTGTACACCCGCACAGGCGCTGGCGGTACGTCTGTGTCACTGAATGTAAATGAGAATGAATCTGTTCTGTTTGGAATTGAGTTATCATGATGATTGTTGTGCTAATTTATTGCAGCGATCCGCTACTGTGACCGCTGTCAAGTTATCAAGCCAGACAGATGTCATCACTGCTCAGCATGTGACATGTAAGGGAATTTTCTTCTTTCCTTAAAATTTTTCTCTTACTCTTCAGTTTTTTAAAGTTAATCTTTTGTTTTTATTATTATTTTTTGGCAGGTGTGTGCTAAAGATGGATCATCACTGTCCCTGGTATGTAAGAGCCACATCCTGTTGGTGCATTGAGTTAGTTAACCAAGAATAAAGTGCTTTCTAGACAGAAGTTCATTTTACTTTGTTCTCACGCTTTATAACTAACATACCTTAAATTACGACACGTTGCTACACCTTTTCAGAAACTGCTTGATAATGCCATTTGTTTGGTGCTACCTCACCAGTAGCCTCCACCTTTTGCAAACTTTGATAAGGTTTCTGCACTGGAAAAGAAACTGCATCCAAATGTGGTGTTTGTGTGTCTGCAGGGTGAACAACTGCGTGGGATTCTCCAACTACAAGTTTTTCATCCTCTTCCTGGCCTACTCGCTGGTGTACTGTTTGTTCATTGCAGCCACCGTCCTGCAGTATTTCATTAAATTCTGGACAGTGAGTAACGACGCACCGACACGCTATGCCCACTCGCCCCACAGCATGGAGTGAATGTGTGACACAGATGCAGAATCGGGTGGCACGTCGTAGCCAGGATGAGCATCTCTTGAGTTGGCTGTGCATGGCGCTGACCTCTCCTGTGCTCCGCTGTGCCGCTCCTCTGTTTTCTCTGTCCTCTCTCACCCTTCACCCTCTGACCGGCCCCCGCCCTACCCCTCTGTTTCCCCTTTCTTTTATCCCCAGTTCTCGCACACTGGCTCATTGTTCTCGGATCTTTTCTCTTTTTCTGCCTCCCTTTCCACTATCGGAGCCATCAGTCACACCACTCATGTGCCCGCAAACACCTCCTTTCTCTCTCTCTCGTAGCTGTTTCACTTCAATTTTCTCTCATCTCTTCCTCTTTTATCCCTTTGTTTCTTGCCAGTCCGGGCACAGTTTTCTTTCAACCCACTCTCTTTCATTCACCTCCCCCGCAGCTCCCCACTTTTCCACCCAACTTGGCCTTGACTTCTATTTGCCTCCTGATTTCTAAGTGCTCCCCCCTCCCGTCTGTTCTCTCCTGGTGTTGCTAACCACTCTTGTTTCTGTTTGTACTAAAGCTTTGCCGCAGGAAATCGGCAGAAAACTGCCCAAAGGTAACACAGCCATCCTCCGATGCCTCCCCCCTCCCCCACCGTCCTCACCGTTGTTGTTTTCGTGATGTGCATGCAAGTGAAGTGGCTCACATGAGACTTTTTTAAAAGTCATTTCTCTGCCTTTTTTTTTCTTTTTGTTTATATCAGCTCTCTGTCATTGCTCTTGCATTTCCAGAAATATCTCCGATGTGAATTTGTTATTGATGGCTGCCTGACTCTCCTCTTCTCCCGTCTCTCCCCCTAGAATGAGCTGACAGACACGCCTGCCAAATTCCACGTCTTGTTTCTTTTTTTTGTGGCCGCCATGTTCTGCATCAGTATTTTGTCCCTCTTCAGCTACCACCTTTGGCTTGTAGGGAAGAACAGGTCGACAATAGGTATCGTTTTCCTTGTATTTAATATCTAGCAGTGATTTCAAATATTCTAACAGTTTGTCAAGTTGAATGTCATTTTTTTGTCATCATTATCACTGGAATAACTTTGTTGCTAGGGACGGAGTTTTGTTCCCCTCCTTTAGTGTTTGTCTAACAGTTCTCTTTCCCTTCTGTCTGCCTCTTCTCTTTTCATTTTCCTCTTACCCTGCAGAGGCATTCAGAGCACCAGTCTTTAGGACAGGCTCTGATAAAAATGGTTTCTCTCTGGGTTTCCGAAAGAATATTGCTCAGGTCTTTGGTGACCAGAAGAAGTACTGGCTGCTGCCCGTCTTCACAAGGTAAAAAAAAAAAAAAAAAGAGAGAGAGAGAAAAACTTTCACAGAGAGAGAGACAGACATTAAAGGGAGTGTTGTGGTTTGCCGTACACAGAAAAGATTCCCGGGAGGAGACAAAACCCAAGCCTCTGAAGGTAACAAGCTAGTGGATTCCTAGCGCAGATCCCAAGCCCAGATAAATGAGTTGCATCAGAAAGGGTATCCAGTGTAAAGTGTGTGCCAAATCATGTGTACTTCCATCTGCCGTGCCGACCGCTTGAGAAATAAGGGAAATATCCAGGAGTACCTTTCAGACAGAGGAGATCTAAAGCCCCTTTTCCATTAGTACTTAATCAGATCGACTCACCACAGTGTGCCCCGATTTTCAGAGTTTTCCATTAGGTCATAGTACCAGGTACTAAAATAGTACCTGCTCAGCCGAGGTTCTAAACAAAAAGAGCAGGTACTAAAATGTGACGTTGTCAGACTGGATGCCACCGATTGGCTGGTCAATGGCGTCAAAAGATGAGTCATGAGTGTATTGTTACCAAAAACTGAAACCGACATTTTTGAAACCTGGCAAAGTTGTTGCATACTAATTAAGTCACAGGACCCTTGGCCACGTTGCTATGACAACAACCACACACATTTAGTGGTACTTGATTGTAATGGAAAAACCAGTCTGAGTCGTGGTGAGTCGATCTGAGTAGGTACTAACGGAAAAGATGCACAACAGAACCAGGAAGACCAGGATTTCTGTGTTAAATAAACAAAACCTGAAGAATCTGGTATAATTGTTTAAATACTGAAGTAAAAGCTAAAGCTGTGATGTTATTCTTTTAAATATAAGCCTAACTTTGTTGCAGCATAGACTATATGGGTTCGAAAAGTGAATCTAGAGTGTCTTAAACCTGCATTCTTTGTAATGGGCAGCAAGGGGCAGCAACTCAAGTTGCTTGTTGTTGTTTTTTTTGTTTTTTAATAGAAGTCTGTAACAAAATGTCTAAGTGTTTTCCAGATTAAATTATGGCTACACGTGCTAATTTCAAGCCATATTTAATATAAAATAATGCTTTTTTGTATTAAATACTTTCACATTAGAGTACGAAAATAAAATAAAGCAGGCTCCACCTATCACTTGTTGCATCGGGTTTATAAAGTACAAGTGCCAGATGCTAAAGTCGAGCCTTTAAAACAGCAGTCTGCAGAACAGTTTGTAACATTATGGTGTGTCCATCTTTTATATACAGTCTGTGGCTGCAGCAGCTCCTGAGGAAGTTCAGCTTCACGGTTTTTGGGGGTTTTTCTAATCAGTTGACAGCTCTTAATCTTTAGATTCTCTGCTTGCTTACTGCAGCCAGGGAGATGGTCTGACGTTCCCCACCCGACTGGTCAACACCGACGTGGAGCAGGCCACAGTGACACTGCAGTCAGAGCCCAGTAAAAGGTGCTAAATCCCGGTGCAATAGTAGAAGCTTCTGATAGGGCTTTTATTTTGAGAAAAATGGTGCTAATGGCAGCTAATTTTTCCAGCGCTGCTGACATCACCGTGAGTCCACTCAGCGAGTCTCAGAATCGCCTCCTGAGCAACGAGCAGCATGCTAATAACATCGGAGACCATCTGGCAAATGACACCCTCAAATCAGGTGAGTCCCAGCAGGGGTGTTATTATTACATAGAAAGGCTGAGCTGTTGATGTAAATTCTATCACGTATTCTGTTCTGCTTGTCTTCACAGCTGAAAGCGAAACCATTACAATCTCAATGGAGAGCGAGTCCTAACCAGGTAATTGCAGTCAGCCACCTCTCAGCGAGTCTGTAGCTCTGGCTTAATGGTCAGTCTGACTTTTCCAGATAGAACTGCTTTGTGTAAGTAATAAATATATGTATGTATATATAATTCTTTTTCTTTTTGTTCTTTCCTGCCACAGGAGAAGCACCTCAGTCATCTACTTCGATGCCTTAAGCAAAGCTAGAGTTCAGTTTCTCAGCAGTCTGCCAGCAGATGCCCATTTAAATCCATTCACAGTAACTATGGAAATGCAGTCATCATCACAGTCATGTATTCCGTGGCATTAGCATTTCCACATGCAGTGTCATGAACGCATCTCACACCTCTCTTCGTAAGACATGAGACAAGGTTGTTTGCAGTTATGCGCATAAACATACACACACATACTAACAGTATACTGTATTCATATTTCTGTTGCTTTTTTTTTTTTTTTTAACCTCTCACAATTGAAGTATTTATTGACGAGGACCGCATTAAAGTGAATCAGTGCTACTGCTGAAAGCCTCCCAGGTCCACCAAGACTTGGAGATACAAAGCTGCAGTGAGGAGAGCCTGGAACAGCTTTTTTTGGTTTGTTTTTGGTTTTTTAGAGAGGCAGTACACGATGTGGAGATGCATCGATTTACCCTTGAGTCTCATGTTGTCTCATTTTTTTAACGAGTATACGCGTAACAATGATTGACACCTCTTGAGATGGATGCTTCTCAACAAACCTGGACTATCTTACAGAAGACTCCACCACACGGTGAATCCGTGCACAAGGAAACTCTAACCAGGTTTTGGGTAGACTTTTTGGGGTTTTTTTTTTTTTTTTAATCCATCAGAGCACAAGATGGCGCATTTGCACTTTGAAGATTATCCATCAAAGAAAAAAGTGCTGCTTTTTTTTTTTTTTTAAATTTAAACAAAAAAAAGTTAAAAAAAAAAAAGGTGTTATGGATGTTGCTCGATCATTTGATTTTTTTTTCTCCTTTTTTTTTTTTTTTTATATAATGTATTGTGTGTGTGTCCGTGTGAGAAAGAGAGAGATTGTGTGTAACAGTTGAAGTGGCAGTAAGTTTTCTTCTTTCCTACTAACAGACTAAAAGAATCAGCTTTATATGTGTTTTTTTATGGCCCACTTGTGTCAAAGGAAAAAAAACAAAACCTGCTGCTTCGACTGGACGGTTTAACTTTGGAGATGAAGCTTGCTCACTATTTGTTCTTTAAGAGGCTGATCCATGATTTTTAGCCCGCAATGTGCACAGCCTGTTTTTCTACAACTCAGTGCTTCAACCTTTACAAAGAACACCAACACTCTGCCAAATAAGGGCTGGCCTGTCAGGAGCTCTGACCTCCGAACCTGAAGTGTTTACAGCATATTAGCTTTATCCTAACCTCACTGGTCAATCTCATAACCAAATTGAATTCAACAGTAGTCGTGGCGCAATATTTTGTACATTTGTCGCTCCGACCTGCTGAGGGTCATGATGTCCGTGCAATACCAGTGCTGGCCAGCAGGTGGAGACAAGAGTCCTGTTTGTCCACTCATTCAGCTAAATGTCTTTTCTTTTGTGTGTGTGTGTGTCTTTGTCTTTTTGATATCACTACATCACTTCCTCGGGGCTCACTTCACTTTCAGGTTAAATCGCTTTCTTAATATCCATTAATATGCATTAAATTCCTGTAATAACTCATCTGGATTTAATTTGAAAGTGAATTGAACCCCTCTGATAGAGCTACAGCCTCTGCTCACCTTGTTGCTGTAGACGTGTGGATGTCTGTATTTTGGAATCGGCTCATTGTTGTGATCTTGAGCGTGAGCTTGTTTAATTCCTGTGCCGTGTCAGTGTGTAACATCTGGGAATTTACTCACGGGGTCTGCGGAAATCTGTAAGGAAAGTGTATTTAATACCCAGAAGACAGTGTTGCTCACATTTGTCAGCATGACCAAATAACAATTGTTCAGGAGTGAGTTCCTTTTCCAAGAAATGTTATTGTTTAAGTGCAGCATTGTAAGGCGATGCAGCAAATTCCTGATGTCTGCCATTCCTCACACCTCTGATCACATCCCGGAGTGTTGCTGGAAAAGCCTCCTGCTGAATATATCCAACCAGACACTGGTGGTGTACAAGTTTACAGCTGTTTCTATCATGTACAGCGTGTTAGTGTTATCGTAACATGTGCTGAATGTATCACAGACGGGACAGTAAAGGTATGAGTGTTTTAAAAAAAACAACAAAACAGCCTGATCTTTAAACTTCTTGTTTACTTCTTGAATCCTCCAATCATCTTTGACCTTTTGAGCCCAAGTATATTTATAATAACTTTTTGCAGAGCAGTTATTGGAGAATATTCACTATTGTATAATGACACTGTGGTTGAATCAAAACAAACAAAAAAAGGTAGCAGGTTAAATTAATTTCTAAGATCATGATCCAAGCCAAGGTTATGTTCTGATTATATGTAGATCTTTTCTAAAAATTGCACTCAAAAATTTCAAGAAATTAAACTTTAGAAATAAGAAGACATTTTTGTATCGTGTATAAGGAGCTCTGCTAATTCCACTTATCATTTACAGCCACTGATTCTAAAAGTGTGGACTTGTCCTATTGTTTTAAAAATGCCTGTATTCTCTCTGGGCTGTTTGTCCTTGAGACTAAAGTGCGCCTGTGTGTGTGTTTTGTAATGCTTAAGTGAGTGTTCTTTTGTAATATTGTGGTCTCGGACAGAAGCTTCTGTGCAGCGATGAGATGATACCTGATTAATGCTCAAAAGCATGGCGCCTAACTTCTGTAAAGATGTTTTTACCATGATAACGGGGTTTATGGTGTTATAAAAGTCACTGTTTTTGTTTGTTTTTTAACTATAGCTAGCTGTGTCATTTCAACTCTATAAATAAAGCCATAAAAACTCCTTTGACGATGAAAGAAGGATCTGAAAACCTCAGTCTAATATCAGCTTTTCTTTTCTTTTTTGTTTTTAGACTGACAACACGTTACATCTGTGTTCATGGTGCAGTGCAGATGTAGCCATCATAACTTGCTTTTTGCTACATTCTGGATTCTTTTTTGTTACAATGTCCTATTTTACAATGTATGTATATATATATATATATTGATAATGTAAGAAAACAGAAGACAGCATATATTTTTCTTGTCTGATTAATTTTACTGTTCCTATTTTGTGAATGAAGTACATGCCTCTACACAATTAACGTGAAAATAACAATAAATGTTTTTCTAAAAAGCTCAAAGCATTATACTTTTTTTTTTCTGAGAACTTAAAGCACTTTTTACTACGTGGTTCATTCACCCAGTCATGCCCACATCACTGCAATCTAACACTCGTTCACACACTCACACTCTGATGGATGCATTGGGAGCAACTCTGGACTCAGTAGCTTGCCCACAGACCTTCCGATTGGTAGATGACAAGTTCTACGTTGAAGTTTCCCATCAATGTAGGATTGAAAATCCTGGAAATCTGTTCAGCATAATCAGGAATGCTGGAAGTCACCTCCTCACGTCTGCTTGGGTGTTAAAAGGAAAGCTGCAGAGTTCCAGGGAATTCGCATCATACTAAGCCTGTGTTTCGTTTTCCAACATAAGGTCTCAAGTGATATCACTTGAAAAGAATTTATTACTTTGTGCATCTGTTTTTCATTTTTCATATGGAGCATGTTTATGTAGGTTCTCAGTCATCCAGGTCATGGTCGTCTTATGAGCTTGAGTTGAAGGCAGATAGACTTCTATATTTGATTCTTAAAGATGTTCAGCCTCTGATCTAAAATGGAATCCCAGGTGTGAAACATCTAGTGGGGTTGTCACCTTGTTGGGGGGTCCTGAGTTGTTGACCCACCCTATCAGCACATGACTTGCAAGGGTCACATGGTCCCAAGCTTGGCTTATTTGTGAGGTAAGTAGGTAATTTATTGATCCTACGAGGGAAATTATTTGTGTTACACTACACTATCATCATAGTTGAAATAAAAATGCCACAGGCTCTTAGTGATGGCATTATACTGTGCAAGATATAAATATATAATCAACAGTGATAAAAAAAAATTAAGTTAAAGAAGAGTAAAAACAAAACAGATTGTGCAAGAGACGGGTGCAAATCGGATTAATACATTTTAAATGCGCATTCAATCTAGGAACCAGCTGCAAGATGGTTTAATAACAGACCGTGCGTGTGGAATCTAATGCCTCACAGGGGTGCTCATGCGAGTTATTGTACAGTTTGATAGAGACAGGTATGATTCATTTCCTGAATAACTTCCTCACTCCCCCTGCTGTACAAACTGAGGCCACTCTGACAGATAGTCAGCAATCCAGGAGACATTGGAAATAGTGACAACCAATGCTGCAGGACTCTAAGACTAATGCGATCGGGTCCTGCAGCCTTGCTTTGGTGTTGCTGTTCAAGTGTTTCACTCGTCTCCTCAGCTGGCCACTGGATACTCCTCACTGGACTGTGCAGCATTGCTTAGCTCATGTTTGGGTCTTTTGTCCCTGAGATTATCCAATTTTTCTGATGTTGTTGCTGGGTCTAAAGTGCATCAGGATATTATGGTTGGAGAAAAGTCTCTTCAATGTCATAGGTTCCTTTCTATTCTATTTTATTCACTGACTTAACGAAGTTTGGATAGTAGATAGCCACATTTTAAAGGCTTTCATTGTGTGTGTGTGTGTGTGTGTGTGTGTGTGTGTGTGTGTGTGTGTGTGTGTGTGTGTGTGTGTGTGTGTGTGTGTGTGTGTGCGCGCGTGCGCGCGCGTTTAGGAGGGAACCTTCTATGCCTAGTGGTGTAAGGCCCTGATAACGTTATTTGTGTTTCAGTAAGTAGGGGAGTCAAAGAAGAGGCGTGTCTGTGTAGGCCAGGAAAGGTATACTCCATGGAGAGCAAGATGTTTCTGTGCACTGAGATGATGTGTTTGATGAAACCCTGTGCTTCTTAGGTTTTAAATTTCACTGTGTTGTCATTGACATACCTGCACTTCCAAATTAGTGATCACAACTAACTGTTGTTCCCTCGCATTTGTTGGGTTGACAGAAACTCTGAACAATGCGATAGTCCAAAAATAATAGATCTTAGTGAAGAAACACGCTGGGAAGATCTCTTAGAGCCTTTTCCAAAAAACTGCAGATTCCAATATTATCAAACAATTCCATGTAATTACAAGTTATTCTGATGTGTCACCACTTTGCCATGGTCAGGAAGAAGACCCAAACTGTTACCCTCAGATGAGAGGAAATTGGTAAGGATGTTCAGAAACCACAAAGGCTCAAGCCTGCCATGAACTGGAAACTCCTGGAATGCCAGCGTCACAGTTCATAGCGACGAGACTTTTACATCACCTTGGAGAGGGTGAGAGGGTGCTAACCAAAAAAGATGCCCCTGCTCCAAAATCAACTCCTTCAAGCTCGACTGAAATTTGCAGCTGCCCACATGGACAAGCCGAATGTCTTCTTGACAAAAGTTTCTAAATTCTTCTAAATTCCTTAGCTTTGACTCAAATCAACAGCTACGCGGATGAAACTTTGAGTTGGGCAGGACAATGATCCCAAACACTCATCAAAACTGGAATGGGTAATGCTGGCTAACATTAAGCTCCTAGAATGGTCTCCCCAATGCCCTGACCTCAACCCTGTTGAAAAAGTTAAGATATGAGTCTGTATGCATACAACTGACCCCCGTTGGAGAAAATCCAAAATAAATTCAAACTCTTGCACACAGTCAATAGAGATGTGTGCTGTAAAACCATCCCACCCTGGAAAAAGGTCAGTTCAAAGAAAGCATTAAGAGCACAAAATTAGCATGACATCAATGCCCATAACAAGTGCATGTATGCATTAGGGGTGCAACGATACACAAAATTCACGGTTCGGTTCGGTTCGGTTCGATACTTTGGTGTCACGGTTCGATATTTTTTCAATACAAAAAAATGTTCATGCTTTTTTAATTTGTCATTTATTAAAATTATAAATATATATTTTAACTCAAAAGTACAGTTTTTAAATTGAATGTTGCTGAAACAACAAAGTAATAAAAAAATAAATCTATCTGATTGAGAAATCACTCATCTTTGGAAAAGAGAGTTTATTACAGAGAAATGGCTCTTTCCAAAATAAAAGCTATACTGTCAAAATCAAGACACAAGAAGTGGAATCCTTCACTGCACACATTAACTCTGTGGATAAAAACATCAAGTTCACCAGGGAAGACACAAAGGACAACTGTTTGCCTTTCCTGGACTGCGCTGTGCACATTGAAGAGAACGGCAACCTCAATATCGAAGTTTACCGGAAGCCCACACACACGGACCAGTACCTCCTGTTCGACTCCCATCACCCTCTGGAACACAAACTTGGAGTAATTAGGACCCTACACCACCGGGCAGAACATGTTCCCTCTAAGCCTGAAGGAAAAAAGAAGGAACACACACATGTATAGGAAGCACTCAAAACGTGTATCAGAAAAACTCAGGAGAGTTTTCTCCAAGCATGACATCCCGGTGTATTTCAGACCCAGCAACACGCTCAGACAAAAACTGGTTCACCCGAAAGACAAAACGCCAAAACACAGACTTAACAATGTGGTGTATGCTGTACAGTGCAGCGAGGAATGCCCAGACCTCTACATTGGAGAGACCAAACAGCCACTTCACAAGCGCATGGCACAACACAGAAGAGCCACCTCCACAGGACAAGACTCAGCAGTCCATCTGCATCTTAAGGATAAAGGACACTCTTTCCAGGATGCCAATGTTCACATTTTGGACAGAGAAGACAGATGGTTTGAAAGAGGAGTGAAAGAAGCCATCTATGTCCACTGTGAGCGACCATCTTTGAACAGAGGCGGGGGTTTACGACACCAACTCTCTGCCATCTATAATCCAGTTTTGAGATCCCTTCCCAGATGCCTTAACGCCCACTCACATCCTGGGCCATCTGATCTCAGGAATTCGCATGATAAGGTGGGGCCAGGTTTCACAATGAACACACCCGAAACTCTGGCTGATTGGGACCCACACACAATTTCACACCTTGGCTCAGGCGATTAGAGGATCGTCGGACCCCCTGATGATCCTCTAATCGCCTGTCCCTCTGTGGGGGGTTACTCCCACTAGGTTTATATCTGGGACTCTCCACCATTTGACCTTATCTGAAGAAGCTTCTCGGATGAGAGGTGAAACGTCTTCAAGTAACTTAAAGAAGTCCAGACGCTTTTCTTTGCAAGCTCCTTTGACTACGATGACCTGGATGACTGAGAACCTTCACAGGCTATACTATACGCTTCTTCTGGGCTATATTCTCAGCAGCATATTAAACATATCAGGTCCCCATAAGGAGAATCATGTGCTAACGGCTGTCTAAATGACTCGGCTAAAGTTTGTAGCATGCATGCTTGTTGTTTTTGTCTGCTTCCACTTGTCTCTGCACTAGGATGATGTCGGCGTAAATGTGCAGTCATATTCATTTTGTTCCCACTAGTGCTGTCAGCGTTAATCTGAAATGACGTTAACGCCACAACACGGCAAATCTCCGTTAACGAGCTACCGCGGATCGCCCGTGCGTGGGGCTGGACAGCCAACACGTTAACGAGCAAACTGCGCTAACGCACTAGTTCCCACCCATGTAATTGAGCATTGCGTGGCACATCCGACATACTGTTTTACTTTTGTCCATGACGCGCTTACCTTCAGGGTCCTACTTCACATGAAGACCAAAATAGTTCCAAAGGCCAGATCTGAATGAGGGTGGGGGAGGTTCAATTTGCCATGTTGCAAGGAGCTTAGCTTCTGTCTTGCTAGCTTGAACTGCGCTCAGTGGATCTGCGCTCGACAGTGCAGCCTAGGCGGAGTAGTCGAACGCAGATCCACTGAGCGCTCAACACAGACAGCATCGTCAGAAGAAAAGTTGATAAAATAAATTAAAAATTTTGTATTGTTCATACATATGCGTACCGAACCGAAAGCACTGTATCGAACGGTTCAATATCGATCGTTGTACCCCTAGTAAACATCTGACCGCAAGTGTATGCACTAGTGTGTAAAACCCAGCAGAGTTGCCCTTTAACAAATTCAAATGAGGAGATTATTAAACGTGACATTTTTATTTGCAGTGTTACTCAAAATGGGCCGGATTCCAAACAGCAGCTTTAGCTTTAGATTACAAAAGAATGCTGCATTAGAACCACTGGAACTGATCTCCAGTGAAGCTAAAGCAAAACAGGTATTCAGGTACAACATACAAACACAGGCAGACTGGCGTAAAGCACATAGACGATAAAGCAAACATAGATGTTACAGTTTCTATACTCAGTATCATCTCCTCATAGTAGTTTTGACACTTTGATGGTGAAAATTAGTTGTGAAATCGAATGTCTTGTCGCACCAGCTGTGATCATCAGGTAAGCAGTGCTTGCAAAACATCTTTTCTGGAAACACACTCCAGCATCTGCAAAGAATCAGAATCAGAATCAGAATGGGGTTTATTGCCAAATGTTGAGCAGGTTTACAACATTAGGAAATTGCTGCGGTGCTTCAGTGCAAACATAGTGTCATAAATAGCACTTAAATAGACATGGAAAAAAATAAAAGTAGGGATAAGAATTAAAAGTGCTACGTGGAAAGATATGTGCATGAGATATACATGAGATATATACATGAGAATAAGAATTAAGAGTGCTACGTTGAAAGATATATACATGAGTGCAGGTGGTGATCAGTGCCAAACATGGAATGATGCAGTGACACAGCGTAGGGTCATGTGTTAGTGGCGGGTACAGTCATATGGTTATTGTTCATGTGTCCAACAGCAGAGGGGAAGAAACTGTTCTTATGGCGAGAGGTTCTGGTGCGAATGGACTGGAGCCTCCTGCCTGAGGGGAGCAGGTCAAACAGACTGTGTCCAGGGTGAGAAGGGTCAGCTGAGATCCGAGCTGCACGCCGCAATGTCCTGGAGGTGTACAGGTCCTGCAAAGATGGGAGTCTGCAGCCAATCATCTTCTCAGCAGAGCGCACAACACGCTGCAGTCTCTGTTTGTCCCTGATAGTGGCTCCAGCGTACCACATGGTGATGGAGGAGGTGAGGATGGACTCGATGATTGCAGTGTAGAACTGCATCATCGTCCGTGTTGGCAGGTTGAATTTCTTCAGCTGCCTCAGGAAGTACATCCTCTGCTGGGCTTTCTTGATGACGGAGGTGATGGTGGGCTCCCACTTCAGGTCCTGGGTGATGGTGGTACCCAGGAAGCGGAATGAGTCCACAGAGGTGATGGGGGTGTCAGTCAGGATGATGGGGGGGGAGTGGGGCTGTGTGCTTCCTGAAGTCCACAATAATCTCCACTGTCTTCTGGGCATTCAGCACCAGGTTGTTGTGGCTGCACCAGGACACCAGACGTTCAACCTCCCTCCTGTAGGCAGACTCGTCCCCGTCCGAGATGAGTCCAATAACGGTGGTGTCATCTGCAAACTTGATTAGCTTGACAGACTGGTGGGTGGAGGTGCAGCAGTTGGTGTACAGGGAGAAGAGCAGAGGAGAAAGAACACAGCCCTGAGGGGAGCCGGTGCTGATGGTCCGGGAGTCCGAGACATTCTTTCCCAGCCTCACGTGCTGCTTCCTGTCCGTCAGGAAGTCAGTGATCCACCGGCAGATGGGATCAGGCACATTCATCTGGGAAAGCTTGTCTCGGAGATGGTCTGGAAGGATGGTGTTGAAGGCAGAGCTGAAGTCCACAAACAGGATCCTGGCGTAGGTTCCTGGGGAGTCCAGATGCTGCAGGATGAAGTGTAGGGCCATGTTGATGGCGTCGTCTACAGACCTGTTGGCTCTATATGCAAACTGCAGGGGGTCCAGGAGGGGGGCCGTGAGGGTCCTGAGATGGGAGAGAACTAGGCGCTCAAAAGACTTCATGACCACAGATGTCAGAGCCACGGGTCTGTAGTCATTTAGTCCAGTGATCCTAGGTTTCTTGGGGACAGGGATTATGGTGGAGGACTTGAAGCAGGCAGGCACATGACATGCCTGCAGTGAGGAGTTGAAAATGCCAGAAAACACTGGGGCCAGCTCGTTTGCACAGTGTCTGAGGGTGGCAGGAGACACGCCGTCTGGGCCGGGAGCTTTCCGAGCATTCAGGTTCTTAAACTGCTTCCTCACATCTGCTTCATGAATATGAAGAGTTGTGGTGGGAGGAGGTCGTGTGAAATCCTCTTTTGTGTGGGGTGAGGAGGGGGGTGTTGTAGGTGAACGGTTTGAAGGTGGTGATGGCTCTATGGAGGGGGGAGAGGTGGGGGAATTAGTGTCCAAAGTGTCTCTATTGTTGGGGCCGTTGGAGGTGTGAAGGCTGCCTGATGGCTCGTCAAAACGGCAGTAGAAGTCGTTAAGGGTGTTGGCTAAGAGCAAGTCATCAGTGGAGTGGGGGGTTTTAGGCTTGTAGTTTGTGATATTCCTAAAACCTTTCCACACAGAGGCCGAGTCATTCTCTGAGATCTGCTGCTGCATCTTCTCAGAGTGCTGATGTTTAGCAATGTCCACTTCTTTAGTGAACCTGTACTTGGCCTCTCTGTAGCAGTCCCTGTCTCCGCTTCTGAACGCCTTTCTCTTTTCCAGCCACAGCTTTTTGAGTTTAGGAGTAAACCAGGGTTTGTCATTGTTATAACTCACCCTGGTGCGTGATGGCACAATGCTGTCCTCACAGAAGTGGATATAGGAGGTGACAGTGTCCGTAAACTCGTCCAAGCTGTTAGAAGCAGCCTTCAATGTGTCCCAGTCTGTGGTCTCCAAACACGTGCGAAGCTCCTCCACAGCCTCGTTGCTCCACAGTTTTTTAGTCCTCACGACAGGTTTGGAGAGCTTCAGCCTCTGTCTGTACGCGGGGATTAGGTGGATCATGACGTGGTCAGAAAGTCCGAGTGAAGCGCGGGGCACCGCGCGATAGGCCCCGCTGATCGTGCTGTAACAGTGGTCTAATGTCCTCTCCTCTCTGGTCGGGCATTTAATATACTGCTTATATATTAAACATGCACTATGCATGTATATAGTGTTGTACTTATGTTGCTTTTCCTCTGTGTATATTGATTTCTGTACTTTTGCACTTTTGTGGTCTTGCTAATATCGCTGTGCAAGCAACTGTACAATGACAAAAAAAGTTCTACGTTTTTCTATCAAAGCTACAGTGTGCACATTGAATGGGTATCTGTGTTTAGCCATGTGCTGTCAGAAGTGATTAGAAAGAGTAAACACTCGTTGTGGACTTAGATTCAGGAACCCTGTTGAGCATTGACCTTTGCTATCTCTGTGACACCCAGGCCCTTCACCTCTGGTGATGAGGTTGTTGTTTGCTCATTCTCGTGTCTTTCACGGACACTTTCTCTGTAAAATTGCTGGCTACGCTTGTCCGCAAATCAAAGCGTTGGCACACGAAGACAGAAGAGCGTGTGTCTATTTCACGGGTCAGTTTAAGCAGCTACTGGAGCAAAATGTAGTAAAAAAGAAAAAAACGTAAACAAAATCCAAACAGTTCAAAAAAGAGGAAAAGAAAGAATTTCAACACAATAAAAACAGAAGAACTTTTGGTTTTCGCCCGTTTTCTACTCTCATCTGTAATGTGAGTGTTTGAGCTAATGTTGAGCCACCTAAGATAATAAAGTCTGAGTCACTTTTCCAGGGAAAGAAAACAGTATTTGCTTGTAAAAGAGGGGGGGAAAAGTATGAAAAGCAAAGGCAGCCACAGTTTCACTAAAGACCACTGTGTGGCTTATCCATTCAAGGGAAAGGCATTAAATAGTGATGGTGTTGACTGGATGGTGACATCAGGCTCTACAAACAAAGCCAGCCAGCAGGAAATTAGATGCAACCAATTGACAGTTTTATTTGAAATTTATCAGCTAAATTTAAGGTTGAACCCAAATGAACTTTAACCTAAATTTCTGGCTTCTAGATGCGAAATTGCTCAAATCAGTGATTTTTCGCCTATTTTGTGAATCACTGGCTGTAACAAGATTGCAGGTGTGAAGAGAAATCTGTTCAAACCTGTAAAACTGTGTCAGGGTTGAAGGCTGTAGAGTGTTGACGTTTTCGATCAATTACCCAAATGCAGGCTAGTCAGGGCAAATCAGTTCTAAAGAGTCAGTCTGTAGCAAACAAGGTGAGCCTTGAGAGCCAAGAGAGTTGCACAGGCTTGGTTAAAATGACTCAGTGTTAACTCATTCACTGCCAGCCATTGGCAGTGAATGAGTTAAACCCATTAACTCATTCACTGCCATTGACGGCTATAGACGTCAATGGCAGTGAATGAGTTAATATGAGGTCAGAAAATGATGTGTTATATCATCCTTTTTTTGTACAGTGAAAGATGTGTACTTGTGTAAATCATCTGATGTGAGATGTGTCCCTGTTTTTGTGCCCCTCAGCCATCTCTGTTAATCATTCCTGTGACGGGTCTGTACATGAAACTCAAGGATAAAGGGGTTTAGTCTTGGTGTAAACAAAAAGAAAGGATCCAACCTCGCGAAAAGACAAGGTTTACCTGAACCAAAAAACAAACAAACCAGATATCCAGTGAGGCGTCCTATCATTGTAGTTGTATTTGGTGCTGTTCAGATGCTGTAAACCCACCTGGGTGGTCTCAAATATTTAACAGCCTTTTGAGTGCTGCTCAAAAGTATTGCAAAAAAAGTGAAAGCAGAAAGATGTGTGTGCTTTGTAGGCGCCTCAGTCCAAAGAAATCCCAAAGAAATCCACCACCGACACCACATACACATGCAGCCCTGATGTTGTCAAACTGCCCCTCCTCCTCCGTCCTAAACTCCACTGCCTTGGTACTGTTTTGTAGTAAATTATAAAAGATGTTCCCACTTAGCTCAAATCCTCATCTGTGAAGAGTTGACAGTAACAGTGAAGTGAGTATAGCTAACCCTCTATCAGATTCCACCTTATATATGTGAGTGTGTCATAATGAACAGGAGAGGAGAACGGCTGCTTTTGCGTTCAACGACGCAGGACAAGTTTAAAGTGAGCAGCATTTACAAAAGGGGTCACAAACTACCACTATCCAAATCAGAATATGTTAACCAGATTGCCACCTGATTCTAACGAGTGGCACAAACAGGAATCACATATCAGCTCAGTGTTATCTAAACGGTGAGCAAATCAATACTGCACCAATTCAAAGGAAGCAAGAGTCTCTTAATGAGGGACTACTTTAAAGTCATCCTTTGTGCGTAAGTTCCCCGTCAGATGCAGACAGCTCACCCTTGTCGGTAATTCAAAGGAGGCGGGGTCCAGTTGCACTGACTGAGTGTTGCAGGGTATCTGAGAAGCAGATATGCCCTTTTAAAAAGTTTGAGGAGACTCTCAGGAGAAGCCACTTCGGACTTTTACGCATCGAGCGTCCATGGATGGAAAGGGGACCGAGAAGGCACCGACAGGAGCCAACATGAGCAATAGATCCTTCCCTATCTCTGACCCGATATGTCAAACGGAGGACGCTCCTTTCGCCATGGATGTCATCCGCAGTGAGTAAAGCGGGTTCCGCACGGCAGATTTGCCCGTTTTCACGGTTCCCCCCCAAGAGCTCCCTATGAGCAGCAAGAGTAGATCCACGGGAATTTTAATTGGTGGGAGGGTTTTTGTGCACCACTGGGTCGCAGTGCCCTGGCAACGGTGGCGGAGCAGAGAAACTAAACTGCTGGTTGTACTTCATTAGGACTTAATGGGATTCCTGGAAGTCTTTGAACCACACTGGGGAACGAAAGACTGAAGTTGTGCTATGTTGCTGCCCCTTTGCAGCACGATGGTCACTACTTTGAAGTGAGGATTTTTCAGACATATGAAATAAAACAAAATATAATATAATATAATATAATATAATATAATATAATATAATATAATATAATATAATATAATATAATATAATATAATATATAGATTTGGCGAGAATTACATATTAATACTGTGTTGGAATACACAGACGATAACATATACGTGTTTTATGGTATCTTGCTCGTGCCCCCCTCCCAGCAAACTATTTAAGCTCAGTTTGACGCTGTCTCAGAGCCAGGCGTGTGCCAACATCTGCTCGGTTTTTTCCCTACCACTGAAGTGTACAGCAAGTGATCTTTTAGTACAGTTACAGACTCCCCCTCATTCGCTTTACATTACTGTAACCCATCTGCGAACAATTAGACAAACCGCACAGCAAAGGTAAACTGTATTCCCCCTAAAACTTTCTACAGATGTGGAGTTAATATTGTTATTGTAATAACAATATCCCAATAATAAGAGCGTGAAAGTGTGAGCCATGTTTACACTTTCAGTTTTATTCTGTGGATGGCTTCCATTTGGCCCGAGGGCGTTTTTTTTTTCTTTTCTTTTCTTTTTCTTGATTTTTAAAAAAAAAATTTCTTTTTTGAAAAACGTGTTTATTATTTTAATGTGTTTAATGTCTGTTTTGGATCATGCGCACTGCTACACATGATCAGCAACGAGACACACTAAAATAAACAATATTTTGCCCAAATTTCTGACTTTAACTAAATATTTACGTGTAAATCTTCTTTGTGGTTTGCTTACATAAGAACAGTGTTAACTATTACATTTAATGGGATCTAGTTACATTTAAATTTACCTGATATATATTCAGTTTATACTAAGCGCATTTTCCTTAATTATTTTTATGAATTAACCTTCGATTCTACGCTAAATTATTGCTGCATCCTTTTTGTTGAAACTTCAAATTTTTATTTTTTGTAGCGCTGAGATAAATGTCCTTCAGACTGCATGTCTCAGTCAGCAAATGTGCTACAAAGATGTGTAATATTACGTTAGAAAATGAAAACAGATGATTGGCCAGCGGGTAATGTTGTTGTTGTTGTTGTTGTTGTTGTTGTTGTTGTTGTTGTTGTTGTTGTTGTTGTTGTTGTTGTTGTTGTTTAAATTAATTCTCAAAAATCAGCCCCAAAAATCAAGGATTGATTATCCACTGCAGGAGAGCGTAAAACCGTGTGGCCTCGTCACCACTTTGCTGAATTACCCAGACGGTGCCACATGCATATCTGGCTCATTGTATGGTAGCTTGAGTGGTCAAAGAGAACACTTAAAATACCGCTAGAATTTGTGATTTATAGGCTCCAGATTTCAGTCACTGTCTGCCTCATCGCAAACAAATAAACGAACGAATGTCTCTTGTCTATCCTGTGCGCTCAAAACCATGAACAGAGAAGAAATGACACATATTACGAGAATCGTCTTAATTATATCAGCATGCCGGAACTTTTACTCAGCCCTTCCTCCCATTCTTGTTCAGACACAAACCGGATTGCAGATTTCTTATCACACACTGTTCTTTCTGTGAAAAAACAGTTTGAACAATTCAGCCGTAATTACACTTTCTAGCTGCTGGTTTCCAGCTGCTGTGGATGTTTCTGCAACTTACACTTTGCCCCGCATTGCTACTTTCCACTGTGCATAATCCTGCCCACATGCATGGCACCTTGTTTCAGAATCATTAACCAACTTACAAGAAGCTTACCTACTGCTGTTTCATTTTACGTCTGTGATGGCACTTATGTTTATTGACTACAAAGTAAGTTCTGCTAGCACAAAGATGAATATCAACAGCCTAAGAGTGGGCAAAGCCACAGGAGCTTGGTTTGGTCTGGCAGTATTTGGCTTTAGTTTATTTGAATGGTTGTTGAATCATTTTAACAGAAGCCCACAAATATATTAACCTAGTAATACACTCCCCCATTAAACCCCCCATTGCCAGGATTTAACTAAGCAAACAGATAAGAGCCTTCCACTGGACAGTTACTGCAGCAATGATTCACCTCACAACAGCTGAATTCAGCACTGAGTTCTCATTTCTTCAACATCTGTGTCAGTAGGCATATCCTGTGGTCGCGGTAAAAGATGTTTATCATTTTCAGAAGAGTCAAAATGTTGGCCTGTGTCAAGCAAAGAAAACGCCCAAGATTGCTGAAACTACTAAAACTGGGTTAACTCTCTGACACACTATTAAAACTAGGAAAGATAGCGGTGACCAAACATCTAGAAATCAACTGTAGAGCTCACATTTGAGCTCACATTTATGAAAATGAGAGCATTTCAATATACAATATGAAGAAAACTCAACAAACTGGGATTAAACAGCTGTGAGCCTTAAGAAAAGTACTTATCAGTGAGGCTTGAAAAAAAAAGCCTTACTGAGCATAAAGGTTGGCATCTGGAGTGATGTGAGAAGATCATGTAGTCTGATAAAGATTAAAGTGATGGGAGCATCAGTGTCAGAGGAGAGCTGATGAAGCAATACTCAGCTGTCATGCCTGGTGTCTACCGAACAAGCCTGAGCAGTGCAGTGGGTGATGCTGTGATCTGGGGCTGCGTCAGCTGGTCGGGTCTTGGTTCATCGGTGTAATAAGGCCAAAAAACTGAGCTCAGTTGACAATATGAATATACTGAATCAAACAGGCACAGGCATATTTAGATTCAGACAAAGCCAGAGTTCACTGGGCTCAAATTGTGCAAGAGTGATTCAGGGAACATGAAATATCACGTTTCTCTTCGGCCCACTGAGAACCTTTGGGACATCCTGGAGGAGACTTTGGGCAGCAGTCACACTTGACTGATCTCTTTGACATCAGAGGGCTCTTGTGGTTTACAGGATCAAACCTAATTGGACTTTTTCCTCTAAACAGCATGCGAGCACTTAGCTTCTCATGTTGCCATATCAGGGTAACACTTTGCTGGCTCTGCACTTTGACATAACATTTTCAGCTGCAGGTAGTATTTTGAGCAAATGGTAAAAATATATCAGCAACAATACCCATGAGGAGAACCAAGTTTACATTTTATTCGCCACATGCAGTGACAGGTTGCCCTGCAGTGGAACGAACCCGTCCCCCGACCTTACGCACACAACACAGACATCACACGGGGATATAAGTGAGTGCTTATCAGTGTGTGCGTGTCCATAGTTCAGCTGACGAAGATCACATCGACCATCTCAGATTTAATGAAAGCAAATTTATTTTCCTTTTCCTTTGTTAATTTCAGGGTTTGGTGTCTTTGACTACATCCTGTATGGCATCTTGACCTTCATGGCAACAGTTTCTTTGCTGGTCTTCTTAGAGGAATGTATCTACATCTATAGGAAAGTACCTGCCAATAAGAAGAGTCTCATCATCTGGGTGAATGGAGCAGCACCGGTGAGAACAGTTTGCAGAAAAGAAACAGATGACACAAACGTATACCTGGATCTTTAATTGACGCTTGTCTCATTTTTTCAGGCGATTGGCACCATGTCATGTCTGGGGATGTGGTTCCCCAGAGCTACCCTGTTTACTGATATGTTCTCTGGCTGGTGGGTTTTTATTTCTTTTCCCCACTCGTCCCTTCTCTTTTACTCACCCTCCGTTTCCCACTGTGCTGTGTGTCTCTCTGACCAGCAGAGTCCTGCTGTGAAAGATAATAGTGAAACCTGAACCTCAGAACCTACAGAAAAACTGAAAACAGGAGTGCTGTTAAGTACTGTGTGACGTGTCATTTACTTTTCTACTACTCTTCCTGAGCCCTCCTCCAAAAACCTCTTTCTCTTATTCTTCCTACATTCCTAGATTTCATTCCCATGTTCCTTGTTTCCATTTACCTGCCTCTCTTTCACCGTAGTTACTTTGCCATCGTGGTGTTCAAGTTCCTGATCCTGATGGTGGAAGAGTTGGGTGGCGACGAGGCGTTTCTGAAGCGTGCAGGAAAATATAAACTGAAGATCAGCACGGGGCCTTGTTGCTGTTGCTGCTGTTGCCTGCCAGAGGTGGCCATCACACGGTAAATCCACAAGTGACACCGTCACTTTTCTGCTTTCGTTTTCTGTCGTGTAAGCTGAAAGCAAATCTACTTGTTTTTTAAAACGCAAATGACTAACTTCTGGAGAGCACTCAGCAGATGCATATCTTCAGAATAGTCACTAAAGCTGATGATGATGATGATGGACGTCTTCCGATCTTGGTTTTTTGTTATTCTTGGCAAAAGAGCCTTTTTCTTTGGTAGATTTTTTTCCTCCTTGGTAGGTAGGGGCGGAGGGGGCTTTAAGGCTATAAACACCAGATTAAATAAACTAGATTAAACCTCATGGCTAAGTTTGGCTTTTAAAGGAGCATGTCAACATCCGCAAAAGTTCTCTGAAAGCAGTCAGAGAGATCTGAAAGCAATTTTGCCAGTGCAATCAAGCATGAGCTCTCGTGTTTGCTTGTAGTCCAGGCTTATTTTATTGAAGTTTTACGTATAAGGAAGAATAGCCTTGAAATGGCGCATTCACCTGCGCCGTAGTTTCTATTTATTTACTGTCCACATTTAATAGTTCCAGCGAAGGGTGGTCAGTTTCCAAATATGTTTCCACCGATGCTTTGATATTGGGCAATTGCTCGAGAACAGGCAGATGGCAACAACCTGGAATGCTAATGAAGCACAGACCATGGCGGGTGGCTTTGAAGTAGTTTGCACCCCCGTTCAAACATTACACAAACACAGAGCCTCTTTGCATTGAATTGAATTCACACTAGAGCTTCAGTCTGGTTCTCAGAATCCAGGTTACACTACTGGTCATTCAACTTGTTCGGGGTGGGGCAGCATTTACAGAACAGACATATCACCCCCCTGTTTTGCAGAAAAAAGCCAAGTGGCACCATGTGTTGCAATGGACTTTCTGATTTGGCCATTTTAATCAGATACAGGAGTCGCACACTGGTTTGTCTGTCTGTCTGCAGAATGCATTATCTGAACAGAGCTGACCTGGCGTCCCAGTTCATTTTCATCCCTTAGAGAAGTGCCGATCTATGAACGCATTACTATTGAAGCCTAAAGATGATGACCAGACAGAACAGCCGCTGCAATTAAAGTTCACAGTTAATGGCGATAGAAATGTTCGCTCCCAGTTCTGCTAATATGAACTTGATTGTAGTTTCAGTGTATAGAAAGGATAGATTCCAGGCCAAAGATCAAAAAGACCAAGGGGTCTAAACAAATAAGAAAAAGGGTGAACATGCCACATATTTGGCCACACAAGCATTATCTTCTTCCCACGTAGTTTCTTGGAATGAGGCCACACTGTTGCCAGGCAGTGACAGGCAAATGTGCAAAGTTAACAAAAAATCCTTTTAAAGCCTTCATTCTGCATTGCAAGATGATGACAATCAAGCCAGGGCATGCTCAGCTACTTATACTGTGCCCCGTTTTTATGTTTAAAAAACCACCACTAATGCACCTCAGAAGCACAATGTTGTTTTGGTTGCGTAACCGCAGTCAAATCTTGACATGCCAGCAGCACACAGAGATGTGTCCAGATCCACTCTTTATTGCTCCAGACATCCTGAAGTAATGTTCGAGGGCAGGTACAGTGGAACTGCACAATGAACTTTTTGTGTTTTTTACTGTAAATCAGAGGTTAGATTATTCCGGGTCATCAGCAGATAATGAAATGGTTTCCTCTGTTTCGTCTCCAGACGCTCTCTCTTCCTGCTCAAACTTGGCTCCATCCAGTTTGCCGTCCTGAAGACTGCCTTCACCATCTTTTCCATTGTTCTCTACACCAACGACAACTACCATGTGAAGGATGTGAGTTGAAAGCACAGAAATGTAAACAACTATCTCTCCAAATACAAACCCAATTCTGAAACAGTTGGGGTGCTGTGTAAAGATTTTAAAATCTCACAAACAAATTTAATATTCATAATAGAATATTTTTAAAAGACATCAAATTTCTTAACCGTACCATTTTAGAAAAAAAAAATCATCTCATTTTGAATGTGGTGGCAGCAACACGTCTCCAACAATTTGGGACAGAGGCAACAAAAGGCTGGAAAATTCAAGTGGTTTTTTTTTTTGGGGGGGGGGAATATAGACGCCACATTCTCTGGACTAAAGAGGAGAGGAACCATCCAGCTTGTTATCAGTGTTCAGTTCAAATTCCTTCATCCCTGATAGGATGGGGTTACATTAGTTCCTGTAGAATTGGCAACTTGCACATCTGGTAAGGCGCCAGCAGTGCTGAAAAACATATAAAGGTTTTAAAGACACATATACTCTCATCCAGATGTATTTTTCAGGGAAGGCTTTGAATATTTCAGCAAGATACTGCATACTGCAGCTATTACAACAGATGGCTTTATAATAAAAAAGTCCAGGTGTTGAACTGGCCTGTCTGCAGGCCCAAACCTTTCACTAACGGAAAACATCTGGCACATCATGAAATAGAAAATACAGGAAAGAAGGACTGTTGGGCAACTAGAATCCTATATGGTGTAGAGCAGGGCTGCGTTAACGGTTCATTAAAATTTGGCTTCTGAAACAGAAATAGAAGCAATCAAATTATTACCCCATCAGGGACATAATTCAAAGACACCATTAAAAAAATTATGCATCAGATTTCCCACAAATTTTAAAGCAACAACTTAATATGGTACTCAGTTGTCTGAATGGCCCCCACGAGTTTGTATACATGCCTGAACATCTAGTTTAGATTTTTGGATTTTTGTTTTAATTGGGGCATGCTCCTAATGAGATGAAAGATGGTGCTCTGGAGAATCTACTTCCTAAATCTGGACCAGAGTATCACTGAGCTCCTGCACAGCTTCAGCTGGGACCTGGAGGCGTCGTTTAGACCGAAACATAATGTACTATTGCTACATAAGGCCAGGCATTGTCGTACACCAGGAGGAATCCAGGACCCACTGCACCAGCTTAGGGTCTGACAGTGGGTCCAAGGATTTCACTCCGATAATGGACGTTAGGGGGCCGTTGTCTAACCTGTAGAGATCTGTGCGTCCCTCCATGGATATGCTTTTGCAGACCATCACTGACCCACTGCCAAACCGATCATGCTGAACGATGTTACAGGCACCATAACGTTCTCCATAACTTCTCCAAACTCTTTCACATCTGTCACATGTGCTCAGGGTAACCCTGCTCTCATCTGTGAAAAGCACAGGGCAACAGAGATGGACCTGCCAATTCTCTTATTCTATTGCAAACTCAATCAGGCTCAATGGCGCTGGGCAGTGAGCACAGGGCCCAAAGGACATCCTGTCCACGGGCCACCCTCATGAAGTCTGCTACTGATTTTTTGGTCATAGACAATTACGACAATGGCCTGACGGAGGTCATCTTGTAGGGCTCTGGCAGTGCTCATCTTGCTCCTCTTTGCAGAAAGGAGCACATACCAGTCCTGCTGATGGGTTAAGGACTTTCTTTGACCCTGCAAAATTACTTTAGGAGAGATGTACATGTAAATTCCAGGAGCACGCTGTTGAAACATAGCAAACCTTCTGCTACATGCTGATGTGCTCTCCTGGAGGACTTGGACTACCTGTGCAACCTATGCAGTGTCCAGGTATACCCTCATACTGACCCTAGCCAAATGCAAAATCTAGTGAAAATCTTTCAGTGGTCGCCATCTGTAAAAGCAGTCCTGTCTTGGTGGTTGTCTCATTGTTTCATCTCTTGTGCACCTGCTGTTACTGTCATTTCATGAACACCAAAGCAGCCAAAACTGCTACATAAACGATCAGATCAGTGTCCCAGTATTTTAACTGACTTAATGCTATCCTCTGATTAAAAATAGTTCATTTAATTCTTTTAAGCCGTGTGTAAACTCAAGTTACTCATGTCCATTTATACTCATGCACAGCCCTCAACACGCTCCTGGAAACATTCCTGTGAGATTTTTGCCCATATCCACATGATTCTATCACAGTTAGCATCTGCAGATTTGTTGGCTGCACGTCCATGATATCAATCTACCGTTCCACTGCATCTCAAAGATGCTCTGTTGCATTAAGATCTGGTGATTGTGGAGGGTGTTTGAGGACAGCAAACTCATTGTTGTGTCCAAAAAAGCAGTTTCAGATGATTTGAGCTTTGTGGCATGGTGTGTTATCTTGCTGAAAGCAGCCGTTACAGGATGGGTACACTGGTCATAAAGGGATGGACACAGTCAGCAACAATACTCAGATAGGCTGTGGTGTTTAAACAATACTCAATTTAGTAGAATTTAGTACAAAGAGGCCCAAAGACAGCCATGAAAACATCTCCCACACCATTACACCAGCAGCCTGAACTGGGTGAATCCAGTCTTTCATACCAAATTCTGACCCTACTGTCCAAATCTCAGAGCAGAATTGAGACTTATCAGACCAAAGAGCATATTTCCAATCTTCTATTGTCCAATTTTGGTGAGCCTGTGTGAATTACAAAAGTATCACTTTTGAATTACTGATGCCTTTCTTTCCATAAAAAGCAATTCACTACCAAACCTAGGCATCAACCAGGCATTTTAACCCAGGGAACAGACAAGATATTATTCTTAATAAACCCTAGTGTGAGAAAATCCCAGAAGATCAGCAGTTTCAGATCAGGGCGTCTGGCACCAACAACCATGCCACATTCAAAGTTATGCAAATCGTCTTTTTTCCTCACTCTGATGCTCGAACTTCAGTAGGTCATCTGGTCCATGTCTACATGCCTAGGTGCAATAGCAGTTGAGTTGCTGCGATGTAATTGGCCAATTAAACATTTGTGTTTAGGAACATCCCCATAATTATTATTAGTCCTTATACACCTCATCCCCCATCACACTGAACACTGGTGCTCCACAGGGGTGTGTACTGAGCCCTCTCCTGTACTCACTCTACACCTACGACTGCACAGCCACTAACAGCTCCAACATCATTGTGAAGTTTGCGGACGACACTACAGTGGTGGGTCTTATCACCAACGGTGATGAGACGGCTTACAGGGAGGAGGTCAGCGCCCTGACCCACTGGTGTCAAGACAACCATCTCACCCTCAACGTCGCAAAGACAAAGGAGTTGATAGTGGACTTCCGGAGGTGCAGAGAAGTACACACCCCCATCACCATCAACGGCGCTGCTGTGGAGAGAGTGAGCAGCTTCCGGTTCCTTGGCGTACACCTGGCTGAGGATCTTACGTGGTCAGTACACACAAACAAAACAGTGAAGAAGGCGCAGCAGCGCCTCTTCTTTCTCAGGAGACTGAAAAGATTCGGCATGAGCCCCCGCATCCTCAGGACCTTCTATCGCTGTGCCATTGAGAGCATCCTCACTGGATGCATCACCACCTGGTATGGCAACAGCACCGCCTACAACTGCAAAGCTCTCCAGCGAGTAGTGCGGTGCTCTGAACGGATAATTGGAGGTGAGCTTCCCTCCCTCCAAGACATCTACAGGAAGCGGTGCCTGAGGAAAGCGGGGAGGATCATCAAGGACTCCAGTCACCCCAGCCATAAACTGTTCAGACTGCTTCCATCAGGAAGGAGGTTCTGCAGCATCCGGTCCCGTACCAGCAGACTGAGAGACAGCTTCTTCCATCAGGCCATCAGACTGCTGAACACGTCATAGACACCTCAGCTTCACTACTGGAACTTCAACATTATGCACTCCACACTGTATATAAATGCCACTTGTTTTGCACATATTCAACTCTGTATATTTTATATATTTTATTATTATTATTATTATTATTATTATTATTTTATTTTATTTTTTTACTATTTAATTTGTAAAAATGTGTATACACACACACACACACACACACACGTAGGAAAATATTTAGTATACACATCCAGAAATGCATACACTATTATATATTGTACATATATTTATTAGTTTCAGGTTGGCCATTCTTGTATTTTGCTCGTTTGTGTTGTTGTGTTTGCACATCTCTGTTGCTTGTGGGGCTCGCACACAAGAATTTCACTCGCATGTGCTGTGCCAGTGTGCCTGCACATGTGATGTGACAATAAAAAGTGATTTGATTTGATTTGATTTACAATATAATATGTATATTATAGCTCATTATGGCTGTAGCTCAGGTGGCAGAGCAGGTCAGCCACTAATCAGAAGATCGGTGGTTCGATCCCAGGCTGCCTCCTCGCTGCATGCCAAATATCCTTGGGCAAGATACTAACCCCATGTTTGCCTACTGGTGGTGGTCAGAGGGCCCGGTGGCCTCGCCTCTGTCAGTGCGCCCCAGGGCAGCTGTGGCTACAACGTAGCTTGCCATCACCAGTGTGTGAATGTTTGTGTGAATGGGTGAATGACTGAATGTAGTGTAAAGCGCTTTGGGGTCCTTAGGGACTGAGTAAAGTGCTATACAAATGCAGACCATTTACCATAATATCCTGTACAGACATGTGAAAAATATACAATAACAAATGAAGTAAGAGCGACATTAAAAACAATCACACTAACTAAAAGAATTATTCTCTCGTTCCGTTAAGATGGATTTAAACTCTCCCAACGTAACCAGTTGAACTGGTATTCCTAATAAAGTGCCCAGTGACAGTAAAATGTAATTGAAACTACCCTGAAATCCTGATAAAGCCGTTTTCATTTCTGTATTTTTGTTGTTAGTTTCTATTAAACCCTAATTCTTTTGTCCCCATGATAGAACAGAGAAAACCGATTCATAGTGTGTTAAAACATTTATATTTCTTTTTATTCAATCATCTTCCAGAAGAGAGAGACCCCTGCGCAGCCCAAACGCCAGTTGCAGGATCTCTCACATTAGAATCATAAACTGTGTCTCATATAGGTATTATTATGGTACTTTACACTTCACAGTTTCAATACAACCATTGCTTATATGGCAAAGTTCCTCTTTTCTGTCTGGTTTCCTGTATTTATTAATATACTGTACAGCTCTACACTTCCTGTTTTCAGTCTGGCTGAGCACTTAGTTTATGAGTCAAAAGTGGTCTTGCTCTACAAACTTTCATTATTAAAGTACATAAAACAATATAATAAGAAAATAAGGATACTAAGGATATATTAATTACATGACATTTCTCATGTCAGCTGACAAAGCTCTGCTTATAGTACTGTTAAACCAATATTATAACTCCAATTTTGTATGAAAAAGATAAATCACCATATTCATATGTTAAAGACAATGGCCAAGCTCTGTTTTGACCATTTTTATATAAAATGTGTGTGTGTGTGTGTGTGTGTGTGTGTGTGTGTTGTTGTTGCAGGTAAGTGCTACAGGAGATGCAATATGGATCAACTGTTTTGTAGGCGTCTTGACAATCACAGGTTTGTGGCCTGTTGGCATCACGTTTATACACCTGAAGAACACCCTGCGAACAATAAAGATCGTCCCGAAATACGCCATGTATCAGGTAAGACACTGATCAAGCACATGTGCACACTTTTTGGATAAAGACTAATAACAGATTTGAAAGACTGTTTTACCAGGATAACACAAGCTGCAACTACAATTAGTCCTTATATGTTTTCATTTGTGTCGTTAGCTGCTCCTGATTCTTACCCAGCTGCAGACAGCTATTATCAACATCTTGGGCATGAATGGCATCATCGCCTGCTCTCCACCTTTCCCCTCATCTATCAGAGGATACAGTGAGTTTACATCCATCTATCCAGTCAGACCAATCATCCACATATTTACAGTTCCATATATATTTAGACACTGACACAAGTTTTATTTTTGTATGTGTTTACTGAAACACATTTCGATCATAGTTAAATAATATACTTGGACATAATGTGTAAACTCCTTTCATTTGCGGGTATCCACATTCAAACTGGAGGTAGGGTTTAGGTATTCCAGCTCCTTAGCATATGCCATCTTCTTTTTAAAGCGACCAAATGTAATTGGACTATTAATTCAAAGGCTATTTATTGGGGCAGGTGTGGGCAATTCTTGAATATGTCATTATCAGTTAAGCAGATAAAAGAACTTGAGTTGATTTAAGGTGTGGTTCTTGCATTTGAAAGATTTTGCTGTGAACAGACAAAATGTGGTCAAAGGAGCTCTCCATGCAGGTGAAATAAGCCATCCTTAAGCTGCAAAAACAGAAGAAAAAAAACATCTGAGAAATTGCTGCAATATTTGGAGTTGCAAAATGTACATACAGTTTGGTGCATCCTGAGAAAGAAAGAACGCACTGGTGAACTCAACAATGTAAAAAGACCTGGACGTCCAAAGAAGACAACAGTGGTGGATGATCAGAGTCATTTCCATGGTGAAGAGAAATCTCTTCACAACAGCCAACCAAGTGAACAACACTCTCCAGGATGTAGGCGCATCGATATCCAAGTGTACTATAAAGAGAAGACTGCATGAAAGTAAATACAGAGGGTTCACTGCGAGCTGCAAGCCACTCATAAGCCTCAAGAATAGAAAGGCTAGATTTGGGTTTTGCTAAAAAATAAAATAAAATAAAAAAAACATCTCAAAAAGCCAGCACAGTTCTGGAAAAACATTCTTTAGACAGATGAAACCACAATCAACCTCTACCAGAATGATGGCAAGAAAAAAGCAAGGAGAAGCGTAAAACGCCTCATGTCTCTGAATCCAAAGCAAACAATATCTATAACACACGGCGGAGGCAAGTGTGATGGCTTGGTCGTGCATGGCTGCCAGTGGCACTGAGACACTAGTGTTTATTGATGACGTGACACAGGACAGAAGCAGCATAAGTTCTGAAGTGTTCAGAGGCATACTGTCTGCTCAAATCCAGCTCAATGCAGTAAAATTGATTGGGCGGCATTTCAAAATACAGATGGAGAATAACCCAAAACTCGCCAAAGGAACTCAGGAGTTTTATTAAAGCAAATAAGTAGAGTATTCTTGAATGGCCAAGTCAGTCAGCTGATCTTAACTCGGTTGAGCATCCATTTCACTTGTCGAAGACTAAACTTTGGACAGAAAGGCTCACAAACACACAGCAACTGAAAGCCACTGCAGTAAAGGCCTAGTAGAGCATAAAAAGGAGGAAACCCAGCATCTGGTGATGTCCATGAGCTCAAGACTTCAGGCTGTCATTGTCAGCAAAACCATTAAAAATAAACATTTTATTTTCACTTATTTAATTTGTACAATTACTTTAGAGCCCCTGGTATGAAGGTATTGTGTTAAAAAATACTCTAGTTCCTCACATTTTTAGGCAATCTTTTTGTTCCCCCACTGAATTAAAGCTGAAATTCTGCACCTCAACTGCATCTGAGTTGTTTCATCTAAAGTCACTGTGGGTAATTTACAGAACCAAAATAAGAGAAAAAAAGCAGTCCCAATCCAACTGTATCATATTTAGCATGCATCAGTATCCTTATTTTTTACCAGTAACCCTGTGACAGCTGAGCTTCGTTGTGCCCTTATTCTGCTTTCGCAGTGATGAGCCAGCAGCTGCTGATCATGGAGATGTTCATCATGACGATGGTGACACGGCTGCTCTATAGACGACAGTACGATCCTTTACCTGAAGAGCAGGATGCCAATGAAAACACCAGGATGACTGACTTAACACAGTCTCCATGAGAACTAAATTGTGTTAATGTGTGTGTGTGTGTGTGTGTGTGTGTGTGTGTGTGTGTGTGTGTGTGTGTGTGTGTGTGTGTGTGTGTTTGATTCATATTTTCTTTCTAGTATTTGATTAAGACATTGCATATATTCAAAATAACAAATATGAATTATATGTAAATGGGTCGTGTAGCTACTCACTAAGGTTACCGGGCTGCGAGTCCGCTACAAAGTGTTGATTGACAGGATACTCAGGTCATGTACAGGCATGTGAAATTAATAAGAACATCCCGTGGAAATGGACTGACTCTCTTTGAAAACCTGCATTTTTTTTTCATACACAGTAAGTGGGACTAAAAAACAAAACAGTTGAAAGAACATTTTGCAGAGTATCTGGTTATCTGGCAACAGAGCAGCAAAATTACTGCAAATAAAAAGAGCATCTTAGAGAGGCAGAGTTTCTCAGAAGTAAAAAATTGGCAGAGGTTCACCAATCTGCAAAAAAATCAAAAATCAGAATGATGTTCCTCAATGTAAAATTGCAAAGACTTTGACTATCTCAGCATCTACGGTGCCTGATGTCATCCAACGATTCAGAGAACCTGGAGAAATCTCCGTGCACAAGTGACAAGACCAAAAATCGATATGGATGCATGCGATATTCAGGTTGTAAAACGACACTGCATTAAAAACAGGTGTCATTCTATCATGGAAATATCTGCACAGGCTCAGGAACACTTCCAGAAATCACTGTCTGTGAATACAGTTCACTGTACTGTACACAAAAACAGGTACAGGCAATAGCTTGAAGAGTTCAAATACAGCTTTACTAAAGACTCCGACATTGGACTTGTTTTGTCCTAGAGCTCTTAGTGCTACATTTGACACCACATTCTCACATTTTCGAGGTCATTTTTTGTGTAATAACACTTGTATACACCCTTTCCCCCCCCCAGAAGAACCCTTTAGTTTTCCTCCAAAACATAATCTGCATTGAGACACAGAACCACATCTGACTGCCAGAAAACATGTTCTTAATTAAGTGGTATCGGGGGGTTGTTTTAGGAGATGTTTTATTTCCCCATAATTTACCAGAGATGTTGCTGAAAGAAATATGTAGGCTAATTTGATACCATTTGAGTAATGGCTTGTAAAGTACACAAGTGAAAGAAAGCCTTTGTCTGTGGAGATTTCAATGCATGATTTCCTTACGCTTGCGAAACAGATAAAGGAAAAAAGCTGGAACAGCATCATAAATCCTCACTGATGGATGCTGGTTCTCATCTACTTGAGGTCATTGCAATGGTGCTCAGTTACAAGAAGACAACACTACAGAAAAATAAAGCAAAGCAAATGTTTTAAAAAATCACCAAAGTTCAGATGAGTGAAGTATCAAGTACTGTGCAAAAGTCTTGAGTTAGCCTCACTAACTCAAGACATGAAGCAATATTCGATCTACACATAACAAACTTAAAAAGAGGCTTTTGTTACTAGCAGACAGTTCCCAAAACATATCATTTGTTTGCATTTCTTTAGGTGATTCGATAAAAAATGTTAAACTTAAAGTGTGACAGGCATAAAACGGTATTTTCTTCCTCCACTTGTCTAGTTTTCTCTATTTTTAGGACACACTGCCCATAGATACGCCAAGTCTTCGACTATGTACAGCAAATGAACAGTATTTAAAAGTCGTGTTCTTAAGAAACAGGAAGAAAAAAATCAAAGACCTGACACGTGCATCTTCTGAGCCATCTGCTGTTGACAGAAATGGTCTCAGTGGATGTTTGGCTCTGAAAAAGCTGTACTTAAATATTTCAGATTATCAAAAATGGACTTAAAATTAGTGATGGCAGGTTTTATGACAGTAAATAAATGTAATATTTTTTTCTTGAATCGTCGTCAATAAATGTGGAAGAAGTCTGGCGAGATGGTCAACATTGAATGTCTTCAGCTATCTCTGTCATGATTTGGAGATGCGGTGTTGCGGATCTTCTCAAAACGGACGGATTACACGTGCATAAAAGGTCATATTTTGATTCATTATACCACAACCGTGAGTACCATGATTGGCAATAACTTTCTTTTTCAGCATGACAATGATCCCAAACACTCTGCCACTGGCACCAAGTTTACAATGAGCTTTAAATGCTATTTGAGAGAACTGAAGACTGCTTTAAAAGTAATGACAAGAAAGCTTGGCTAACGGAATTTAAGCTGTATTGAAGAATATAGGTGGTCATACCAAGCACTAACAGTAAAGCTTGTTACAGCTGTACTTCCAGTACATTTGCTTATATTTCAGTGTACACGTTGAACCTATTAATCACTTTAGTAACAAAATACAAAGAAATGAGGAGTGGCTTTAGACGTTTGTGCAGTACTGTATTTTAATATTCATTTATTATTAAAAAAAATTTGTCCATTACATGCTGACATTTTACAGTTTAACATCAGCGTACCTGCAATCCTCCGACTCCCTGGGTTACAAAGAGAATTGGAAATAACTAGCAGGCCAATTTTAAAGTCTTTCTAAAAAGTTGAATTAACATTAAATTTAAAAAAGGTGATTGTTTTTTGTTTTGTTTTGGGTTTTTTTGGAAAACTATAGGTGCCCAAATAGAGTATTATTAAATGCATATAATGCACATATGTATGCATGAATGTATGATATGTTGGCCTACTTTAACTATTCACATGTGGTTATTTTAAAAAGGTAATGTTCTAACAGTTCTCCGCTGTGGTGTTTGCTCTCTGGTCCAATACAGTCATTGCTCTGGCCACTGTAGATTTTTAAAATATTGCCTCGCTAGGGGGCAGTAAAAACAACAAAAACAGTAAGGGCCTTGTTTTTCGTTTCAAAAGAACCACAATCTGTTTACATCGTGTTAAAAATGGTGCCCAAGCCTGTTCTTCACCCACAATCTAACGTTCTGTACCCCCCAATTCTAACATCCACTGCCCGCTGACTGCGCATGAACAGATAAACAGGCATGTAGACGTTAATGACGTTGACTGACAAGCCTCTGACCAATAACATTGTCGAATTTGTCGCTCCTCTCTTGGAGCCAATCGCGGCTGTGAATCCACAAGCCTGCACCAAGTGCGGTTGAGTCGACGTTTTCGAAGGTACGTGCTGTCCACAAACGTCAATGGAAATCAATTGCACCGGATGTTTATAGATCAGCTCTTCAAATTAAAAGCTTTTGCCTCTACGCAGGGATACATTTAACTACACCTAAAAGTATTTCATTTATGAATTGGTTTACGGTGTTATTATTTATTTTTAATGCGAAAACACAAAAAGGAAACCTGTTGCAAGACAAAAAAATAATAATTTTACCTAAAAAAAAAAAATACTTTTTTTAATACGAACTTCATACAACCTTCAACAAGGATATGTCCAAAGACATTTGCTTTGGGTTTACATTGATAATGTCATTGTAATTTTAAACGAGTGATAAGTGACCCTTATAGACCACGTATACACCAGTAATTAAGTAAATTTCTTTTTTAAAAAGCATGGTGTTTCTGTTAAGCGACAGAATTTGTGTATAAATGCAAGTCATGGGTCGGGAGGGAGACTTTAAATAATAATCCCAAGTATAAGAACATAATGTTTTATCCGTTAAAATGAATAAACCATTTAAGTTTAACTCTTTATTGTCCTTCCACGGTCATACTTTGCACAACAGTACACCAAAATTGTTGTATTGACCCACATCAGTGCTAAAGAAATACATGCAAAACACAATAGATAAGTACCATATATACAGAATTAAATATATACAGTATGTGCAGAAAATGAAATATGCAATATGCTAATTGATTTAATAAATATTAATCATTTTATTTGATTATATAAAACTAATAAATGTTGTTGCCAGGTTTTCCAATTTACACCTCCTTGCAGCTTGCAGCTTGCCCTATAGATGGTATAAAATATTACGAAATATACTGCGCATTCTTTCTTTACTTTGAAAAGTATGGCATGAAGTCGTCACGTCACTGCGAGGGGATTTGCAGAGCTGAGCGTGCAGCAATGTAGATCCAGGAAGCCGTTCCTGTCGCTTGTATCCTATCCTGTAACCTTATGGAGCTGGCTCTGTCGCGTCGCATCGTCTCCTCCGCCGTGGCCGGTGGAAATGTGGCCGCCCCTGGGAGAAACGCACCGTCCGAGCATCTGTCCGCCTTCTCCTAATTTCTTCTCTCGCACATCATCGCTAAAACTTTCAATATGAGGATCTTCTGGTCTTTGCTGAAAAACAGCAACCCCAAAATCGAGTATTACTCCAGATTTTCACCGTCCCCGCTCTCCATCAAGCAGTTTTTGGATTTCGGTGAGTAAAGGCATCGCCTGGCACCTTTAGAGGACTTTAATGACTTGTAGAGGGTGGAGGATTTGGTGGAAGGCCCTTTTGTGTGTTTTTGTCATCTCATCAGTCGCAGCTGTGGACCTGAAGAGTCACACGCAAGCCCCGGCTCGTTATTAATAGAAGGGAACATTAGACTTTCTTACGGTCAGGTGTGTTAAACGTAGAGATCGCCTGCAGTGAAGCAGCCACATATAAACAGAGGACGGTCCTCTGTCCTGTGCGGATTTGTTTACGTTGTAAACAAGTATTGACAGGCACCCTAACGCATGCAGGTATTCTCAGTCAGACTGGCACAGCAGCACGTATGCAGTGGAGGGGCCAGCAGCCCTGCTCCTGTTGCCAAGATGCTCAGGAAGCCTTTAGTCATTTTATTTATTTTCACTTGTGTCTTAGTGAGGTCGCTCTAGAGCATGAGTCATTGCAGATTGATGTTTTTTTAAACGTATTTCTGGTTAATACCCCCCGATTTCAGTTCCCCTCTATTGCACCAAGACATGTAGAAATCACACCAGTCGCAATGTGTGCCACAAGACGACGGTTATTAATGGTGCAGAAGCACTCAAGGCTTTCCTTAATCCGCCTCTTGATTAAACGCTGGCATGTCTGTTGCGTAATTTGTTCTCGCAGCTGTGGATGTAGAATGCGTGACGGCAAGTGTGCCGCACTTGTTTGCTTTAAGGAGAACCCCTGCTTGGCACCAAGAGAGCCAAAACATATCGGTGTCTGTGTTTCACTCTGGAGCACGTTAGACGTCATCCAGGGATAGTCGCCACGGGCTTCCGTGTTCTCACGCACAAGCTTCCTCATTCTGCATTTCACAAGATTTCCCCCTTTAAACTGCTGAGTCAGGCCCAGCTTTTCCCTCGTTTCCTCTTGCGTGATCATCCCAAGTTCTAACACTGGACGTCATGATCGTCTCTTCTGTGTTGAGAGTTTTGAGGTCGTCCCCAGGGCAGCACTGTCCACACTCTAGAAGGCTCTACTTTATGTTAAGTTCCCCCACAACAGATCTAAAACGCCAGTCCCTCTAATGTCTCCCTGACCACCCGTCCCTCTTTCCAGGCCAATTTTCCTGCGTGAACTTTTCGAGCTAATGTTGGCACGCACGTGGATACAGCTGCAGTCAGATGGCAAAGTTTAAGATATCAGGTTAAAGGTTGGATATTGAAACCGAGTGCTCTTCTTAGATGAGTTCAGCACACTTGCTTTTTAAGCAGCTTCTTATATGAAGCTTTGTCTTTCATTTGACCTTGATCCCAGTGAGCCGGGAGCCTCTCTGATTGCCAAAGCAAGCAAAGAACTCTAATCACGGTATTTTATTGATGGCAATAAACAGGATTGTGAAAGTGTAAGAAAGCTGATATTTATTAGCAAGAGAAAACTAAACTGGAAGATGCACATATGCGGTTAAGTTTATAAGTATTTGGACAAAGACACAATTTTTTATTATCTTTGCCTTTTTTACACCACCACAATGGATCAAGCAGTTAATATGGTTCAAGTCTAGGCTGTCAGCTACAATTCAAAGGGTTCTAACTGAAGTTCTGCATTAACCACGAGGTGCAAACCACATGTTAAGAACAGAAGGGTCAGATTAAACTTTACTGGAGTATAATCTAGTTACTGGAGACCAAGCTGAGGGCAGAAAGACTCAAGAAGAAGCAGCAACTGAAGCATCTTGAGGGAGGAAACGCAGCCTTAGGTGATCTCCAGGGGTTCTAGACTTCAGGCAGTCACTGACTGCAAAGGATTTTAATCTTAGTATTTAAAACAGTCCTTATATTTCATTTTGATATTGACTTGCTTAGATGTGGTAAAGTAGTTTTCCATAACCGTGGAAATAATTTTGCGATCGTCCACTTTAGTTGACTTCTGTGGTCTTTCAGGTTTTTCAGTGTTGCTGAATGCTTGCAGTGCATTTGTTCTTTTTAAGGTGGCCCAAATTATTAATTTGGTCATTGATTGATTGCTAAAGTTATTCCTATCTAAAAGGTTTATTTTGGTTTGGTAGTTTATTCATAAGAAAACCCGCAAAACCTGTTATTCATAAATGGCTAATGCAAAACTTTGACTAAATTAAAGCTGAAACTCTGTATTTCAGTCTCATATGGATTGTTCGATTTAAAAAAAAATCTGCTGTCAGCGTTCAAATATTCCTGGCTTTATCTGTGCCTCTCACTTCTGCTTCCCTCAGGCCGGGACAATGCATGTGAGAAAACGTCCTTCATGTTCCTGCGTAAGGAGCTGCCCGTACGGCTGGCCAACACCATGAGAGAGGTCAACCTTCTCCCCGATAAACTGCTTAGCCAGCCCTCTGTCAAACTCGTGCAAAAATGGTAAGACACTCCCTCCAGAAATGTTCTTTGTGCGCCTGCCAAAGGGCAGCCTTTATGGCAGCAGGACTTGTTTTAAGGTTTATTGCCATATTGTTAGTAAGCATGTGTAAAAGTTGCCTTTTGACCTCTGTCTGTTTGATCAGGTACATGCAGAGCTTTGTGGAGCTGCTCGATTACGAGAACAGAAAGCCAGAGGACCCTCATACTCTGAACGAGTGAGTGGATGTTAGCTGTATGAAAAATTAATAAGCACGCTGTATGTACAGTAAATAAAGCTTTACAACACCCAGCTGTTCTATACTTATGTCATTAAGATTAGAGTCCCTCTAACACTGCTAATCCTCTTAGTGCACATAGATCTCTGCTGACTGCTCAGGTAACACTGTATTTATACAAAAACAATGCCCGTCTGTTAAACAGCCATGTGTCACTGATAAACGCAGACAGGAATGTGCTTGGGTCTTTCTGTTTAGAGAACATGTTTCCAACAATTGTTCAGGGAGAATGAAATAACAATGCAGATCCTCATTCTTGTGCTGCGTTGTGCAGAGAAATCATGGTCACATTTAAAGTTCTGGCTTGTTCTTTGTGCACATATAAAATATGTTTCTTCTTTCATGTGATTTTTATTTTGGTTTGTTTTTTGTTTTTTAGTTTCCTGGAGCTTTTGATTGAGATCCGCAACCGCCACAACGATGTAGTTCCCACCATGGCTCAGGGGGTCATCGAGTACAAGGAGAAGTTCGGCTTTGACCCGTTCATCAGCAGCAACGTCCAGTATTTCCTGGACCGCTTTTACACCAACCGCATCTCGTTCCGCATGCTCATCAACCAGCACAGTGAGTCGCCGAAAATCCCCCAAAACATTTATGTCGTTTAGCCGTTGGGATCCGTCTGTGCAGCTGAAGTTTATATATCCACACGTCTGTGTTTCAGCACTCCTTTTTGGTAACGATACCAACCCAGCACATCCCAAACACATAGGCAGCATTGATCCGAACTGCAACGTAGCAGAAGTCGTCAATGGTAAGTTTGGGAGTTATTTAACATGACCGATTTAACCTGGTTTACTAAAAAGACAAATATTCTTCACCCTCAATAAACATGAAGCAATAATTTTGAGTAAAATGCAGCTGAAATATATAAAATTCAAGGTTTATTTGGTGAGATCCTGAGTCGTTATTAAGGAAAACTTGGTATGAACTGATTGTATACCAGTCCAGTAAAGTTTGTTAGGCCAGATTTCATAAAATGTTATATTTTGCACTGTAATTATGTAACAAAATGACACGGAAGCTTTACATGTAATCAAATTAGAGGCAGCATTTTGGGCATACAATTTGTTTTGTGTCTTCATCCTCCTAATGCCGTAATTCCTCATGATCATGCTCACTCAAGTCAGAGGGAATATTTTTCTATCTATGTTTGACTTATTTTGTTATACTGAGCAAATGTATTCATTCTTCTCACAGGAAGCGGGGATTAGCTATGTTTTATATCACATCGGCCGCTCTCTGCAGTGACACAAATCAAACAAAAGAGTATCAATCTTTGCTGAGCGGGGTGTTTACATAATGATAGTTTTAAAGGAATTCAGCAGCGTGGGTCTGGCGCTGCACTTTCAGTGACTCAGGAAGGGACAGAAGATGCATTAGTGACCTGTGAGCAGAAATGTGTGCCGTTCTGTGGTCTGACTTATGTTGTTTTGCCTCTTCCATCAGATGCTTACGACACCGCCAAGATGCTGTGCGAGAAGTACTACTCGGCCGCTCCCGAGCTCAAGATTGAGGAGTTTAACAGTAAGAATGCTTTGTGCTTTTGTGCATTTATGCAGTTTAAG
Source organism: Aulonocara stuartgranti (assembly GCF_965226115.1). Classification (NCBI taxonomy): domain Eukaryota; kingdom Metazoa; phylum Chordata; class Actinopteri; order Cichliformes; family Cichlidae; genus Aulonocara; species Aulonocara stuartgranti. The sequence continues at coordinate 27,976,790 of NC_138960.1, forward strand.
CAATCTCCTCTGCAATTAGTCACAGCACTGCAAAAACTACAACCATGTTACCCGGTCTTTTTAGAGCTTGTGGGCACAGATTGGGGCCAGATTTAGTCCTGTAATGATCCACCACCTCATTTACTTCAAAAGAAGCTGCTTTTTAGTGTGTGTTTAGTTTTCATGCTCCTTTTCTTTGCAGTGAAGGCTCCCAAAAGGCCCATCCAAGTGGTGTATGTGCCCTCTCATCTATTCCACATGTTATTTGAGCTCTTTAAGGTAGGCAGGCCAGTGTCAGTGCTCCTAACCTAACTGGCCCGGGTCTAATTAAATGCAATTAATCCGTAACAGGACTATAATTCTGTAAGGGCTGCTGCTGAGCTGAGTTAATAAACTCTTGGGGTGTTTGCAGAACTCCATGAGAGCCACAGTGGAGCTTCATGAGAACAGTAAAGAGGGATTACCACCAGTAAAGACAAAAGTCACTCTGGGTAAAGAGGATCTCTCGATAAAGGTAAATTTGACACACATTTGCATCATTAAAGTATTATTTAGAGGTGTTTTAGCTTTTATTGTCTTTAAGCTGTTCCATTTGTCCATTGTCCTTATCCTTTTGGTGTCTAGATCAGCGACAGAGGAGGAGGAGTCCCTCTCAGGAAGATAGACCGTCTTTTCAACTATATGTACTCCACTGCCCCGACACCGAGCCTGGAGCCAGGAGCTGTCCCACTGGTACCTGCAACCATATAATCGCATCAATATCGACCCTTGTGATCAAAAGCATCTTTTGGCTCCTGCGGGTTTTTTTTTTGTTTTTTTTTTATATGGTATGACTTTACATTAATTTTCTTTTTACTTTACAGGCTGGTTTTGGCTACGGTTTACCAATTTCCAGGCTGTATGCCCGATATTTCCAAGGGGATTTGAAGCTGTACTCTATGGAAGGAGTTGGCACGGATGCAGTCATCTATCTGAAGGTGAGCTATTCAAATTTGAGTGTTGCAAAGATCTGTAAGGCATGACACAGATTGGTGATGAATTAAAGGAAAAAAATGAACCCTTGACCTCTACAATGCCTCAGTTGTGCTGGTTGGGATTGAGTTGGCACAGTTTGGGATTATTTCCGCCCCTCCTGCTGTTCAAACTTTCCTATTCCAGGATTTTTCCCTACTGTTATTTCATGCATCACTTGTGTGATCATCTTATGGTTATTTGAACGGCACCTGAGATAGATTACTGGGGAAAAATGATACTCGGTGTTGTGTGCCGCATTTTGGTGTCTTGGGTTGTAACCTGCCATCAGTAAGAGCTGACAGCAAAGAGATGGAACTGGTTATGGTAAAAATAGGCGAAGCAAAAGTGAAATTAGAGTTGATGTCAGTCAGTGCCAGTAAGAGTTCTTTCTCTTATTTTTTTGGGACTGGGTTCATTAATCAGGCATGAAGCTGTCAAAAGAGTATGCAGAGACTTATAGGCTGGGATTTTAGCTTGAAGTTCAAGTCACGGGCTTTGCATCCAGGCAGCCATATACACAGCCAATCAGGTCATCACGAGTTCTACTAAATCTGTCAGGAGAATTGTAATTTCGATTGTGGATTCTGCCACAAAAGGTGATGTTCTGGGCAGATGGCCGAACTGTACTGTGGGGTTTTTGTGTGAGATGATTTCTTTGATGACTTTTAAATCGATACCATAGAAAAAGTCTTGAATGAGTTTACTGCAGCCAACTGCAGTCTCTGGCTTCAGTTTAGTCTTTAATAACTGACCGTTATGCTGTGCTGGGTTGAGGTCAGGTGTCTGACTTGGCTATTAAAGAATAGCTCACTTTTTTTGCCTTGAGAAACTCTTGGGATGCTTTTGCAGTTTGCTTTGATTCATTTACTCCATGAAACGAAGCTCCGTCAGCATTGAGCTGAATCTGAGCAGAGTATAGCCCCGTACACTTCACAGGTCATCCCAACACTCGTACCAGCAGTCACATTGTCAATAAACACCAGTGGCTGGCCCTGAACTACGGTGAGCCTCATGAACTTTTTCTTTTCTTCTTCCTTTTCTCTTCCCATCATTCTGGTACAAGCTTTTCTTGATTTCATCTGTCCAAAGATTTGTTGTTTCCAGATCTGTGCAGGTTGTTTAACCCAGCCCTCCTGTTCTTGAGTGCAGAGGTTTACATTTAGTTGCAACAACCTCTGTATTCAAGGCGCCTGTTGATTGTAGACTGTGATAATGATACGTCTACCTCCTCGAGTGCTCTTGACTTGGTTAGATGTTGCAAAGTTGTTTTTCTTACTCATGGAAATAATTCTGTTGTCATCCATGTCAGCTGTCTTCTGTGGTCTTTCAGGCCTTTTGATGATGACCAATGAATTTCTTCTGTTTAAGAATGTATCAGATTGTTGTACAACTGATTGTGGATGTTTGTCATGGAGTAACAAGAGAACAGGCTTCACCTGAAAACTACCTGCCTGTCAAATGTCCAGTTATTTTTAAGACTGAAAATTTGGTGCTGTGGTTCCTCATCAGTAAATGCAATACTTTGGTTAAATCCATTGAACTAAAGCTGAAAGTCTTCATTTCAATCAGTCAAATACTGTAAAAATATCTGGTGTATAGCTTGATACCTATGAACTAGGGGTGCAACGATTCATTCACGGTTCGGTTCGATACTTTGGTGTCACGGTTCGATATTTTTTCGATGCAAAAAATGTTCATGCCTTTTTAATTTGTCATTTATTAAAATTATAAATGTATATTTTAACTCAAAAGTACGGTTTTTAAATGTAATGTTGCTGAAACAACAAAATAAAAAATCTATCTGATTGAGGAATCACTCATCTTTGGAAAAGAGAGTTTATTACAGAGAAATGGTTCTTTCCAAAATAAATGCTTGTTGTTTTTGTCTGCTTCCACTTGTCTTTGCACTAGGATGATGTCGGTGTAAATGTGCAGTGATATTCGTTGTGTTCCCACTAGTGCTGTCAGCGTTAATTTCGTTAAAATGACGTTAACGCCATAACGCAGCAAATCGCCGTTAATGAGTGTTGGACGGCCTCAACACGTTAACAAGCTAACTGCGCTAATGCACTAGTTCCCACCAATTGAGCGTTGCGTGGCACATCCGACATACTGTTTTACTTTTGTCCATGACGAGCTTACCATCAGGGTCATGCTTCACATGAAGATCAAAATAGTTCCAAAGGCCAGATCTGAATGAGGGTGGGGGAGGCTCAATTTGCCATATTGCAACGAGCTTAGCTTCTGTCTTGCTAGCTTGCGCTGCGCTCAGTGGATTTGCACTCGAAAGTGCAGCCTAGGCGGAGTAGTCGAACGCAGATTCACTGAGCGCTCAACACAGACAGCATCGTCAGAAGAAAAGTTGATAAAATAAATAAAAAATGTTGTATTGGTCGATACATATGCGTACCGAACCGAAAGCACTGTATCGAACGGTTCAATATCGATACGAGCATTGTTGCACCCCTACTATGAACATCAAGGTGCTAATGAAAAAATCAACCTAGTAGTTCACGTTTCAGTATATTCGCTGGCCTATGCTGGTACTGCAAGCTGGTATTTGACTGTGATGGAGTAAATGTGGTGTTAATTGCGAGCGGTGTGTTAACTGTGGACAGATTGAGGCTGACTTGACCGATTTTAACTACATGCTGTATGTATGTATGTAGGCTGATGTTCTGCAAAATATGTGTATCTGTAACCTAGGCACCCCCCCCCCCCCCCAAATAAAAAGTGTGATGATTAAGCCAGAAGATGAGTAGCTTAGTTAAGCATAAAACTTTAAGCAGTGTAAACACCTTGCATATCACTTTTCAAATATTAAGATTTCTTAGACTCATCACTTTATTACCTACAAAACTGTATAGAAGCTGGAAGCCACCAGAAACAGTGTTCAAAGTCTTCATGCTGAGCTAAGCTAATCATCTCCAGCTTCACGGTTATTTAGACCCATCCAACTCTTGGCAAGTAATAAAAACAATGATAATAACTCCTCTAATAAAGATAAGTCAAAGTTGCTTTTCCTTGACTTGGATGTCTTGTTTCTTTATTTAAAGGCTCTGTCCAGTGAGTCCTTTGAGCGTCTGCCTGTCTTCAACAAGTCGGCGTGGAGGCATTATAAGACGAGCCCCGAGGCGGACGATTGGAGCAACCCCAGCAAAGAGCCACGTGATGCCAGCAAGTCCAAATACAAAGCCAACAGATAACTCTGCCCAGCTCGCTAGCAAAGCCTTCCCCAGGGAGCCAAAATGCCGGCACTCTGCATAGAGCATGCACGATGAAATGTTGCCCTTGGGTAAAACGCCTGGGTTAGGATTAGACCTGCTTTCACATTCCAGTCGCTAAAGGTTCTGAAAGGATGGATGTCCTCCACTCATATCGGTACCCAATGGCAATGGCCTTCATCAGCGTAGCTTTCACTGTCGTGGCTTCACCACTGGCTGTAAGACGAGGTTTAAAAGACCCCCAGTGTCCGACCCCTTTAAAAATATCTGGTTACTCTCGTGAACCTTTACAAAGATGAACTTCATTTCTTCAAGTTTACTTTCTAGCAGTACTGCCATCTCTTCCTCTGTCTCACTCACATTGGCCTGCTGCTGACTAGGCTACTGCTCTGTGCAGCTGAATAAGCTCCCCTCCCCCTGCTGATTGAGTGTCTTTCTCAGTAAACGCTCGTGTTCTGTTTCTTTCTCGCCACACACAGGCAGAGTCAGGAGAAAGGGGTTAGTTTGAGTGCAAGTTAGAATAGGAGGAGGTTTTACTTCCTTCCTTTCGGATACACTCTTCACTGAACGCACAATTAGGTCGGTGTGCCCTTGGCATAGAGACTTGTTTTGGCTGCCCTGCGTTTTTAGCTTGGGAAATAGGAACCAATGGATGAAGCATACACTTTATTCTTAAAGCTTCTAAAAGTCATGTTTTTATTTAATGAAAAAGACAGCGAGCCTTACTTCTGGTAACATATGGCATATTTATTGTTTTTAAAAAGCCCGCCTTTGAAGGCTGGAACTTGAAGAGCATTTAAAAGGGACGATGTTAGAAGTGAAAAGTTGAGTGTTTTTTTACTCAACTTTGTTTAGCTTTACGCTTAGAGGATAACCAGCCACCTGCAGACCATTAACAAATGGTACTAACCCTCATCAAATATATTTGCTCTTTGTCCTGATTTAACAACTACTAACAGACAAATGGAGCATCTCTCGGATGCTTAGGAAATGAGTTGTGTATTCACTGTGATTCAAATGATAGTAGCATCATCATTATTACTTTTTTATCTTTTCCAATGATCATAAGAGACTTTGCTTGAGTAGCCACGATGCACTCGCATAATCTGAATTGCTCATCAATAAATCGTAATTAAGTTTTTTGGGGTTTTTTTTAGTCAGTTTGTCCTCTCAGCAAAACACCGGATGGAGGAAAACGCAGGGTTGCAGTAGGAGTACTGCAGTCGTGTCATTTTTCAGCCACACCAGCACCATGTATTGCTTAGGAAAAAAAAACCCTTGCTAAATGCGATGGATCTGCTGGGATCACACTTGGACTATTTAAAAAAAAAAAAAAAAAAAAAAGTGGGATTACAGCTTTTATTTCGACACTTCCTATTTCGTCCTGCCAGCACGCCAAGGTGGATAAGCAACTTGCTCGCATCTTTGCCCTTTTTTATTCCTAACAATGCTTCATCGGGTCAGCGTGTATCTATTTTGTGGTACTACTAATCCTCATAGTCTTCTGAGTTTGAACAAAGTTTTGCTTTTTTTATGTGCTTTTGCTTTTTTTTAACTTTAGTGAAAATAACTGAATTAGAAGCTAAATGTAAGAGAAGATACTTGACAGGCTTTTAGTTTATTTGTACAATTGTGCACAATTTCCCTTGGCTTTTTTTGTCTTTTGGCACTGACACGTGATTGCTTTTAATTCATCTTTTAGTGATTTGTAAGTTTTTAACTTGATTTTCTTTCCTTATTTATACAATAGGAAGTCATGTGGCACACACAGTTGAGGGTTTGGATAAGTCGGCAGAGGAAAATGTGGTCAAAGAAGCAGAGTCTCCAGGGCACTGAAAGTTGTGCATCAATCCATCCACTTTTTTTTTCTCTTTTTTTTTTTTTTTTTTTTTTTTTTTGAGGCTGCTGAAAAAGACCAAAACTTAAATGAGTCATGGCTCAAACCTGGATTTATTTAAAGCAAATGTTGGGAGATTTTCGCAAATACGAAGAGACTTATTTTTCTCATGTCATTTAGCTTCACCTGACGTGTAAAGAGAGAAACTCGGTGTGGAAACCGACATATTAACCATCAGATTTCATCACTGCCAATTCCTTTGTGACCTGCAAGTGTGGCTGATACCCTGTGAATAACCTACCTTAGAGGATGAGCTGCATTATAGGTTAGTGGTTGATGTGTAGGCCAGTGTGGTCCTGTTGTTGACCAGTCACCTAAAAACCACATCTTGATCAAAGTTATACTTCCAGTTTCCATCATTTATTGAAATGAAGATCTTCTACTTGTAGTAGTTTACTGTTTAAAGACCTTCTATGTGGTAAGAGTATTTTAGAAAATCATAAGCATGTATGTATGCATGCATGTATATACTGTACATGCAGCCAGTGTGGAGTGATGAGTGTATTTTCCAGCCTACTGTACATCCAGCTTAAATACTGCATTTGGAGTCTCCTGGATAAGAGGTGGCCGTGCAACATCAACTTGAGTACACCAAAAAAAAAGTTTTACAATGGTCTTATAATGTGATTCAGCATGAGATGAACTTCCAATACCAACTGTCAAACATTACAATAAAAGAGATTTGCTGTTGTGTGTAATCGCTGTGTTCAGTTTTTATCCACGCTGTGACCAGATCGGGGTTTTTTTTCCACAGTGTTGAAACATTCTGGTCCACACCACATACGGCGCAATTATGCATGATTACATTAAACAGTTCATATCCTGCAACAGTATTTCAATCAGTTTGTGATCTGGACTTTGACTTATTCTTTTCGTTTTCAGCCATTCTGTTGTAGAATTGCTGCTGTGCTTGAGATTGTTATCCTGTAGCATGACCCAGTTAGAGTCCAGCTTTAACTGACTGAAAGGTGACCTCACATTTGACTCTATAATAGTTTGGTTTACAGATGAATTCATGGTCTGCTTAGTGACTGGAAGGTGTCCTGGTCCTGTGGCTGTAAAATAAGCCCTAATCATTACCGCACCACCACCGTGCTGACAGCTGTGTTTGGGTTTCTCTGCTTATTATGGGAAAAATCCAGAGGTCTTGTGGTTTGTTCAAATGCAGCTTTGCAAGCCTGAGCTGTGCGGTGTTCTTTATATAGAGAAAACCCCTCCAGACCAAAAAAACTGCTGAAACCTCTGCTTTCACACTTACTTATCCTTCTAATTGTTGTGGAAGGTGGAAATAATGATACAGTCTAATAGGTTGTATCTTGTTTCACATACGTAATTTTTTAAAACAGCTAAGGATTGGATTATTTTTATGTCCTGATATTTGAAAAAGTAGAAGTGAAAGACTCCATACCTTCTTTTTCACATGACCACTACCTACACCAGTTTCCATATATGTGTGCTATTGGGGTTTTATATTGTTTTTAATATCAAACTAAAGTGTAACAGTGTAGGAAATACCACACAGACCGTCACTGGAGTTTAACAGTGTTCTTTGCACATTTCCCACTAATTCAACTCTTTATTTGCACAAAGTTGAGTCAGCTATTGAACTAAAGTCATTCCCCCCCCAGTCTCTATTGACCTTTATCTTTTTAGCGTCAATTAAAAAGTCTAAAAGTCTGCTTCATATTCTGTTATACATTTTTTTTTTCTTTTATTCACATTTTGATTCATTTGAACATTAAAATAAATAATAAAAAAAAGACACACATTCCCAAATTTTGTTCATATAGTGCAGATTAACATGTAGTGCGTACAGGACATTAAGATCTCTACGTTGCATTATAGGGTACTTACTGTGTTGTTGGGGTGGAAGAGAGGTCTGCTCAGATGTGAGCAACGTACATTTCTAATCATCGCAGCGAGAACAGCGCTATGTTCAAGCCTGACGATTCACCCGCTGAGCTTTAATATTTTTGAGATATTTCAAGTATCGTCAGAGTTTGTCAGGTTTTTGTGGACGGCTGACATCAGATCCCAAAGAGCCAAAGAAATCTCTGCTAAACATGAAAAAAGACTTAAAAAATGACATGGCTTTTTTTTTTAATGGTGAAAATCCACAAGTGCTTCCTTTAACAGGTGAGACGCAACCTTTTATATGGCTAGATGTGAGAGTGATAACATTACCTCTTTGTGGAGTCTAAAAAATGCAATTTACATTCAAGAGGTTAATAAACAAAGGCTCTATTTTTTCTATTTCATCAAACTATTTGTTGCATGAAGCCTCAAGGATTGGATTTTGTGTCTCTTTTACAATCAGCAAAAAAAACCCAAAAATGTGATCTTTAAAAGTTGTGTTTATGTCTTTTTTTCTGTATCTTGATGGGTTTTGCTTAGGATTTTTTGCACATATCATCTGCATTTCAGAAACTTGACAATATACGTTCTTCTTCTGGGCTCCTGCAGAGAATTTCATATGAATATCTTAGAAGTAACTTGTGATTAGTGAATTTCAATGTGATCATTTTTGTGAACACGGTCTAAAACAGCAAAGGCCGTGCGTTATCCAAGCATCGCCTCAGCTACTCTTAGGGTTCGCAGGGGTCTGTCGTTTAAATTCTGTTTAACTAGCACAAAATTACACAAAATGAATGAAACCAGTTTCAGTGTAGACGATATGTAGAACTGAATGTAAGACGAGGTGTTTCTGTAAGTCTGTGCCTACTCACGCATAGCTATCACACCAGTTACAAGAAAACTAGGCATCGTGAAGAGAAAATGATAATCTCACATAATAAGACAAAAAAACAAAACTGATGATATTATAAGCAAGCTGTTTGACAGTCTCTATCAGTGCTGGACAGTCAAAGATGCTGCACGGGATTTCTGTCCTTACAAAATCTGACACTGTGTCCTCATCTTCTTCCTTCCTCTTCCTCCTGTCTGCTTGGTTGCCCAGAAACAACAGAGACAGTGATGGCTTCTTAGCTCTGCAGCTCAGATTCCCCATGATCACCGTCTGCATTGCATATTTGCAACATCCTTGAGGGTAACTGTTTTTCAGTTTGTCAGCCAGTGTTTGGAGGAGTGTGTGCATGTGTTTGTGAGTGAGGTGTGCTTGCGTGTGAGTGTGCGCGTGCGCGGGTTGGTGTGACCGTCTACTTCTCGTCTTCATCCCCTTCGCTCATGCTGCTTATAGAGGCAGACGCTCCTTTTGGGGAGGTGGGGGGCGAGGGCCGCGCGTTGTGCCAGCGGGCGGGGGGAGACGGGGGAGAGGGTGAGCGCAGGGGGGAAAGTTCGCGGGGGGGGCTATTGCTGGGCGACTCTCTGGGAGACAGAGCGTAGGAGAGCATTCGACCACTGCGCTCCTGAAACACTTGTTTCTGCACAGAGAGGGGAAAGAAGATTGAAATGTTAGGAAATCAGATCACCTGAGAAAACTGAATGTGACGGGGCGCGCTCTGTGGCGCCGCTGCGGGGAGGCTGACACACCAGAGCTGCATCGGCTCATCACGCCTCCCCTGCAGCGGCGCCACAGACTGGGCCCAACCACACTGGACTTGTTATCACATCAAAGTACAAGCGACAGGGAATAAAACTTGAAAATGTGTCAAAGACATTCCAGTGACCAAACGATATTAAGTATTTTAAAGTTTTTTCTATATTTAGTAAGCGTTGACATTGCATTGCATAGTTACTTACCCATGTCCCATCAGGTCCAAATAATTCTAGGAAGTTTCCGATGAATTCTCTGGATTTTTCTTCCCATTTCTGAATGAGGTCGTGACTCTTCTCCTCCACGCGGTAAACAAAATGCTTGCTCTTTTCCTCAACTGTGCGAACTTTCTCCTTCATCCGATCCACTTGGTTCTGTAGCCGGTACTTCTTCTCCTGAAGGCACAAAATATTGCGGATAATTGCCACGTTTTTGGAGAACCAGAACCTAAATCAAAAATTGTGAATGTTGTAAATAGGAAGCATATGTCTGAGGTCAGTTTTCAACACCGCAGCTTTGTAGTCACATCGCAAATTAAGCTCCATACAACTGTGATGCACAATATCCAAAGACCTGTTACTTTCTCAAAAGAAGAAAATCAGCTTTTTTTCACATTAATCTGTGCTAAGCTGATGTTTAGAAATACAACACAGTGCAGTAAAATGTTCTCACATTGATGTAGCTGACATTAAGCTCCTTGGCCGTGTAGCCACGTTGAAGGTTGCGTCGGGCGTAGACGTCATAGTCTCTGACAATTCTCGTAATCAGGTCAGAGGTGGAGATTCCTTCTGTGCGTTGCGTGGGTACAAACATCCCTAATATACACACACACACAGCAGGTATGTTTTATGGTGGAAAACACAGTTATTTTATGTCCTTTTAATCATCAGACACTGACCTGCCTCCTTGATGTGTTTGTAAACGTCCTCACTTCCTGCTGAGGAGTATGGAATATCATCATGAGCCACAAAATCGATCTGAGGAACAATCAAAGGACACGCACTGTTGGCACACACAAAAGTGAACGTGCAGCAGAGGTCTTTCAAGGGCAAAATATGCATGCTTAAAGTTAGACATGGCATGGTTATGAACACATCATTGCACACAGAATTTCAGGGTGATAGTCACAAGCGTCTCATCATTAGAGGTCTCCTAAATAGTAAAGAAAATTTCCTTACTCACAGCATAGCATCCTCCTCAAATACTTTACTCACTAGCTACAGGTATTAGGTCACAGGTGACAGGTTTGTATAAGTGGATGTGTGCAATACATATAGTAAATTTACTAATACTTCTACTCGAAGCACTCGAGCTTCATTCACCCGTTTACACACATTCACATAGCGCGTTTGTTCTCTTCCTCTAAGCATTTCATTCGTACACTCTGACAGATGCACTGATGGGGAGTTGGGGTTCAGTATTTGCTCCCTGGGGATCAAACTACATCCCACATCATGAAGACCCTGGAAAGGCTCATCCTGGACCAGCTGCGACCCATAGTAAGACCACATCTGGATCCCCTTCAGTTCGCTTATCAGCCTCGTCTCGGAACAGAGGACGCCATCATCTACCTGCTCAATCGTGTCTACACCCATCTGGACCAGCCGGCGAGCACTGTGAGGGTCATGTTTTTTGACTTTTCCAGTGCTTTCAACACCATCAGGCCGACCCTCCTGGGTGATAAGTTAGCAGCGATGCAGGTGGATGCTTCTCTGGTGTCCTGGATTGTTGATTACCTGACAGGAAGACCACAATATGTACGTCTCCCACAGTGTGTGTCTGACAAGGTGATTAGCAACACAGGGGCACCACAGGGGACTGTCCTCTCCCCCTTCCTCTTCACCCTCTACACCACAGACTTCAGCCACTGCACAGAGACCTGCCATCTTCAGAAGTTTTCTGATGACTCTGCGGTGGTTGGATGCATCAGCAGGGATGATGAGACAGAGTACCGGGCTGTGGTCGACTCCTTTGTCACGTGGTGTGAGCAGAATCATCTGCAGCTCAACGTGGCAAAGACCAAGGAACTGATCGTGGACTTCAGGAAGACCAGGAAACACTTGACCCCTGTTTCAATCCAGGGGGTCAGTGTTGACATTGTGGAGGACTATAAATACCTTGGAGTACACATTGACAATAAACTGGACTGGGCTAAAAACACCACAGCACTTTACAGGAAGGGCCAGAGTCGTCTCTATTTTTTGAGGCGACTGAGGTCCTTCAACATCTGCCAGAAAATGCTGAGGATTTTCTATGAGTCTGTTGTGGCCAGTGCGATCCTCTATGCTGTTGCATGCTGGGGGAGCAGGCTGAGGGTCGCAGATGCCAACAGACTTAATAAACTGATCCGTAAGGCCAGCAATGTTGTGGGGATGGAGCTGGACTCCCTCAAGGTGGTGTCGGAGAGGCGGATGCTGTCCAAGATAAAGACAATGTTGGATAACACCTCCCACCCACTCCTTGACATGCTGGTCAGTCACAGGAGCTCGTTCAGTGAGAGACTGAGATTACCGAAAAGCACCACTGAACGACACAGGAAATCATTCCTGCCTGTGGCCATCTCCCTGTACAACGCATCCACTTAACACACTGTTTGCTGCTACAACTACACATGTTTCTTTTCCAAATATTTATTTATAAGTGACTTATGTATGTATGTATGTATGTATGTATGTATATATATGTATATATTGTACTATTCTTAGTTAGCGTATTGTCTGTCTTGTCTTAATGTTGGTTTAAAATGGAGCACTGTAACAAAAAATAATTTCCCCCAGGGATCAATAAAGTATTCTGATTCTGATTCTGATTCTGATATCAAAGCACAGCAGCATTAAAGGAGCTAAACTAGATTAGACTAGATCTGAGTGAAATATAATTGAATTTAATAGCAAAACTAAACTAAAATAAACTTAATTGCTAACACTGCCTGCACCATTGACTGAATGTGAGCAGGTAAGTTTCTTTCAGGTAACTTCACCCTGAAACCACAAACTTTAAAGCCCAAGGAACTGTCAAGATCCTAATTTTGAGCAACAAGTGTCTCAAAACTTAGCCGATTAGTGAACAAAATATTTCATCCACTTTAAAGCTTATATAGTTCAAACCCCCGCCTCCCACACACACACACACACACACACACACACACACACACCTTGTGTTTCTCAAGGAACTCAGGCGTGAGAGTCCAGGGTGCATCTCTCAAGACCTCATCGACATAGCGGCAGTGTCTCAGCGCCTCGTAACGTTCGTGCTCCGTCATGACCGTGAAGCCCTTGTACTTGTGGGTTAGTTCATCACTGCACACTGTTTTAAGAGCACAGCAGCGACATACATAAAACTCGTGTGAGGTGTGGTGATTAAATAACAAATCTGGACAGGTGAAACCGTACCAGTGTGGTCTGTCTTACCTCCTACTATGAGGTAGGTGTTTGGAAAGAGATTCTTGGCCTGCATGAGAGCACGAGCGTGTCCAGAGTGGAATAGGTCAAAGATGCCATCTGCGTAGACTCTGACTGGCCGGTCCACTGAAAATACAGAAACACAAAAACAGTACAACATCACGGGAACAGGTAAGCATAAGTGAAGTGGTGTGCTGTTAGAGTAACAGTGGATATAGCCTCGAGTCAAACACAGAAACAGAGAATACTTACAGTACTTTTGCACAGCTTCATCTGGAGCCACAGAGACTCATTTAAACATTTTTAAATGTTTCCGAGCATGATCAAATTGGCAGTGCTTTTGGAGTCAAAGGATTTTTTTCCTCTTTATCGTTTTCTGACTGTTTTTCACCAGCTTTGGATTCGACTAGGGTCAGCATCACTGCTGGTAGCATGAGCCAACACCTGGACCCAACAGCGGTTGCACAGGTTGTCCAACTCCTCCAGGATTGCACATCAGTGGGTGCCATTGTCAGAAGGTTTGGTGTCTCCCAGCACGGCCTCAATAGCACGCAGGAGATACCAGGAGACAGACAGTTATTCTAGAAGAGCTGGACAGGGCTCGGTATCTGCTCCTTAGTGCAGAAGGAACAGGATGAGCACTGACCCAAAGAAATGACCTCCAGCAGGCCACTGGTGTGAGTACAAGCTACTGAGTACCATAGTGAGTTGGTGCAATTAAACTTCAGCAAAATTGACTAGCCTCCTGCTTTCATTCCTAAACCATTACACAGTCCACATCAATGTAGATATCCAGCATGATTTTTTCTAATGTGTTTTCAAAGCGTTACAATAATTTGTTTGAGCAGTTTATAGCCATACCTTTTTAAATAACATGCTAACAGACAGAAAGACAAAGACAAAAGAAAGAAAGAGACTCTTTTGTGGAAGTAATGAGTGTAGTTGAACTGCCAGCAAGTTACTGCAATATGTAGTTAAACCCCTACATTAATTACAAGTTCAGTCGTCCCCAGCAGTGGTGGTGACATGAAAAGGACCAGTAATGACTTGCCCATTTCAGTCCAATTATCTTGTAAAAACACATGCTATTATCTCACATACTATAATTAATGTAGCAGTGCAAGTACAAGAATACATGGGAAGTGGCAGCTGTAAAAATGGCAACAGCAGACAACAACACATTTAGTGGAAGGAGTTAGCACAGAACTAGTGGTGGTAATGACATCAGGGGTAAGAGTGTAGTAGCTGCTCTGAGAGTTCATAGTACAAACACTTGGAACAGAACCATTAGTTGCAAGAGCAATAGGAGCTGTAGCAGTGGTGGTAGTAGTAGTAGAAAAAGAAGTGATTGTGATAGAGTAGTGCAGTAGGAGATGTTGCAGATGAATGCTGTAAATGGAAAACATCAAAGCTGGGAGAAGACTGTGCGCAAGACAGGAGGATACCAAACAGCAGGAGGTCTACCTGGGGTGCCTTTGCAGGCCTGAGCAATGGTGAGCTTCTCATGAGGCGCGCGACAGTCACAGCTGGTCTCATTGGCAAAGATGGCAGGCTCCGTGAGAGTCTGGGACAGAGAGTGACCAGGTTAAACAGAGAATGAACGAGGGAGACTGATGATAGTTACTTCAGCATCCAAAAGCATTGCAGAGAAACACACTCATCTATCACTTCAGCTATGCACAGCATGCCTCCTTTTTCACGCCCTTCCCCACTTACTGTAACCTCCATTAAGTTATTGATCATAGCTGATTTCTGCGCTCTATTGGGACAGCAGCGCATGAAACAGACAGCGCTGCACTCAGTGTTATCGATCAGTCAGTGTGTGCGGGCAGACATTTACCTTTTCGCAAACCTGTGTGTGCATTGACATGACGGCACAGATAGATAAAGAGTAGAGCTACTGATTCAAAAACCTCCCAGGAAAAATGCAAAACAAGAAGAGCACTTGTGCAGCAAACTCAACAAGGTGAGGAGAGTTATCACTAGGAAAGGAAGCACAGGTGAGATATGGGTGCCTGTTAGCGTGTGTCAAAGCTACATCAAGGTTAAAGTGTTGCAGCACGCCTGAAAATGTGTCTTTTCGTGCCATCTGTTAACTGCAGGAGAAACGCTGAATCTCATTCACACAGATAAAAGGGACCTGGAGTCAGCACAGAACAGAAAGCCGTGGGAGTGTGAGAGGAGGAAGAAAGGATGGAGACAGATTCAGCCTCTTTGGAATAAACAGGCACCTGACGTCAACATGTATCCTCCAGGAGCAGCAACCGGCCTGGCATGGAGACAAACCAGTAAACGTGACACAGAGAAGGTGAGTCGGAGGGGGTTTTAAAAAGGTAAATAGATTTTTTTTAAAAAGAAAACACAGAGCTAGAGGGCAGATTCTATTTGCATATATGTATGCATCAGTAGTCCATTATAATGAAGGGAAAAATGATGCCAAATATTTTATATTGACCTTAAAACAGTACCTCACTGCCATAAATCAAAAAAGAAACATGCCGCTATTGTTTACTGAATTTTTATTACCAACCTCGAATTTGAGTAACAAATCAAGACCCACCTCGGTATCCTTATGAACCTTTCTCATTATACCCTTTAACAGACAGCTTATAAACTCTTGTGCCACTTAATGCATTGGTCAAAATTTCCAGTTAGGTATCTCAAAACTTTGATTGCTTAGAAGTCAGTAAGTTGACATTTTGAGACACCTGACTCAAAATGTCAACATTTATCCCTGCTGACTGATAGTGACCAGAAAGGTGGAACCAAAGACAGAATGCAGGAGAGAGTTCATGAACTGCAAAAGCAAGCTTTAGTGGCAGCTATCCAAGTTCAAAACACAAGAAACTAAAATAAGCAAACAGATGATGTGATAAAAGATGAAAGAAAGACAGAAAACTGACAAATAATGAGAAACAGGGGGAGAGGCACACAGGGGAACACAGTCAGCAACAGGTAAAAATCATTAGGGAAGGCAGACAGGAAGCAAAACAAAAGAAAACAATTTTCAAAGTAAAAGCCGGTAATGATTTAAAGAGGCTGAGAGATACCAACAGTAACACTTAGCAAGATGACAGAGAGAAGGGAGCGGAGAGGGACCAAGGCATAAACACAGAAATGCAACAGAGAGAAGCACAAAAAGAAACACCAGAAATGTGCTAATAAACCAATAATAGAACCAAAACAACTTCTATTAAAAACTCTAAGACAGGGGTAAGCAACTCCAGGCCTCGAGTGCCGGTGTCCTGCAGGTTTTAGATGTATCCTTGATTCAACACAACTGATTTAATGGCTAAATTACCTCCTCAACATGTCTTGAAGTTCTCCAAAGGCCTGGTAATGAACTAAGCATTTGATTCAGGTGAGTTGCCTACCCCTGCTCTAAGATAATAAAATAAAATAAAACAGCTACACACTTAACACCACCACAACTAAGACTTGTAATATCCTAGAATTATAAAAGAAACAAACAGAACCTCGAACTTAAACACATTAAGTAAAGAACTCAAAACAAGTATCGAAGGCAAACAGTAGACAGTTAGATCCTGACTGGTCCTGTCTCAGTATTAGAGATAAGTAAGTAATTTTGCCACCTTTGTGCCACATGAATGCATGCTTGTACTTCTCTAACTTTGGAAATGCACATGGCTGGATCATAGATGAATATTTGTTTTCCCAAAAAGGAGTTCAAATTGCACATGTATAAGCTGCACAGTATAGCCTGCCTATGTGCAACAGCTGTGCTTTGTGGTCATTTCTTTTGTCCTGTCTTCCTCCCCTCACCACCAACCGGCCCCTCCCTGTGCGTGGTTCTGCCAGAGGTTTCTTCCTGTTAAATATACGTTTTTCCTTCCCACTGCCACCAAGTGCTTCCTCATAGAGGGTCATCTGATTGTTGGGTTTTCTCTGTATTATTGTAGGCTCTTTACATTACAATATAAAGCATCTTGAGGCGACTGTTGTTGTGATTTGGTGCTATACAAATAAAACTGAGCTGAATTGAATTTCTGTATTATGTGAGCTTCATCAAATGATTACATTGAGTTTAAGGAAAGAAGGAAAGGTTTCCAATACATACTGTGTCAACAAAAACGAAAGTTTTCCTTGGACATTTTGGCACAATATGAATGAATTTACGCAGGTAATACATTAAATCACAGTGTGGACTAGCCCCTCAAAGTACTTTTTCCATCCTTTATCATCCCTTCACTCATAAGTACCTTTCCATCTCTATCCTTGAGCTTCCTAACCTGCTGCACATCCTTTCCAGCTTGATCTCTCTGCTTAGCCAATCAATACAAGTCCTTTTCCTTCCTTAGTGTCCAGCCTCACATAGAACTCACTACAAGCCTTTTCCTTTGCCTCTTCTATTATCTACACATAGCCTCCCAGTAGTCCTGCCTACTGTCTTCATCAATCTGACAATCTAACTTTTGCTTTGCTAACCTCTTCCTTTAAATGCTTTCCTATACTTCCTCATTCCACTGCACTTACAGACAACACTACAGCCAGGAGGTGTTGGTTAAAAGTGTTTATTAGAGCTTAAAAGTGAATACATGCATAACTCCTAATATGCACTATGATCCAGAAAGCATTAAGTTTAAAAGGTTTATCACAATGTGCTCTTTCTGTACTAGATTGCAATTTTTTTTAAGATAAAGCAAAAGAGGACCAACCTGCATGCACAATCTTACCCTAATGAACATTTTGCTGTTCGTCATGTTAAACAATCCTACCTGTCATAAACTGACCCACCAATTTCCAATTCAAGGACATTAGAGTTAAATCAGGGCTGCAACAGAACTGGAGGAGCAACCTCATCACCTGTGATTCACCTATGGCCCAGGAAGAACAGAGCTCCACCATCTGAACACAGCAGATGGTAAAGACTGAAAACCAAGTGACCAGAGGTACAGGCACCTGACCTATCAGAGCAGGCGCTCAGTAATGCCCACTCTGGCACAAGCAAAGAACATCTGGCATAAGAAGGATTAAGGCTGGGGGGAAAGAGAGAGCCACAGGGACATGGGACATGAGACTAACAATGAGATTGGCTCTCAAGAAGAAAAAATGGCTTGATGGAGTGGAGACAGAGGTGAGGAAAAGGCAAAATGGAGAGTTTTTAGGAGCATTAAAGCCAGAAATCACACCAGGGTGAGCAATCATCAAAAAGATAGAAGAGATAAGAAAGAGGAGGCTCTGTAATCCTCGCTGCAGCATTTTCGCCCTCAGCAGGACGTTCATGCTATGTTGGCTACCGTACGGACCCCTTCCCTCCTTTGGCAACACACTCAGAAACACCCACACACACACTGTCCACTCAGCACTCTAAGCATATCCCACAGCCACATGCTGAGGGGATCTGTTTCATAACAGGACCCTTTGTCTCCCTCTCTGTCACACACACTCTGTGCGCAATGGAAGACGAGAAAACGCACACAGGCGCGGATGCCCTACCGTTCGGGGATGAGGGCAGGTGTGTTCAAGCTCCTCCATTATTCCCAAAGACTCATGGGATGCAGCTGTGGTCCCTCTGATATGTGACTCAGCATCAGTGAAACGATGCCTCTCCTCACCACTCTGTCTCCTTCCTCTGTTCCCCCGCCCACTCTCCGCTCTGCCTCTCTGTCTGTCCTCTCCTCCTCATCTGATCCTCTCTGCTGCAGAGACGCAGACTCATGGCAGAGGCCTCACTCTGACTATTTTTTGGAATAAAAAAATCTGCCTTCCGCGTTTTAATAGCAATTTAAAAAGCGCCAAGCGCCGTCTGTTAAAACACAGTTATATTCCCGTTAGTCTTGCGCCATATTAAAGCTTTAACATAAAACACTTCTCCGAGTTAAAAGGCTTTTAACCCTGTCTGCTCAGGGGTGCCCCTTTAGGGTATACGGGGAAACACCAGAGCACTCTTCTTTTGATTGCTTGACTCTATGTTGAAATCCTCACATGGGAAAACATATTTGGCACGACCTGTCTGTTTATTACTGTGTACTAACAAATGAGCACAGATTCAACCCAAAACAGTGAGGAGATGAATTAAGAGATCACACTGGCATCTTTTCACGAGCCGCGAGTGAATCTGTGTCTGCGTAAACGATCTCTGCGCGCTGAGGAGCTTTCTCCATGGCGACGGAAAAGAGGAGAGAGAGCTCCATGAGGTAGCCAATGAGAGAGGACCGCCAGTATACCCGGTGAGGATTGGTTGAGCAGGCCATAGCACCATCAGTGAAAAATGGCACTGAGTGGCACCGTTATCCGCCAAACACTGATTTAAATAGATGTATGTGGGTTTTCACGTGTCTAGTGTATGTGCTTATCTTTGTGTGAGATTTGTAAACAAACACGATTGTGGGAAAGAAGAAGCTAAAAAAAACTGTGCTGACTAGTTTAGTATCCCTCATTGCATAACTTAAGGTAGACCAAGCACCTATAAAGTACAGCAGTGCATTTGACTGTAATATGACCGTCGTATTTTAATATTTGGAGCATTTTCTTTAGGGTTAGATTCCGACCACTCACAAAAGTTTACCCTCCAAGCTAACGGGCAAAACTTACCCCCGCAAATCCTCACCAAAAAGAAGAAGAAAAAAAGTCAACAAATGGAATAGGCATATAAATTGCGCATAAAGGAACAATTATTTTAATGTCTATATAGGGATGTCTTACCTTTAGAGATCCTCTTCTGCGACAAAAAGGCGCGACAGGTGCGCAAGAGGAATGCGCTCTGACGCGTCGTTGTTTCACCATGGCGGAACAAACAAAATATCACAATCAGACTCACTTTTTCTCTGCTTTGCTCTTTATAAAGTGAGTGAGCTGCGCAGCGGCAAAAGTGCAGCAGAGCAACAGCAAGCTGTTTGTCTACTCTGACCAAAGGACGCATCAGCTGCTCAGCGCTGATGAGCAGCGACAACTGTGGGCCATAGTCGATATAGCAGAGCTTACGGTAGACTTCCTCAGATTTGTACCTCAGCAAACGGCCTAATTCATGCAATCTGCAACTTCTTACCCTAATGAGAACAAGTGGAAAAAGCGTAATGTTGTAAAGACAAAAATAAGATGAATACTACAAAGAGCGTTTCTAACCTGGAGTGTACTGTGCAGTCCTCCGGAACCTGGCGGAGTAATCACTGTCTTTTAATGTATAGAAAGCCAAAATAAGCTGTGTGAATGAAGGACAAAACACGCTTTGTGTTCTCATTATTGGACGCACTGTGTCTCTGTGGCCCCAATCTGGGACAGGAATCTATTGTCCTCTCCATGGACCGGTTTGGTTGCTGTGGAAACCAGCTTCACTGGGGTAGCCAGGCTTTGAAAAACAGGGCAAAATAATGGCCCCAGTTCTAAAAATCCCCGGATTTATAGAATGGTTTAAAAGTTTTTTGTTTTATAAATTTATATTGTTCTTGTTTTGTTTCTTTTAGTCAAATTGCGATGCAATTTTATTAAATAAAAAGAAATAAAAAGTCACTATAAACTCGTTTGAACCTCATACAATATTTAGGCTAATATCATATAAATTGACTTTTTGAGACCACTTTTGACAAATTTTTTGCTCAGAAACTTTCTCTGATTTGCATTTTAAACTTCTTTAAGTTACATAAACGTGGTTTCTGTGTAAATTCTGAAAACGGTCGAAATTGTGAATATATTTTCAGCGCATGCTCTGTTTGCCACATCGCGCCAGACCTCAGTAATCACACACACTTACCTGCCAGATAAATGTAATCAGGTAAAAAGGGGAGAAGATAGGGTGCAGCCCGTAGGGATTGTACAACACTGCCACCTTGCGGACAGAGGTGAGATAGCGTGCCAGTTTATTGGTTGGGCGCTCTGTCGTCACTTCCGACATATGACTTTCCCCGGGAAGACGATTTGGCGCGAGCTGTTCTGTTGTTGTGTTGACCTGCCATAACCGTACGAATAAATAAGACAAAACCCCCACTTCTCCCCATGGCTCCAGTGTCAAACCCTGAGAAAGACATGGACGCTCCGGACGGCGGTGAGTTTTGGACCTCGCACTTCTGTTTTTGTTGACTTTTGGCGACATTGCGGTGGCAAAGCGAAGAAGCTAGCTGACACGTTAGCTAGTTCAGATTATGTTAATACGCCTGCTATCAGGCTTCGCTCATTAACACCCAAAGTGCCCACCGTTGTCTGCTTGCCAGCGTTTTCCACTGTAAAAGGAGTATTATTAAGGTTCAAGCAGGAGGACATGAAGGTAGCTACCAGAAGAGCGTTGATGCAAAGGTCTGTTAACTTCTGTGGCGCTTCGAGAACGACAAAAATCTATATAATGACCACCAGTAAGTCTGCAGACGTTTAAATTGAATGATAAAAGAAACACAGGGGTCAGGTCGATCTGGCATGTGTGTATTATATGTTTGAAGAAACGAGTCAAATGGCCCTTCCTCATACTGCGTTGTCTTGACCCTCTCCTCAGACGATGGAAGTGAAGCCTGTGGTTTGGCGAAGACTCGCTCCAGACGGGAGAAACGGGAGAAGGTGGGGAGGAAGTCCGCACTGGAACAGCTCAAAAAGGCTAAGATGGGAGAGAAGATCAAGTATGAGGTATGAAAGGCAGCCATATCACTGGTTCCTGGTTTAAGGTGTGTGAAGAATGTGTTAAATTGCATCAAACACCTGTTTTAACTGCGTCACTGTGGCTTAATAAACAAAGCTGGTTAAGTCTCTCCATACTTCCTTTTACAGCATCTGTTTTTCACTCATTAAAATGATTCATGCTTTTCTCTATCCTAGGATGCTGTATGCAGGTGTCATTTCACAGTAGTACACCTGTGTTTTAACCAGTGTTGTGTTTTTCAGGTGAAGGAGTTCAGCAGTGTGTATGAGGAGGTGGACGAGGATGAGTACTCAAAGATGGTACGAGAGAGGCAAGAGGATGACTGGATTATTGATGATGGTTAGTGTCAGTTACCTCAGCCTGCTGTAGGAATATTTATACTGTGCCAACGTCACAATTGTTTTATTACCTCTCCTTTTTTTTTCTTTTTTTGCCAGATGGAACAGGATACGTGGAGGATGGACGAGAAATCTTTGACGATGATTTGGATGATGATGTAGTGGAAGACAAAAGGGGTAAACACAAGGAGTTGATCACATTTTCTGGAGTAAGTTGTCCAGATCAGGTGCATGAATAGGTTTTGTTTGTTTTATCAGGAAAAGGAGGCGCCAAAGGAGCTGACTCAAGGAAGAATGTGAAGAAATCTGTCGTAGCCAAACCCAACAGCATTAAGAGCCTATTCATGAACAGCAACGTCAAGAGGCCTGCTGAGGTATGTGTTTGTTAGCATCTTTGATTTGCTTCTGTGAAAAATGCCCCGTGCAGTCTACATGTAATGATTTCTGTGCCTGCATGGTGCTTTGGATATTCCAGTCAATGTAAAGCTTAACAACATCCAGCTTTTTTATTTTTATTTTTTATTTTTTATTTTTATTTTTTGTCGTTATGCATTTGTCAGATGTTTTTGTACTTTTGTCTCTTACAGAAAGATGTGGATCTGTCCAAAGATGACCTGTTAGGGGATATCTTACAGGACCTGCACTCTGAGGTTGGTAATTCTTCATTTAAACATGTGACAGTAGTCTGTAGCAAGGCGTTTTCATCTATTAACCACACTTGTGATTACACATACTATTCTAAAATCTGCAATGTTTTATTATGTTTCTTTTCTCACCATTTTTACTTTTCTCCTGTTTGGGCATGATGACATATTCCCTTCTACTTTTTTTTTCTTTTAAAGGCTGTAATTTCTTTCTTTTGGTGTCTTAGCCTTTGTTAATATGGCTTTAAAATATGCTCCGTCTTTCCAGAAACCAGCTCTTCTGACCCCGCCACCTGTGGTGACTCTAAAGAAAAAGAAATCTGTGGGATCACCCATGAATCCCTTCTCTATCAAACCTCAGTTGCCAAAGGTAACTCACTCCACCCTCCTAATCAAAGCATATTGATTAGCTCTTTAGACATGTTTATAAAGTGGCTTACCTGAAATTATAACGAATCATCATCCCTTTGATAGCAGGACTCACCCTCAGCTGCTGGGGTAAAGGCAAAAGTGATTCGAACGCCACCATCACACTCTGCCCCCAGGTCATCAGTCCGTCCTCCTTCGTCCACATCTGCTTCTCTTGTGGCAAAGCAGAAGGTAAAAGTGGAAGAGCTGAATGAAGAAGACAAGAACGAAGAAGAAGGTAATGAAGATAGTTTCTAATCTCTTGCCTTTTTTTTTTTTTTTTTTTTGCTTTGTGAAAAGTTTATGCACTAACTTTACATTTTAACATGTTCCTCAGTGAATGATGCCATGGCATTTGATGAGATGGACTTTGATGAACCGATGGAGGTTGGCCTTGAGGAGGAGGCCCCTGTAGTGAAAGACGATGCGGAGTCTAAACATGAAGTAGCAGCAGTGACTGCAGTCAAAGTTGAGGCCAAAGGTGAACCTCAGGATCCAGTCCTCATGTGAGTTTTTCATGCCTTTAGTTCAGCCTCATTTTATTTCCCATAGTTGTAGTTCTATGGGTTGTGCTAAAATTGCTGTCTTTCAGTCCCGAGGAAACGAAGCAAGGACAAGGAAAATATAAAATGCATATAGCAAAATTAACCCGGTGCTTATGTGAGTCAATTTAAATGCCATTTAAACAGGTGTTTACTCCTGTGGCATCTGTTCCTCCCGTGTTTTACCTGCACATGCCGGTGTTTCTAAAGGAATTCGAAAAGCTAAATGCGATGGCTGATTATTGCATTATGAAAATGACTGCAATTCAGTTCACTTCAGTGGTTCACAAATGTATCTGGGTCAAACAGCAGGGCTCCATACATTAAAGAAGAAGACAAAACATGTCACTCTTCTGTGTCACACCTGCAGTCAATCCCCCACAAAACATTGCTGGACTCATTAAGGTCTGAAATGATTGTAGCTTTGAGTAACTCCAGATTAAAAATAAAGATCTAAGCCGTCTTGTTGTGTTGTTAACTTGCAGGAAGTCAAAAATGAATTCCCCAGCAAGTGAGCAGCATTTAAAGTTGTTCACACTTGCTTTTAAAAACGTGGGAGTCTTGTGTTGCCTGATTATATATTGACTGCGTTGTGCAGTCACTTTGATGATTGCAGGTGCAGTTAGCATGACCCACAGAACTAATTATGTTCTTAAACTGGAATAGTTCACATATGAGCAGATGGGTTTTTAGCAGTTTCTTTGCTGTGTTCCTTGTCAAGGTCCAGCAGAATTGGAAGCTCTTGGGGACAAGAGGAGGAGGGCGGAGGTAACGACGCTCCGGCCGAGGTGCAGGTCGATTCCAGCCAACTTCCTCTGGTGGAGGGCCCGGACGGGGAGCAGGTTTTCCGCTTTTATTGGTTGGATGCTTTCGAAGACCCATACAACCAACCAGGTGGGTCCCATTTTCACCCACTGTGAGGATAAAATACAATGCGGTTACGTTTACTGTTTTTAAAAAAATCATGGGCAGGTTTGTAGAGCTCACCCTGATATGTGAATTTAAATGAAAGGTGTGGTGTACCTGTTTGGAAAAGTGTGGATTGAGTCTGCAAAGTCTCATGTCAGCTGCTGTGTTAGCATCAAGAACATTGAGCGGACCATGTACCTCCTACCTCGCGAATATGTAAGTTTCATCTGTCGAAAAATGAATTACCTGTGAAAGTAGAAAGCTATGTGATTGTGTTGTTTAACTATGATTGAGTTAAGTAGTATTTATATTTGTTTTCCACTACACAATATTAGCAATTGAATATATGGAACTATATTTGTTGGAATCTAAAAAGTGAGATGTAAGTTTTATACAGAAATATCTACTGATTAAAAGTCTAATTAGTGTTTGTATTGCATTTAACAGAAGACAAACCCCAGGACCGGGGAGGTGTCCAACACTCCAGTAGGGATGATGGATGTGTACCAAGAGTTCAACGAGCTCTCTGAGAAGTTTAAGATCATGAAGTTCAAGTCCAAGGTCTGATTAGACTGTAAAGTGTGAATGTAGTCATGTTTTTAGCTTGTGTTTGATTTCTTTTTCTTGTCCTACAGAAAGTGGAGAAGAACTATGCGTTTGAAATTCCTGACGTGCCCACTCAGTGCGAGTACCTGGAAGTCAGATATTCTGTGAGCAGACTTGTATATATGCTATTCCCTCATTGTCCTCGCTTTATCCAGCTCTTTATGTTTAGATAAGCTTTAATCCTTTGGGAAATATTGTTTCGCAGGCTGAGTTCCCCTCGCTGCCTTCTGACCTCAAGGGGGCGACCTTTTCCCACATTTTTGGAACCAACACATCCAGTCTGGAGCACTTTCTCCTCAGCAGGAAGATTAAAGGCCCTTGCTGGTTGGATATCAAGTCACCACGTGAGTAGGAGATGTAGACTTTTACTAAGTTTAACTTTATCTGTTGGAATTTTGCAAAAAAATTCAGATGACATGTTAAACTTAGTCTCTAAACTTCACTGTGTCAATGTTAGAGCTAATGAGCCAGCCGGTCAGCTGGTGTAAGGTGGAGGCGCTCTCTCTGAGGAGTGATTTAATCACAGTCGTCAAAGATCTCCCACCTCCACCACTCACTGTCATGTCCATCAGTCTCAAGACTGTCCAGAACCCTAAAACTCACCAAAATGAGGTCAGAACACACACGATCAAATATCCTGCCGGATACTGCGATTTTATGCTTTTTGCAAACAGACTGAAATACTAAAGAAGTGAGGACTCAATGCAGTCATTTTCCCCTGCAGATTGTGTCTCTAGCTGCGCTTATACACTATCGCTTCCACATGGATAAATCTCCTCCTCAGCCTCCGTACCAGACTCATTTCTGCGGTGAGTTTTTTCATGGCGTCGCACATGAGAATGTAGTCTTTGTATGCATAGTTATTTATTGCTGTTTATTTTAACAATCCCCAGCCTTAACGTGTAAAACAAAATGTCATTTAAGAAGTAAAACCAAAGACTAAATGAGTGGGCTTGTCATTTTATTATTTGTCTTCTCAGTTATCAGTAGACCAGCTGACTGCATCTTTCCTTATGATTTCAACGAGGCTGTGAGAAAGAAGGTGAGCGCGTATCCAGATGTAAACCTCAGCGTGTTGGCACTCATTCATAAACTGCAGCTTTAAACATGCATACTAACGTTTAGTGCACAAATCTGGGATTCATCATCTTCTGGATGTTGTCCGTACTCTGCCTGTGGGACATTCCTGTCTATTTTTCCTCTGTTAATATACAGTACAGGTCACTTCGGACGAATATTTGCACAACGGGGTGCAACATGCTTCTTTTTTGTCCAGCATGTTAACAGTTTTCCTTTTGTTAATCACCATGTTCATTGGACACTTACGGATGTCTTAGTTGATTTTGACAATTCATATTAGCAAGCATTGGAGTTCCTCTTGTTTTTGCTCCATTCATCATACTGGACTCTACTAGAACAAGCTTCACCTTCTGCTGTGCCAGTTATTTGTTTTAATTTTTTATTTTTCTATCGATGGTCTGTTATCAGTAGCGCATCGCTGCTATTGAGCGCGTTTAGGAAATTTCATTCTGCACAATGCAGGGAACAGCTGTGACTGGCAAACACAAGCGTATCCGTGGTTATTTAGGGAGCGCTTGATTTGCTTTTTGTTTTATTTGTGTAGCACGCATTTCCAGTATCACTCATTGAAGTCTGGGAAGCCAAAATAGTGAATGTGATTAAAATTCAGTTAATTTTGCTGCTTTACATGGAACTTGAATAGAAGAAGCAGGGTGCTGTATTTTAGTGAAGACACTGACGGTGTGACTCTCTCTGTTAGAATGGGAAGGTGGAGATCGCTTCTACAGAGAGGACTCTGCTCGGCTTCTTCCTGGCCAAGATGCACAAGATTGACCCTGATGTGCTGGTGGTGAGTAGGAGACGTTGAGATTGTGATAATGATTTTTAATTGGGTTTAAAGTTATTGTTTTGTCTCTGGCTAAAAACACTGTTTTCTGTAGGGTCATGACATCTTTGGATTTGACTTGGAAGTTCTTCTCCAGCGCATCAATGTGTGTAAGGTTCCCCATTGGTCAAAAATTGGACGCCTCAGGAGGTCCAATATGCCCAAATTAGGGGTAAGGAAACAAATTTGCTGAGAATGTTTTCTTCAAATGTACTAGAAAGAAAGAAAAAAGAAAAAAAGAAGCTTTATGTTCTGTCGTGCTGGTGCTTTTGAATCCGCAGGGTCGTAGTGCCTTTGCAGAGAAGAACGCCACCTGTGGCCGTCTGGTTTGTGACGTGGAGATCTCAGCCAAAGAGCTGATTCGCTGTAAAAGTTATCATCTGACTGAACTCACTGCTCAGGTGCTGAAGACGGAAAGAATCACAGTCCCACAAGAAGACATTAAAAACCTCTACAGGTAAATACATGTAAAGGGTAATTTCACCAAAAACACAGGATAAGAAGTACAAGTCATTTCTTTTGTATTATTCATCTATAAAGTTTCTACATGTTATTTCTTCGCTCACAAATCAATGTGGGAAATAATATGTGTACATTAATATATATATATATGAATATGTGTGTCAGTGACTCTCCTCACCTCCTGTACCTGTTGGAGTTGACATGGACAGACGCCAAGTTGATCCTCCTGATCATGTGTGAGCTCAACGTGCTGCCACTCGCCCTGCAGATCACCAGTATTGCTGGAAACGTCATGGTAATGCCGACAATGCTGCTCTTTCTTTAACATAATTTAACATGCACAATGATCTTATAGTTTGGCTGAGCCACAAAACTCAAATTGACAGTTTGCAGCATACCAGAGTATTAACAGTCAATTAGTCACATACTTATAATTATTTATTTATTATTTTATTTATTCATATAGCACATTTAATTATAACAGGAACATTGACCAAAGTGCTGTACAAGAATACAAAATACCTATTAAAATAACCTATAATATTGATACCAAACATCAAATATGAATTAACAAATAACTCTCATGCTGTATTAAAAGCCAGTAAATAAAAATGTTTTTTAAGATAAGATTGAAAAAGATTGACAGCAGGAGCCTGTCTGATGTGTAGGGGTAAATTAATCCACAGCTTAGGCGCTACGATTGCAAATGCTCGATCGCCTCTGTGAACCAGCCTCGACCTCGGTATGGCTAAAAGCAAAAGACCCCTTGATCTAAGAGACCTAAAGGGTGCATAAGGCTGCAAGAGGTCAGACAAATACCTGGGAGCCTGTCCATTCAGGGCTTTGTAAGTCAACAATAAAAATTTTTTAAAGTAATTCTGAAGTGGTGAGGGAGCCAATGAAGAGAGGCAAGCACCGGGGAAATATGTTCACATCTTTTAGTACGTGTCAGAAGATGAGCTGCAGCATTCTGGACCAACTGCAGTCTTGTCAGGCAGGTCTGGCTAACTCCAGCGGAGTTGCATTAGTGCAGCTGGGATGTAATAAAAGCATGAATCGCCAAAAAATGATCTCACCTTAGATAACAGCCTCAGTTTGAAGAAAGACCACTGTACAACTGAGCTAATCTGTTTTTCAAAGGTGAAATTGCTGTCAAATATAACCCCAATATTTTTGGCATGCAATTTAATAAAAGGCTAAAGACTGTGCAGGTTAAAATGGGAGGTGCTGGGATTGCCACTTGGTCCAAAAATTATCACTTCGGTTTTGTTCTCATTGAAGTTAAGGAAGTTTGAGGCCAACCGGGATTTAACTTCACCGAGACACTGAAGTAAGGGTTCTAGTAATGCAGTCTCTCTCAGCTGATCAAGAAAAGCATAACAAGTCTAAGCCACAATAGCAATATCATCATCTGACATTTTGGTTTTAGGTTTCTCACACAAGTTTCCACACTTATTGTTTATTCCTTGGACTCCATATTTTTAAAAGTGATGCAATTCAGCCAATTTCCAAAAAGATGATTCTGTTCATCTTCAGTTTCAGCTGACTGCAGGTTTCTCCAACCTTATAAACAATGCATTTGCATAATGAATGAACCCAGCACCACTGATAGAAGACCTCAAGACTGATCTGTAGAAGTCACTTGGATGAGTGTCGAAGCGTTTCTCCCACTGAAAACACAGTCAAGATAAACAATCAACTTTTTTGAGATTTCCTTACCTACAGTATATGATTGAGCGTGCATCAAGACAAATGCAGATAATTATTTAGTAAGCAGGCTGAAGGTGACGCTGGCTTTATGGACAAAAAACACCAAAATTAGATAAGCTACTGAAGTGGGTCATGTCAGTAGCACTGTATGGGAACAGCCACAGTCATTTAAGCTGTATCGTTATGAGTCTGCATGGCGTTAATGTCAGGGCTGTGTGCTGTGGGTCTGGGTAAGATGTTGATATTTTTATGCTGGATTGTCATGTGCTTTCTGTATCTTGGTATTTTCTGCAAAGGCAACAGGTGAGATGTTGAAAGCAGCTTTATTCAAACAGAGTGCTCATTTCAAAAAGCATAAAATTTAATTGTAGGGTCGTATTTTAAAGCAGTTGGTTTCAGGAGCTACAGTTTTACATATTTGTGTTGGAAATGATAACTGTTTCACTGAGTTTTCAATTAATTCATTTTTTACGAGTTTCTTGATATCATAAATTTAGCATTTAGTACCAATAACAGAATTACATGACCTTTGGTATCCAGCTTGATTCAGCTAAAATAGCAAACATGTATTTCAGGGCGATCACACCGTAGTCTTTCTGCCTTTCTGATTATTGAGTTGAGGCAGATTTACAGTGACTATAGACCAACTGATATCCAATATTTTAGCTTTTTTTTAAGAGCGATTAAAAATATGACATTCGAATTTATCGGCTAATATATAATTTTTTTTTCCTTTTGTCTTTTGGACACACAATACAGTAAACAGACTTCCCACTCCCAACGTTTGTTATTTTTACTTGTTTATTTACTCATTTCCGTTTTACTGAGCTCTGCTTGGATCAGCTCTTCGGTCCAAATGTGTGTGTTTCCAACAGGGAAGTTGCAGTGTGCCCTCTGGTGGGCAGATTATACAATGTCAGCACTCGTAACATGGGTTGACGGGTTTTTCTCCAATCTTTTATCTACTTTTTAAAATTTTTATAATGCTGATATCAGTAAAAACAACTAAAAATGCTGTCACAATCCACTCACACTTGTCTGACAAAGACATCAGTTTTACTTCACAAAACTATTATTCTTTCAAACTTCTGCCTTCATTCATTCGTGTTTTTAACCGACTTGTTTCAAGTCCAAACCAACATGTTTTCCCATTTTCTTTGAGGCAAAAAAAAAAAATCCTTTTTTGACATCTTGTTCTGGAAGCTCTAATCGCCGTATGTGACAGAAAATGTCCTGGAAAATGAGTTTTTCTCCCTGCTTTGTCTCTGCAGTCTCGTACTCTGATGGGAGGCCGCTCTGAGAGGAACGAGTTCCTGCTGCTTCATGCCTTCCACGAGAAAGACTACATCGTCCCTGACAAACCTTCTTTCAAAAAAGCACAGCTCGAGACGGTGAAGATGCAGCCAAATAACACACGCAGCTGAATTTTTGTTTTTTCCAAATTAGTTAATTGAAATAAAGCTCCTTCTATTTTTTTCTTTTTTTTCCAGGCTGAAGGCGAAGATGATGTGGATGCAGGCAAAGGCAAGAGGAAGAAGAAGGCAGCCTATGCTGGAGGTTTGGTGCTGGATCCTAAAGTTGGTAAGCACTGGGCATGTCTAAAAAAAATGTATTTACTCACCTTGTTTTTTCATGTTTACGCAATTATTTTAACTCTCTTCTTCTCATTTTTAGGTTTCTATGATAAGTTTGTGCTGCTGCTTGACTTCAACAGTCTGTATCCTTCAATCATCCAAGAGTTCAACATCTGCTTCACCACCGTGCAGAGGGAGGCTCAGAACTCCCAGAAGAAGAAAGAGGTAGTGTTCAAAAACTGGTCACAAGTTGTGTTTATAGGTTGAGCCTGTTGTCCAGCTACGTTAATGCTAAATGCTTCGGATTCGAGATTCAATTCATTTACACACTTTTGACTTGTGTTTTCATGGCAACAGGTGGATGACCCAGAGGAAATTCCCGAGATTCCAGATCCTAACCTAGAAATGGGAATCCTGCCCAAGGAAATCAGGAAGCTGGTTGAACGGCGTAAGCAGGTCAAAGGGCTCATGAAACAGCAAGACATCAACCCAGATCTCTACCTGCAGGTACACACGTGAACACACACTAGCGGTAGGGGTGGTATTTGTGAGCTGGTGTCAGAATAGAACAGAGAAGCTTTATTGTTATTGCATGTGACGTCTTTCGTGAATGAAAAGTCTTTTTTCCATTGGTACCTACTCGGATCGACTCACCACGGTTTTCCATTAGGTCATAGTACCTGGTACCCCCTGCTCTGACAAGGGCTCCAAAGCGATCCGAGCAGGTAGGGCTGCTCAATTAATCGAATTTTAATCACGATTACGATCTGGGCTTTCAACGATCATTAAAAATGACTGAGCCGATTATTAGCCCCTCCCTCATTTATCCGCGACACCTTAAAGGCCGGTCCGTGAAAATATCCAGTTGTTAAGTGATGACGTGACGTATCCTACTTCCGGGTCTAAAGTAGTCTGCGTTTAATATGGCTTTTGTGTTGTTAACATGTTTAATGTTATGTATTTTCTTCTATTTAATCTCAAAAAGCTCCTAAAACAGTCAGTGATCACTGTTGACCTCCCTCGGCTTTTATTACCGCTAATCATTTATTTAAGCTCAGTTTTTAAAACCTTAGGATGTAACTACAGCCCAGCCCATGCAGCAGTATATGAATGACTAACCTCGTATTGTGGATGGATTATCTCAGTTGTTCTCCTGGCTGAAGTTTGGTCCTTTTACAGCATCCTGCCATGCGATTACATTTGTTCCTGACCACCGAGAACACTCACGTTAACTTTTATCGAGTGGAAAAAAAGTTAGCTTGTTTATATTATGCTAACATAGCTGTGTCGCTAGCGGTCACGTAGCACATCATTATATACCAGCTAGCCCAACTTCAGTAACCCTACAAACGTCACTGCTGTTTAGTTTTCTGTCTTCATTTATGCTGGAAGTGATAGCAGAGCTGTACGTTTTAATTTGTTTCCAAAACCCCGCAGTCAGGACATGCTATATTGTATTTAGATAGAAGCTAGCGAGCTAACTCCCTGCTAACTTCTAACTCCGTTAAATGTCATAAATTCCGTTTTCATGGATGCCTGGATGTTAAACTCAATTGTTACACCTGGTAGAGCAGAACGCTGATCATTTTATTAAAGATGAAAGACTTTAGACAGTTTTTCAACTCTCAGTAATGCCATAGTGATCGTTTGATATATGGACCTGCAGCGGAGTTTAGACCCAGACACGGCTAGTGACGTCAGACTGAACAACCGGATTGTCGGGCATAAACCGGTCCGTGGCGCAAAAAAGGTTGGAGACCGCTGATTAAGAAGACCCGAGGGAAGCTCGGAAAGCTAAGCAGAAGTTATTTGGAGAGTGACTGCCGTTGGTTGAAAAGAGAGTTTAAAAAAAAAAAACTTCAGTGGTGTTGCACACTATTTTATATTATTTTTTTAAAGTCATTGTTAACCCTTTAAAGCCGGTCAGAGCAGCACGCTCCGTTTTGCGTAACTATTTTTAAATCCCTGTAGAACCTGAACCGTGTAAGCTAGCGCAATAATTTGTTTTGCATATGAAACCGGAGGAGTTGTACTTACATCTTATGCCATCAGCTTGTCCTCGGTCACGGTTTCCTTCCACATAAAGCTTTGCAAAAATTGCATAAAAAGCGCTTGCAGGAACAAAAACATAATATTCCAGAAACACGCTTTGCCGTTCCTATCAGCTGTTCGTAACACTTCCCACAGTGAAATGAGGCACATGCTGTTTTCTTTGCAAATTTGCATCATAGGATTGTTTTTTGTTTTTCCTGCAGTATATAAAAATTGGTGTATCTCCAAAATAAAACTATGAAGACACTCAAAATAAATTTCCTGTGGTGGGAAACTATTTTTTGCAACTTTATTGTATTTAAAGTTTTGAGGGATAAACCTCTTAAATTTCTCCAAGTAGAAATATATGTAAACAAAACAAAAGCGATTTTCAATTTCTTTTGTAGTTTATTGCACTTTTTTGCAATTTATGTAATTACTATGGACTTAATGCATACATATTATTAAAATATGGGCTATAACAGTTGTATTGATGTATAGCAACTTGAAATGCTCCCACAAATGGCACTACAGCATGTAAAAAAAAATAAAAATAATATAAGCTCTGGTGGACTTGGTTCCATAGTAGGTCTTAAAGGGTTAAATAAATATCGTCAAATAATCGTGATTATCATTTTTGCCATAATCGAGCAGCCCTACGAGCAGGTACTGAAATGTGACGTCATCAGACTTGTAAACAAGACGCCACTGATCAGCCAATCAGTGGCGTCTTGTTTACGAAATCCCAGCAACGAGGGAAATGGCTACAAGAAACAACGCTGTGGTCCCCAAGTCGGACGAAAAGTCACAGACGGAGCAGCAGGTTTATCGTCGCCTCGATGTCCACCTTTGTTATAGCGTTCGTGTCGCATACTAATTACGTCACGGGATGCTCAGACGTGTTGCTATAACAACAACCAAGCACATTGGGTGGTATTCAATTGTTATGCAAAACCAGACTATCCGAGTCAAGCCCTGGCAAGTCGATCCGAGTAGGTACTAATGGAAAGACGGCTAAAGTTGCACACATACTCAATAAATGAAAAACAATATGTAATAATATATAAAAATCAGTGCAGTGTATAAAACAGTGTACCTAAGAAATGGCAGAAACTTAGATGAGACTGATGGAAAGCGCCACACCATATCATATCGGATTAATTAAATCTGTTGTTGAATATTTTGCTGCGCTGCACTCATTTTAGCCGGTTTTCCCATTGGAATATTTTTGTCCCTCAGTACGACATCCGTCAGAAGGCTCTGAAGCTGACTGCTAACAGTATGTACGGTTGCCTGGGATTCAGCTACAGCCGCTTTTACGCCAAGCCACTTGCTGCCCTGGTTACACACAAGGGTAGGGAGGTGAGTACACAAACACACTGCTGACTTTAAAGGCTATGTGGACCTCGAGCGTTTTAGCTGTAAAGCTTTGTTTTTAGAGCAGTATCTGGATCTATAAAAGGCACCAAATACACTGAGACTGATTAAATACAAGTTTATCCTACTTTCTTTTGAAAAGTGTAAAGAACAGTCCAACGTTCATCCACAAGAGGGCACTGCTACATTATATTCAGCACTGTGCAACACTCCTTACTCTGGCCTATTTTCTTTGACTTGTCATTTGTTTTCTGCTTTATCCTGACTCACATTTGTTTCTACAAATGTCTTTGTTTCTCCCACACCCTGTGCCCTTTTCTGTCTCCCAAATATGATTACATCTTCAATTTCATTTAGTCAGAATAAGAGACTTTCCTTATTTTCGGTGATATCAGTGACACTATGCAAGTATTTTCCAAGAACAGAATGCCACGGGCACTCTTGAATCTAACACTCTCCATTTAAAGTCTCATTGTGTAAGCACTTCTTTCAACACACAAATGGAATGACAGTGGCATGCACGCTCAATAAATTGGTGCAAAGATGCATGTGTACTGCATGACATAAACAGCTAAAGCTGGTATTGTAACTGAACACCCCACACACACACACGAGCACACACACACTCACACTCTCCCACTATGTCAGTGGTAGTACTCATGTTCATTTAATGAGCTCTAACAGTACAAGTCCTCAGCAGAGGCATCAGGCTTTGCCTCAGGGGAGTCCTTCATTAAGATCCCCTTACACACTCATTGTGCTCCCTAATAGAGGGCAGGGCAGTAACTCACTGTGCGTGTTTGTTATTTTGTCAGTCCGTTTGGGCCTCCAGTCATGCTTGTTGTTCAGCTGACAGAGCTACATTGTTAAAGTTGTGTATTGGATTTGCTGCTGCAGGTGGGAGTTTCTGTCCCTCAACACTTCACCGCTTATATCTTGTAGTTCGTATTTATCAACAGCCTGAGGTAGATGGGTTCATTTACATTTGTACCTCCTGCTTGCTTTACATAATCCGGGAAGCATCACCATTCTCGTGTAAGGAGTAGACTAGATTTCCATTATTCGAAGGCTTTGCTCTTGCCCGTGTTGCTAGATTTAGAAGCCCTAATTTAATCATGTGGAATAGACTTACAGCTAGCAGCTATTTTCACAACCTTTCTTGTTGATTTATTTGTTGTATAAAAACTGAAACCTCAAAGTTATTTATCACAGGAGGGCCAGAAATCCAAATTTAGTTGGAGAAAATGCTGACACAGATGTCACCATTAGTGAGTCACATTAAGATAGTTATATGCTACACCTTCAAGCTGATCACTCTGCTGGTGCCTGGAAGTAAGAAGGTTTCACTAGAACAGATTCGATTGGGTACATTGAGAATACAGATACTGATGTCCAATGTCCCTGAAGCAAAAGGGAGTTCGCATCATACATAATGGGATTATACATATCTAACCAAGGCTGTATTAAAAACCTGTGAAGCATAAGTGGTGTAACAGTAAAATGATGCAGCTGGAGCTCTTTTGTAATGGTGGGACTGGAAGGATGTGAAATTGTCCTTGCTTTTGAAAAAGTCTAACAACAACTGATGTGTATATAAAAGATGTTTTGTTTTTGTTTTTTGTGCTTCATGAACAAAACATTTTCATCATGTCCGCACAGAAATGGAGCATTTTTGTTGCCCATTATCCATAGCATGTTAACAGGATTACCATTAAGAGCTAAGCAGACATCATCCCAATCTATATCTGAATCTGGGACTCCTTTGCCCCCATGTGGAGCTCACACTGACGGTGGCGAGTCCTTGTTACGGTCAGTATAAAAGATGGAGGTAGCTACAGCGATTGGTTTCTGAAGCCTTGAAGAGTGTTTTCATTTCAAATGCAGGTTTATTTTTGTTTTTTATCCTGAAGCTATGCCCATATTTAATACTGTTTGTGGTACTTTGTGTAGATGGCTGTATCCTCAGTGTTGAGAAGAGGGCAGGGTGTAGATTAGGTTTGGTCGACTGACCCGTTTGCCACGGAATATCGAACCGTCCTCGAGGCCTGGTGCGAGTCATGCGCGTCTGCCCCAGGCTTCTTCCACCCGTCCTATCAAAATAAAGCATAAAAACATAAATTACTGTTATTGAAGAGTCGCTTGGTTACCTGATTTTTACCTGATTATCTGTTGCAGTTACTCCTCAATGAAATGATTATTCCTTAATTAGTATTATTAATAATTATTACTCTAATTAGTATGTTCAGCGGTAAATGGGCTTGTTCTTATGTAGCGCTTTTCTACTCTACTCAAAGCGTTTTATACAACACGCCTCAGTCACCCCAGCACTTTTTTCTTCCTAAGTGGTGCTTTCTAACATTCACATTTTCATGAACGCATCAGAGGAGCAACTTGAGGTTCTGTATCTTACTTAGACATGCAGATGGGAGCAGCCAGGCATTGAACGGCCCACCTTTCAGTTAGTAAAGTCCCTACATCCTGAGCTACAGCCACCCAAGTATGAAGTCAACCTCCAAGCATCACAATGTGACACAAATACATTTGCCAGGATCAAATACCTTACTACTCTACAGTTATCCTTACACAGTTGCTGAACATTATAAGCCTTTATACAGAAGGTTATACTGGTGGTATGTCTCATTAGACTGCATTGGGTTTATCAAGGTGTACTTAATAATGTGTCAGCTGAGTGTTTATACTAATAGTGATTCAGATGCTTTGCAGGTTTGTTGGAAACTAAAATTTCCTCCAAAGTTTTCTAAAACTTCTCAAGTTGTCCTGTGTGGCGAGGAGGCTGTAAGCAAATTGGATGTAGGACTTCAGTACACTACAGAGAGACGTGCGTCAAAAAGGTCATCAGTCAGTGTGCGGTGTACACACACGTACCTCGGCTTGCTGATGAAGCAGGAGATCCCACTTCACACAATCTTAGTGTTTTGTTTACTTTGTATCTATGATCCTACCACAACTCTATTTATATAGCAGCTTGTGTGTTTGGAGAGCGCGTGGCTTCAGCACCAGCCTGCTGATAATAAGGCAACATGCTGTGGAAGATATTCTTTGAAATTTACTTTTTGTCAGTTTTACTTGTATATAAGTGTGTGTGTGTGTGTGTGTATAAATCTTATAGCATCTAAAATAGGATTTTTGTAGGACAGTTTTTCCAGCACTTGAGCATCGTATGCTCGTCAAGGAAAAGCAGCAGATCAGCAGTAGTACGAACCAAATGTGTCTGTTTTACTGAATTGTACAGAGTCCTAAAGTTAACAGGAGGCAAGCCGAGTAGTTCTCGGTAGTTTCCGACTGCAGCGAGCCAGAAAAGCCAGCTGGCATTTATAACTGGATTTCTAGTGTATTTGTGGGCATTGCCATTTGCACTCCCACCCCCATTTTAATCGTCACATTTGCACTCCACTTTCATCTCATGATTTAGGAGGCTTTTTATTTTTGTAATTGTAACATGTACACTGATCACCACTCTGTCCACAGTGTAAATCCACCCTCCTCTCGCGCCCCTGCGTTCCCTTCATCTGTTTGGATGAGTGTCCAGAGTGAATGTTCATGTGTTCTCTGTATTTATTGATTGGCCCGGCTCTCATCTTTCTCTCGCTCTCGTTTTAAAATGAGGCCTAACCCCCCAGTGTGGCCGGATGGCTCAGGCTGCAGGCCACGGCAGTGTCTCAGCCCTGGGCTTAGATGGGGGTTGACAGACCCTTGGCTGTGGACCTTCTGATCAAATTTGCCAACTTAGGAGGGGAAAGCCCCCCACTTACATCTCCTCCTGATTCTTGTGCGTCTTCCTTGGGTATGTCATCTATCGTGTGTGTGTGTGTGTGTGTGTGTGTGTGTGTGTGTGTGTGTGTGTGTGTGTGTGTGACTACTACCCATCTGTGTGTGCGTGCACAAGTGCTACTGGCCGAACTCTGCCCTTTGTCGGGACCATTTGTTGTGGCCCTGTTCTGTCCTGGTATGTGTGGGTATTAAAGGGGGGGATGATGGGTATTAAGAGGAAGGTGAAGGTTTAGGATTACACAGTCAAGGGTCCTCCACAGATTGATGTCCCCCTCACTCCCTCAGCGTTATTTTGGGTTCTTTTGTATGTTCGCCAGAGAGCATTTGGGTGCAGAGAAATGGTTGTATGACACAGACAGACAGCTTGCACACATGTGATTATTTCGTTTTTAATTTTATTTATTTATTTTTTGTTAATGGGTTGATAAATGCATCTGTCACACCAGAAAGATTTTTTTTGGCCACAGGCTGCTGGATCTCCGAATTCATCCACTAAATGAGGAGATTTTAATTTGGGGGGGAAAGGTTTCCGCAAACCTGCTTAGGGATGACGAATCAGCTGCAGGTTTAGAACAACTACATGATTTTTCCTTTGTTGACCTGTGTTATTGTTAATGTTTCTAGTCACTTGAAATGGCAAAGAGTCTGTACTTGAATTTAATTTGTGTTTATGAAATCAGAAGCTCGCTTTTTAAAATTCTCAATTGTTTAGTTTGGCCTGCTTCTCTTGCATGATGGTGTGTTTACGTCGTCCTAATCGAGTGATGTTCACAGCGCAGGCCGAGGGAAGCTGCTTATTGTTGCGGATCGCAGATTGGTTTGACCTTTGACCCTTTTGCCTGCAAATCTGACAACCATTAGCAGGTGTGTGTCTCTCCGGATGGAGGGTGACTCCTAAAAGCCATTCTGCTGTAATTGAGTCTCTGTCCTTGTGTTTAAAAACAGCCTGACAGGAGCTCGTAGTTGACATTATTGGCTGGCATGCAGAGTGAAGATAGAAGCTGGCTTCTGTAACGGAGCTGAGGGTGCAGAGAGGTCAGAGTTTGGTTTAGGTTAAACCCTCTCCCGTACGTACGTGTGTGCAAGGGTGCATGTGCTCGTAATGAAGTCTAAGTAAATATTGTTGCCCCTGGTGTCCCTTGTTCTGCTTCTGTATCATCTCTCTTGTCTCAAGAATCACAAATCAGTTCCCAGAATTAGACACAGAAATACCTGAACCAACCTATCACGTCTCATTTGTGGTCGCATCTGTCAGACTGCATGCTCTGATGTCATGTGAGTAAATACTGTTGCCCTCATTTCTTTCATTGAGGGTTTCAGAATCACAGTGGTCATTTTTACATTTCCCTGAATTAGACATAAGAATACATAAGCCTGCCTACTCCGCCGGTGCGTTTGGGGAAATGAGGGCTGCGATGTTTCCATGATCCTGTAGTCCTTTTAAAGAGTGGGCTTTTCTCTTGATAGGAGTGGACTTAACAAATAGTCACATGGGAGCAGCGCTGCTATTCTGGCATCAATAGCGTGTCTGTGAGGGCGGACGGTGGACCGCGCAGGGGCTCAGAGTTTAAACGGCGACTTCGTAACACCTGCTAATGAGGCCATGTGAGAATGAGCTTATGGCAGAGATTATAATTGATAATGGATTCATCTGACGTGAATTTGAATTTATTTGTTTACTTTATAACTTTATTTTGAAAAGTTCTATATAAATACTAATAAACTAAATAAGGGTTTGTTTTCCCTCAGAATTATTTATTCTATGGATTTTGTTCCCACATAAACATGTTTTATGAGTGAGCAGCTATTTAAATTTTACATAAAGAAGAACCACATTTTGAGTCTTTTCAAACGCAGCTTTTAACATTTTAAAAAAGCTTAACT
This sequence comes from Aulonocara stuartgranti, assembly GCF_965226115.1. NCBI lineage: Eukaryota > Metazoa > Chordata > Actinopteri > Cichliformes > Cichlidae > Aulonocara > Aulonocara stuartgranti. Next base: position 28,016,565 of record NC_138960.1, read on the forward strand.
TCAGTAGCACAAGTTTTTAAAATTCATTTTAGTGACTTTGTTCTAAATCAATGGCAGCCATACTGAGTAATAATTAGTATTAATAATAGTAGTAAATAATTCATAATAACAATACTAAATCATCAATAATTATAGTGACTGACCCCCAAAAAGAGCATTACTATTTACCCTGTGGAGTGAGTTGAATTTATTTATAGTGTTAGCTTTTAGTTAGGGGTGCAACGATATTCGTATCGATATTGAACCGTTCGATACAGTGCTTTCGGTTCGGTACGCATATGTATCGAACAATACAACATTTGTAATTTATTTTATCAATTTTCCTTCTGACGATGCTGTCTGTGTTGAGCGCTCAGTGAATCTGTGTTCGACTACTCCGCCTAGGCTGCACTGTCCAGCGCAGATCCACTGAGCGCTCAACACAGACAGCATAGTCAGAAGGAAGAGCGCAGGGCAAGCTAGCGAGACAGAAGTTAAGCTCTACTTGCAACAAGCAAATTGAACCTCATTCAGATCTGGCGTTTGGAATTATTTTGGTTTTCATGTGACGTATGACCCTGAAGGTAAGCGAGTCATGGACTAAAGTAAAACAGTATGTTGGATGTGCCATGCAATGCTCAATTACATTGGTGTGAACTAGTGTGTTAGCGCAGTTAGCTCGTTAACGTGTTGGCCGTCTAGCCCCATGCACGGGGCGATCGGCGGTAGCTCGTTAACGGAGATTTGCCGTGTTGTGGCGTTAAGGTCATTTCAACGAGATTAACCTGAAAGCACTAGTGGGAACACAACAAATATGACTGCACATTTACGCCGACATCATCCTAGTGCAAAGACAAAAACAACAAGCATGCTACTAACTTTAGCCGAGTCATTTAGACCGCTGTTAGCACATGATTCTCCTTATGCTGCTGAGAATATAGCCCAGAAGAAGCGGATAGTATAGCTTTTATTTTGGAAAGAGCCATTTCTCTGTAATAAACTCTCTTTTCCAAAGATGAGTGATTCCTCAATCAGATACAGGGCTTGCAATATCGCTAGCCCAACGTCCCAAAGCTAGCGATTTTTTCAGTCGGGCTACCAAAATCTATCTCTTCCCTGCCCGTCGGGCTATTGTAGGAAGGAAAAATATATGTCAATGCTTTTGCATTCTTTCAGAAATGTAGCTGGGTAATTATGTCATTGGCATCGGTGAGCCACTGTCAATATGTGACATATTGAAGTCGCGTTTGAATTTGCGCTTGTTTTTTTGCTTTCACTTTGCAATCGTGCGAACTGTGTATAGAGAGCGACAGCACTGATCTGTGAGTGATGATAATTTGTGCACCAATTCCTCTGACATCGTCTTATTAATCGTTAGCTCACTATGCAAACATGACAAGTGAAATCTCCCGCAGCTTAAACATGTGAGAGGTTGATCGCGCAGAGAATCGCTGAGCTTATGTGAGTGAGTGTGTAAAAGCATTTCAGTTCTGCTGAGCCAAATAAGACAGGTCAGGGTGAAGAAGTGACAGCCAAAGAAAAGCTTACCACAAAACGGAGAAGTTATGACAAATCAGACTATAAGTCAAAAAGAAAGTGCAGCTTTATGGTTTCATGGACAAAAGAATTTCTGTGGCTGCAATATGACGAGCTAAATAACCAGGGCTGCACATAAGTGGTCCGCAGGTGCGCATTCGCTGTCAAAATAAAAAACACGCACAAGGGTTAGGGTTAGGGTTAAATTTAAAAACTGTACTTTTGAGTTAAAATATATATTTATAATTTTAATAAATGACAAATTAAAAATGCATGAACATTTTTTTGTATCGAAAAAATATCGAACCGTGACACCAAAGTACCGAACCGAACCGTGAATTTTGTGTATCGTTGCACCCCTACTTTTAGTGATTAGTAAATTAGATTAGATATTTGAGATTAAATCATCATTATTCCACATTTTGTTGCATGCCAGTGCTTTTTTTTCCTTTGCTTTGCTTTTTGGGAACCATTTCTTTCTCAAATTCACTCCCCACCAACCAGTGGCATATTTAGTTGAGTACTTCGACGGTCTAGCATCTTTCAAAAGTTAGTAAGTCCCTCTGACTGTTGCTTTATTCCCCAGGCGCTCACTCTATTCGATAGAGCCATAGATTTGATTTGGTGTAGATTTCAAAAGCATGAATAATCATTTAAATTCATGATAATCATGATTTAATTATTGGCCACAATAATTTTCACTACTTTTTTTTTTTTTTTTTTTTTTTTTTTTTTGTCTTCATGACAGCTGTATTGCACCCCCATTTAAAAAAAATAAATAAAAGTAATAAAAGTAATAAAAAGTCTGGCTTCACTGCTGCTCTTGTGTATCTGCCATTATATTGCTTATTTACTTGACAATGTATTAAAAACTTGGCTGAGAAAATGCAGTGACATACCAGGATGCGCCTTTTCCTGCTATTAAAGTACAGTATTATAATTGAGCGGACAGCAGGAGGATTGTTGTCATTGTTGAGTTATTTTCAATCAGTGTCGGCGTTTGTGATCTTGGCCGGTTGTATTAAATCAGTCACAGCTTTACAACAGATTGACCTTCCCGATGGCAGACATGAGAACACAGCTATGGCATCTGCCAGGACAGGTGTGTGTGTGTGTGTGTGTGTGTGTGTGTGTGTGTGTTGTGCTCTGTGCTCTGTGCTCGTGAATTCTTGCGTGCAAGTGAAATCATTTTAGTGAAAGAAGGACTTTCGGTCTCTGTGGGTGTGTACGGAGGTGTGTGCAGATATAACTTCACGGTAGCAGAAGAGAGCCTGTAAATCTTTTATGCATCTTTGCGTGTGCGAGGCTGTGTTCGTGAAAGAGTTTTGCAAACTTGTGTGTGTGTGCTCAAGTGCCTTGTGGACATGTTGTGTGTATGTCACCCTGCCACCCCCCAGCTCTGACAGTGGTGTGTTCCTCCACAGGTGCTATTTCAGTCGACCGACTGTCATCCCAAAATGCTTTTCAGCTGAGTGCTTTTCAAAACAATCGTCACTGGTGCCCCAGACTCTTTTTACAAGGGCCCTCTGCTACACAGAGGTTTAACATGCCGCTTCTGATCTGCTGATCAGTAGAAGGATGTATGTGGTGTGTATGTGTGTGTGCCAGAGTTCAAGATGTAATGATAATGGGGGGGGGTGGGGGGGCTCGCGCATTTATCTTTTGTCTTTACTGCTGCCTTTCAGTCTGCAAACCACTCATCACTCAACCAAGCAGGTCAGTTAAGAGTAATATTCTTATTAAAATGACAGCCTGGCAAAAGACAAAAGATATTTTGATGAGAAGTGTATGAGGGTTGGGGGGGGTAGTGGATTCAAATAAAGAATACACGAGATTGACGTGACAACAAGACATGTAAGGCCTTAATAGATGAGGCCAACAAAAAGCTGAGCAACAGCTGGGAAAAGGAGGATATCACAACAAGGCTGAACCACTCATCAATTAGCATGACAGGGTGCAATAACGCACAGCTAATGGGTACAGCTCGTGTGCAGGCACACAGGTGCACATGCAAAGACATGAGGCGCTGTTAAAAGCACTAAATGAAAAGCTGTGAAAAGTCAAGTCAAAGACGGCGGGAAAATGCAGCTTTTAAAGTGAGATATTAGGACGGGTATTGAAAAGTGTCGATGGGTTTGTGTTAAGCGGCTTTGTAACAATATTCAGTCTGAAATCCATTGCTCCCTTTTAAACTTTGATTTAAAGTCTGAGTTGTATTCAGCTGGACAGGAGGTGTTATTTCCCTTAGACTTTGCCTCCTGTAGTTGTTACTCCTGGTCACTTTTTTCTTTTCTTTTCTTTTCTGTTTTTTGTTGTTTTTTTTTTTTTTTTTTTTTTTTTTGGCATCTTTGAATGTTGCAAACTAGTGGTAGTACCACTTAACCAAAGTACATCTTCTGGAGCCCTGAAGTCTGTGTGTTCGAGGCACAAGGCAGTTTTGTTGGGTACATTAGGTTTTAAAAATGAGTAGTGCAAAGGAAAAATGCCACATGGAAGCTGCATGTCAGTGTAAAACTCGTGCAGGAATACCGCACTAATGCTTTAACTGCTGAATCTAAACTTGGAGCGTCTGAAAATGCTGCTGCTGCTGCCAACTGCAGTGTCTTGACTCTGCTGCAAGTCACAGGTTTATGTTTATTGCAGGGTTTGCATTCAAGTAGGGCACACTGGTTGGATAGCAAAGCGTTGCAGATGTGTTCTTGATGGCCAGGTGAAAAATGTTGAGTTTGTTAAATAAATCTTTTGCAGTGATCACAAAAGCTATTTGTTTACATGATTAATTAAACTGTGGGTTGTGGAGCGTTCACCTCTTTCAGATACTAAAGTAGGACATGGTAGAAAACATTTGAGAACCATTGATGTAGGTCAGTGCAGATCTCGCGATACCATATGTGACTATGTGATATTCAGTATGACCATATTAATGTGAACTAAACGTCTGCAGTAGCTATGTGATTATTTCTTTCAAATCAAATGAACCAAAGCTAGGCACTCTAGGGTCGAAGACTGTGGCACATAATCTCAGTGCTTTTGAAATGGCTGGTTTGAAGGCGGGGCTAGGACTTTGACCACTCAGAGCAGCGGCTGATGTTGCTGCATACGCACAGAATAGAATATATTCTACTTATTGCAAGGTATGTCCTTTTATTTGGTGTTTCAGTCCAAGGAATGCAACCTGACATGTGAGCCCTCACATGCAATGTGGCATCAAAAGGAAGGATGAGGTGAAACTGTGATTACAAACGTGAGAAATTCAGTCTCATGTGTTCTGTCCTGATCCTTCACTTTGCAGGAGCACTTGTCAGCGAGCTGCTCAATTACTGTCCGGTCTATTTACACTGTATTAACACCAAGGAGCCGGAAAGGATGAGAGGCAGGAATGTTAGAAAATTGGTTTTATAGTGTGAGGGAAAAAGAGCGACTCTGTAATTGGAAGATTTTGAATAGATTATCTAAATTCACTTTGTAGAAAATGGTTAAACTAAGGGAAGCAGCTTCACTGGTTGCAGGTATTAAGATGGCAAAACTCAGTCAGAAGTAATGATTGTAAAAATTGAAAGAACAACTCTTATTTCGTAGCTGGAGCGAAAATGCGATCGGCGCAAAAAGCCGAGCGAGGGTACAGACTGATCCGATCAATTTGATTGATGTTAGCAGGTTAACATTAAGCACTGTGAGCCCCTCTGCTGAGTTTTTTTCAGATGTTTGGCCCAGAATGAGCGTCATTCACGGTGCTGACGAGTGCAGTCATCACGGTGAAGACATACATGCACTCTTTTTACCCCCTGGGGATGTGTGTTTGCATTGGTTCGTATAGTATGTGTATGCCGGTATGCGTTTAAAGATGAGCGCACGTGCACACACACTGTCAGTTGCACACATTCCAGCGTCATGGTCAAACGACTTGTCTTTCACACAGTTCATTCCTTAAAAGCAGTCTGTCCTGCTGGAACTGACAGCATATGGAAAACCTGTCTAAATGAGTCCACACATCAATTACATCAACGCATTCTCACCTCCTCGCTTGTCTGTCTTTCCCACATCTCCCCATTCATCACGTCTGCACTTTTTATTCAGTCCGTTCCATCATTTCAGCTTCGTCTCCTGGCTCTTTCTCCTTTCAATGCTTTTATTTTGCTGTTTTGTTATTATTAAAAAAAAAAGTATTACTGGAGATTTCAAGATGGAGTACAAAAGCAGAGTTTTAGCCGAGTTTTGTTGATGTGATGATTGACACTGTGAGGATAATGAGCATGGCTAAGTTTCTCTAAGATGGTTCTCGTTTACTGTCTGCATCAGCAGGCCTGCATTAAAACATTGTCCTGGGCTCTGTTGGTGGGCGTGTGTTGTGCCAAGTAGCAATAAGCAATGAAATACAATCCATGGTGTCTATTTGATGACTGCATTTGTGAATTTTAAGATCTATCATACCCGGACTCTGTGGGTTTTTTCAAATTATTTTCCCCTTATCTTTATTCTCCTACATGTTTTGGCTGTTAGCTGGAGAACTTGAACTTCATCTTGTGATGTTTGCACTTGCTTTCTTTCGAATGGGACATTATGATGACTTATTTAATTTTTGCATTTAAGGAGTGGGAAGGTGACATTTAAGGCTTTATATGCTGGCTTTATAGACAGCTAAGGTGAATGATTGTGGTTGAGGGTTAGATTAATCAACAAAGGTTATATTTTTGTTATGTCTGTAGAAAATACAAATAAATAATATTAATGCTTTCTGTCACATTCATCTGTAAGTTAATTTGTCCTTTTTGGCAAATGAGGTCAACTCAGACTGTAAGTGTGTAGAGAATCAAAAACATACAAAAAGAACAGTTACACAACTAATTGTGATTTTTGGCTGATGTGGTGATGTGGACATTTCATTCTTATAAATGCTCTTTATTGTGATGCCTGTGCCTGCATTTTGTCCTGCAGTGGTGTCTGAACACCATCAGGATACGTTGGGTTTTGTTTAGAAATGTTCAAGTCAACAAACGAGGGATCTAATTATCAAATTAGCATTCCCATTGGGGTAGTTTATCTTTAGTTGCATTTGAATTTCCATGAGTTTTACTATGTCATGATTTATATCCTGCTGATTTTATAGTGTATTTTTTACTTTTTTGTCATTTTCCAACTTGGCCGGGGTCTTTCTGTGTGGAGTTTGCATGTTCTCCCCGTGTTTGCGTGGGTTCTCTCCGGGTACTCCGGCTTCCTCCCACTGTCCAAAGACATGCAGCTTGTGGGGATAGGTTAATTGGATAATCCAAATTGCCACTAGATGTGAATGTGCGAGTGAATGTGAGTGCGAATGGTTGTCTGTCCCTATGTGTTAGCCCTGCGACAGACTGGCGACCTGTCCAGGGTGTAACCTGCCTTTCGCCCCATGACAGCTGGGATAGGCTCCAGCACCCCCCGCGACCCTGAAAAGGATAAGCGGAAGCGAATGGATGGATGGATGGATGAATTTTAGCGTCTGATGCAAATAATTTGGCTTGAAACGGCTCCTTTGTCTGATTATGTGACACTCGCATTGTTATCTTTATTTCTGATAATCCTCTGCTTCGTAAAATCATATTACCCAAGGAAAAAAAATGTGTTGCTTCAAGTTTTACTTTTAATGATTCAAATATGGGAGGAATCTTTGCTGCAATTTCACATGCCTGTTTTGGTGCTTTTTTTTTTTTTTTTTTTTTTTTTTTTTTATTATTAAACAAATGGACTGTTCAGCTCAGGCACAGCTGAGTTTTTCTTACTCAAGAGCTGCTGCTCAGTGGCAGCTGTTAACAGAGGAAAATGTGTCTCGTATACAAGGTCTGATTTTCCTTCCAAGACAGATACTTTGTTATTTGTGCGAACTTTGGTTGCACTTAGATAACATTGTAACATTGCAAGTGTACAAAACAGCTTAGTCACATGCACATGTGCACACACCAGTGCAAGGTGCTGGCCTAGTGTCTAACCAAGGACTCCTTAGCAGATGAGCCTGAACCATCACAGCTGCTTGTTGTGGTGTTTGTGTTTAGTAGCTGGCTGTATTTGAAACATCAACCTTCAGTTATAGTGTTTCGTATAGTTAAATGTCAAAATTATTTTCAAATGCATGGAATTTAAAAAAAGGAATAAATAAATGTGACCTTTAGTCTGACAGACTGAGCACATTTGGTGTCATCTTTACATTTTATTTTATACCTCTGAAAGATCATTTCCTCGGGCTCGTTTTCTGTCGTAAATAAACTACTCTACACTCGCTGCAGGCAGCTGTCATTCACATTTTAAACCACGAATTTACTTTTGCTTTTGCAGTGTTAAAAATGTCTCAAATTAGATTTGTATTCATGAATTATTGGAGTGGAGCACCTGTGCACTCAGTCTGAAGATTTATAAAGAGTTCTTTCATCTTCCTCTTTTCCAACCTTTCTTCTTCTGCTAAACAGGCAGGGGTCATTTTGTCTACAGCGAAATCCACTGCATAAGTGCAGAGGTGAAAAACTGTGTGTGTGTTTGTGGTAAGACCTTGACCTTGACTGCAGTCCCTAATGGAGAGGCTGTTCCCCTGAATGACTCAAACTCCCCCCGCCGTACAGCGGTATGTAGCAGCCCATAAAGCATGCTTATGGCCCACTCTGGTTTCAGGGAGTGGAAGCCCAACCCCGCCCCTTCCTCACACTCTGAAATAGCCGCGTCCTTGTCCCCACACGGAGCACAGTGCGAGTCAGGGTGTATATATGCGGCTGTGGTTGATTGAGGAGCAGATTGCTGGTGACAGGTCACACTGCGTTCCGTTCCTCAGACCCCCCCAGATTAGTGACCTGAGGTCCCCACACTGCCCTCCCTTCCTCTGGGCCCCCACCTGTTAGGATCCCTCTGCTGCTCAGAGCTTTCCTCACGCACACACACAGTGGTCAATCTGCATTTACAGAATTCTCTTATTTCTCCGTCAGTCAACCAGAAGGTTATAAAGGCCATTACAAGTCATTATGGTGTGTGTGTGTGTTGCCTGACTGTGAATTTGTGTGGGTTGAAAAGACGCCTGTCACAGCATGCTCTCATAATTGCCCTCTTAGCCAATTATCCCCCGTTTAAAGCAAATCACCTGCTCTGCTCCCATGTCCACACAAATGTGTATATACACACACACACACACACACACACACACACACACACACACACACACACACACACACACACTTTGTTTACTGTGCTTGTGTTGTGTTGTTTTTGTTGTTGGCATCGTTCAGAGTGTTGTCTCCTCTTTTCTCCAGATTTTGATGCACACGAAAGACATGGTTCAGAAGGTCAGTCATTACCAAGTTGTTCCTGTTTAATATCTCTAATATGATATGTAATTATGTGCAGAATAACGTAAAATGTGCACGACAAATAATCCTTTTAATAATGACTTCTTCACTGGATCAGGACGCCTGGATTCTTGCATCTGTATTAAGCAGCTAAATGATAAACTTTGGGTTAAATATCATTTAATGAGTCAAATCTAACATTAGATTGTTTTAGAAATTGTGCAGTTTGATGTGTGTAATATTCACTTTATTATCCCAGTTTTAACTGTATGGATTCTTTCTTTCTCTCTCCCCCCCTTTTGTGTGACTCAGATGAATCTGGAAGTCATCTATGGAGATACTGACTCTATCATGATCAACACAAACAGCAAGTGTCTGGATGAAGTTTTTAAGCTTGGCAATAAGGTGTGTGCTTTGGGTGTTTTATCACTTTTTACATGCGCACCATGCAGTGGAGATTATAACCAGATGTTGACACTGAATCCGTGTGTTTGCACTTTGATCCCAGGTGAAGGCAGAAGTAAACAAGCTGTACAAACTATTGGAGATCGACATTGATGGTGTGTTCAAGTCTCTTTTGCTGCTGAAGAAGAAGAAGTATGCCGCCCTTGTGGTGGAACAACACGGAGAAGGACGTTTTAGCGTCAAGCAAGAGCTCAAAGGGTTGGACATCGTCCGTAGGGATTGGTGTGACCTGGCTAAGGAATGCGGCAAGTACGTCATGGGACATGGGAAACAGTTAGCGCGTCAGTATATGGAGCGCTGGAAGCACCTTACAAAAGATTTTCATTTGTAAGGAAAAATTCATTGTGTTTATTTATTTTTCTAGCTACGTGATTGGGCAGATCCTGTCTGATCAGAGTCGTGATGTCATTGTGGAGAACATCCAGAAACACCTGGTGGAGTTGGGAGAGAAGGTGGCTAGTGGAGACATACCACTGAACCAGTATGAGATCCACAAGGTGAGGGAATCACTGTTTGTGTTTACTTTTCATTTGATTAAAATGAGGCTTAAGACTCTGGACATGCTGGGTTTTTCTTTTGTGTTTTGCCATTCCCATTCTCATCTATTACTGCTGTCTTGTCTTGACTTCACCAGGCACTGACAAAGGATCCTCAGGACTACCCTGATAAGAAAAGTCTCCCTCATGTCCATGTTGCTCTGTGGATTAACTCTCAGGGTGGTCGTCGGGTCAAAGCTGGAGATACCATCTCCTACCTCATCTGTAAAGTGTGTATCTATTAGAGAAACGGGAATATCTCATTTCTTTGTGTGTTTCAGTGATATTTCAGTACAAATACATTGGAAATTCATCTTCTTTGTCCACTAGGATGGCTCCAACCTGCCAGCCAGTCAGAGAGCCTATGCTCTAGAGCAGCTCCAGAAACAGGAGAATCTCACTCTGGACACACAGTACTACCTGGCCCAGCAGGTCCACCCTGTGGTGTCTCGCATCTGCGACCCTATTGAGGGTATTGATGGTGTACTCATAGCCTCGTGGTTGGGTAAGTGAATTACAAGTTATTGCCGTCCCCAGAAGTGAGTAATGTTATGCCTTATGGAAAATAATTACAAAAAAGTTTAAAGGAGCCGTGTTACTTAGAAATAAAATGACCAAATCGCTCGAGGAAGTTCCTACAGATGCAAATACTGCTTTTGAAAAACTGTTCGGAGTCTCGGTCGTTGTGTCCTTGGGCAAGACACTTCACCCGTTGCCTACCGGTGGTGGTCAGAGGGCCCGGTGGCGCCAGTGTCCGGCAGCCTCGCCTCTGTCAGTGCGCCCCAGGGTGGCTGTGGCTACGATGTAGCTTGCCATCACCAGTGTGTGAATGTGTGTGTGTGAATGGGTGGATGACTGGATATGTAAAGCGCTTTGGGGTCCTTAGGGACTAGTAAAGCACTATATAAATACAGGCCATTTACCATGTTCTATGGATTAAATCATTACTTGGGTTCACATTTTATGCACGTTTCCTCTCTTGTCGCAGAAGACATAATACCTACTTAATAATCTTGTCAAGTGCTGCAAATTATTTCCAGTTTCACTACAATACATTTCCCGTAAACACTCAAATGAAGTGTCTGTGGGTCACAGTTAAATTTTTTTAGAATAATAATAACATCTGTCGACAGCCGAACAGCTAAATACAGAATGCTTAATTGCAGCATGACCACCTTTCATTGGTGTTTATCAGGCATGAAATATTTTGCCTTCAGCCGTGTTTCTGAATAAACATTTGCTCTGCTGTAAACCTTAAAAAACAAGTCTTTGATTTCCATGTCAGGTCTGGACCCGAGTCAGTTCAGAGCTCAGCAGCAGTTCCAGAGGGAGGAGGAAGCCGACGGCTTGCTGGGTGTTCCCGTCCAGCTGACTGATGAGGAGCGCTATAAAGACTGTGAGAGGTTTACTTTCACCTGTCCTCAGTGTGGCACTGACAACGTCTACGACAGCGTCTTTGAAGGAGCTGTGAGTAGATGAACACACCGCTGTCCATCATAAAACTCCTCTGTATTGCTTTCTCTGTTTGTGCAGGACCAGATAATCTTTCTTAGAGTTGTATTTGAAGTTGTATTAAACCCTTGGCAGTTTAGACTTCAGCTGAAGAAATGTGCTGTCTGTTCTCGGCGCACACACACAAAGCGCCACACAGATATGGCCCAAGATTGAAAGGGAAAAAAGGAGATGGCTTTTATCAGTAATGGTGTGTTTCACTGGTCTAATGGATTAATCAGTAGAGACACAAATAAAGAGCGGGAGAATAATGTTTCAGAAGGCATTTCAGTAAAACTTCCTGTGAAGGATTCATGCGTTAGTCATCCTCCATATTGTGTCTCTGTCTGTATTTTAAGACAGCTGCCTGGCTCCAGTACGGACTCTGTTTTCATTGGCATAGTTTGGACTCCACAACTTGAAAAGCCTTTCCTTAACCCCTGTGGCTCTATGGAGACACACACACTCACACACACACACACACACACTGATCTCCTACCATTTGTCAGGCCAAGGTTTTGTGTGTGCGTGTGTGTTATCAGCTTCTAATGAGGAGCAGGACACACAGCTTTTTCTTGTCTAGAAGACACTAATAAAACTGACAAGCCTTTGGCCTCGAGTGGTGGAGAGAACTTGTAATAATTAAAACAGGAGTATTAAACACACTCTCCATAAAAGGATAATATCATTACACACTTGAACAGATATGCTGGTGTGTTGTTGCACAAGAAAAAGCAGAATAATCTCGCCCGAGTGATCGTGCTTGTACTAAACGGCCTGCGTCCTGCTATTAAGAGTACAATGCATGAACTTGAAATGTCAGAATAAAATATAGCATTAGTCTAAACGAACCAGGAATCATCTGATTACTGATGTTAATTCTCCTCTCTGTTGCCGGAGGCCGGTATGCACGCACACACAGTGATACGGATAAGACGGTAAGTTAATTAAGGTGGTGAGCATGGTCTAACAGCTCAGAGAGAGAGGGGAGGACAGATGGGCCTTGACTCCTCCGCTGACACAGAGCCAGAGATGGTAGGAGGAGGCGGTGATGTATGATGGAGGACAGACAGAGGAGGAAAGTTGTTTGATGGAGGTAGCGGGAGAGGAGGATGAAAAGATTAAGTGCAGAGAAGGGAAAAAAATGTGGATAAGGCTGCAGGGGAATACCCTCAGTTCAGTTTTAATAGAGCGTTAGGTATCCCACGCAGGCAGTTAAATCAGCACGCTGTGAAAGCTGCACAAACCAAGACGTTGACAAAATGGCCCGCTTAGGCAGTTGGCATGGCAAACCTTTTTAAAATTGTTTTTCAAAAGCCTATTTAATGTGCGGACATGAGGCGGTCCAGATAACGGCCGGGGTTTGTAGCCAGACATTGAGGAGAACTGGGAGTGTTAGAAGATATCATCCCTTTCTCATAAGTCTCGCACAGTCACAAGACGGTACTTTGAGTGTTTCATATTTTCATTTAATTGCCCGGCGATAAAATGACTAACAAGAAAGTGTTGTAGTAGATACAACTTGTTTTGAAAGGAGAGTGTGCTCTTGAAAGTGAACTTTTGAAAGAAACACGTGAGAGATACAGGGAGTGCAGAATTATTAGGCAAATGAGTATTTTTTCCACATAATCCTCTTCATGCATGTTGTCTTACTCCAAGCTGTATAGGCTCGAAAGCCTCAATTAAGCATATTAGTGATGTGCATCTCTGTAATGAGAAGGGGTGTGGTCTAATGACATCAACACCCTATATCAGGTGTGCATAATTATTAGGCAACGTCCTTTCCTTTGGCAAAATGGGTCAACAGAAGGACTTGACAGGCTCAGAAAAGTCAAAAATAGTGAGATATCTTGCAGAGGGATGCAGCAGTCTCAAAATTGCAAAGCTTCTGAAGCGTGATCATCGAACAATCAAGCCTTTCATTCAAAATAGTCAACAGGGTCGCAAGAAGCGTGTGGAAAAACCAAGGCGCAAAATAACTGCCCATGAACTGAGAAAAGTCAAGCGTGCAGCTGCCAAGATGCCACTTGCCACCAGTTTGGCCATATTTCAGAGCTGCAACATCACTGGAGTGGCCAAAAGCACAAGGTGTGCAATACTCAGAGACATGGCCAAGGTAAGAAAGGCTGAAAGACGACCACCACTGAACAAGACACACAAGCTGAAACGTCAAGACTGGGCCAAGAAATATCTCAAGACTGGTTTTTCTAAGGTTTTATGGACTGATGAAATGAGAGTGAGTCTTGATGGGCCAGATGGATGGGCCCGTGGCTGGATTGGTAAAGGGCAGAGAGCTCCAGTCCGACTCAGACGCCAGCAAGGTGGAGGTGGAGTACTGGTTTGGGCTGGTATCATCAAAGATGAGCTTGTGGGGCCTTTTCGGGTTGAGGATGGAGTCAAGCTCAACTCCCAGTCCTACTGCCAGTTTCTGGAAGACACCTTCTTCAAGCAGTGGTACAGGAAGAAGTCTGCATCCTTCAAGAAAAACATGATTTTCATGCAGGACAATGCTCCATCACACGCGTCCAAGTACTCCACAGCGTGGCTGGCAAGAAAGGGTATAAAAGAAGAAAAACTAATGACATGGCCTCCTTGTTCACCTGATCTGAACCCCATTGAGAACCTGTGGTCCATCATCAAATGTGAGATTTACAAGGAGGGAAAACAGTACACCTCTCTGAACAGTGTCTGGGAGGCTGTGGTTGCTGCTGCACGCAATGTTGATGGTGAACAGATCAAAACACTGACAGAATCCATGGATGGCAGGCTTTTGAGTGTCCTTGCAAAGAAAGGTGGCTATATTGGTCTCTGATTTGTTTTTGTTTTGTTTTTGAATGTCAGAAATGTATATTTGTGAATGTGGAGATGTTATATTGGTTTCACTGGTAAAAATAAATAATTGAAATGGGTATATATTTGTTTTTTGTTAAGTTGCCTAATAATTATGCACAGTAATAATCACCTGCACACACAGATATCCCCCTAAAATAGCTAAAACTAAAAACAAACTGAAAACTACTTCCAAAAACATTCAGCTTCGATATTAATGAGTTTTTTGGGTTCATTGAGAACATGGTTGTTGTTCAATAATAAAATTATCCCTCAGAAATACAACTTGCCTAATAATTCTGCACTCCCTGTAAAGAAGACGAGGGGAGGAGATTAGACAGACTAAAATGAGAGTAAGGCTAAGATGTGCGTACGTGTGTGTGTTCTTGGTGTGGCTGGCTATTAGAGAAATCAAATGAGTTGATTGACTCCAACTGGTAGAAAACTGTGTGTTTCTTTTTTTCACTCCTAAAGAAGTGATGTAGGCAAACAAAAAGCCAGTGTGTGGCTGGGTGGGGGGTGTCACATGCATTCTTTTATGTCACAGACTTCCCTGCAGAAACCTTTTTTTGCGGCTGTCAGTGCGACAGGTAAATGGAGTTGAGGTTTAAAGGAGCAAGTGTTTAAAGGCGTTATATTTAGTGTAATTGGTATGTAGTGCGTCTACTTTTTTCATTGCATTAACTATAAAGCTCGCTGTCAAGTGGACAATTCAGGGGAACCGGGGTCATGTTGACCTGTTTTCTTCTGCCTACAATAACGTTAAAATCTACTGGACCCAGGGTTTCTTTAAGCTCCTCTGTGTTTGACATGGTCTTTGTTAAGGTTTAAAGGTAATGGTTGTGTTTGTGTGTTGCAAAACTAATTACAGGGTTAAATATGGAGCTGTGATGAATTCATATAGTATGCATATAAGGCAGTTAGACTATAGTTGATGTTTGCCCTTAGAGGCTATTGTATCTGCTGAAGCATTTTAGTGTATGTGCATGCAAACTGTAGGAGGAATTTTAAATGTCTCCTGATTTGTGGTTCCCTTTTCTTTTTGTTACCATCAATAAAATAAAGCTACTTTGCTTCATTACAGGATCATGCGAGCTTAGTGTACGTGGTTACATGCGGTTTCTTTTCAGGAATGTAATACACACTCTCTTTGTCAGGGTTCAAAGGTTGAGCCTAGTTTGATGCGCTGCTGTCACATCCCTTGTGGAGGTTCTCCAGCTGACTACGTCGTCAACATCCGCAACAAACTTGTGCTTGACATCCGTCGCCACATCAAAAGATACTACGCGGTGAGTATTTCTTTGTATTCCCGTCTGCCTCTGATAGTCACATTTTGATGTGCAGCTGATTCCAGATAACTGTTTTTCTGCTGTTTTTTATTTTAGTTTTCTTTAACCCTTGTACACTAATGCCAGGTGGTTATTCATTGTTTTGCTTTGAAGCCTTAATAGGTTGATCTCTTATTTAGTATTTCAATTTGACATGTGTTTTTGTGCATTAATATATTTCATTGGCTAAAATATGCCCAATATTAAATATAGTATTACAAAACTGCGCATCAAGGTTCTAGGGTTAATTAGTTTGACTGCTTTCCTTATTTATTTATTTAAAAATTTTCTCTGTAGTAATACAAATTTGTTCATTCAATCCAAAATGTTCCTTTCTGAATGTTAAATAACAAAACAAAAAAATAAACAAGTGTGTCTTGCGTCCACAACGCTGCATTTATGCTTGTTACCTACGACAGCAGCACGTTACTAAAGTATTAAATAAAGGATTTGGCTGACAAAATACAAGCTCAAGCGGTCACAGAACATGAGCTGTGTGTAATGAAATCGTCAAAACTCGCTAAAATTGGCCTTCCACAAAGTGTCTGTGAAAGGGTTGGACTGTATTTAACACAATGGGGGATGCAACAGATGCAGTCATGTTAAGAGAAGCTATCAAAAGGATGTTGGGCAAAAGATGAAGAAAACCTCAGCAGGGCACTGTGCTGACATTTTCAACCAAAGAGCACACTGAGCATGTAAAATGGAAAAGAGCTCCAGAAGGATATGTCGGCGCATGATCATGGAAATAGTTAAATGGCCATTTGTACTCTGAATACCAAGTTTAAAATGCACACACAGTTTTAGATGATAAGGTGAAATTTAAATGATAGATGTGGGAAACAGGGTCATTAAGGTATGAGCAAAAACTTAAATTACTTTAAATCAAACATAATGGACTTTAAAGATCAAGCAGATTTGTCTCAATACAAGACACCCACGTACTTGAAAGACTATTTACAATTTTTATTTGCTGTATGTTTTTCTAGCGTAAATCATTTTTGCAGGTTGTATTTAAGCATTTATGGAAGGCGTGAAAGTGTGAATCATCATCTCTCGCTGGTACCTATTCATATTTTCAGCTGTGCATTGAAAGATGATGACATGTGTTACACCCCGGCCTAGGCAACCGGCGTGCAACACAGGAAAAATAAAAAATAAGGAAAACAAAACAAAAACAAAAAAACTACTACGGTTCGCCACCAAAATCCCAAAACGAAAGTATCACCAACTATTTACATCAAAGCAAAATAGAACATTTATTTACACCAAAACACCAAACTATTTACAACCAGGGGGAAGATCGCGACCATGACACACTGAAACACAGGGTTTAAATACCTAGAGGGAGCAATCAGGAAATGGACAACAAGAGGGAAACACAGCTGGGGCAACTCAGAACTGACGAGACAGGGAAACGTAAACTGAAAACACTAAGATAACACAGACTTTCAAAGTAAAACAGGAAACGCATAACAGTCACGCCAAAAACAACACACTGACAACACCGAAACGTAACAGTTCCCCCCACCCAAAAATCAAACATTTAACACCCAAGTGAAATGTTTGATTCGCCAACTCAGAGGCCTGGAAAATGGCCGGCAGACGACACATGAGGCTGGACGGGCAACTCGGGCCCTCCAGCAGACGACGAAGGCTGGAGCGGTCCCTCGGGCCCTCCAGCAGACGACGAAGGCTGGAGCGGTCCCTCGGACCCTCCAGCAGACGACGAAGGCTGGAGCGGTCCCTCGGACCCCCCAGCGAAGGCGGATGAATGCTGGAGCGGTCCCTCGGACCCTCCAGCGAAGACGACGCACAGCTCACTAGCTGCAAACACCACGCACAGCTCACTAGCACGACGCACAGCTCACTAGCTGCAAACACCACGCACAGCTCACTAGCACGACGCACAGCTCACTAGCTGCAAACACCACGCACAGCTCACTAGCTGCAAACACCACGCACAGCTCACTAGCTGCAAACACCACGCACAGCTCACTAGCTGCAAAGGCTGGAGCGGTCCCACGGACCCTCCAGCAGACGACGAAGGCTGGGGCGGTCCCTCGGACCCCCCAGCGAAGGCGGATGAAGGCTGGAGCAGTCCCTCGGACGCTCCAGCGAAGGCGGATGGCTGAAGCGAAGGCAGACGAAGCTGATGAAGGCTGGAGCGGCCCCACCGACCCTCCAGCAGACGACGAAGGCTGGAGCGGTCCCTTGGACCCTCCAGCGAAGACGGATGAAGGCTGGAGCGGTCCCACGGACCCTCCAGCGGAGGCGGATGAAGGCTGGAGCGGTCCCACGGACCCTCCAGCAGACGACAAAGGCTGGGGCGGTCCGGGGACCGCCCCAGCCTTTGTCGTCTAAGAAAAAAACACCAGTTGACAGTTTTATCAGTGCTATGTCATCAGAAAACGACAGCCATTAGAAAATGAACGAAGAAAAGAAGGAACAAGGCGCAGAAGAAGACGGGCAGTGTGTTGGTTGGACACTATTATGACAAAAAGAAGAAGATTAGTCTTCCTACAAAATGTTTATCCACCGTGTCTCTATGGTTTGGAAATGAACAGATGGCCTTGACTAACTAAATATTTTGTCAAGTTGGGAAAGCAATGTTTCCTTTTACATAGAAATGTTTCTCTATTCCTTACGGTGAGAAGTGCAGTTTATTAATTACAGTTCTCGGTATCGACAGATGCCTTAAGCTGAGGATCAGCATGCTCCTAATGACCAATCACAAGTTAAAGTGGCTCAGAGTGGTCGGGTAGATCCTGGATTAATGCCATAGTCCTGAAGATGGTGATGCTGTCAGCACTGCCTAAGTGTTAAACGATTTACCCACAACAGTCCTATGCAACAATGTTTCAAACCAGAACTACTTTGACATCTTATGACCCAAAAAAGGTTAAAGCAGTCATTACAGTGCAACTTAGTTTCATGCATGTTCTGCATGACCGTTGTGGCAGTGTGGGACATTGAAGACGTTTGCTACATCAATATAGACTCCGAGAAGATGATTTGTAGTGCCTTTGCAAAAGACTTTGATTTATTTCTGTCGTTTTCAAAAGTCTGTCATGGCGTGGCACTCTGATTTATGGCAGTAAAGTATGTGAACACTGATATGCAGATTCCTCTTGGACAGAGTAGATCGAGAGGCTGTGACACATGTCGGTGTAAAGGACGGTGTAGTCAGTTTGCAGCCTGGGAGTGAATTAAACAGGATGCCTGCGTTGTCTTCGTAGGGGACTCTATCTCCTCATGGCTTCCAACACCTTGTTCTTGAGTGAGTGGAATGGTGTGTGTGTGTGTGTGGGGGGGGTGGGCAGGGGGCAGGGTAACTCTCCCACAGTGCTGAACAGAAATCAATTAGCGTGGTGAATGTGTGGGTAGTGAGTCCCCCTCAGCCCCTTTGTCACGATGTGTGAAACAGCTGCTACCACTGAATACTTACACGTCACACAGTAACACACATTTATACACATGCGCACATACACACACACACACACACCGAGGGCTGAACAGCAGTGGACACAGCACACACAGCAGGGCAATGAAGAGGGGTAATATTGTGTAATTAAGGATTCCTTTCAGGCCGAGGGAGAGTTCAAATAGAGCTGTTTGTCTGGGCAGATAGAGTGAAAGCTCTGTACGTGTGTGTGTGTGTGTGTGCGCGCGCGGATATACGTATATATGTGTTGGCGTCTTTAGCTCCAACCACAGAGACATTAATCATTAGTGAAATTACCTTCTGCTCCCCACCTCACCCCCACCATTATCAATAAACCAGCACCCTGAGAATGGGCAAACACTTGCTCACTACCTCTCTCACACACACACACACGCAGCCATCATTCCCTCTTCTCATCCCTGCTGTCTTTGGCAAAATGAGAGATTCGCTTGTTTCCTGAACCACCCAATTCTTCTTCTTTTTTTTTTTTTCTTTTTTTTTTAAAGCCCCTCCCATCTAACAACCGTTACCATGGCATTTAACAAATTATTGCAATTACCCTCGTCATGCGGGTCGCCCCTGGAAACAGGCTGAGGGGCAAGAGAAGAAAGGGGGAGGGAGAGAGAGAAAGGGTGAATGAAGACCGGAGAAGGTGATAATCCTGTTTTGAACAAAAGGTCAAATTGTTGAATAGAGAAGCTTTGATTAAGCGGAGGAGGTACAAAGTGGAACCGTTTGAGCTCTTTTCACTGTGTGTGTGTGTCTGTGTCTGTGTGAGAGAGTGCGTGTCTGTGAAGTAGACCGATTTTTAGGTCTATTCACTTTAGAGCTGGAAGTGTTGACTGCCAAAGCACAAAAAACAGTTAGAGGTCTTTCTGCGTGCGTATGTGTGTGTGGCAGGTGGATTCCTCTGCTGCAGAAGTCACATCAGAGAGGCTTCTCCACTTATACAGTACAACAATGGAGCTCAAATTGTCTCATTAATCAATTATTTGATTTACAAAACATCAATTATCAATAGTTTTGTTTTGTTTTTTTGGTTTTTGGTTTTTAGATGTGAATGTTTGCTCTCTGAGAGTAAAATAGGAACAGCGCTGGAAAAACAACTTTAAACTGTCGTTTTTTTTACTCTTTACATCACTGTAAGGTAAACTGCAGTTTTAAGAGAAATGATCAAACGGGAAATGTATACAGGATTCGAAAGTGTAATGGTTTAGAGAGAAGTATAGAAATGGCACCTAATTGAGTTTATTGGACCTTGTTGTTCCTGGAAGAGTGCCGTAACATCAGATTGACTGATAATCTATCAACTTCTCTGAACATATAACCAGTGCAGGTTTATCCATAATGATGGTGCTGTGTAAGCCCTGAGCAGCACACAGCCTTACATGTGGTCTGCAGTGTGGTGGATTCCTCACTAACACATTGCCATGGTGAGCCATCAGAGCAGAGGATCGAGACAAAAAAAGGGGCGTGGCTTATCAGCAGGAGTCTACAGTATAGAAGTAATGTAAGAAACAAATCTAATTTTATTGTCAGTTTTAGCCACGACTGAATTAATTGAATCAAAATCGTCAAACCTCTACTTTAATTACCATTTAAATTGGCTCAGTAGCAGCACTTTAAAGGGTTATCTGAGACTTGCAGGGCACTCGATCAGTCATTTATGGAACATTATCAGTGGATTATTCAGGCTGAACATTGTTTATAGGATTGCTTACTGAAATAAATAAACATGGAGATGACGAGGGAAGGTTTATGAACTACAGCGTCAAGAGTGATGTTGAATTCTCAGAGCCTAAATTATGAGATTGTAACAAAGCGGAGGGTTTCGGATGAGATAAATGTGTTTTAAAAATAAAAAAACAAACAAAGAAGAAGCTGTAGAGGAAGGGTACACTTCGTGGTGGGCCCTGTCGTGGCCTGGTCTTGCCTCTATTTGGTTAAATTATGTGGAACTCATTTGACATCTGCATTCAGTGTGTCAGGTATCCACTGCTGTAATTATGCAATTATGAGTCTTTATTCTCGCGTCCGACTGTACACCCCCACCCACCCCCACCCCCGCTCTTGCAATATGCCTCAATTAGACTTTTTTTTTTTTTTTTTTTATCCTTCTTTGGTCCTGATGTGCTTCTTGTTTTCAGTCTTTTCTATGTGGCTCGCAGGTCTGCCGCACTTGATCCTAACTTAATTTTTTATTTCTTTCGGTATGTGGCTTGTGTGTGGACGGGTTTTTGGGGTCACAGCGGCAGAGCAGAAGGGCATTGTGGGTTCCTCCTTTGAACCTCCTCAGTCTTTGATGTGTGCCTTGTTAATTCATTTTAATTCATGTGAATGGGCGCCAATGAATATGTTTGTACGCACACTGAATGTTTGTGTGCCAGTGAATCAGGCCCATGGGAACAGCAGTGTGTGCCAAGGCTTGTGTCATAAGAAGTACACAAAAAAGACTGCGCTACAGCCTCCCACTCTCATACTCCTTATCTCCCACCTCCATGAACTATTGTCCTGCATGTGTCTTTATCAGACACGGTGAAGCAGTCTCATTTCCCATGATGCCTAGCTCTTTGCACAAGAACAGCAGAGGTGTTTGGATAATTAGTCCTGGCGCTGGGTATTGTGGGTAAAGCTGTGAACTCTGTGACTTTCTAATTGATTTGGGACATATGTGTGTGTTTGGTTTTCATTTAAAAGAGATTGGCCGAATTTCTCTCTGTTTGTGTGTTTGTGTGTGTGTAGCCTGTTTGTGTAGACGACATGTCTACGCCTTCATCTCCTGTTTGGGGGAGAAAAAAACTGCAATTTTTTTCTTTAATAAAATGCATATTTTTCTAGTATTCATGTTGAACGCAATAAATAAATTTGCAGATTTTTGATTGATGTGGTGAGGTGTACATGAGGTTACTGGAAATGTGTGCAGTTGCAGAAGGAATACTTGGGTTAGATGTATTTGTCTCTGGTTTGATCTAATTGGTTTGTTAAATTAAATGTATGAGAATGGATGAACCTACGCTCATCAGCCACTTTGTTAGGTGCACTTGTTCAACAGCCCATCAGTACAGATATCTAGTCAGGACAGTGCATTTAGGTTTGAAGACATGGTCAAAGTGACCCGCTGAAGTTCAAAGCAGGCATCAGAATAGAGAATAAAGGTGATTTTTAAGTGACTTTGAACATGATATGGTCTGAGTATTTCCGAAACTGCTAATCTACTGGGATTTTCCCGCATAATCATCTCTAGAGTTTAAAGAGGATGGCCTCAAAAAGAGAAATTATCCAGTGACCGCAGTTCTGTGAGTGAAAATGAATTGAAAAGGTCAGAGGAGAATGGAGCTTTAAATTGACAGAAAGGCAACAGCAACTCCAATAACCACTTGTTACAGCTAAGATATGCAGAGGAGCATCTCTTGTCAGCTAAGAACAGGAAACCGAGGCTACAGCTCAGTGTAATTGGTGAATATTGGAAAAAGTTGACTAATCTGGTGGGTCTTAAGTTTTCCTGTGACATTCAGACGGTCGGGACAGAATTTGCCGTGAACATAAAAGTTGGATCAATCCTTCTTTGTATCAATGGTTCAGCCTATGGGGGATATTTTCTTGGCACGCCATAGTTATCTTATTAACAGCTGACTATCTTTCAAATGCCACAAGCTACCCGAGTATTGTGCTGACCATCTTTTTATGATCAGTGGACCCATTTCCATGGTTCCACAGTCAGCAGGTCTCAATTCTGCAGAGCACCTTTGGGATGTGGTGGTACAAGAGAGAAATCATGGATGTGCAGCCACTAAATCTGCAGCAACTCTGATGCTATCATGTCAATATGGAACAAAATCTCTGAGAGATGTTTCCAGCATCTTGTTGAATCAATGCCATGAAGAATTCGGATTGTTCTGAAGGCAGAAACCTGGTTTTAGGTACTAACAAGGTGTAACTAATAAAGTGGCCACTGAGGATGGCTCTATAGCAGTCCAACTGCTAAACTGACCTGCCACTAAAAATATTTAGTACATTATGAAAATTAAAATGGGACAAATTTTGCAATTAGTGATCCACAATGTGATGCTTTTTGGTCAGAAATTGCTGACATGAAATACTAGTCTCATATAAATCTCATAGCATCACAACGTCATTGGAACCCGGTGAAGCCCAAATTGCATAAAGAAACAGTGGCTGAACTGAAGTGCTGTTCATTTGTACTGGGTGGCTCAGTGGGGTGGAGTGGGTGGTCTGCCAGGCACATGGTTGGCAGTGTGATCCACAGCTCCTCCAGCCTGCATGCCTGGGTAACATACTAAACCCCAAAGTGCTCCACTGGTGGAAGAGTGTGTGATTGGAAGTAGGGCTGCCATGAGTAGTCGACTAGTCACGATTACGTCGACTATCAAAATCGTCAACGACTGATTTAATAGTCGACGTGTCGTTTGAAGCTTTGTAAGATCACAAAAGATGCAGGAATAAGTAGTAGGATTTAAGAGTGTAATAACGGACTGAAACAGAAGATGGCAGCACTGCATGTACAAGGATGCCAGCTGCCGTTAAACCCCGAAGAAGAAGAAGTAGCTCTGTCCCAGAATTCATAGCGCAGCCCAGCTAAGTTTCCAACGATGGCGGCAGCTAGTTAGTTTTAATATTACTCTTATTATTCTTTCTGGGTCACAAAATAAACGTTTAACATATGTTCAGGCGAGAATGTAGCTGTGTAAACCTCAAATATCTGCTCAGTTTATCAAGACACCACATATTTTTAAAAGCGCTCCGACATTTTCGGAGACATCTGTTACCCACTAGCTCGATAGCTAGCCGGGGGCAAGGCTCACTAGAGCCTGTAAGAACACCGGACTCCTAGCAAATCGTTTTCAAACCCACCGCCATCTTTCGCTACTCAGGTTAAACATATGTAAGTCATTTAGATAACTTAAAAATGTTATTGTTTGGCTTTTTTTAGTATTTTATTTGTTCCAGAGTAAATCGGTTTGGCTGAGATTAAAGTTATAGTTTTTACACATAGTTACATAGTTTTTGAATAAATGTCAAGCAGACAACTGAAGTGGGAGATGCTGGAGAAAATACTCCGGTGTCCTGTTATATTTTAGATAGCAAGGAGTTTATTAAACTCCACCGAAACAATCTGCAAATTTCATTAAAATTTAATAAACGATCATCTTGTCTTTATTTTTAGTTAGCACATACCTTAAACACTTAAAGCTGTAAGCTAATGATAGTTATATAAGAGCAGATGCATGCTGGTGCAATAAGTTGTACGTTTTACGTCCAATGGATGCATGATCTGATTAGTCGACTAATCGCAAAATTAATTGGTGACTAGTCGACTATCAAAATAATCGTTTGTGGCAGCCCTAATAGGAAGTGTATGTGTGGGTGTAAATGGGTAAATGTGAAGTAATAACTGGATTAACTGCTCAGTTAGAGTAGAAAAGCTTTATGTAAGTACCAGTCCATTTACCATTACAGTATTGTTCACTGATGGTTTACTATAGAAACATCGTAAAGATTTTGCAGGAGAAATGCATCCTTAAAATCAAACATGCTTTTTACAATAACCTTAAAAAAAATCTGACAGATTATTAAAAGGACCAATACAGGGGAAAAAGTTGTTCATATAGGGTTAAATGAGCTGTAAAGAAAATAATCCTCACCATTTCTTTTGGTTGCTGCTTTTCAAAACTGATTAGAAGACAAAGGCGGACCTAAAAATCAATCAGAGCTACCGTGTGTGTGTGGTGGGTGAAGGGGGGTGGTATTGATAGGCAGACAGGTGCAGCAGTTTTGAAGGGGTTTATTTTGACTGAATGGGGAGAACGAAGGCTAGCTGGATGTAGGAAAGGAGCAAAGGCGTTGATGGCGGTGGGTCTTATGCTCTGTCATTAGTTGGGCATTAACCCCCTCCCCTTTAAACCGTCTTTTAGTAATGACAGGGCATAAGAAGCAGAAAGGGGAGGAGTGATCTGGAAGAATATGGGGAGATTGAGAGGGTTAGCCCACAGCACCTGCCCAGGGTAACTACCTCACTCCAGGAGGTCCTAACTACTGCCGTTTTGGCTGTCTGCTGCTCTGCCTGTATGACAGAGCAGGACCCTGACACACAGCAGCTGAAGATACATCAAAATGTAAAGAAAAGGAAACATGAAAAGGCAGTATGCGAAGTCAGTAAACTTCTTTTTATTTCATGCAGTTTTTTTGTTGCATTTTACAAATCCTATTTGCAGTGCGTTTCTTGTCAGATTGTTGTGCAAAATTAGAGCAGCAAAATGGAAACAACAATTTTCAGCAAAATTTCCTCATTACCAGAAACAGTTTTTAAAAGCACCACAAGACAAGTTTTTTTCTTCTCCCCAATTTTTTAAGAACACCTTTAGCAACAAAGTGGTAAATCAACACGTTTTATAAACGAGTAATGACATTGGATGCTTTGAATGTGTTTTCTGTGTTCATCTGTTTGATGGAAATGTACATTAATTCATGTGTTTTCATCAAGAATCCTTTAAACATGATTTCTAATCACTGTTGCAGTAGCAGAACTTCAGAGTATAATAAATGCCTTAAAAATTGAATGACGTATTTTAAAACTTATTTAAAACTTTAAAAAAATGTTGGTTTTGTTTTGTTTTTCCTTTGTGTTTTTCTCTGTCAAAGCAGCAAGTTGAGATTTTCATCCAAAAACCTCACAAAAAATTTAACTAACAAGCAACAAATCGCAACATTTGGAAAACTTTGTGTGTTTGCAGCTGTTTCACAGCTGGCCGAACTAAGCCAGTTTCATGTGTCATAGGGCTGGTTGGTGTGCGAGGACCAGGCCTGTCAGAACAGGACCAGACGTTTGCCCATCGCCTTCTCCCGGCATGGACCCATCTGCCCCGCCTGCAGCAGGGCGACACTTAGACCCGAGGTAACGCACCCGCAAACATCAGAGTTCACACTGGCACACACGTGGCTTTGCATTCCCATTGGCTTAAAAGAAATATACCCCAGGCTGAGTTAAATCTCCACAGCAGCATGGGTTGTTGCATTCTGTGGGTCTTTTCCAGTTGATGGTGCTATGGAGCTGCAATATCCGCTCTCATATGTGCTGTGCATTTCTGCTCATTAGCGTCACATTTCCTCAAATAAACACTCTGATAAAACCAATCTTTGTCGTGTGTGTGTGAGCGACTGTGTGTCAGCGCACATGTGTGCCACTCTGTCTGTGTTTGGAAGGCACTAAGAGCTTGGATGGTAGTTTAGCCATTAAAAGCATCTGTCTGTCCAGCTCTGGTAGCCGCCTTATGAACACTTTGTTAGTTTGACCACTGGATTTAAAAGAAACACTCTCCCTTTCAATTTGAGCGTGACAGTTCAATCTGCTTTTTGTCTTTTCTGCCTCTGTCCCATTCTTACCATTCCTGTCTCAAGCCTTTGCTTTAACTCTCTCCTGTCAATTCTTTTTCTTTCTTTCTTTTTTTTAACCATGCGTGTTCTGCCCCTTCTGTCCCCCCACTCCACCCCCCCCCCCCCCCCCCCCCCCACCGGCTGCTTTGCTGTGTCTGGCTCTGTGGCGACAGGTTGTAAACCAGAAGGCCAATTTCTGCTGTCACTGTAGCCACTTAGGCAGCCATTGCTGTGCCTGAGGGCCGTGGCACTTTAAACTGTGGGCTGAATAAAACATTTAACTCTCTGTGCTCGTTCATGCACCCTTTCTCTACTTTAAAAACTGCAGCCTGTCTTCATTTTACTTCACGGTTTGACTCCACAGACTTGGCCTTTTTATCTAAATCCATGGGTTGCTGATGATGAAGACAGATGTAAGCAGTTTTGTGTAAAAGTCAGGATGAATACTCAGAGGATATTATTGATACCAGTGCAAGACCACCGGGTCTGTGAGGATTTTCTGTGTGGGGAAGAACATCAGGTTTTCAGCATCAGTGCAAGTGTTTCATCGCGCAGTAATATTTGCATGTGACTCAGATGTTCAAAAATCTTTGTTTGGCAGTGTGCAACTGTCAGGAAAAGATGCCAGCATTGCTAAAAGGAACTTATAAGCCTGGAGCCATACGCTTCCAATGAACCGGACAATTTGGAACAGGTTTTCATCTGGAGCTTGTTCTTAATTCCCCATCCCTGCTTGCAAGGTGCTTTGCATACATTTAAAAACGTTGAACGAAATTTTATTTTTGTTTCAAATTCAAACATTGGGTAAGACAACATCTGTGGAGATCAGGCTTGGCATTTTATTTTAAGAACAAGGAGTAAAAGTGGTCTTTAGGAATAGTTCTCCAGATTTCCTGATTATTTTTCCTCTGTAAATTGGCTGGTTTTTGCACATATTTTGAGTCCTGTCCTTGTGCAGTACATCCATCCATCCATCCTTTCTCTTCCCCTTATTTCCCCTTATTCAGGGTCATGGGTGGGTGCACTGTTGCAGTCACACCTATGGACAATTTAGAATCACCACTTAACCAGTTAGTTTGGACTGTGGGAGGAAGCTGGGGTATCCCAGAGAGATCATGAACGGTCCCAACGATGGTAGATGGTGGATTTTAACCCAGGAGCTTCTTGCTGCAAGGCAACAGTGCTAATCACTACATGTCTGTGCTGCCCAAGAAACTTTTTTTTTTCTTTATAAAGCCTAAGGAAACATTATGAATCATTAGTAGTTGTTTTTAAGCCCTTAATTACAAGCAACGTGTTGCACAAACACCTAACTTGTTCCCATTTCTTTACTTAAACCCATGAACAAAGATATTTACACCAATAATGTGATTCTCAAAGTGCCATTAGCTGAAAATGTGGCAAATCTGATGCAGAAAATAAACAGTATTTTAAAGTTTTGTGCTGGAAATAGGAATTAATCATGGAAAGACCTGACAGATGTATTTGGCCCTTTAGTTGATCCATCTGTTGTATTCTTAAGGAAGGGAAAGGCTGAGATATTCTATTTTGCACTATTGCTGAACTGAAAATCAGTGGCAACAGGTCTTATGGAGTGATGAACCCACATTTGAAATTTGTAATCAATCCATATGAAGAAGGTCAGGAGAGGAATACAACAGTGTCTACAACCATCTGTATAAGGTGGAGGCTTTGTGGTTTGGGGGAATTATGAATATAGAAAAGTACCATCAGACTTGGATCCACCATGTGGAAAACATCTGATTGGCAACAGCTTCGTTTTCCAGCATCTAAGTGACCCCAAACGCTCTACCAATGCCATAAAAAGCATAGCTGGATAGAAAAATCACTCAAGACTTTCCAACAGTACTGCATTTCTTTCCTCTGACTGTAACGTGCAAAGACCCATCCCTGCTTTGACTCTGATTGGCCTTTCTAACCAGCCATGTAATTTGAAGGCTAACTAAGCAACAAACCGCAAATCAGAAGCAGGATATGGGCAGATTACATTGTTGTGTTAATGAAATAAAAGACAGTAGACGTTTCCACACATTGCAGGTGAATAACAAACAAATAATTTTGGACACTGACATGAAACTGATCTATTGTTTTAGTTGTCTGTTGAGGGATTTGAACCTAGATGGAGGCGCTGTGTGCAAAATGCTGGCTTTTACTCTTTCTGTGGCTCACGTCTGTGTCACTACCGACTGCCGCTACAGTGTGAGGCTGGAATAAACAGACGTGACACAGGGGGTAGACATGATGTAGCAAGTATTAGAGCAGTAATTGTTTTACAGTGTAGTTGTTTCTGTGATGTTCAGATTTTGGCACCTTTTCTGTGGTGTCCTGGTTTTCCCACTCACAAACATTTTAGACAAGTGGAGGTGTGACAGAAATATGCCACGTCTGGTCGAAATATAACACATGGGAATAAACTTGACTGTTTTCATGATGTTGAAGCACTTTTTAAAGATGGCTTTGCTGCAAAGTTTAAAGTCTGTTTTTCTCCGTGAGTGTAAGTAAACAGATTCATTAGACTAATATTAAAAATACTTTTTATTATGTTATGAATTCATATCAGAATCCCTTCGCAAGTACATCACTGAGTCTTTATTGGCCTTTAGTGTGCTAGCTTCAACATTACAGCTCTTTAAATACCTTGTGAGCACAAAGGGCTGCCACTTAGCAATATAGCAAAGGCTGTATTTGAGCAATACATTTAATTTTGAATTCTTGCTGCTGATTTCCTTTGTTTTTTCCTGCAATAGTATAAGTCATGATTCGTAGTAGGCTAATTTTGACTTTTCAGCACTGTTGTCTGAATCGAGCCAGTGCACAGAGATTAACAGTCCAGCAGCTTACGTTTTTAATTGCTGCTAATTATGCAAAGTATTCAAGAGACCATTCATGGCAGTCTGAGCTGGTGTGGACCGCTCACGCTAGCAATGAAGAAGACGAGAAATTAGCCAATTTCCACTGAGAGGTGGTCTCCTTTTTTCTTTTTTAAATGCATTAAAGTTCTGATTCTTTTTGAAACGTCCATCAGATTCATGTGCGTCCTGCCTGCTTTATCACTCTGGACACATTCCCTTCTTGCTTTTCGTCTGCCAGCATCATCATAGTTTATCGGTCTCAAATATGCAACAGCCACATAGACGATTAGTGGTTCTGCTTTTGTGTACGCTGCACCAAAGGCAGTTTTTGTGTGTGTCAGAGCTTCTGTAAACGGAGTATCTTGTTTGTGACTCCTTGTTCCCGCGTCTCTCTCTCTCTGCATCATGGTACGTTTACTGTCACTGTGGGGCTGCCTCTTCTCCTTCCTCCATCTCTCTCTCACTCTGCCTCTTCCTTCTTCTCCCTCCTTCTCTCACTCCCTCTCCCCCTCTCTCTGGACACAGATTCAGAGCGTGATCTGATCTCCATGTAATGGGAGAGTAATAGGCACTCTGCCTTGATTGGTTGGTAATTTGGGGGAGTTATGCACAGGTGCAATTTGTAATATTTTCAGTAAATTAAATTTCTTTCTCTTCCTCTCTCCTCTCGCTCCCTCTGCAGTGCTTAACTCAAATAGGCTATTTTTTTTCTCACCCTGTCTCAAATCTGTCCTGACTTTTCCTTCCCCCTCCTCCCCCCACCTCTTTATTCACTGCTTTCTTTCCCCGTTCCTTTCTTTTCATTTTCTTTCCCTCCCCTCCCTCCCTCCTTAGCTCCTACACTTATTCTCTCTTCTCTTGGCTCGCTCTCTTTCTCTCCTCCTCTCGCCCTCCCTTTCTGTCTCTCTCTCCCCCTCTCTCTCTCTTTTTCTCCCCTCGTTTTATTGATGTACGCTCAGGCGCCCATTAGAGCTCCCTTTTTCCCTCTAGTGGAAATTGCAGCATGTTAATTTTCACACAAATTACGGCAATAGCAGGTATCTCTATTTGATACATTATAGCGGGAGCAATCAGAGATAATTGAGTGCCTTTCAGAGGGAGACGGCTGCATTCACTGCCGGCTCAAAGCTGCCCCATTATCGCCTAATCGCTCTTTAAACACTGAATTTTGCCGAACAAAAATTCTTGTCATAATTTTGCTTAAGTGTATTTGGAAATCACAGTCCTTTGAGCGAGGATAATTGAAATCAAATCCCTTTCACTGGAGCTGACATTTCTACATTTCCCCCCAATTGAAATTAATTTCAAAAATTGAGCATGAATATCTTCAAATAGCAGGCAATTATGCCTTTCAATGGGGAGAAATTACCGGTGCTGAATCGTTGGAGGCTTGCGGGCGAGAGCACCAGTTAAATGCCTTTGTTTCCCGCCGTGTTTGCCTAGTAAAGATTTACATATATTGACTCATTATGGTGTCTTGTGAAGCTGATCGGCGTGACTACCACAACTGGCAATAACGCTCATCGCATCTAAAAAGCTCAAGAGTTTTAAAGCCTTGTGGCCTCACAGCTGAGGGAAAAATGTATGTTTGTTTCTCTCCATCTCCCTCCCTTTCTCACTCCCTCTCTCTTTCTGCAGCTGCAGTAGCACGAGTGCTTGTAGACTCAGTATTTACAATGCATGTTTGCAGCAAAGCCAGAAAGAAGCATGCAAAGCCGAGGCCCTTGTCCGTGTCACCGGTGCTGGGATGTTTTCTGCCATGTCAAAGCCACTGGATGCTTGTAGTTTCACAGCAGTTCACACATGTTACAGCCTCTGTAACCCAAAAAAGCGGGGGGAAAACTGGCTGTGTTTTTGTTTTTGTTTGGCCTGCTCTCTCCCTCGCATGCTCGCAGAATATTGTCTGTCTGACTACCTTTCATTAACTGCTTCACTGGTGTACCTGAGCGACAGTGTAGTGCGCAAAAGTTCTCTGGAGGTTGGATATGTGCGCGCACCTGTGTCACGTAAAAGATAGAGGCAGGTGTTTTTAAGACTGAGGAAGTCTTGAGTGCTTGTTTTATTGCGTGAAGCCATTTTAGACTGTTGCTCTGTGATTTGGATCAATTTGTATGATTTAGCCTCTTTTCTTATTTCTTACTTTTACCTTTTATTGTATACATCCTCTCCCTCACTTTATCGTCCTCCTGACACATCTTCCTTATGGCGTAACTGTGTTTTGTAGCTGGGTCGGGGTTGTGTGCATCTGTGGGGAGGCAAGGGAAGGGGGTGGGGGGGTAGTCAGTCAGGGATGAGGGAGGCAAAGGAGCAAGGGGTACGAGGTGGGGGCTGGGGGGTCCAACACTCCCGGGAGAGAGGCAATTTCACAGCTGGTTTGCTCCTTAGGCAGTCAGGCTGAAAATGCTGCAGATTTGTGGAGCAAATTGAAATGGTGTCAGTGCAGGAACAAAGCGCCGAGCTGAATGACGAGGTAGGTGTGTGTGTGTGAGTGTGGGAGAGTGAGGTGGGGTTGAGGGGCTCTAAATTCAATAACAATCCTGTAACATTTTAGCCACGCCTTTCTGACACCTGTCAGTCAGTCAGTGCGGCACGACTGGCCCGCCCACAATCAGCATTATATTGTTCAAATGTGTGTGTGTGCATTTTTTTTTTCTTTCCCTAAGAGGAAGAAGCGACGCGCTGTTTGTGCCGACCGAGCTTGTTCAACCTTGGCAACCGTAACCGAGGCTCCATTATGGGATGCGCATGGTTTGGTTGTTGACTAGGCAAGTGCATCAGCGGTCAACAGCTGTGCGTGCCATGTGGGCAAGCCATAGAAAGCCATTAAACACACACTCGCTTTCACACATCACACAGTTTGCGTATAGCTGCATTAGATACTCTTGCCACTTGATTATGCCACAGCAGTAAAAACTGAAATTACAATTACGCACATTCCCGATTGGCAGGTATAATGGGCGCACACATACTCGCTTCACTCACACACACACACACACACACACACACAGAGACACACGGATACTGACACACAGGGATTGTCGGGGGATTCTTCCTGGTGGTAATAATAAAGCACTCGGCGCACACCTGATGGCAGTGTGGGGTCGGGGCTTAGCGTGCCCTCTGCAGCGTAGCAGGGAAATGACGAGCCAATAACTGCAATTAAACATGCAGTATAATGGCTAATCAAATTGACAGCCTCGGCTGTTCACATGCCTCTCTCACAATGGCTTATCACAACAAACTATTATGAGGGAGGGTATTTCAGGCCTGATCCCCTCTTTTCGTTCTCTCTCACCATCTCTCACTTCTTTCCGAGTCTTGCTTTCTTTTGCTCTGTTTTTCTTCTTTTTTTTCTCTCCCCTCCCTCCCTCCCACCGCTGTCTTGCTCATCCTCTCCGTCTCTTTCCCCTCTCTCCCTCTGGCAGGCTGTCGTGTGGCTCCATTTAATTGCAGTGGAGATTAACAAAGCAAGCAAATTTGTTTTCTCGCTTTACTGTGTCACACAGAGGAAGGGAGATGTTTTCAGGGAAGTATAGTCATTTGAGCTAGGTGCACCCTCTTAGAATTATGTTTAATGTGCCTGTTTTTCAAACTGGTAAACCACTTTTATTATTCTGTTGTTGATGGGTTTTTTCCCCTCCTGTCATGATCTTGACTCCGTTCTCGGCGGAGTGAATAATGGTGATTAATCACTTATTAATGCAGAAATGGAGCAGTAGTGTTGTTGGTGAGGTGGCTGGATAAGACTAGTAGTGACAGGGATATTCCACACATGCAAGAAAAATATACACGAGGCTCCTCATCCGCTTCCAAACAACACTTTTGCCTTAATCCATATCGGGTGGGGTTTTCTTGATGAAGTAAATCTTTTTGTGTGTGTCTGTGTTCTCTCTGCAGTACTCGGAGAAGGCCCTATACAACCAGCTGTGCTTCTACAGGTTCATCTTTGACTGGGAATACGCAATCACAAAAGTACTAAATACTGACGAAAAAAGTAAGATAACACACACCCAGCATACTTGTTGCAATAAATCGAATTCATTGTTTTTCACGTGGCCTGTAGGTGGTTTTGGTTTGAGCTGCACAGTTAGAGAGCTCTTGTGTAGAAATGTCTGCCTTTACTAGAATATAACTAGTTACATGATGCAGAAACCTTGTCGTGAACAATTTCATGCAGGAACTATTGTCTTTATACTGTTTACATCCACCAGCTGAGGGGGAGTGGCATTAATGTTTACGTCCTGTCACAGTGTTAAAAGTGCTAAACCTTTTATAATGGGTGTACAGATGTTTTAATCTTCAGTGACACAGATGTTGAATGTAGACAGTAGAAAGAAAATGCTCACGATATGATGCTTGGACTTTGGTTTTTTGTGAGTAAGGTAAGTGCCATCCACTTCCATTATATTCAAAAGAAGGCTGATCTGTCCCAAACGGGCCAGCTTTTACACCAAAACAATCTACAGTTGATGATTGAACCCCACTACGGGACAAATGAAAAATTAAGGCCAAATTAATACATCAACCAATATTGATTGATGATTGATTTCTTTGTGATAAAGAATAAGGTTTGGGGCGAGTTGTCCTCCAAAGTTTTACTTTGTGTTTGTTTTGAAACTGGCTCTGCTTTTGTAAATTTAGTCATATTTTATTCATTTTTCTTCCTTCTCTGCTATACAGCCACTGAAAGTGAAATCAAGTTAGTAGAGCCACTGCTGAACTTTGAATTTTAATGTCCTAACAAAGCTTCCTCACAAATACATGTACAACATAGCATTAGCAATCAATGTCTTAACATAAACCTTTTACCCAGGCTGCACTTAAAATATTCACCAGTGATGTGACACACACATGTACGCTCACACACACACACACACACAAAAGTAGCGGAGCCTGGGCATTGGATATGGGAAGGGGGGTTAAGGACATTCAGCTCCTCGACTCGACAGCCCTAATTTAGGAGTCGGATTCAATCACACACACATACAGAATGCAAAACGCTCCAATCACTAGAAGAAAGAAGGAGAGAGCCCTCCATCGCTCTGCCTCTACCCCTACCCTCACTGTCCATCTCTACTGCTTTCTCTCCCTTGCTCTCTCTGTCTTTTTGCTCTCTCTCTCTCCCCCTCTCTTGGACAGGCACTCGTTTGGCTGTGTTGATTGAAAACAGGTTTTAGATTTGGGGAAATGATAGGGGGAGTAATGGGCGCGCTGACGAAAGGATAGCCCTTCTCATATAATGGGACATGGAGCGTATATTTCCCCCCTTGGACTCAAATAGACGCTACTCCAGTGATCTGGGCGCACTCAGTAGGCGTCAGCCGCAAGGCCTCTTTACCCATAGTTCTCCCTGATTGATGTCACTTGATTCGAAAGGGCCGCTGGGCCGAGTGATTTATTTATTTGATTAAATTTTGTATGTATGTATGTTATTTATGTATGTATGCTTGAATGCTGCGGGTGTGCACACTGGGACCTGAGTAAGGCAGGGAAAGAGTGAGACAGCAGAGTTAAATATAACGTGTAATCAACAGATGACCACTCAGAAGATGGAGGGAGCTAAAATGGAGGGATTGGACCATTGTGGAGGAGTGGGGGGAGACTAACATGATTATAGTCTACATTTTTTTGCTTTTATTTCCGTCTTCGCCCAGATGCAAGAAATCGTCGCCAATCAATCCTCGACTCTTTCTTTATGCTCCTGTGCTTTGCACTGTTTTTGATCTCTTTGAACTTTCTCGTCCACAGTTTCTCATTTTTGTGTTTCACGGCGCAATACTGTAGCGTATATCCACTATAAGGGTACAGAGTTTACTATACAGTGTTCAGTAAACAGCAAATGGTTGGATGGTTGTGGGTTTGTTTAACATCTGAACTTATGATTCTTGAAAGCTTTTTGATTTGAGATATTTATCTGTTCAGTTAAGTATCAGAGGGGCTGTTAATCTGCTTCAGCTGCTTTGGAGTTTATGACTATGAGACAACTCCTAACACGGCAATGTATTTACAGACCACTGACACATTTTCCTCCATATTTTCTGGGTGAATATTACTAATGATAATATGAGGAGATACATGGACCTGGCAGAGGTTCCAAAGGTAGTCCACCTCCTCCAGGATGGCACATCAATATGTGGCATTGCCAAAAGGTTTCCTGTGTCTCAGCAGCATTTAGATTCCAGACACTTAGTCTAGCAGAGTTAGACAGGGCAGTAGAAGATCCTTAATCCAACAGCAAACCTGGTATCTGCTCCTTTGCCCAAGGAGGAACAGGAAGAGCACTGCCAGAGCTACAAAATTAACTCCAGCAGGCCACAGGTGTGAATGTCTCTGACCAAATAATCAGAAACAGACTTCATTAGGGTGGCTTAGTGGGCCCTGGGCTCACTGCACTGTACAACCTGATTGGCATTTGCCTTTGAATACCAGCACTGGCAGGTCACCCTCTGGCACCCTGTGCTTTTCACAAATGAGAGCAGGTTCACACTGAGCACATATGACAGATGTGAAAGGGTCTGGAGAAGTCGTGAAGCCTATAACATCGGTAAGCATGACCAGTTTGGTGGTGGATCAGTGATGGTCTGTGGATGTATATCCTGGTAGGGACACAGACTTCTACAGGCACCCTGACTACCATTAGCTACCAGGATCAAATCGTTGGACCTGCTGTCAAGACCCAGGTGCACTGGATCCTGGGTTCCTCCTGGTGCACAATGTCTGGCCTCATGTGGTGATCTATGCAGGCATTTCCTGGATGACAAAGGGATTGATACCACTGACTGGTCCCCAATCTCACCTGACTAAAATCCAATTTAAAAAACAAAAACTGGGACGTTATGTTTCAGCCCATCCAACACCAGCAGGTTGTATCTCAGGCTCAGTGATGCGATGTTCCAATTAAGTGCAGAGATCCACTTAGAGCAAAAACTAAAACTCTGCTTATTAATTCATCCTGATTATTTGTGTCAATATCAGCTTGTTGTCAATTCTCAGCTGGGAAACTACTGTTAGCTCCCTTTTAGAGCAACACTGAGTAAGGTGTAGTGCACACACTGTTCTCATCTCATGGCCAGAAATTTTATTCCTGCCAATATGACAAGAGCTCATTGTCGGTATAAAAAAAGAAATGTAGCAGACATTACACATCACACTAATAATTGCCGTGTTTCTTCAGGTTAAACATGAGCATGTTGCAGATGTAGAGTACAAAGAGTAGCTACAAGTGTGGAGAGAAGTGGTCCAGTTTCCTCTTGACATGGTAGAAAACGTGCCTCAGTGAAGGGTCACAGATCAGTGGATACACAGATCAGAAGGGTCCTGGAGGGATGTGATGAGCCACCAGACGGTGGTCTTAACTGCAAGTGGAAGTCATGTTAACTTGTTACTCTACTCACTCACCAGACCGCAGCACAATCCGCTGTTCTTCACCACACTTGGATGGTTTACTTTCATAAATCACATCTCCACTGTTCCATTTTCTCTTTTCATGCTTCTTCCCCTAAAACCTGTTTGAGAGACAGAATGTGTGACTGTACGCTGTCTGTCACACCCAGTGTTGTTCTGCACTGCCCAGCACTCTGCAAAGTTAACACTGACATGACAGATGCAGTGATAGCTGCGATTCTGGGGATTCGCCTATTAATTGTTGGGCAGCTCCTGCATGGTCAAACTTCTCTTGCTGCTCTAATGCCCTGATGCTAGAAACCATCAAGGTGACAGCTCTCAAACAGATATGTTAGGTATACTGATCTAAATTAAAAAGTGAAAATAACGATGACATTGAGGCCACATTTATCAAAGCTCTGTCAATAATTCAACATGTCATGTTTCAGTCATCACACATACATCACTGTGTTAACAGTGTTTTGCTTTGTGTGTCTGTATCCATTAATCCTGTCTAGAAATACTAACAAACCAAATGTGTCCACTGCAGTTCTGTGCAAAAGTCTTGAGCCACCCTTCATTTCTTTTCATTTACATTCAAGGATCCAGACTTTCTTTTAACCTTTTAAAGTGGTCTTGAGAAAAAGTTCTCCAGGTTTTCTGAAGATCTTTCAAAGTTTTTCTTTGTACACTGGTTGCTTTTTCACTTATTTTCAGTCCAGTCCATGCACCCGACCATTTTCAGTGACACTGGATGCTGGCCTATGAGTCATTCAAGCATAAAAAAGGCACCTATATTTAGAGCGGGGCCATATGACCAAAAATATTTTTCATGATATACATTTGAAAATTTGCAGTAACGATATAACTGACGATATAATTGACACTAGAAAAAATACTTTACAACTCCACAACTTTAATAGTGCAAAAAAAAACATAAATGTATTTTCACTTAAACAAGCAGCTGTTTTTTATGTGCATTAAAGTTATATAAAAATTTAACAGTGCAAATGCAAATTCCTTGCTGACAGTTTAACCAAAAGGCATTTCCAGTGGAAACTGGCCGACATATCCTCAGCATAACCATGTATAATATCCACAAAACTTAAAAAGAGGTTATACACAAACAATATTATGTTGAAGCACAGTACGTATCACTCCGTGAGGCTCCTGCCTACAATACCCGTAATTCTCCGACAATCCATCAAGCGGTGCGGCTTCGTAGCTTAGCAAAGTCGTGTTAAAACATTTGCTGAGCACCATGTACCACATAAAATCGTTTCAAGGTCAGTAAACACAACCAGAATTCATACATAAGGCACACGGGATTATAAGGGGCACTGTCGATTTTC
The DNA here is from genome assembly GCF_965226115.1 of Aulonocara stuartgranti. Taxonomy (NCBI): domain Eukaryota; kingdom Metazoa; phylum Chordata; class Actinopteri; order Cichliformes; family Cichlidae; genus Aulonocara; species Aulonocara stuartgranti. The sequence continues at coordinate 28,054,475 of NC_138960.1, forward strand.
AGAAAAATCAAAGGACTGATTTTAAGTGTGCCGTATTTTACAAAAATACACGGTAATAACGACGGCCCGCTAGCATGCTCTACCAAAAGTAGTGCTTTGTTGTGTATCTGACGGACCAAAGCTAAACCAGTTCCACACCACTGAAGTTGCACCAGTTCTGGTTCATCCGCTTCATTCAACGATCCGCTTTCGCTCTTCTCATTCTCAGTTGGCGCCATGTGCGTATGAAAACAAAGGCACTGCACATGCGCGTTTTACCCATATTCTATCGCCATATTTCATTTTCTTATCGTTGCCCAACATTATACTGGTATTACCGTGAACGGTACGATATGGCCCAGCCCTACCTATATTAAGTGTTGTGTACACATGACAGATGACTTAGCAAACAACCAGTTTGTATCTTAAGGCACTTTATTATCAGCCTGTCACAAACATGCAAATATAAATATATAAGTGGACAAGTATACAACTATATAGTCAATAAGCTTCCTTAAGAAAAATGGGGGGTGGAGAGATCCAGTAAAGACCTGAGAGATCAGGTTGACCCAGTTGATCCTCCTGCAGTTTCCTGAAGCCTTATCAGAAATGGTCTCAGTGGAAGGGTGGCTGTCAAGATGCCATTTTTAAAGGCTGAGGCATCTCTAATTACACAACAACTCAACTGAACAACTGGACTGAAAATCAGTGGTAGCAGGCTTTATGGAGTGATGAGTCCAAGTTAGAATTTTTTTTAGTTAAAATCAGGGTGTATGGAGGCAATCAGGAGAGGGATGCAACATAAGGTGTCCACAGCCATCTGTGCGAAGGTTTGGGCTTTCATTTCAGCTAATGGTTTTGGCGACCTTGTCAAAAATGATGGAAATATTAATACAAAAAAAAGTATTGTCAGATTAGCAAAATCTTCATTTTTCAGCATGACTGTGATCCCAAACACACTGCCAAAGCAGTAAAGGATACCTGGATAGAAAAATAAAACACCACTAGCCCTTTTCCACTAAAATCTGCTTGGAATTAATCGGCTGACTCTGTTTTTAGGGTTTTCATTTAGGTGGTAGTACCTGGTACTAGGTACTTTTTTTTTTTTTTTTTTTTTTTTTTTTAGTACCTACTCAAGACTTTTGCACAGCACTGCAAATTACTAATATACAACACACGCAACTCATTTCCTCAAAGTCAGCAAAATATAGACATGCGCACGCTCACGCTGCTATAAAATATAGGTTTACGGTGTTATCCCTCAGTCCTGGGGCAGTAATAACCCATATTACTGCATTACACACCCAGGGGCCAGCACTGCTCAGATTACAGGGAGCAGACATATGATCCTATACTCTATACTGTGTCACTGTATACCAGCACTGATTTATGAGCATTGTTTTTCCACAAACACCATCTAGGCTTTATTAATATAATTTTTTCTGGGTGGTGAGCGGAGACAGAGTGCTGCTACTAAAAAGAGCTGGTCTGGCTCTGTTTGGGCTCAAGTTTTTGTTTTCGACTCTTGAAGGAAATCAAGATTTTAGAATGAAACGTTACTCAAACTGAGTCATCTTTTGGCAGCTGGGCCCATTAAGGATCAAAGTGCTGCCGATTTGCTAGGCAGTCACCTTAAAACACCTGTGGGAGCTTGTTGTGAAGCGTCATCTAATTAAATGCATAGAATCACCAGTCGAATCTGTTTTGTTTGTTTTTTAAATATTTTTTTTATGCTGTTTTTTTCTTCCAATGTTTTTGAAGTTGCAGAAGTCGCAGGTTTAAGTTCAGGATTCCTCTTGTTATGTCTGAGAAATCAAAAACCATCTATTTTTATACTATTTAGGTATTATCGCCTTATCAATGTCTATCATCCAGTACTGTAACTCTACCAGCCTTACTGTAGCACTGCCTGACTTCTTCTTTCAGCTTCTCCTCCCGTCCTCTGCTTCTACCTCTGTCTTGCCAGCCACCTGCATCTCCTCTCTCGCCACATCTCTTTGGCCTCTCTCTTTTCCTCTTGCCTGGCAGCTCCATCTCGCATGTTCTTCTCCCAGTACACACGCTCTGCACATCCAAACCAATTCAGTCTGGCATGTCTCACTTTGTCCCTGAGCTGTCCATCTGATACACACATTTCTAATCGTGTCCATCTCCGTCACAGCCAACACAAAACTCAGCATCTTTAACTCACCTGCCTCCAGCTCCGCCTCCCGTCTCCAACCGATATAACGTACATCATCTCTCTACCATCGTGTAAAATATTCCTTTCACACTTTCGGTGGTAAATCACTCCCGACATGCTTCTCCATCCACTCAACCCTGCCTGCACTCAGCTTGCAAAGCATGAAATGTTTCTTTATTGCTATAAACATATATTCATGTCATTTTGCTATTCTGCACACCTGCTGATAAAAATACTTACCAGCCTACGAAATGTGCATTCGTCTGTAGGGCTGCTCAATTAATCGAATTTTAATCACAATTACGATCTGGGCTTTCAACGATCATTAAAAATGACTGAGCCGATTATTAGCCCCTCCCTCATTTATCCGCGACACCTTAAAGGCCGTCTGTGAAAATATTGTCGGCCATAAACCGGTCCGTGGCGCAAAAAAGGTTGGAGACCGCTGATTTAAGAGCAGAAGTTATTTGGAGAGGAGAGTGACTGCTGTTGGTTGAAAAGAGAGGTAAAAAAAAAAAAAAGCTTCAGTGGTGTTGCACACTATTTTATATTATATTTTAAAGTCATTATTCAATACATTGTTATTGTTAACCCTTTAAAGCCGGTCAGAGCAGCACGCTCCGTTTTGTGTAACTATTTTTAAATCCCTGTAGAACCTGAACCGTGTAAGCTAGCGCAATAAACCGGAGGAGTTGTACTTACATCTTATGCCATCAGCTTGTCCTCGGTCACGGTTTCCTTCCACATATAGCTTTGCAAAAACTGCATAAAAAGCTCTTGCAGGAACAAAAACATAATATTCCAGAAACACGCTTTGCCGATCCGATCAGCTGTTCGTAACACTTCCCACAGTGAAACAGACGTCAGCGCGAACTATCGCATGTCCGCCATTTCCTGCCCGAAACCGGAAGTGACGTCATCTTCGCGGAAAATGTAGTTTTTTACTTGTAGGCCTTAAAAACCTCTACTGGTCATGTTTGACTTTTCTGAATAGTTTATTTTGATGCACCTGCTGTTTTCTTTGCAAATTTGCATCATAGGATTGTTTTTTCGTTTTTCCTGCAGTATATAAAAATTGGTGTATCTCCAAAATAAAACTATGAAGACACTCAAAATAAATTTCCTGTTGTTGTAAACTATTTTTTGCAACTTTTTTGTATTTAAAGTTTTGAGGGATAAACCTCTTAAATTTCTCCAAGTAGAAGTATATGTAAAAAAAAAAAAAAAAAAACGATTTTCAGTTTTTTTGTAGTTTATTGCACTTTTTTGCAATTAATGTAGTTACTATGGACTTAATGCATACATATTATTAAAATATGGGCTATAGCAGTTGTATAGCAACTTGAAATGCTCCCACAAATGGCACTACAACATGTAAAAACATAATATAAGCTCTGGTGGACTTGGTTCTATGGTAGGTCTTAAAAGGTTAAATAAATATCGTCAAATAATCGAGATCTCAATTTCAGTGAAAATAATCGTGATTATCATTTTTGCCATAATCGAGCAGCCCTATTCGTCTGTAGCTGATGAAACTCTGTATACTCTGTTGTTTAGAACAAGGTTGCTTTGGGGGGTTTTATGTTTGGTTCTCAACTTCACAGAATTCCAGGTTTCGTTTAATTGCACTGCTAGTTGAACTTTAGCACGGGCGAATAGTGACTGAACAGAGGATACAGGAAAATACACCAAGAAGCCCGTGATACTGATTAACACTGGAAACCAGTAGCTGCAGTACTAGAGGTAGTATTTCTACTACTGCTACTCTCAGCAGGCTGCTCTCAGTCTTTCATGCTCCGTGCTGTCAGCACTCCTGATAGCTGTGTTTATATGTTAGAGAGATTGACTAACAAGATGTTGGTTTTGGTCTTTTGAAGGGAACTTATTGAAAAAGCGCGATAAGACGCCAGCGGCTTCATCCTTTTGTGTTTGCATTTCCCGTTGTTTACTAAAAGTACACATGCATCGTGATATGCTGCCCGTTGTGTCACATACTTTTGATTGTATCTGGGTATTTATGCATTGTCCAACCATTGTAAACGCTGAATGTTTACCATTATGCTGAACATATATAATAAAGCCCATTAAAAGAAAATAGCTTTATATAAGAGCTCTGATTCAAAGCAGAATGTAATTTGATCAGCTCGCGTGTGTGCGTGTGCTTTTGTGTGTGTTGTGTGTTATGTGTTTGTCCTCTGCGGTGCTTCAGTATGTTTGTGAGTGTGCGCACATTTGCAAGCGTGCTCCTGTCTTATCTACATGTACATTGCATTTTTGTGCCTGATTGCTGCGACTGAGTAAAACATGGAGGTAATTTCATCCGCTGCAGGAGATCTCTAATAGATTGGGCGCACACACGCGCCCGCTCACACTCACACACACTCGCGCGCCGAGTCACACACCGCTATGATAAAAAAAAAACCATGCTGTCCATTCCTTAGCTGGGAACATCCCGTATCAATGACTTTCAAATCATTTCATGTCACTTTTCTTCTCTGTCTCCCCCCCGCTCTCCCTTTTTATCTCCCTCCCCCCTTGTTTCCTCTGTCTGTTGCTTTTCTCTTCCTTCCATCCGCCCCCCACCCCACCCTCCGTAGGTCTCAATCTTGAGTGTGGGCAGTATGATTGCGTGTGTGAGCAATAATGTAATTTTGCCGCATTGATAAAATATAAATTGTCCTTGAGCTGCGCTTTTCTAATGATCCATTTACCGGCAGCTTCCCTGCCACCTCTCAGTGCTCTGCATTTGGTCCTCTTCTACCCTCCCACTCGTCGTCTTTTTTTCTCTCTTTCCCTCACTCTTGTCTTCTTTCTCCTCCTTTCCCTCTCTTTCCTCTCCATTTTCTTCCCTCACTCTCCTCATCTTCCCCGCCTCCCCTCCCTTTCTCCGGCGATACAAAGCGGGGTGGCAAAATCCGCGGGTGCGATTGTCAAATCAATTATTCATTCTGTGCAATTACACTCACACAAAGAAGTTTCCCTGTGCTCCGAGTGGTGATTAAATTAACTGCTATTCCAGCTGCCCGTCGCCACCAGCCTAATAGAATATTCATGGAGGCGGCCGACGGAATGGCCGATCTCCATTAACTTCATCATGCTCACTTAATTACAGGCTTGTTATTGTATTTACACCTAGTTAGAGCGTGCAGAGCCCCGATCTACTCGTGCCCAGCACCGCCAGCGTGTGCGCGAGTGTGTGACAACACCTAGTTAGAGCAGAGATAACCCCTGATACACTCGATGTGCTCGTGCGCGCATGAGAGACCATGTGCACGCGTGTGTGTGTGGGTGTCATGGAGACAAAGATGGTGTCCTGGTTGACAAATTTCCATTCAGGTTCATCAATTTGACAAACTTTTCAGGATGCGTGTGCGTTCTGTTCTCATATCTTTGTTCCTCTTTTCATTCTTTCTTTTGCTATTTTTGCCCCTTTTTTCCCTTCACATCTAGGCCTTCCAATATCACCATCTCCCCTCCCCTCGCTTCTCCTCACACCTCCACCTCACGCTCACTCTTTAGGGGGAATCTATTTATTTGAACCGCACTCCCCACTGTGCCCCGACTTGCAGCAAGGTGTCTCCTTCTTTCTTTTCCTCTCCGTGACTTTTAAATCATTCTTTTATCCGTTCGCCACGCAGTGATTGAGGTGGAAAGGAGTGAGGAGGGGGGGGAATTATTTTCTCCTACCTTTCAGAAATGATGACATGATTGCTTTCGCTTGATCATGCATCATCACCCCCCCTTCTATTCCCCAGATAAATAGACTAGTCTGCCTCTGCCTGCCTCTCTTCTCCCTCCATCCCTGTCCATCCTTAGCTAACGTGAGGATTATCTGGTAATAGTGGCTGCTGGTGTTAAAGTCAACCACACCATCTTCTATATGTGTGCGTGGTGTGTGTGCACATGCATGTGTGATTGCTGTTTCTGTCACATAGATGTCTTTAGTGACTGAGTTATTGTGCTTTTTAAGTGTTTAACTACCTTCGTTGTCATGTATTTTGTGTGTGCGCGCGCCTCACTGTTGATCTCTGTGTATTTAACCTTTGTTCCCTTGGGCAGTCGGTGGGCTGGTATTTATCCAGCAGCCACTAATGCAGCAGGCAGGAAGGACGAGACAGGAGATAGGGCTGTGGAGATGGCGAGGACATGACAGTCGGCCATATGGAGGACTTTGTGTGTGATTTAGATAAACACAGACACACTTTGTTTAATTAATCACATCGATGTCCGTTTAATCATTTAGTCATTTAAAAAGATGAAGCCTTTAGTATTTAATGGAATTATACCACCTAAACCAGCAATGTGAACTCATCACTTTGGGCTGAGGGTAGCAGTGACATAAGCAGTTTTCACACATGCACTGCAGCCCTTCATTCTTAAAGACATCACCCACCAGACGTGATTGCAAGAGCGTAAATGTCCGATGTAGTCCACTTGGACGTTAGCCGGCTCCCACCCTGCTTTGGCACCAAGTCTTTGTTGTTGTCTGGTGCATTCACTGCTAGCAAGTGAATCTCATGTTTGTATTTCCAGTCCTGAGAATGAGTTTGGCTGCACATGTAGCACCCGGACCCCTGCTGGGTGCTACAAGTGGGGGAAAATATCCGTGCCCGATCTTCTGAAATCGTCCAAAGTTAAACATCTGAAGACGGCCACAGTCCCAGCTGCAGCCAGCTTGTTTTGTTTTTTTTCTTTTTAATCAGTTAATATGCAAATTATTTACTCAATTTATCATTTGTTTTATAAAGTGTCAGGAAATAATAGTTTTAAAAAAATGCCCCATGCAATTTTCCACAGCCTCACTGCTCATTGACTTTAATTTGCTGCTGACACCCTCTGATTGTTGTTGTTTACAAATAAGTGGTGCTGGTGCCTAAATGATTTTTATTCGAAGCTCCGAGGACCAAGTTGCAAGTAAAGTGAATAAAAGTGATGACTGCGGCTTGTGAGGGGTTTTTTTTCTTTCTCCCCTATAATTGAAAATGAAAAGATTAAAAACACAGTGCCCATTTTCCTGCTTCTTCACCTGTATCAGCTCGCTGTTATACCTGATGTCGCATGCTGCACTCATTGGTTTGACGCTGTGTTATTACTTGGTAGATGATACTTCATCTACACTTGACGCTTGGTATAATACTGTAAAGATTTGGTTGTAGTGGCCGCCCTGCCCGCTCAGTCTTCTCTCTGGCCTTATTGCGGCCCACCTGGAGAGATAACGGGGGCAAAATATTCACTTGATGCTCTCGTTGGGGTTTTCTATCGATCTTGTGTGCGTGCGTGCGTGCGTGCGTGCGCGCCATCGACCCATCAGTCCAATTCTGTGTGGTCTCCCTCCTAGCCCTCAAACTTGATAGCATTACTTGCAGATAGCATTGGATCTGTTAGCTCTCTCCACTTAAGGTTAAAACACTCTTTAAGTTTTTATGAGTAGAAACAAAGTCATTGTGCTCTCTGTTACTCTACAGTAGGACTCTGCACAGCTTAATCCCACGGATGGAGGGCAGCTGAAGTCATCCAAGAGTGAATAGTTAGGTTGAAATGCATGCATGATCCTTCTACAGAGCTCTAACAATATCAAATCTTCTTTCTGTCCTCCTTCAGAACCTTTTAACAAGATGAATGAAGAAAAAGACGTCTATCGGAAGCTAAAGGATGTACCAGACAAAGCCTTGGCATCCAGCGGGTACTCGGAGATTAACCTGGCCAAACTCTTCCAGGCTTTCTCCTCCCTCAAGTAAAACAACATAAACCTCCATGAAGACGTCACCACCAAGAGGCTCCAGTTTCTGACTCAAAAAGCTGGACATATGCTCACACAACCACATCTGTTTTCTTTGTTTGCAGTTTCCACATATAGACCTCAGCCTCCTAACCCTTATGTCATCTACCCTGTAGCTAATGGTCTTGTAATATAGCTTAAAACCCAATCACAGCTTCCCCATCCGCACACACACTCTCTCATTATTTGACCCCGTCACCCTGGCTCTGTATGGTAAAGGGGAGCAGCAATCATACCTAAATGACAGCCTATTGTGCGTGCAGAGGCTAGCTGTGCCCAGATGTGTGTGTGTGTAAGTGTGAGAGTGTAAAAATGACTTATCCTCAGAGCAGCCAGTATAGTCCAAAAGCAGCTAATTACCCAATGATAGTGACCCCAGCCTCTAAGACCACTGGATGCCTGCAGCGATCGGACACTTGTTCTGATTACTACCATTCATCCTGTGTGTGTGTCTGTGTGCGTGTGTGAGTCAGATCAGTGGATGAAAGAAAAGAGTAAAGGAGGATGCAGGGAGAGACGGGGTGAGGCAGGCCACACGCGCTGCTCCCTCGCTCTTTTGTCCCAGTATCGAACAGCTGATCTTCTCCTCCACTGCGTCTGTTTTAACTGATGTCATTTCATCTCTTTCACCTCCCCCCCCCCCCCCCCCTCTCTCTCTCTCTCTCCTCCTTCCTCCTCTGTGCAAATTGTTTTTAAAGCATTTAATGTTCTGTGTAACAGAGTTGTATCTCTCGGTAGGATTTTTGTCCTGTTTCTTTGTAATGATCAGAATATTTTGATATTGAACAATTTAATGTTTTTCATACTGAAACCTCAATAAAAGGCTAAATGGATAAGAAGTTAGTCCTGTGTTGTTTGGGGAGTGGGTGGGGGAGACGACAAACTGGGTGGGTGGAGATCCTGGTTTGCCACTGTAATGGCACTGTGATAAAAGTCAGATTTATTAAATTGGGGGAAAAAATGTTCACAACATTGGGACATCTGGGTAGCTAAATAGAGCGTCATTCAGCATCATTTGCTCACAGGACCACTGAAAGCAACAATGAATCAATCATACTACCCAGTAATCTGTGTCCAGAGCCTGATGTAGCTCGTCATTTTCCTCCGCATCTTCAGGATCATATAGATTAGAATCTGCTGCAGCAGGTTATATGTAGTGTGAATAATATAGCTCCTGCATCAAACTGTTGCTAATAAAGTCTATAATGAGTACTAAATGAAATAAATGTCCTAATATTATATACATTAATTTTTTAATCTTATTTTCACATAAAGACCAACACAGAAAAGTCATGTCCCAGAAATAAGTCTAATCAGGAGCTGAGAGAAGACTTAAAGCCTTCTATTAGGACATTTTATAAGCCTGTATATTGACATGTTAGTTTGTTCTAGGTAATCATTTGAGGGTAGAGTATTTTACCCAGTTAAATCCCAGTGCACGAAGCATTCCTGCTCACTGATTGCTCCCAGTGCAAGCACACCGTTAAAGGGATTAAACTATAACGTTTGCCCAAATGCATGTTAATCTATAGTAATGCCAGCCTGTGCGTACTAAATGCTGGCTGTATTTACTCAGCTCTACTTAAAGTTCAACATGTAACCCGCTGCTTGAGTGTTTCTCGCGTTTTTCCTCCCAAGAATTCTCCTTTGTGTTAATACAGTCGAGGGATTTTTTTTACTCCATCCTGCCGTGTGCATTTCCATAAACACTGTACGCCTCACAAATCACTTCAAACCACTGTGACTTGTGAAGGCAACCTTAAGTGGGCCGAACACTTAAACCGTGATTCACTATGCAATGGATAGAACATGCTGAGTGTGTGTGAGAGAAAGCGTCTGCATGCATTTACAGACATAACTTTACATATTTATTAAAGCATATTAGTTCCACTACTTCTCCCTCACTAACTTATTTTTTTCCTTCTTTACTTTCCCCACCATTTAATCACCCTCAGCTCACAGTAGCTGTGCTCAGGCCTCCTGTTCCCTCTATCAGACTGCGGGGTTTTTTGAGTATGGGCCCTCGTTTTGTCCTCCCGCTTTGCAGTAAACCAGTCAAATGAAGTCCCCTGCATTAATTTGACCCTGCTAAGCTAATAAGGTCGAACAAGTCTCTTTGTATTGTCGTGTTAAGCTTTATTGCTTGTCGTTTTGACCAGCGATGGACAAGGTAGGCTTTGATGAGGGAATTAGTCCCCTATTCTGTCGCTGTTATTCATAGCGCGGTGGAACATACAAGCACCAGAGAGGGTGTCAAAAGGAGAGCTGGTCCTATTGCAAAGTGTCTCCCTTGTTGGAGCTGAAAGGGCGGTTATGAGACGATAAACCGCTTAATACACTGAGCTAATTGGATGAGAGCAAGAGAGACGGGGGAATTAAGGGGCGATCCGAGAGGGGAGCGGAGAGCCATGGCCCTGCTATTCAGGTCTTTCATCGGGCCTGGTTCTCCGCCTGGGGGGAAAGGAGGGGGAGCCGTTCATCAAAGCGCCTTTTAGAGCTCCTCTCCCGGGGACTGAGTGAGGACTGATCCGGCTGAGGCTGTGGAGTGATTGGACCTATTCTCTCTGGCAGGGACGTGGTGGGGGAGACGAGGCCCGGGAGAATCCAAAATCACGGACCAAATCAAGTCCAGCAGCTCGGGGAAGGAGAAGGAGAATGATGAAAATGGGCAGACAAGTCAGTGGGGGGAGATTTTCTGGACGTTTGGATTTACCTGCGAGAGGCGGGCAGTAGCATTAAGACCCGCTGCACTGACGCAATCCAGCAAATAATGCAGATTTGGCGTCTTTTTTTCCCTTTCTTTTTTTTTCTTGCAGCCAGTTTGCAAGAAAACAGCTCGCGATTGGACAGCCGGCCCCATTTTTATATCAACATTCATTATCATGGTCATTCATGCAATAAGGAGCCTCCTGGCCTAATCCCAAGTGCAGGCGCTGTCTTGAATGGAAGGGCACACATCCAACAAGTGTGACTTTATAAATCCAGAGCCATTGGCCTTCGACAGCATTTCAATTTTCTCGCCTTTTTGCGCTGCAAAGAAAGTTTAAGCCTCGCTCCCAGCGGGTCACCCGCCTCCTGGCATTCCCCAGATATTAGGGACAAATTGGTTTGCCATTCATTAGTTATATTCACAATAAGATTAAAACTTCCCGGACAATCTCATCAAAACCCTATACAGGAAAAAAACACACACGCTCCACCGAGCTTGAGCAAAAGAATGGGGGAAATTTTAAAAAACATGGAGCTCTCACACATCGTGGATGGTGGTTTGGGCACATAGGAGAAAATTGGTTTTTATCTCTTTTTTTTCGGCATTATGCTCCAAGGGGCGGCTGGATGACTTTGTCAGAAGCTGCATTGGGATAAATTCAGATACATCTTTCCATCAGTCTACTGCCGGATCTAATTCCTGCATGTTTGGAGTAAAATGGCTGATTAACAGGTATAAGATCATAAAGCAAAGAGCACTGAAGGGACAAGAACAGGTTTTCTTCTTCTTCCATAGATGCACACAATAAAAACATGGGCTACATTAATCCGCAGGGTAATTTCACGCGATTTGGTCGGGCACCGAGGAGAGTAACCATTGATTGCTGTAATAGTCCTGCATCAGTATAGCGAGATCCAAAGGAGAGAGAGAGAGAGGAGGGGAAGAGGGGGGGATTGAGGGGAATTAACTCTACGAGGTTGTGTGTGTGAAAGCAGTTTGATGAAGTGGTTTGTTACTTCATTAATGACAAAGGGGACTCGCTTCCATCGAGACGGCATTACAGATGTTAAGACCAATTTAGCGCCTTTAAAGGGTTTTAAAGGAAGTTTTGTGACGGGCCCCCCAAGATAAAGTGGGCGATCTAATTGAAAACCCCTCTCCTTTGTCGCGCGTTTCACATGTTGGGGATTAAGCTCATGAATATATGGTCAGTATTTTGTCAACTCCACTGAAGAGGATAGACGCACGCAGCGCACCGGATTAAACACCTCGTGGATTTTGGCTTTCTGCAGGTGGAGCTGCATCTCGATAGATTCCTCTTCTTTGTTTCAGCTGGCCTGCAGGCATGAGTGAACACCAGGCAACCTGTGAGTGAAGCTGGCTGGATATTTATTTTACATTCCAGCATTGCTCTCTAATGGCACCGGTGGCATACATTTAAAATAAATAAATAAATAAATAAATAAATATTCAATTTAAGACAGAAAGCGTATTTTTTTTCCATAACACTTTTTATTAATAGTTCTATAATATTCTATTTCGCATTATTTAATTTTCCTGGTTTTAGGCCTATGTGAGTCCTAAAGGAATCTGAAATAATAAACGATAACAAATTTTACCAATGTAATTTATTCAAATTAGTTATATTAAACCAGGAAACGTACAATCACGTAATAATTATAAGAAAAACAAAAACAAAAAGCGTCCTTCACTCATTTCCTTAAGGGGGGTAGGGAGGGTGACATAAATAATTATCTAAAAACCTAATAATTGATAAACACGGGTGGAATTCTACACAGGGCGACATTCATTACACACTACACCGAGTGCAAAGGATCAAAACACGGTCTCTTGAAATATACACGACCTTGTTTTGATTTTTTTTTATTTTTACTTCCCCCCCCCTTTTTTTATTTTTTAAACGCAGTATGTACAGTTTTCTCTCACACAGTCAGGTCATTAAAGAAACACCAGATCTCTACGCTGCTCGCGTGCCCTGCAGTCACACTCAGCGGAAATGCCACCGCTGCGATAATCAGACAGGGAGGAGAAAAATTGCAGTAAATTTACAGAAATCTCGTGCTGACGTGGACTCAAACCACCTTAAACCACACTGAACTGATACAGGGATTTAAAAAATATAGGCCTATATATATTTATATATATATACGTATATATGACGGCTGAGTGTGACGGTCGGGTAGGCGAGCAGTGGAGAGGAGTCAGGCTTGTAGAAGAGAAGGCTATGGAAGGTCTATGGACAGTTTTCCTTTGGTTCAGGGTGGACCTCCTCCAACACGCCTTTGTCATAGATGCAGACCTGCTCAGCCCACATCAGTGCATACAGATTAAGCAGTGTTAATGTCGAGCACTCGCCGTTGTCCACATTTGAAGTAGCACAAGATTTCTTTCTAGAAGTCTGGGTTCCCCTGCGGTTCTTCAGCTCTCACAGCGCGCGCGTGCGTGCGTGCGTGTGTGTGTGTAAGATGACAGACTTAAGTAAAAACAGCCTGAAGATGGTCGGTTAAAAAAAAGAAAAAGGTGTTTTTAAAATAATTGAATGCAGAGAAAGAATTAGAAAAATGCACAGAAACTGGATTAAAAACGGCCTTTTGGTGTCACCCACATTTATTAAAAACAATTAGGTTAAAATGGATTACAATAAGTGGACACAGTTTTAATCTAGTTAAATTGTATTTAATATTTAAATAACGTAAAGGCCTTTGGAATGTCGCAAAAGTGAAGTAGAAATACTCAAAATATTTGTACTTAAGTACATTATTTTAGTAAATATACTTCCACCTTCCTCCAATGGTGATTTATTTATTTTATTTATTAATTTAATTGTATTTTTTTTTTTATCTATTTGGTAGTTAGACTGTGTAAGTCACGTTCATGTATACTATAAAAGAATCAAGAAATATTTAAAAGTCTTCTGTTAGACTGTGTCTTAAAATAACCAAATGTGGAAACATTTTAAAAAGTTAAATATGTAATTTAGTGGACTGTCTGTCAGGGAAGTGTGTGTATGGAGTGTAAAGCAATGTAATAATAACTGCAATTACCACGCACACACACACACACACACACACACCTTTATAAAACCAGTGCTCCTTTAAATTTGGTCGTGCTATTTTTGGGGGTGGGGAAACATGAGGTAACAGGGATGGCTAAACATGGAGGGGGGGGGGGGGGGGGGGGGGCAAACAGGACTTCAGCTTCCAGAGGTACAAATGGGGTATTTGGAGAAGTTTTGGGTGGGTGGGGTGTCGTGGGATGGGACATAAGCCCAGGACGGGGAGGTCTAGAGCTGGTGTTGAGTGTTCAGCACACCTCCTTCCCTGTGGCTCCGGTGGGCAGGATGTTTAGCTGGGTGAGCTGAGCTGAGTGTTCCTTGGCCTTGAGGCGCAGCGCGGCGATACTCGAGGCTCTGCGGTCCGCTGCGGCTGAAGTAGTAGTGGAGGAAGATGAGGAAGGGTCAGGGAGGACGGGCCCCGTGTGGGAGGGGTTCTCTACAGGAGGTGCGGGCTGACGGAGGAGAGCTGCAGCGGTGGAAGCACTGGTCAGAGGACCCATACTGGAGAAGAGCCTGAAAGAAGAACAAAATGCAGAAATCTATATATATTATTTGAAATTAAAACCATATTCAAGTTTAATTTATGCATTTCACGCTCTTTGCTTCCTACATCAGAGTGCAGGATGACCCAAAATCCTGTCAGTGTGATGGCGTACGAAGAGGAACAGTATTGCCTGCTCATTAGAATTCTCAAACCTCCTCCTTGGAAAGATTTATGTCATGTATTCCATGCTGACTTCTTTTATATTAAAGCTAAATAGAAAGCATAATGGTGTATAATGGAGAAGGTAACTGTGGCATATGGAGAGTATCGTGTCACCCCTCCTCACAGCTTGTCTTGCACAATCACACGTTCTGTTAATTTATTAAGGTGTTTGACAGAGTGATTACATGCCACTGTGAATGGTTAACAGTATAACATATTTGTAATCAGACACTGAGATAAACAGTGAGGGAGTGTGACTGAGGATTAGTGTAAACATCACTCATTAGAGTTGCTGGCAGTTTATTTTAAGCTCTAATGCTGCTCTGCATTTTCTGTCTGTGTCTGCCTCTAAAATTGTTGTCATTTACTGTAAAACACAGGAATAAACATGAAGGTCAATTTTTTATTGGAGGAACAAAGTCCAACGGGAGATGCGTTGTCCAAAGAATTATCATTCATTAGATCCAAGGGAAGTCTGTCGATCGGTGCAGCTTACCTGCCAAAAGTGGGTCCAATAAAGGCAGGGTGGCGAAACATGGCAGCCGTGCCCAGGAAGGTGCCCAGGCCGAGTGGGGCAGCCAAGGGTGGGCCAGAGCCGTTGTGAGGTGGTGGAGCCAAGCCTGGGAAGGCTGCAGCTGCAGCTGCTGCAGCCGTCCATGCAGACTCCAGAGCTGGATGTGGGTGAGGAGGGAAGGGTCCTCCCTCTAGGTAGTGGCTGAGAGGATGGCCCGCTGCAAGAGGGCCTGGAAATGGCAGGCCTGACGGGTGGGCCTGCACCCCGGCCTTCTCGCGTTTCCTCCACTTGGCCCTTCGGTTTTGAAACCACACCTGAGGGCAGAAAAAGATGAGAAACACATTAGTATTAGGAGCAAGATGGCAGATACAACACAAAAAGATATTACTTTTACACTAATAAGTGATAAAGGAGAAAAGAAAGAGCAAATTTCCTACATAGAGGCAAAAGAGGCGTCTGCTCAAAGCTAGTTGTAACCCAGGTTAAAATTAGATCTATAACTCTCTATCCTGCTTACTTCACAGCAATGTCGCACTCTAATTAACATAATCTCTATTGAATGTTGTGTCAGTGTAGTCTAATAGTTGTCTAGTTCAGGTGGTGGCCAACAGGCGGAAAGTCACCGGTAATTACATGCAAGGTAAACCCCGCCGCTCACGGTCCCTTAAATCTACTTTCTGTCTAATTAAACCCTCCTCCCTGTAGACGGGCTTCGGGTGGGGAGAGATAATTAAGAGCGGTGTTAACAAAAGATCCAGAAAATTACCGCTGAACTGGCTCCAATAACAATTAATGCGCTTTAAATTAAATTCTTAAGAGACGTCGAACGAGTGACTTCCATCCAAGAGACTATTTAACTTTCCCACGCATCCACTGTTGCCCAGTTTGCACTGCAGAAGCACGGGACTCTCACAATGAGCAAAATGTCAACATGTGGAAAGTGACTGAACAGAGCAGGGGCTTGAGCGACAGGCACTGTGCGCGTGCACACACACACACACACAATTCCCAGAGGGCTGTTTAGCATTACACAGCCCCTCGGGAATTTATGAGTTTTTATCACCTCCTGATGGCGCCCGTTAAGTGATTTGTTCACCTACGGCCCCTAAAGAGACATCTGTTGTTTTACCTTCGGCCATAACATCTCGGAGCTTCCACCGTGTTTGAACTGTCTCTCTGGTTATGAGCCCGGGCTTTCGACATGCAAGCCACGCTTTCAGTGCAAAGCGAAGGAGAGAGGGAGGGAGAGAGGAGGGGGGGCATGGACGGATGGATGGATGGAGAGAGAGTGGGATTGGGGGGTTGTTGGTGGTGGAGGGGTGAGGGGGAGCAAACACCTTTAATGGTCTCTCATTCGCTCCCAAGTGCAGAGCATCGGATCAATGCAGGTCTATTGCAATCACATAATGGGAAATCAAATAGCATTATCCCTCCCCTCTTTCTCTCCCTCCCCTCCCTCCACCTCCTCTCTCTTTCATTCTTTTTTTTTGCACACGCACACACACACACACACACACCTCGGCCTCGCCCCCTATCTGTGCCCTCTGATGGGAATTCAAACACCATCTCATCCCGGGAATACAGACAGTGTTTGCTCCTGCACTAAGTATGCTTTTTATGAATCGCCGGCCTCGGCTTAATAGCCACTAAAACGTCCCCCGTTTGCGTGTAATAACATTCAATAACAGGAAGGACCTTCCCCGCGCAGCGACTGGGGCCATTTAACACATTTTACTGTAATAAATTATTGCCTCAAATTGGCCCGTAATCGTTGATCCTCAATCAGTGACGCATATCACCGGTTATTATCCAGCGCTGCATATCGGAGACATTTTATAGAGGACAGATAAAACATTAGAGGATGCTGCTTTTCCTTTTCTCCCCTCCACCCCCTCCCTTATATTTGATTTACAAGTCAAGCTTCTCTTTTTTTCAGATAAAAGAAACACGGAGCCACTTACTTGAACGCGGGCTTCGGTGAGATCCAGGCGCATTGCGAGCTCTTCTCTAAAAAAAAATGAAATAAAAAGAATAACAAAGACAGAAAGAGGAAGGGAGAAAAAGCAGAGAGACAGTAAGAAAAGATTCAAGGTTACAGGCCACCATTTGGAAGCAACGCAGAATTGCTGTTTTGTCCCCTCCTGTTGTTCACTGTCAACAATAGACGACCAAAAATAGGCTGGATTTTTCCCCCTCTCTTCCCCGACATGAACTGCAGAAAGACGCCATAGCCATATTCTATTTTCCCTGTCACGGATGGAAAGAAATAGGCCTAGTGATTGTTAGATTTTCCTTAGCCAAGGCCTGTCACCGTAACAACATAATGGTTGAAATAATGACATCTAAACTAGCCTGCCACAAAGCAATTGACGCTCCCTTCAGCTATACACAAGATGAGCTCGCGGTTCAAATTAGACCCACGAGTCGCCTTAAAGTAGATCGACTGAAAAATAAAAAAATATATATATATGAATAATCCCCAATAGGAAAATTGGAAAAATTAATTTTGCGTGATGTTTCAGAAGAAAAGTCAGAAGTGTCAATTTAACAGAAAATGAATGAGATTGATTATTATTATTTGGTTATTTTATTTGGTTTTGGTTCAAACTACTAAAAAAATAAATAAAAATAAAAATCCTGGATAACATAATTTTAACAAAATGTATAAAATATCAGCTTGTAAAGCTCTGGATTTCTTTCAGTGTGTGTGTGTGTATGTGTAGGAACAACGCGTTTGTACACCTGCCCTTGGGCTTGAGGTTAGGCCCTGACTTTGAGCTCGCAGTATCATGTCCAGCAGGTAACCTGAGCTGCTCCACTTAATTATTCCTCCACGCAGGAACACCGCTGCCATATGTAGAAGCAGGCACTGGGTTTCTTTCCTTCTTTTTTTAATAAGGGGGGTCTCCCCGTTAGCACTTACAGGCCCATTGTGCTCAGTTATTTAAAGCACGGATTTAGTGTGGGGCATTTTATGAGCTGTGATCGGCGCAGTGTCCTGTTACACACGCGTGGAATTACTGGGACTGTTTCTGAAAAATTTTTATGGGCTAGGGGAAGTGTTTATTTAAAAATAAATGCAATTAATTATCGCCTTCAGTTATGGAAGTATGAAGGAACATATGGCTCGTTTAAGGTTTAAGCGAGTTCATTTAACTCTTAGCTATAATAATAATAATAATAATAATAATAATAATAATAATAATAATAATAATAATGTAGGGCAACGCAGTTATATATATGTTTTACATGGAAATTAAAATTCAATTTAATAGGCCTACAATCGTCCCTTTTAAATTCGTTAAGGAGTGATGCAGAATAACTGAAAATAAACTGTATTTAATCAAGTTAAAATTTTACAATAAAAAAACAACATTTTTTCCAAACACTTCCTGTTGTGTTTTGTTTTTTCTTTTCTTTTCTCTTTTCTCTCACCTGGTGAAGACATCGGGGTAGTGAGTCTTCTGGAAAGCTCTCTCCAGCTCCTCCAGCTGGTAACTGGTGAAGGTAGTCCTGTATCTTCTCTGCTTCCGTTTCAGCATCCCTTCCTCCGAGTCACTGCCCGCCGACAGACACACGCTGTCTTCCCCGTCCCTCACGTCCCCATCCCCGGCGTTCAAACTCTCCCTCTCCTCGTCCTTCGGGGATAGCGCCACCGCGTCCCCGCAGCCCTCTTCTTCCTTCCCTGCGTCCTCCTCGAACTTCAGCGGACCGAGCTCCACCAGTCCCATGCTGCCGTCCTCCGAGGCCTCTCCGGGGCTCTGGTCACCCTCTCCCCGGCTCAGCGACGCGTTCTCTCGGTAGGACTTGCTACGGCTGATGCTCACCTGTGGCGCCTGGCTGATTTTGAGGCTTTCGCTAGCTTGCTCCAGCAGGAGCCTTTCCCTCTCCAGCTTCTCTGCGTGCTCATGGAGATACTTCCCCCCAGGTCCGTACAGCCGGCGGAGCTTTGGAGGCAGGTGCATGTCAGCGCTGAGAGAGATTGGCTCTTTAGTTGGCCCTGAGAGAGAAGCGTGAGAAGGATGTCAAAAATAATGAACAGGCACTTCAATTTTCTTCAAAGCTAAAATAAAATGTAATATTTTCACCGGCCTTTAAAATGACCTGCTTAGTCGTGGAAACACTTTAATTAATCAAAGAGATTCTTGGGGCTATAATGGGCTCACCTACAAGCTTCATTAGAGCAACTCCTGCAGAAGCGTTACTCACATACTTTAGGGCTAAATTAGTTTGCTTTGTTACCAATTCACCCCGCCTTACAAAACTGCCAACCGATGTAAACTATCATTCCAATTTTCCCTTTAAAATAAACTCACCGTCGGCGGTCCTGTCGAGCTCCACTCTGCCGGGCAGACCCGTCAAACTTTGAGCCCCTATCAGTCTGACCTTACAGGGACTCCTGCGGCCCAGAATGCTGTCTATGCAGTAAGAGGAGAGCAGTGTCGGGGATTTACTGCTCTTCCTCTCGCCCCGGTCGTGGATATCTTCCTCAAACTGACCGCTCATGTCGACGCTTCGGTTTGTCTTTCGGTAACGCCTGTCAGTCTCCCTCTCTCTACCTCTCTGCCCTTCCTCTCTCTCGGGGTCTTCTTCTTCTTCTTTTTTTCTTCGGCTCCTCTCAGGCCGGCTCGTCTGTTTACCGAGACCGCTCACTCCTCCCTCCTTCTCCTCTCTCCCCTCTGTCACTCCTGTGTCACACTCTCAGCTAATGACAGACAGCGGTTTGGCTGCCTCGCGTTGTGCTCCGGGTCTGCCAGGCGTTTCTCCGCTCCGCGCGCTCGCTCAGCATAGGCTACGTGTGGGCTGTTGCTGCGCTCTTGATTGGCTGGTGTGTGTATGTGGGGAGAGAGACAGCGCGCAGCTGCTTTATATATTTTACATTAAAGTTAATTTGAGGGAGAGGCGACAAAACCCGACATGGACTTCGCATTCCTCCGCGGAACGGACTCAAGCGGATGGAGCAGCAAAATCCAAAGAAACTAAAAAAAAAACAACAAAAAAATAACGACTTCTCCAGTTCGTTGGTGTAAAATGTCTCTAACACCTTTACTTACTCTAATTTATTAGCGATATAGCCTCATAAAGCAATGGGGTGCTGACAGGCTAACAATGTCATTAGCACAATGACTTTGGAGGAAAGTACCACACATAAGGCTACAAAGCACAATTTCACAGCTTTTTTTCCTTCCCCAGGTAACACGCCATTTCATTTCAAAATAAAAGCACACGCGTAAACGATAAAAATAATAATAGCTGACTTTTAAGTTGATGTTGCTGGCTTACTGGTGCTAGCTAACCGGGTATGTGCATAAAAGAGAGTTGGGGCCTATCAGCTTTTTTGGGGTAAAGGCCCACTAACAGCTAGCCTACCTGCCAAGTACATTGTATATATAAAATATGGTATTAGCAGTATAATTTATAATACTACTCGGGACTAGTAATGCCCATAATGACGAGGATATTTAGATTTTTTTATTAGTAATTTTATAACATAACGATAACATTAAAAAATACTATACTAATATAATAATAATAATAATAATAATAATAATAATAATAATAATAATAAGGAATAGGCTTTTGTCTTCTTTGATCATTTCCATGGTCTTTATTATTACTTTTCTACTATAATGATAACTATAACATTTTAGGCTATGAGTTTAGTTTTAAACTCATGGCTAATCCTTGTGCCAACATGCAAAAAAAAGAAAACAAAAATCTGGCGCGGAGTTTGTGTTTAACCACTGCACCTGCGTGAGCCACGTCACAGACTGAGTCACATAGAAATATAAAAGATCAACACAGAGATCAGAATTTTGTAGCTTTTAAAAACAAAAGTTTATTTTGACAGGAGTATAAGCATTAATGCATGCATCTAATCTGTCTATCTATCTATCTATCTATCTATCTATCTATCTATCTATCTATCTATCTATCTATCTATCTATCTATCTATCTATGTCTTACTTTCTGTCTCTCTTCAATTGCCTGCTCTCTGCTGGAGTTGGGGATTGACTTAAAAAGTGAGGGTGGCGCGCGGTGATGAGACGCCGCACGGGGAGTCGCAGGGACTCCGCTGTGGAGAGGGGGAGAGATGGAGAGATGGATCGAGAATGTAATTTTAAATGAAAGTCTATTTAACCCGCTGTGAATGGCATGACCCCTATCCTCGCCTCAGAGCCCATCACTGTTAAAAGGATCATTTTCAGAATTCAATCCAAAAACTTCAGCAAGCTGCAATTTACTCTCTCCCACTCTCTCTCCTCTTCCCCTCAGTATATATCTGCCCAGCTAGAGCTTCACAGCAGACGAAAAATAACAATAAAATATATGTCCAAGATTGCACAAGCTGCCCCCCCCCCCCCCCCCCCTTCTCTTCTCTTTTATCTATTTTTAAGTCAGAGCTTTACGGCCCCTTTTGTGATTGGAATTGGAATAAGAGCGCAATTGATCTCAGCAAAGTTAAGTTAAGGTGCAGGTCGCTTAGTATTAGAAGAAGGTAAACCCACCTAACTCGGTTTCATCTCCTTTTTTTCTTTTCATTTAAGAGCCTTACAAAAAGTTAACATAGCTGCTTTTATAGAAGTATCGGCGGGAGTGTAATATGAGAGGAAAAGTAATGCTTTTTTGATAGCATTAACCTTTCGTGGCGCACATTTCCTCAGAGGCCTGTGAAATCTGCGACACGAGACGGCACAAAGACAACAGCCAATATCGTCTCGTCATCCGCGTTCACGATAAAACACGCAGTCCTGCATGCTGTCACCTCACTGATGGTGTCACATTTAATCTATCTGCAACTTTTTATTATCATTATTATTATTTTTCTTTTATTTTGTGGTGTCACAAACTTCCGAGCTTGTTTATTTTGCACGCAAATCAATGTAATGAGTGTAATAACAATATAAAATGTTATGCCTTTTCCCTGCGCGGTCACAAACAGACGTGCGTAATACAGACGGGTATTTAGAGTCGCTCTGTAATTTGGGGGCCACAATTTGATTCATTTATCCGCACACTGTTATTAACCCTGTGGAAAAAGAGATGTCAGCCGCCATTTCAGCCAGCAGGACATCCGCGCTTTGTTTAAATGCACTAATTACGCGCATACATTAGAGGGGGACGGAATAGCCTGAGCGTAATTTTCACATTTTTCAGTTTCCCGTCTGTTTGACGTGCAGGTGAAGAGATGGCGGAAAGAGGCCGCCTTCAGTTGCAGCGCCACCTCCCCACCCCCTCCCCACCCTGTATTTTCATAACATCCTAACTTGATAATATCCAAGGGGAAACACCGGCTTGTGCGCTTTTCTGTTCGCTTAACGCTCGCATACTGTGGCTGTGCAGCTGTGAACTAGACCCTAGAAGTCCAGAGGCCTCTCAACACATTCACGCCAGTAGGAAACTAATGACGCATTTAGTAGTGCATGCGTGCATTTTAATGGCGTGCCTCGGCCTTTTTTTTTTTTAATCTGTAACGCATGCCTCGTCCTCTCTGAAGGCCATGGAAGTGATACTCATGAAGTCCATCTAGGGCCAGCAGGTTGCGGTGGACCTATAGCAGGTCATTCAGCTGGCGCCATCTTCTGGACGGAATAGCAAATTGCTCGCACAGGTGAGCATATTGCACCATTCATGTGTAACCGCGCTTTCCTGCTCCATCCTCACCACTGCCTGTATTGCCAGTTCATATGGGTGGATTAAATGTAATCAAAGCGGAAACCTCCACCCACCTTTAGGAGACAGGTCTGCATGTGAGGCATTTCATATTATTATATTATTATTGTAATAATTTTTTTAAACTACTAATTTGCCGTTGCGTTTTCCGCTGCCCCCTCAAGTTTGCCTCCGCTTTGCATCGCCATGTTGCACCAACTGTCCTTGGTGACGACGGCACATCCTCCATCCATCCCCGCGCTCTGACATAATTGGACACTTGCTCTGCTTGAGAGGCCAAGCAGGAAAAAGAAGGAGAGAGAAAGCGAGTGTGTGTTGGGAGGGGAGGGAGGCTT
Source organism: Aulonocara stuartgranti (assembly GCF_965226115.1). Taxonomy (NCBI): domain Eukaryota; kingdom Metazoa; phylum Chordata; class Actinopteri; order Cichliformes; family Cichlidae; genus Aulonocara; species Aulonocara stuartgranti. The sequence continues at coordinate 28,077,430 of NC_138960.1, forward strand.
TTAAGGCGCGCGTAAGCAAAGTTAATTAGCGGTTATTAACAGCCCGCATAATGAGAGCGAGAGGGAGTCAATTTAATGACTTTGTTAGCGCGAGTTCAGAGCGACAGGCGATGATCGAAACAACAAAGACGAGCGCGCACGCAGCCATCATGCGTAATTTCCAGCGGTAATGCGGTCTGATCAGAAACAAAGGGTTCTAATTTCGTTCAACTGACTCGATAATTTGTCCTTATGTAAGGAAAATAATTAATGACTTAATGCTTCAACAGAAGTAGCTTTCCTTGTGAGAGGGTTTTTTTGGAGGCCTAGTTTGCTGGAGAAGGTGGTAAGGAAATCAATTTCCAGACCCATAATTATTTACATCATGAATTTAAAACGTGGACGTGTGCCTCTGCTCCCAGTTAGTGCGCAGACGAGGGAGAGTCTATTAGGAGAGGAGAGAAGGAGTTTCGCAGTCTCCTTCTCTCAAGCAAATTGTGTGTGGCAACAAATGGGCCACTTGTTATAATGTAGGATAATAGATTTAGATATTAGAACAAACAGCAAACCGCGAAGGATATGGACCGGATGTAGTTTGGCAAACCGTTAAATGTAATAATAAATGCAATATTTAATGCAGTTCATCAGTGCAGATCTGAAGGGTTTGGTGGCAGATGATTCCTGGTTATACTCTGGAGTCCAGCCTCATTCACGGCTGTATCCCCCCCCCCATGTGCAGGTCACTGTGGCTACCGCCTCGCAAATCATCCAAGCGCCTGCATGCGCGTCTTTACGCATGATTTCATCATTCCACAGATGGGTTGAGTCGGAGGAAAGATGTGAGCGCCATTATCGATTGAGGGAGCATGAGACGCCTGCGGGCCACTCTTGGATTCATGGCAGGTGGATAGGTCACCCACACGAGAGCGGCAATTTCACGGCCCTCATTGTCTCCACTGATTACTGCTTTGATCACAGGAATCAAGAGCCCGAGACTCTCGTAAACCTCCAGCGTGGTCCAGGGAGCTCGCAAACTGAAGAGGTCATCATGCTTCATCATCACCATAACCATCGACATCATCATCCTCATCATCACCATCCTCATCATCACCGCTAGTTGACCATACCAACCTGGGGCGCTGTGTGTTTTCACAGGCGCGTTGCCCTTTTATTGATTGCGTGCCTTAATTTTAATTCGATTGCGCGAGTGTCAAAAATTCCGCAAGAATCATCCTAGTAATGAGATAATCAAAGTAATATATGCAAATCAGTTATGTTGCCAGCTTATCAAAACCGGAGTGCCCCCCCTTGAGTCTGAAGAAGTCCATTTATTCAGTTAGTGGCAATACCTTGCGCAAATGGCGCGATGCAAATGACAGTTGATTAGACTAAATTAAGAACCTCGTTTCTCCCTGACCTTGTCTGAGTTTTATGTAAATTCTTTTTTTCCCTTTTTTTTTTTTTTTTTGCTTTAATGTGATAAAAGTGCATTTTTAAAACCTCGGCCTTTGTAGATCTGAACAATATTTTCCACGAGAAAAACAATGGCCAACCTCAAAACATAACTCAGTGTGTCAGTAGCTTGGATGATCCCCTGACTGGCTCTTTTGTGTCTGTCTTGCTGTCTGTCACAAATCTCAGTATACCTTGACCCTGGTGCAACACCCACCGTGACAGAAAGTGTACCGTGATAACTTCCTTGCTGTGGGGGAGTGTGCCTGGAAGATGGACTAGGTGTGGGCGCCTCTGGGTGTGGGTCTCCTTGTGTGTGCCTGTGTGTGTTTACACAATTATGTGTACTCATGTGTGTACCATAACATATTGTCTAAGGAGACAGAGAGAGTGCAGTTCAGACTTCCTCTCTGTGGGGTGTGCGGGGCCTGTAGATGGGAAAGGAATAAATCCAATATAGATTGCAGGGCTGCGCTGCCTCCCGCTGGGGACCCTCAGACTTGCAGGCCAGGATCGAAGTGCTTTTCTCCACCTAAATTGGCCCGAGAGGCCGCAGGAGCAGCCGAGCTACACCCCCAGCACTGGGACTGCCTACGACCTAATGATGGTGCTGGGGACAGACGCAGATATACTCATGCGTACACACAGATGGAGATGCACGCGTTTTATACGTACACACCCGAAACTCACACGCAATCATGCCCAGATTGATATAACATCAGTCACACTCTTGCACCAGTCAAACACACACTTTGAGAAGAAAACCACACAGATATAAACACACCCTCCTCGTTCTCTGATGTTGAACACACTCATTCCTTGTCCAAAGACCATTCACCTCAAGCCTTCCTCTTCACATCTTAGGCCACCCCTCAAACCTACCTCAGCTAAACTACAGATTTAGAGGAGGCATCCTCACTACCTGTTCGCACACTCCAGAGAGGGAGGAGTGAATAGCATAACTGGCACCACACCAAGTGTCTGGACTGATATGCACTGCTACCATTTGGTTCCCCTGCAAGGAAAACACCACCAGCTCCCCAATGCCATTACGCTTCCTGCCAAACGTCCCGGCACTGTCATTTTGGTTCTGTCCAGGGAGCTAATTCTATTTGTGATGATGTGCCGCTGGGAAGGGTCCAGAAACAGTGTGACAAAATATCCTATAGATGGACATTTGTGGCTCAGTGAGTCTCGGTACCCGCTCGCAGGGCATTAAATGAACTACATAGCTCATCTCTAGAGTGTAGAGCTGGAAGATGTCATGAAAGACCGTGTGCCTTTTGCAGATACAGTTACATTTCTGCATTTTATAAACCATTTTAAATCACTTTTCTTTTCATGGGAAGATTTACGTCATCTTTCTAAACAGATTATTCTATAATGCAGATCGTAGCGCGATCTCACCAGCTCGCACGTCACAGTCTTGCTGGCTGTCTTCTCTGTTGCAGGGAACTCACTTATTACAAAATGAGTGTGGTTAAAAAGAGGATTCAGTGTTTTTAAACTGTTTCGTGGTTACTGCAAAGTGTAAGAGTTTATAGATATGCTATACCGTTTGCTATGTAAGGCAGGACAGAGCTTTCCCATCCTGTAATAACACTGCTATAGAGCCACTGATATCCTGCTTTTTTGTGTTTGCACTACCATCTTGTATCTTTTCTCTCCTTCGTTTTGTCTTCTCTACTATTTTCCACTTTGTATTTTCTCCCTTTCAGCTCGCTCACGCCTCTCTTGTCTCTTGATACTGACACATCTTTTACCCTGTTGTCTTCAATAGTCCACTTGTGTCTTTGCTATGGAGCAATTCATTCAGTTGTCCCTGGCTACACCCGGCTGTTTTTTTGCTTGCAATTTTCACGTATCGCCTTTTATTTATTTATTTTTAAAATTTAATAACTCATCTATGCCCTTGGGGAAAGCACATTTTGAGTTTATGCGTGTGTGTTTGTGTGCGGCGCAGACACAGAGGATGCATACTAAATATCCTGAATGCAAAGATAAGTACGTGCAGTACACAAACATAGGCCAGAAACACATACACGACAAAATCCTTTTGACATCAATAATTGGTAAATCCTCTGATTAACTTGTAAGAATTGTCCTTAGAGTGCTTAAGTAATTGTGTTTGTGTGTGTCCTTTTTTATTGCATGCACCCCCTCTCTGTAAAGCACATCTTTATAACCAAGCAATTCCAAAGCAATTTTCTCTGTGGGAGGAGAGTGTAATTTTCTATTCTGTGACACTGTGATGTGTAAGAAACTGGGAGCTGGCGCTAAAAGGTGTCTGTAGTGTGTGTCTTGGTGTGGGTGTGAGCCACTTTAATGGCCAACGCGGGGCGGGTGGCGGTGGTGGTGAGCGGGTGCATGTCAGGAAGGCCATCATTTAATGACTCCCAAATAGTGCCCTCCTCGTTAGAGCTATCGTCCTGGAAACGCGGGGCTGTGAACCACGAGAGCGCCACACGCTGCAACAGTCTTTTATCTTCATATTAAACCATTTGCATAACATTACCACGATAGATAAGATTCAGGAGATACTCAACCTACTCAGGGAGCGACAGAGAGAGAGTAGACACAGGAGACACAGAGAGGGTATACTACATGTCCTTGCAAATCTAATCAGCGTTAAATGGAGCTGTCAAATGTGTGTGTGTGTTGTGTGAGTGTGCATTTGCTACTGGAAGGCTCATGTCAGGAGTCATTTAACATTAAAGCGCAACAGTATATAACAGGGCTGTAATTACAAAATGCAAGAATCCAGATGTGACATCTAAATACAGCAGTCATTTATCGGTGATACACAAAATAACACCAAATGGCGTGTGTACTTATATGTCCTTCACAAAGTTGAGTTTTAATGTTTTCTTTTTCTTAACGTGTCGCACAAATTGTATTTGTGGCAGCAGCTCTACAGAACACAAAGAAGTAGCTAATTAGAACAAATTACATTACTAGCATTTTCAAAATTGCAGACATTATTTGCATTGACGGCAGCATTTTGTGCAGCATCAGCAGACTAACAAAAGGCTGAAATTCGTGTTTTTTATAGGCACACCGAGCTATGCTGTTTAAAGTGGTTTGCTCTGTTCTGAGGACTGTCGGATCTGCAGCTGCTCTTCCCTGCTCAAAGAAGAAAAGACTTATTCCAACAGAAAGAGCAGGAAAATGTGCAAGCACACGCTAATTAGTTGTTGCTACTTGCCACTACCCGATTAGCACAGTCAAGAGTCCTGTTGATCTGTACAGTATATTGCGATTAGTATGGATATAGTGTATGCCACTCTGCCACGTCTAAGCCACTCACAGGTGGAGTGAATAGCATCGACCATCTCATTACAAGTCTCTGTTCTTCACAATCATGTGGATTAGTAACACTCCCCGATGGCACCAGCCTCCAGCTGGACAATGTGCCTCGCCCCCACCAGTGGCTCTGGTTATTAAAATCCTGTATTGAGCCTGAAGCTGAGCATTTCTTTGTCGCTATCTTGGCATTTTGAAACTATATGTGATAAGTGACGGATACTTCAGTTTACAGAAGGTAAGGCTAAGCCCACCCTGCTTTATCGTCCTTTTGGACACAAATAGGGAAGATAAGAAATGAAACTAGAGACCGAGAGCATGAACTGACCAGGAAAGTACTTTCTGCAGTCATACTTCAAGAAGCAGAGGGCTGTTTTCCTATTAATTTCTATACATCTATAATTTTTTTTGTAGCCAGATCCCTGTTCTTCATTAGGAATTAAGATTTTAGGCAATTCATCTTAAGCTTTACTATGTTGATACTTTACTTAATACTCCATAAGAGCTACTTAGGAACTGCTCACAAAGAGCCCAAAGTGCTGAACTGTTCTCAAACCTCCACAGATCCCAAACCGGTCGAGCATCTGGAAGCTGTATCGGAATCAAACCTTCACCACTGCAGCCCCCTAGTTCCTGTGTCCAAACCGAGATAGATTTGAGCTGTTTTGATGACATGAAGAGGACTTGCACAATATTTGTAACAAGGTTTTAATGTTGTGGCTATAAACACACTGGATTACAATTCCCTGCTCAGACTCTGGTAGAAGTTTAAGTGTAGTTTAAGGGTATAAATAGTATATTTTAAAAGTATTATGACAAAGCTTCAGGTGAATGCTTCAGGCCCTGACACTGACTCGATAAGAGAAAATACCATTGTGCTGTTCAGCTATGGTTTTATGTATGTGTGGGTAGATGATCACTGATCGACAGCTTCCTGACTCTGCTTGCTTGAAAATACCCAGTGGAACAGGGCAACATATAATTTTTATGTGTATTACCACGCATTGTCCCTAGCATACATCTGATCAGTTTGTGAAAAACAAACAAACAACAAATAAATAACAACTGTGAGCCATACAGGACACTTAAAGAACTAATTCAACCGAATAACATACCAGAAAATCGTTTTTTAAAAGGTTAATCTCTCTTTGATATTTTTAACAATACTTTACCTGAATAATGTTTTTGTTTCTCAAAGCAGAAAAAAGGTTTTGTCCTTAATGCCTGTCACAATAAAAGACTGTACACAGAAAGGTCTGGGCACAGATTGAAAGATACGCTGTGTCCTGGATCGGGTGGTATATCACGGAGGATTTGACACTATGTTTTCTTTCTGTGTGTATTTTGAGTGAACTGAACCTTTAATGGTAAGACTAAGGCTAAGGGGGCAAAAATGAGTGTAGGCTACTTGCATGTGATATGAAAGGCTACAGATGCCATCACAAAACAGAATACTTACTCTATGTGTGTGTGTGTGTGTGTGTGTGTGTGTGTGTGTGTGTGTGTGTGTGTGTGTGTGTGTGTGTGTGTGCGATAGAGAAAGAGAGAGATTGCTTGTTTATGCACACTGGGATAGACTGTGCCAGGTGAGTGTACCGTTTACCATCAAACCATTGAATTCAGCAGGCATCTAATAACAAAGCATTTATGGCCCACTTACGCATGCATAGATATAACTGTCAGTAGGAAATAACAGTCCCTTTTCTCCGTCTCCAGCTATTTCTTCTTCTCTTAAAACACACAGGCACCATCCGGATTGGACCCAGATACTCTAGAATTCTATCATCAGACTCGGGGATGAAATTAAAATCGCTCATTTTCTTTCTCCATACAAGGAGCAGATCAATTTCCGGAGACTGGGACGTGATATTTTCCTGCCATTGGGCTTTCTCGTCTTTGGCACAGCACCCTGACTGGCTGCCAGCGGGAGGCCCGGGCCTGACTGCACGCCTCGCCGGAGAACAGTTACTTCTGCCGCGGCAAGTTTATTTGCGCCTCGCTATGAGAATTGCCATCATTTACCCTTCCCCAGCGCCCCCCTCCAGAAAGAGAAAAGAAATAGACAAGCAGGGAGAAGCGAGGCAAGAATGAGAAAGGCGAAATTGATTCTTTTTGATACATGCTGCCTGGGGGACATTAGGCACACCTCGTTTGACCACCTATTTCAAGAAATGAACTGAATAAATTTTGCGTGAAGTAATGTATAGGCCTTTTAGAGGCCTCGCGCTGTTGTTTTCGCTTTATGAGGAACGACGGGCTCGCTGCAGCGCGCAGAGGTCATCTGAACAGACGCGAATCCTGGTTTTAGGAAAACGAAATTAATTGTAGCTGTACAAGAATGATAACCCGCTTTACATGAAACAAGAAGTGAGATTGTGTTGAGCATGGCGAATGTGCTGAAAACACTGAAATCTGCAGGACTGGCGGGCCCCGGGGGTCAATGGCATATTAAACAATTCACGCAGATTGAGCAATGCCGCTAAATATTGGGCTACACTGCAAATATGGGGCCTTAAGCCACTGAACAAACTCTTGTTGCCCAGATGTTCGCTTTGCAGGACGTGGGGATGTGCATGGCGCCCGTGTTTGCACAAGTAGTGCGCATGAGGTCACCACTTCAGCAGAATGAGAACTCTGGCATAATATGTTCTGCGTATGATGCAAGCTTCTGACCGCCTACCCGTTGTTACGCCCCACTTAAAAACGAAGTGTTGTCAATACATTTTTCTCTGTATGCGCTGTCAGTGATAGGATCGCTGTGCCATTTAAAACCATGACTTGTACTTTAATCCCTCCGTGTTCCTTACCTGCATCACAAATTTCTTTTTAGTCGGTCCTTGTTTGTCCTGGCAGGGACACCGGCCCTTGTTTGTGCACACTTTGACCATCCGACCCGTCCTTTCCCTTTTACGTGTCCCCCAGCTGTTACGTCACAGAGCCAGTCAAGGCCTAATTAAACCCAGATTGGGAAAGCGTATAAATCCCAGCCCCTTTTCCCCAGTCTGTCCAAACAGCAACATGCAGACACCCCGAAGTGGATTTTAGTCGAAGGGAATACATTAAGAAGAAAACTGCAAGTCGATCCGTAACCACTGTGAAACGCTCAACAGCTGCTACAGAAAAAGTTCTGACACATAGCAAAATGGCTGGACTCAAGGTAAGACAATTCCTCGAAGCAAAACTGTTGCTAAATGTGTAAATATTCAATTATTATCGCTTATGAGCTGCGTCTGTGTCGACTATCAGACTGTGCATGCATGTGGAGTTAGGGTGCAGAACTATATCATCATTGTAATACAGAAGAAAAGTTTGTATTTTTTATTTATTTGTTTTGCACCAGAATGTGTGAAATTCATGCGCCTTAAAGCCACCACAGCTCCTGTGGCCGCAGACTGAAGGGAGGCGTTTCCTCCAACCAATCAGAGCGCTGCATTTTGCAGCTGCCCAGATGTGGTTTGAAGTGCCTAAATCTTTTTTAATTTCATTGGGAACGCTTCAATTTAATTGCAAAAACATGATTTTAAACCCCAGTTTTCCAATTTATTGCCATTGCTGCAGAATTATGGTGATGGGCTGCATTAAGTAGGCATTTGCTTAGATTACTTTTTTTTTTATATAGAACCTTTAATATTTGACTGAAGGTTTCAAAGTCATGACACTTACTCAAATGCAAAGCTTTGTCTATAGTGGAATAGTTAACAAACTATCCAAGGACTGCTGGGATCATTGCCAAGTCTAGCTTTGCTGCTCTAGCTCTAATAAACTTTTAAGAGGACAGAAAACTGACTTTGTAAAGCATTCCTTCAACTTGGGACACTCTGGAGCTTCCAACAAGCACTTTGGCACATGATCACGCACACATGGAAACCATCTGTGTCTGTGAGTGTGCTTTCTTGCAAACTCACAATGACTCAGCAAGATGCGTGTACACTGTGACAAGTTTGATCCTCCTGTGGCAGAAGAGACGCGATCAGTAGAGGTGCAGGCGAGATGCAGAACAACACTCTTATCCTAGATGGAACATTGATCAAAACATGCTGCAGAGGATGTAAGTGTAATTAGGCTGTTTCTGTGGCACAATAACACAAAATAATGGATGACTGCAAGGGGGGAAATTTGGCATAACTGCAGTTTGTTTTATCATAGATCTAATGTGAATCAATATGACAACAATTAACAAAAAGACAAGCCTTAATGACAAGCCTTCAAGTTTAATTATAACCAGCATGAACACATTTATCCTGCATTACAATGAAGCTGCATGATGTATTTTTTTATTTTTCACTTCAACTTGTCTCCATTTGTGTGTTGGATGTGTGTTTGTCTCTTTCAGTACATGAGCGGTTTCGGGAACGAGTTCTCATCTGAAGACCCTCGCTGTCCTGGATCCTTACCCGAGGGACAGGTAAAAACCCACACTGGGCTCCTTTTGTTATTTATTCATCATTATTTTCTAATTGTTGAAAATGAGGGTAATTGAACACCATATATAGTGTACATATACACACATTACAGCATTTTTTTATGTTCCATGTGCTTGCAGAATAATCCCCAGGTCAGCCCATATGGCCTTTATGCCGAGCAGCTCTCCGGCTCTGCCTTCACCTGCCCGCGTCCAGCCAATAAGAGGAGGTGTCCTTTTCTGTTTGAAACCTAAATCAGACTTTATAGTGACTCTAAATGGATCCCAGACAATATGGATAACTAAACATTTCCCTTCCTCTTCTTTCTCTAGCTGGTTGTACCGCATCCTTCCATCTGTTAAACACAAGCCATTCACCTCGGTTCCCTGTGGAGATCTAACAGAGAACTGGAACGAAGTGGAGCCTGATCCTAACCAGGTATATCAACACAAGGAGTCCCTGCTCATTTTGGGCTTAGTTACAAATCTTTCATCGCTTTTACATCTGTGTGGTTAATGTTCAGCCGAAGCCATAACAAAGTTTAGCATAGCATAACCAAATCTATGCACTGTCTTCTCTAAACCTCACATTAATGCGGTTTAATTGTGGTAAATGACACTGTTTGGGGGCCAGCAGATTCCCTTCATTTTCAGTATTGTGCCTTTAGCTTCACATTTACCACACAGCCTCCAAAGCTATACCGATGTTTTCGACAAGGAAACAATTTCAAGCTCTTCACACTGTTAAAAGTAACAGTGTTGTTTCAATCCATTAAAAATGCTGGCGACATAAGAGCACATAAAGCCACAAATTTCAAATCTGTGATTGGTGGCGACATGCTGTACGTGACACCATCATCATCAAGTTTGTCTGTTTCAGACAAGTTTACGAAAAGCAATGATGAAGCAGTGTGTGAATGTGAGAGTGAATGAATAGTGGAATTGTAAAGCGCTTTGAGGTTCTCGAAAAGCGCTATATAAATGCAATCCATTATTATTATTATTATTAATAATAAACAGTAGATATATTTACATATAGTAACTTATTTAGAAAATATTTTCCATAGATTGATTTCTTTAAATACACTGAAGGTGCACAATAGGTACACTACAACGAACCGCTTCAAGTAAAAGTTAGTATTTTGCAAAGCAATCTACTGCTACTCATAAATAGAGGTAAATACTGTAAATACTAATAGCTGGGAAATAAATATAAACAGCAAGCTAGTAAGTAACAAAAACAAACATATTTAAAGAAGCTGTAAAGCAGGCCCACGGTGAAATAATGGTGGTTCTTATAATTTTACAGTAAAAATTTGTTACAGTGCAGATTCTGACTCTGAGGTTTCTTTCACAGCTTCGATGGCTGCCATTCACCATCCCCAAAGCTACAGAGAAGAAAGTGGACTTTGTGGCTGTAAGTCAAGCTAATTATTTCTCTTATTTTGAATTTTTATGAAAATTTCCATCTGATTTTATTTGCGTCCTTCTCCACATTTCAGGGTTTGCATACTGTCTGCGGTGCTGGAGATGCCAAATCTCGTAATGGCATTGGCGTCCACGTGTACACCTGTAACACCTCCATGGTCGACAGGTGAGAATGTATAAATTATGTGACGAAAGGATATATTTTTATTGATGAAAAACATTTCCAGCCTTCCTTTGATCTTATTTTATTCTTGTTCCAGGTGCTTCAACAACTCAGACGGAGACTTTCTGATTGGTGAGGAAAGGAGCGCTGTTGTTGTTTTCGCTGTCATCTATCATAAGAACAATGATAGCTCAAACATTAGCCTGCCTTCTTGTTCAAATTTTCTTTTCTCTGTGTCTCTCTTTGTCTGTTTGTGTGCGCAGTCCCTCAGCAGGGAGAGATCTTGATCACCACAGAGTTTGGGAAGATGATGGTCGAGCCGAACGAGATCTGTGTCATCCAGGTGGGCTGTATGTTTTCCATTTCCCCTGTTTTCAAAGAAATCTGCCGTTGTGTCTGCCCCAACATCCCACTTACCATATTTAGAAAGGCATTGTTTGGTGCTTTTTGAAAGTGACCTCAAAAATAAGCGACGGTGGAAAAGAGGTTTTAAGCTACCGAAAGCCTGACCACCTGGACAGCAGCACGTGTGCTTTTCAAAGTCCGTTCAGAACTGAAACAGCACACAGTTGATACTTAATAGGACAAAATTTCCTCTCACTGCCACTTTTCACATTTTTTTTTTTTTTAGCAAGGGATGCGCTTCAGTGTGGATGTGTTTGGGGAAACCAGAGGCTACATACTCGAGGTGTATGGTGCCCATTTTGAACTGCCTGACCTTGGCCCAATAGGTTTGTATGATATTTGTGAGTCTATATAAGTGCAGCATACGTCTTTGTCTTCACTTTTCCTTGAAACGTGCTCACCAAGCTCCTTTACATCTATGTCTTGGAACAGAATGTCCATGTCTAAAACTGTTCACACTTTTCTCTGCGTAACTCACTCTGTGCTCAGAGGATAAATCTTGCTTAGAAATTTTATTAAGGAGATTAACATCTGCTGTTTTGTTTATAGAGTACATATAAAAAGCAACAACAACACAAAATCCTTCTTTGAGCAGCATATTGCTGTTAGATATTTAGGAAACTAGTGACTAGCTTGTGATTTCTGTGTCTTCCTACATATAACAAAAATATTTCTTGCACCCACCAAAGATGTTTTGGCTTTCCGACAAAGCATCATGGCTCTAAAAATAATGTTTTATCATTAAATGTATTCGCACCTACAATTGTTTTAATCTTTATTTTACCTTTATTCACTAGCTGGGCCCACGTCCTCACTTTAGGTTGGACAGCGTTTTAGTAGGTAAAGCTGAATGCTTTGACATGGCTTGAGGGAAGGCCTCGAAGGGGAGTGGTGATGGCTCCCTGCCCTGGCAGACCCCCATGCACCAAATAGAAATGAACAAGTTAAAGAATTGAAAACAAGGAGGCAGGGAGGGTGGGGGAGGTAAACGAGAATGAACAGCTTGCAGAACTGGGTGAACCTATATAGACGACAGCGTGTTTGGAGGCGTGGTCCTGCTCCTGAAATTCCAATACATAATCTCCAAATAGTTAAAATATCAAAAAAATGCACAGCTAAATTGCTAAATAAGCTAACACCTTAACTACATGAAACCACCTGTGATTACATGATCTGTCACCCCCAATTGTTTCCTATTTTTTTTTATTGTTATCATTGTCATCATGGTTATGCCTACACTGCCTTTACTTTGACACTTTGCGTGTGTTTTGCAGGAGCCAATGGTCTGGCTAACCCGAGAGACTTCCTGTGTCCGGTTGCATGGTATGAAGATCGCAAAGTGCCCACTGGTTACACCGTCATCAATAAATACCAGGGGAAGCTGTTTGCATGCCAACAGGTGGCTATTGTTGCACACAACTTTATCTGTATCACTGTACTTCCACGTGTACCTGTGGTCTGACAGGGACACACACACACACATACACACATGGCTTACTTGCCCTATTACCCTATTTAGTTTTGTGTCTGCTTCAGTGAACGCCATCGAACTGCAGCAGTGACTAACAGGAAACTGTCCAAGTGAAGCATATGATCCATTAGCTGCTCCTGCCGACTGAATTGCCATCCCTGATGATTTAATATCGAAGCATTAGCTGTTATCCATTCAGCAGGTTTCCGCCTCGACTCCCTTATGAGTCTTAATCACTCATAATTAGTTAAGGCATTCTGGAGCTGCAGACAGTGTACCTGTGAAGCTTTTGCTTTGTAGGAAAAAACCTTTTTCAAGTTAAGCATTAATTTCAACATATTTCAGCCGGGGAATGATCCTCCCCCTCCCGAAATGTCCTGTTGGGCGCATAATTGGATCGACACATAATGTCTGACAGGAGGTTTTTTACTGAGGCAGGGAGGAGGTGGGAGGAGAGGTTTGTCAGGGGTGGGGGTTGGGGGGGGTTGTAACCGTGGAAACCATGTCAAACCACACTGTTATTATTCATCATAGGAAGTACACTAGGGCAAGATACTGTCTTTTCTTTTTTTGAAGCAAAACAGACCTCTTCCCATCTTCCTCTCTGCTTCTGCTTGAGTATCTGCCACCAGTTATATGCTCTTCCCAGAGAGTGGACCAGAGAGGTTGCAGGGGTAAGAAAATAAGATAGGGCGGTGGAGGCCTCGTATAAGGGAAGATGCTGCCGCTCCTGCCTGGTCCTGCTGTTTTGTTCCCCCGCAGAGTGCCGAAATTGCTCAAATTAACTTATTATTTGCTTGACTGGACCAATATGTTTGTGTTTTGTGTGCGTGTGCGCGCAAGTGCTCGCTCGCCTCCATTTTCCTCCCTTCATTTTAATCGAATGTAGTGGAGTTATCACAGATGAATGTCCAAGAAATTACCTGCACTGGATTTCCCGAAGGCCTCTTTGTACATCGACTACTGTCAGTTGAGTGTGTGTTAAGTTGTTTTCGGCGTTCATTAGTCACGAATGTTTGCGTGTGTGAATGCATCTGTGTATGTATATGTATTTGCCAGTATTCGTCGTTGGTGTGTATTAGCTGTTCGTGTGTGGAAAAGCTTGTGTGTAAAGGAGCAGGGAGGTCAGTATGGAGGCAGCTTGAGTTGTAATGAACTATATTGATTTTAGAGTTGCTGTTGAATGTCTTTTTTCGCAGTGACATTATCAGAACAGAGAAACTATATAAAATTGCTGTGGTTTTAACAATCAAGATAAAGAAATATCTCTGCACCCACTGCTCCCCTCTCCCCATAACTGCGCTGCTGCGAGCGTCAAAATGCTCAAAGTTTGGGAAAGTTTGATTGTGAAGCCAATTACCCCATAATACCTGGAGCCTCGTATCACAAAGAAAAGGGGGGAATGAAAGAGAAGAAAGGATGAAAGAAGCACACCCTCTTTCACAATCAACCCTTTTCATTATGACCAGTTTTTTTCTCTTTATGTGAAGAAGTACTCTCTCTGGGAATTTAAGATTACAAAGACATTATTCATTGTTCCGTTTTCCCTGTGAAAAGCTCAATTTAAAGCCTTTTGTGTTTGTTGCTTGGGTAGACTCCTCTTATTTGTTTTGTTCGGTGCTCTGCACGTAGGATTTCTCGCCATTCAATGTGGTCGCCTGGCACGGTAACTACACGCCTTACAAATACAACCTGAAGAACTTCATGGTTATCAACTGTGTGGCCTTCGACCATGCGGTGAGAGTTGAGTTTAGGGACACGCCAATAGCACTTTTGAATGCAAAAAGCCGTGCTCCTCACCCACATGTTTATGATCTCTCTATATAGGATCCATCTATCTTTACTGTGCTTACTGCCAAATCCACTAGACCAGGGGTTGCCATTGCTGACTTTGTCATCTTCCCCCCACGGTGGGGTGTGGCTGACCACACCTTCCGTCCACCATACTATCACCGTAAGACACACGCACACACACATCCATTTACCCAGCCTGTGTCAAGGCAGTAGGTGAGAACAAACCATCTGCTGTATGACTCACTTCAATGGAGACCCCACAATAGTCTCCTTTTGTCCGATTTCATTGCAGACCTATAAGGCCATCTAGCGGAAATCAGTGTTACACCTGGCACATTCAACAGCAAACTAGACACATGACGCTGCTGTGTTACAGCTCCTCCTGCTTGTCACTGTAGGTAACTGCATGAGTGAATTCATGGGTCTGATCAAAGGCCATTATGAGGCCAAAGAGGAGGGTTTCCAGCCAGGAGGGGCCAGTCTCCACAGCATAATGACCCCGCATGGCCCGGACGTGGACTGCTTTGAGAAGAACAGCACTGCTGAACTCAAACCTGAGAGGGTGGCTGAGGGAACCATGGTAAACAAACAAAATATATATATGGTTAACACATGACCAAGTCGGTATCGTTTATCACAGCGTGCTTTTTCCTATCACCAGGCTTTTATGTTTGAGTCGTCCTTCAGCATGGCGGTGACAAAGTGGGGTCTTCATACATGCCAGAAGCTTGACAAGAACTACTACCAATGTTGGGAACCTCTACGCAGCCACTTTAACCCCAACTGGAAGCCCGGCAAACAGTAGAAACCCAGTGATTCAGAATGCATTAAGAGCAAACAAATCAAAAATAAATATATCAAAATAAAAATTTCACTTCTCGCAATCCAATGATTTATTTGTGTTCCCCGAGTAGATCTGTTGACAGAATAAACAGGAAGAATAAAGTAATTTCCTTCTCACAGAAGTATAAAACCAAATTTTCGTCACATGTGTATTTTTATTTTTAAGAAACATAACTGCAAAATTTAAGGAACAATAAGAGGCAACCTTAGACCAGCATTCTGTTTTACTGAGAGGTGTTTGGTAGGACCACTAATGACCCTGTCTTTACCCCTCATGCCACTGTTGTACCAATATTGCCATTATCCTTTAATATCTAAATGACACTGCAGTGCTTCTTTATTTGACTATATATATAGTCTTGCTTTATGTGAAACGGGGATCATTGATATCAGCATGTCTTGCATTTTCTTTTCCTGTGCCAATCTGAACTTATGTGAGAGGGGGGAATCGAGTCCTTCAGTCTGCAAGTAGATCCTCCTTGCCTCTGTGTATAACTGCAGACATGCAAATGGTACTTTCACACATGAAAGCCACGTAACTCTGGTTTGACAATATAATTTTATTCGGTTAATAATAATTACACACATGGACATCATCTCTAGAACACACAGGACGAGGGTCTTTCTACACCCGGGCTCAAGATGACAAACTGAACTTGCGCTCGAGGGTACCGGCCTTAATTTGCTCCTCCTTCCTATCCTGTAAAACAGATGACAAACAGATGATAGGTTAGTGCGGTTTCCATAGAAACAAAGTCATATCGCCCTCACCCTCATCACCTTCCAGACGTTTTCTCAAACTCCATGTTTTATGAGTGAGCTTTTTATGATTTTCAAGCAGCTTTCCCCCCCCTTCCCAGCACCAAAAAAGGGGGGTTGGGACAAATATGATAACCCAGCAGTGTGACAATTGGACCAAATTCTCCCTGGAATCTCAATTGGCGAGGACTTTGACGGTGAATCTCCATGACAATGGGGTAGAAAATGAAAGCAGGCAGCATTTTGTATGAAGCATTCATTTCTAACATGAGCGGGTCTGTGTCAAAAGAAAGAAAACCAGATCAACGGTGCACCTACATGGGAATAATGAGTCCCAATCTTCAACTAAATAGCTTTTCAGGTTTCTATGACAGCATTTGTCACCAAATCACATTTTATGAATACCCAGATCAAATACTCTAAATGGTCAAATTATTACAGTGGCTGAAAAATGACCACTATTGTAACAGTGTAAAGTAACCAGGTAATCAATACTGAATTGTTTTGTTTCCTGCAATAAATGCATTGATATTTTTTTAACCTCCAACAATACTTGGCAATTTACTCCTAGTTTCTAGTCTCACACGTGCCTTTAGACAGCCTAAAGAGGGCCAGTGGGGCTTAAATTGTGGTTCAAGAGCTCGCAACAAACTTTTGTGATGAGAAAACACAGCTGAGCCGATTAAACTACCCATTAAGATCAAGCAGACAGCGAGTGAGAAGGCTACAGTGTTTCTTGTCTCATACCCTGTCTGTCTTGAAGATGTAGTAGAGGGCAAAGAGAGGTACAACTCCAAACATTGCACCCAGCAGAGAGGTCTTGTTTGTAGGCCTGAAGTGTGCGTAGGGATTGCCTCGTGCGTACACCCAGCGTGTCAAGGCAGGGTCTTCCTGTACAGACAGAAGTAAGCAATGACATTTATCACCATATGTAAATGTAGAATTCACAGCGGAAAAATAGACTCCAATATTTACAACAAATCAACCAAAATTTAAAAGTCTCATAGTGACGTTAAAATTATTAATATCTGTTATACTTAAACCTTTTATATTAGGTGGGGAAAACTCAGGAAACAGCAGAAAAGAGGGGGGGGGGGGGGGGGGAGCATTTTTCAAGGACAGGACATTTTTCCAGAAAAATCCTGGTGTACATATTTTACATTACACAGTTTACATTTACTTTACTGGTACATTTAATTTACTGGTATTGTGCTTGCTGGTCAATTTCATGAACTTAAGAGAACAAAGCCATTATAAAATGTAACAGTAAAAGTAACATAGCAAAATGTCTGCCTTTAAAACAATCACAGCACACAGTATAGATGGAAAAATGAGGTAATCCAACTACACCACTGAGTACCATAAAGACGTTATGGAAGAACTGAAGTATATCCAGCCAGATGACAAACTAAGTCAGCATGAAGAGCTGCTACAGCTACTTTGGTTGGACATCTGCTATGACTTTAAGTTTCAGTGCAGAACCTGCACTGTAGCGATTCAAGTCATTAGATATTATACATGATATTCGGTTATACTGTGTTTTGATGATTGTGGTTGACCTGTATAACAGGCCAGCATGCTGTATAACATGCTGGCCCACCATCTCTCATAAGTGTCGAGCTGGGTTGGGGTCCGGTGACAGCAAAGGCCATGGCATATGATTCAAACTATTTTATATAACGATGAAATCATTCAATGAACCGGGTGCCTAACGGATGGGGGCTACTCCAAGCTGTAAAGACATGTTTCATTACAGGATACAATGACCCCTCACACTAAAGACTGAAGTGGACCCAAACCATGTCAGCGAAATGCTCCCTAGGAGCATAACAGAATCACGAGACCCCCTAATTTAAAACACTGCAGGGGTCGGGTTTTTTCTGTCACCAGTCAGTTTTCAGAGCAGCGCACGGTTCCCAAGACGTAAACGATCTTCGTAATGCAGTAGTGACTAGCATGGAGTGGAAGGTCTCGTTTATAATCTTATCTAAAATTTAGACTAGATAAATACATAGTCACCGCTGTGCCCCGCTAATGCTACCCGTTAGCATTCTGGCCAATAACTTGAGCCCTTTTCAAGGGTGACATTGCTAACTAGCAAGTAGCCACTCACAATGAGCTCTTTTCTGTGCGGGTTATTGAGTTGCAGCTGATATTGGCGCTTCAGATTTGCTCGCAGTGCACCCCTGGCTTCTTCGGCACGCCTCTGCTCCGGCGAAAGGTTGAAATATTCGTTTGGATCCAATGTTTTTGGCCGAGTGGCCAAGGGCGCCTCTCGGTAGTCCGCCATGATTGTTTAATGACTGCTGGAACGGTGGAAACGCGAGCTTGTGAAATCTCGCGTTGAGTGAGCGCCGTATTACCATAGCAACGTCAAACTCTGGCTGAACGAAGCAATGGATGCAGCGCAGGAAAGTGAAGAGAAAGTGGCTGACGACACATCGCCTGACAGTAATGATGACTTTAAATGTGAAGACATTTCTGCAGAAGACGAATTGAGTTTAAAAGAAGGTGAAGAAGACTTGGAAGCGACGGTGAAAGCCATCCAAGACCGGGCAAAAGCCAGTGCAAGGCCCAGTTCAACCAACAGAACATCCAAACCACCAGCCGTAGTTGACTTTTTACGGAACTTTCTCTTCCAAATGGGCATGACAGAAACCCTCGATTGTTTTCAAACCGAGTGGAACGAGGTGGTGCAGAAAGGACTGCTGGAGGAAGAGGGTCTCATGGTGACCCCATTCGTTCACATTGAAAACCAGCGTCTGGAAAATGAGCTGAAAACCGCTCTGAAGGAGATGGAGGAGTACAGGCGTACAGTCTCTGCAGCAGCCGGGACTCTGGTGAGGGTGCAAAAAAACAGAGACTTTCACCGGATGCAACATAAGCGTGTTGTCCAGGAGAAAAACCTACTCATCGAGGAGATGAGGAAAGTCAAGATGCAGTGCAACAGCTACGAACCTGCGGTGAAGCGGATGAACGAGAAATATGAGGTCGTTTTAAAGCAGGTCATGCTGGCGGCTTTGGAGAGGGACAAAGCCTTCAGGGAGGTGAACTCTTCGTCAATTCAACACGACACCCTCTGTGGAGGGGAGGAACGGGGAGGAGAGGCGGGCGTAGAGAAATACCCTTCAGTGACACAGCCGAGACCTCCGGCCCCTGCGCACTCAAAAAAATAAATTGGGTTGTTGTTACATTTACAAGAGTCTAAATATTAATTTGAACAAAATAATTTAATGTTTCTATGGTGAACGTAATTAAATAATGTATGATCTGCATGGAATTCAACAAATTAATTTATTCTTGGTGAGATGACACAATGATACAATCTAGTAAGAGTGGCTAGTTGCCTGGACTCGCGAATTGCACGAGATCACACGAGATTCCAAACCACAGGAAAATCACTGGGGTTATAAGAGGCAGAAAAGCATACACACACTATGCTATATGCACTGTTACCTCACAACAAGAATGTCCTGAGTTTAAATCCAAAGACACGCAGCTAGTGGGGTTAGATTAATTGGTGATTCTACCCATATGTATGAATGCTTGTCTGTCTCTCTGTGTTAGCCCTGTGATGGACTGGTGACCACCTATCCAGGGATGACCCTGCCACTGACTGGCCCCTAATTTAAGTTATTTAAATTAAGTTGGACTCAGTTGCACTAAATGCGTACATTAAGTAGGAATAACAGAATCTCATAATGTTAAAATAACATTTAATAGCGTGGAAATCCTTTCCATTGTTCTTTTCATGTTCATTCAAACAGTTTTTAAAAAAATTTTTTTGTTCTTTTTTATTAAAAAAAAATAAATCATTGTTGTCTGAAGGTGCTGACATGACCAACAAATTAAAAACACACAATACAAGCCCAACATTTAGTTTATAAATGAGGGCTGGGGATTAATGTTTGGTCAAGCACGCCAGCAGATTAGAGACCTGACGAGAGAAAACAAGAAAAAGTGTGCTCAATTAAAACAAGTGTCCGATGAAAGGGGACGAGTTTAAAGCTACTGGTATGGACATACATCATAGTCTCAGAGAAACTGAGATAAAGAATTACAAGCTTTAACTAAAACTTTAACTAAAACAGGAAAAAAATTAAGAGTTTCTTCAAGAGAAGAAGCAACTGGAGTGCAAACTCCAATACATGGACAAAAACCACCAAGTGCTTCAAATAATGCTTGATGAAGCACTGCATAAAAATGCAAAAAAAAAGTGCAACAGGAAGAAATACAGAAAGAAAGGCAACCTGTTCTCCAAGACTAAGAGAAAAAAATCTAGAACTGCAAGAATGTTATAACAAAATGAAGGACAAAAGATGCAGTGGAGCTTCAATGAAATGCAGAAGAGAATGCAGGAGTTAGAAGACATGTACAACAAAGCGTTGTACAACGAAGTACAAAGCTAATACAGGAGGTGAAATCTAAAAAACTGAAAGAAAAGCTTGAAGAAAAAAAGAAGAAGCAACATTTAAGAACTGGAGAAAAGACTCAAGAAACTTGAGAAGCAAAATGCAGAAACAATCGATGACATAAAAAATCTCATCCTTCAGATAAAAGAGCTCCAGGAACAGTGCCTGAGAAAGAAGAAAAAACGCTTCCACTTTTTCAGGAAGAGGAACCCTCCTGCTTCCTCCTCCACCTCTCCTCTCCCCCTTTCTCTCCTATCACCTCTCTTTGTCCACCCCTTCCTCTTCATCCCATTTCTTTCTTTTTCACCCTCACCCCCCAACTAGTCCAGGCAGTTGACTGTCCCTTCCTCAGCCTGGTTCTTTTGGAGTTTTTTTTCCTGTTTAAAAGGAGTTTTTCCTCCCCACTGTTGCCTAGTGCTTGCTCAGAAGGAATTGTTGGGGTTTTCTCTCCTCTGCCTCTTTCCACCTTTCTATCCCTTTGTTTTTCCACCCTCTTCTTTCACCCTCTTTTCCAACCTCTTCCTTTCATCTCTCATCTCCCTGTGTTCACTTTTGAGAACAGAGAGATAGGAGGAAACAATAAAGACAGTCAATCATATTTTTACATGCATCAAATCATTGTCTTTATTCATGAATAATCTAAGGAAACAGTGGACAAAATAACACCTCTCCAAGTCTTAAAGATAATCCTAAACTAAACAGAAACAGCTCTGCACTGGCATGCAAGCCCTGTAGGGCACCTGACAATAAGCCACTATGGCTAGTCTCCATCTTCACCTAGCACACACTAGTCCTTGAGAGCACTAGCAACTGCTGACTAAATAGCCAGTGGCTCCCCCCAGCCTCTGAAATAACAATTCAATATCAAGTAAGGATTAAATAAGTTAAAGCAATGCTTAATCTTTCATTCAAATATAATGATAAGTTAACAGTGGGGACATTAGCACAAGTATAGAAAATGTCCCAATTCTGTGAATGTTTAAAATAGATTATTTAAGTCTCCAGTACACTTGGCACATTCCCTCCTTGCCTATAAAAGGAGGCCAAAAAGACCCAGACTGGTTTGACAGTTCCTGGGTGTTGGCGGATGGAGGCCAGGTGGAGTCTGGAGGAGAGGTTAGAAACAGATCAGAAACAAATCTTAAAACGTTGGGCAGCTCTCTTCATGAGAGTTCTCTTAAAAGTAGTGTGGCAACAATATACACAACAGTTAGATGAAAGCCGCTGCAATGTGCTTAGAAGTCTGCCCCTGTCCTTTCTGTAAGTGTGTGTGTGTTGTGTGTCTGTTGTGTTTCAGAGTAGGAGTTTTGCCCTTGTCTCCACCCTGACTACTTCACACCCACACACATGTATAAAGCCAATAAAGATGATTCATTCATTTATTAATTCATTCATAATGTCCATGGCAATTGCTGGAGTCACTCAATGGTTCAGACATTATAGAAATTAACCACAAGAGGGCACTCTTTAGCAAGCTGTGGTTACTCTACTGTGACTGTAGCACACATTAACCGCAGTCTCAGAGAACAGTCTCTAGTAACATGTAAAAACAAAACAAAGAGAATCTGCTGAACAGCATTGAGAGATAAAATATTAAAGTATCAGTAAAAACCCTGCATACCCGAGTCTTTATTTTTCCACTCAGGTAAGAGTTCCTTTTGTAAGGAAATGAGCCACTAAACCGACTATGGGAAGCTACGTTATACTGTGGATGACATTCACAGCCATAATTTTTTCCTCCAGGTGGGTCAAACAAGAATCCCCGGTATTGACTTGATTGCAGAAATGTTTGAGCATGTAGATTTTCAACCATCAGGGACAATCTGATAGTTCCGTGTGATTTTTTTTAAATCCACAAAGATGATTAAATTCAAGTAAGGCTGAGCTGTTATACACCTTGTCATTGATATGTCTGTGGTATGACAATTGGATTATGCAACACTTATAGGAATGTAAGTCCTCACAGAGCTCTCTCTCTCATCTTGAACTTCATACTTGAGTAGCAGAGTGGTACAGAGATGCTGAGAGAGCTGTTTGATCCAGAGAGGGCCGGTGTAGCTATGGAACGTGTGACCAAATGATTTATTGTCCTCTCAGGACCTTTAAAGTGCAAGCCGCTCTGCAGCTTTGAAACATCTATTTACGACTTCAAAATTCAGAGTGAGACCACACGGTTCAAAGAGACATTTAGGCTGGAATAAAATATTAAATATGTTTCTGGCCTGGCTGCCACCAGTCCCCCTGTGCTGAACTTTGAGAAGTTTTTGAAAGTATTTTTCTCGTCTTGTCAGCTCCCAGAGAGCATTTGGCATTTTATTCCTTATCAGCGATGGTACGGGATGTTTACTTTTTGATGCACTTATTCTGCAAACGCTGACCAAAGATAATAATGTGATACAGAAGCAGCTACAGACTGAGAGATAGTGGAATGAAAAGGCGTGGATGATTTCTATCAGCAGCCTGCGCTATACCTTGCAAAGCTGTAATCATTCCCAGTAATCAGAAGTCATTTTGCGCTGGTTTGGTCTTTTAAAAAAGACGTCTACGCACGAGACTTGGCTTGAAAATTGGAAGCAGGTTTCTTTTTCCGACCACAAGCCAAAATTACTTTTCTTCTTATTCATCACCGAAGGCCCCTGAAGCGGTTTGTAGACGTAGAGACAGTGACCTAATGTGTTATGCTGCTCTCTCACGGTGCTTATTCATAATATTTCCCAGCCCAGAGACTCCATTACTCTGTTGCTCATGAGGAATGTAAGTGAGGAATGTAATGTTCTTTTCCACCCTTGTTTTCACTTACAGGAACATCATTCTGCCACTTTAAGACCTCTGTAATTTCCACGAATGGCTTCAAAGCTAATGAAGTGCTGGCTGGAAGCAAGAGTCAAGTGGTATGTTATTTCCTGCCTCCCCAGCCCTTATTATCACTCGCTTTGACCGTCCATCCCTCCGCACTGATGCTTTGAGTTTGCGTAGACACAATTGCCTTTCATAGTTTTTCCTAAGAACTTATCAGCACGTAACTCCAAAGATGGCTCGGGCTGATTGGAATTCCTCCCCTGCCTGTCCCCTCAGCTCCCGTCTCCGCTGACAGCCCTGTCCACCTCACAGCCTGCGATGACCTTTAATGTCACGAAGAGGAAAGAGAATGAGAGGAACTTAACTTCCACTGTGCTTTGCTCAGGCTGAGCTGAACCCACCCGACATGCTTTCATCTCGCTGTCTCTGTGCCCATTTCTCCCATTTTACGCCCTGTTTCTGGAGCTGAATCATAACCAAGCTTGGATTTAAGCGAAGTTTTGCTCCATATCCTCTAAAATGTATTACAAAAAAATTCTCCTCTCCCAATTTATCATCACTTCTCTCTGCTGTCCAATTTAATCTGTATCTATGAAATTGGTCCACGCTGTCTGCGAATATTCCCTTCTTAATAAATCAGCTTTCCACGGATCTATATGGTGGGCATTGGGTAAAACTTACCAATATTTTCTGCTTTAATGTGCTGTGCAGGGCAGAGATTTGGGCCATGACAGTGACTCAGCAGGCATCCATCACCTTCAAGGAGAGCCACACAGATGAATAGCCTTGGGATGGAATAGACAAAATCCTGCATTTTTTTCTTTTAGCCCTCCATCACCATCCACCACAGCGTTTAGAAAATCGTCACTGACATGAAAACAGGCTGTAAAACCTGTTTTGGTGATGTGATGCTCTCAGAGATCAACTCTGTTTTTCTCCCTGTGTTTTTCCAGTTATTATGTGCTCTACAAACCAAATTTCACTAAGGTGTGTGTAACTCTTGCTGGGAGTTAGGTGATCTCTCAATACTTTTTCAAGCTAAAAAAAAAAAAGGTTAACTTGGCTGAAAAAATAGAGGACTCTGCCTGTATCTATTAAATGATCACGGCGCCTAGGTCTTGGATCCAGGATTTTTTTAGTTTTTGTGGGTTCATGATTTGTTTTTGTTTTGAGAAAGAGTTTAGATTCCAGCTTTATAGCTTTTCCAGCTTCCTGTGTGCTTAAGAGGTCATTTGTGCCTCTACTTCCTTGCTTTGGTTTTGTTTATTGGTTTGTTAGTTTCCTTTTGTGCTCCCTTTGTTCATCCAGTCTTGTTTCTGTGTTAAGCTGGTTTGTTTGGGTCTCTGTCTAAGTGTTAGTGATAGTTCCTCTTTTATTTTGACAGTCATTTCCCCTCATGTTTTATATTTAGTTCTTTTTCCCTTGTCTGGTCCTTTGTGATTAGTGTCAGCTGTGCTCCCACCTGTTTTTCCCTCAACACTGTGCTCTCCCCTTGTTCTGTGGTTTCCCTTTGATGAGTTTAGCATTTTTGGCCCCAATCCTACCTTGTTTTTGTATTTTGGAAGATACATAAGCATTAAAGGTGCATTTTGAGTTAATTTCTTGTCTACTGAGTCCTTCATTTGGGTCCAAATCCTGCCTGTCACACAGCTGTTTCATGACATAAATCCAAAATCTTTCAGCACCTCTAAAACAAAGTCATGTTTCATTGTTTAATATCCCTAAAAAACAAACAAACAAAAAACCAAACAGCTTTCTAAGGTAGTGACTTCCTCAATTCTAGCTCTTTGTAAGATCATGTTATCGTGAACAGATGGAAATGGTCAGCAACAATACTCATGAAGGCTGTGCTGTTTAAACACTGATCAGCTGGTACTAAGGGGAATGGATCTGGTTCTGAGAGCAGGAGCCCCACTCACCTGTTGTTCAAACTTTCTGTTTCCAAGGAGCAGCCAATCAGAAGAGGGCTAGCTAAATGAGAGAAGAGCTCGTTTTAGAGATTGGATGAACTGAGAGTCTGCTCCAAGTCTTAGTATAAGATAAATAAGGGTTATTTTAAAACATGTGTCATGCAAAGATACTCTAGAGGAGTACAAGAATATGAATAAACAGCTGGAAAAAAGAGCATAATATGATGTCTTTTTTTTGATCATGGTCTTTTTATTGAACAAAGAATTGCTTCCAACAACAATTATGGCAAAATTAACAAACAGTTGTGCCCCCACCCCCCCACCCACCCAGAACAGTGTAACTAAAACCCAGCCAGAGAGGAAAGGAGAGATAAAATAACATAAAATAAAATTACAGATACAAAGTAAATAATAAAATAAATGAACAACAGCAAGAGAAGAAAAAACAAAAAAAAAACAAACAAAAACACTCACGCACATTAAGCAATAGTATCCGGACTTAATCTTTCAAAGTAAGTAAGAAAAGGTTGCCATGTGTCATAGAACCTCCGAACCGAACCTTTTACAGTGTAGCGGATCTTTTCCAGCTGAGTATAGTACATGACATCCTTAACCCATTGCCCATATACAGGTGGAAGTGGCTCTTTCCATTTCAATAATATCATTCTACGGGCCAAAAGAGTGCAGAAGGCCAGAAGATCAGAGTGTGATTTGGAAAGACTGGCATCACAAGGCGTCACTCCAAAAATAGCTATAAACGGGCAGGGTGCAATTGGAACACCAAATATGTTGGATATGGTTTCAAATATGCTTTTCCAAAAGCTACCCAGTTTTGGACACGCCCAGAACATGTGAAATAGGGAAGCAGGCTCTCGTTTGCACCGATCACATGTGGGGTCAAACCCATCCTTGATTTTGCTCAGTCTAGTTTTAGACCAATGGAGACGGTGAACAACTTTGAACTGAATCACCACATGTTTAAGGCAAATAGATGACGAAGAAATTCTATTGATTATCTTATCCCAAGTCTCATCTGCAATCCGTTGGCCAAGATCACTTCCCCATTGTTCCCTAAGTGATTGCAATGTGGACAGCCTAAAATTACTTAACAGCTCATAAACATCACTTATAACCCGCTTAGCATTTGGTTTAAAATCAAAAATATCATCCAAAAGGGATGGAGGTGGACAGGACGGAAAGCAGTCAGTATTAGAAGCAACAAA
Organism: Aulonocara stuartgranti; assembly: GCF_965226115.1. Taxonomy (NCBI): domain Eukaryota; kingdom Metazoa; phylum Chordata; class Actinopteri; order Cichliformes; family Cichlidae; genus Aulonocara; species Aulonocara stuartgranti. The sequence continues at coordinate 28,103,773 of NC_138960.1, forward strand.
ATTCCTGAGTTGTACATACCTGAAAAAGTGTGACTGAGGGATCTTGAACTTGTTCACCAGCTGTTCAAATGAGGAAAAGATATTGTCCATGAAAAGAGCAGCCATTGACGTTATTCCAAGCTTTGTCCATATGTTAAATGCCTCGTCCGACAAGGATGGGGAGAACATGCAATGTCTATGTGGTGGTGCATTAAGAGAGAGTTCAGTCTGTTTAAAGTGCCGTCTGAGCTGATACCATAACTTCAGTGAGTGGACAACAAGAGGATTCGTGGTGAAGCTGGAGATCGGTCCCGCCAGAGGTAATCTGGCACACAGCAAAGACACCAGGGAGGATTGACTCACCGACAGCCGCTCCAGTGTTACCCATGATGATGATAAATTATCATGGTCTTTTATCCAGTACAATAACGCTCTTATATTAGCTGCCCAGTAATAAAACAGAAAATTTGGGAGTGCTAAGCCTCCTGCGCTCCGCGGTCTTTGTAATACACTCTGTTTCAGCCTAGGTGGTTTTTTGTTCCAAATGAAGGAGGAGATTTGACTATTTAGATTATTAAAAAAAGACTTGGTTAAAAAAATTGGAAGACACTGAAAAAGATATAGAAATTTAGGAAATATAGTCATCTTAATGATATTTAATCTACCACCCAGCGAAAGAGGCAAGGACTCCCACTTTCCAAAATCCTCCTTTAGTTTAGACAATAAAGGAAGATAATTAGTTTTATACAAGTTTTTATGGTTCTGCGTAATCCAAATGCCCAAGTATTTGAACTTGTTATAGCTGAGCTTGAAAGGTGCTAAAATAGACGAAAGTTCCCCGGTTATTGTACCTAAAGGCATTGCCTCACTTTTCCCGAAATTCACCTTATATCCGGAAATTGTCCCGAATTCCTTAAGTACATCTAAAAGTTTAGGGAGGCTATTTGAAGGGTTGGAAATAAACAAGAACATGTCGTCAGCATAAAGAGAGACTTTATGCTCGATATCCCCACGACGTATTCCCTCAACCTCAACACAGTGTCTTAGAGCAATAGCTAGCGGTTCAATTGCGATGGCAAAAAGGAGAGGGGACAAAGGGCACCCCTGTCGTGTGCCACGCTGAAGCTGAAAAAAGGGGGACAGACTATTGTTGGTCCGAATGGCCGCTACAGGGTCACAGTACAATACTTTTATCCAGGATACAAAATTACTCCTGAGGCCAAATTTTTCAAGCGTATGGAAAAGAAAGTCCCATCTCACCCGATCAAACGCTTTCTCAGCATCAAGTGAAATAACAGTTTCCAATACAGTACCTTTGACATGGCTATAGATTATATTTAATAAACGTCTAATATTAAAAAACGAGTACCTATTTTTGATAAAGCCTGTCTGATCAGGTGAGATAATGGAGGGCAGATGTTTCTCTAAACGGCGGGCCAACACTTTAGCAAGGATTTTGGTGTCCGTGTTCAGCAAAGATATTGGACGGTATGAGCCACAATCTAAATGATCCTTATCCTTTTTGAGAATTAGGGAGATCACTGCTTAACGCATTGTTGGAGGCAAGGATTGTGAGAGGAAAGATTCTTCAAAAGTCGATTTTAACAATGGATTCAATTGGTTAGAAAACTTCTTAAAAAAATCGGAAGGATACCCGTCGGGGCCAGGTGATTTTCCAGACTGCATACTCCGTATGGCCATTTCAATTTCAGCATCAGAAATGGGCTCCTCCAAACTGGTGGCCGCATCTTCTCCTAAGGAAGGGATATCAAGTTTCTCAAAGAAATTTTCTAGAGCCAGGTCATCCTTAGCTGGGGGGGAGCTGTATAAAGTCTGATAGTATCTCAAAAAACTATTATTTATACCTTGGTTATCCGTGCATCTTATTCCCTGGTCATTCCGGATCTCAGGGATAGCTTGATTAGCTGTTCTTTGTCGTAGCTGATGAGCTAGCAGCTTGCCTGTTTTTTCTCCATGTTCATACGAGTAGCTACGCAACTTCGAAATTAGATACTCAGCCTGTTTTGTAGATAGAAGATTATATTCAGTTTGTAATTTCAGCCTACGTTTATATAATACCGGATCAGGGGAATGGCTATATACAGCGTCTAGTTTAGTAATTTCGTCAGCCAATAGAGAGAGTTGCTCAGTATCCCTCTTCCTTTTGTTTGCACAGAATGAGATTATCTGGCCTCTCAGATATGCTTTTAGGGATTCCCAAACAGTTGATGGTGACATCTCTGGAGTTTGATTGATAGCAAGAAAGAAATCTATTTGAGACCTAATATAATTAACAAACTCTTCGTCTGCTAACAATACTGGGTTGAACCTCCATGGCCGATAATTGGAGTAGGCATTGGGGATACGCAGTGAAAGAACAACAGGTGAATGATCTGAAATCACCATGGCCTTGTAATCACAGTCTGTTACCAAAGGGAGGAGTTTTTTGTCCAGAAAGAAATAATCTATACGAGTATATGTTCTATGGACATTAGAAAAAAAAGAATATTGACTTGAAGTTGGGTTACGAAATCTCCATAGATCAGCTAACCCGTAGTTATGAAGAAAACGCTGTATAACACGTGCTGATTTTGAAACAGGCGTGCATCTGTGCGAGCTGCGGTCCATAGCAGATAATGAGCAATTTAGGTCCCCACCAAGAATAATATTATGTGTTGCCATGTTGGGAAGCCGTGCAAAGACGTTAGTGAAAAAACTATGATCGTCCCAGTTAGGGGCATAGACATTCGCTAAAATCAAGGGGAAACCATATAAATGTCCTACAACTACAACAAAACGGCCTGCAGGGTCTTCATCTACAGTTGTGGCTATAAATGGTAAAGTTTTGCTTATCAATATTGCTGTCCCCCGAGCTTTAGAATTAAATTTAGAGTGATATATCTGGCCTACCCATCCAGACTTGATTCGAAGATGATCAGAGGTACGCAGATGCGTTTCCTGGAGAAATGCTATATCCGTTCTAAGTCGTTGTAAATGAGTAATAACCTTTTTCCGCTTGACTGGATGGTTGAGTGATTTTACATTCCAGCTTACAAAATTTACCACCCGATCACTAAATGATCGCGCTGTACTCATCCCTGCTCAAATAGTAAAATATGAAAGCTCCAGATGCACAACAGGCATAGGAGAAGAGAAAAGAGAGGGGAAGAAGAGAAAAAAAAAAAGAAAGGGAAAAACAAAAAACACAGTGATAAGTAAAATAAACATATCTGGCTGAAGCTCAAACCAAGAACACAATGAGCAGTTACACCAGATCGAACATGGTGACTGCCAAACCCCCTGCAAACAGATCCACACATATAGCCTAGTGCTTGTATGGGTTACTATAAGCCAGACTCCCGCTGGCCGCTTGACATAACATATCCTACAAAAAAAAAGAAAAAAGAAAAATACATACATACATATATATATATATATGTATATATATATATATATATATATATATATATATATATATATATATATATACATATATATATATATATATGTATATATATATATATATATATATATATATATATATATATATATATATATATACACATACATACATACATACAAACATACATACATGCATACATGCATACACACATATATCGACATCCAAACAAAGTATAGAACTTTTCTAAACCCAATGGTATTGCCATGAAATAAAATGAACCAAAATGTGCTTATGAAATAAGTTTAAATGTCTGAACAAGAAGTGTCTCTTCAAGCTTTTCATCACCGTGCGAGCGCTACAACAAACAGAGTCATGTACACTCAGCCGTAACTGAGACAACCAACCGTAGCACTGGCGCTCCCACATAGAGCAACAGGCGCAGCCTCCTCAGACGTTGATAATATGTTCTTTAACATATTCCATTGCCTTCGCCGCATCCAGAAATTCTTTCTCCTCCCCGTTGTGCGTGATACAAAGTCGCGCTGGGAACCTGATCCCAAAACGGATACCTTCCTGCTCACGGAGAAGTTTCCGGACTTCTGTAAAAGCAGCCCGAACTCGGGCCACCGAGGTCGTAAAATCCGGGAATATTGCAATCGGTTGTCCATTGAACCTCAGCGGAGCTTGGGTCCTGGCACGGCGTAGAATTTCCACACCATCCTGGTAGTAATGAAGCTTGGCTATGATGGCCCGCGGGTTGCCACCCGGCTTTCTCGGGGCCAGACTCCTATGTGAGCGGTCGACAATAACATCTTTATCCATACCCAGCGCTTCACGTAGTAGCGCGGATATGGCCGTGGTGGAGCTCGAGTCCGGGCCCTCCGGGACCCCTATGATACGGATATTGGATCTCCGCATCCTGCCTTCCATGTCACCACATTTATCTTTCAGGTCAGATAGCTCCTTCCTCAAAGTCTTCACCGTAGATTGCAAGGTGACCACCTCATCGCTCCACATTGACAGCCCGTCCTCTACTTCTTTCACCGTGGCCTTAACTCCATCCATTTCAGCGCGCGCTGCCGCCGTATTGTTAGCAATCTCATTTCTCACTTCTTGCACGTCAGCCCTAATGTTATCAAAATCTTCTTTCAGTGCATTCCTGAGTTCTTCTTTTAACACCACGCTGATATCATCTTTAATGGATTGAAGAAGCTCCAATTTCAGGGCATCAGTGTCCACAAAGCGCCCATCGCTCTGCTGAGCCCGTTCCTCAGTGGTCGCTGAGCCGGGCGCCGCCCTTGGGCCACCATTGGTATTCTCGCCCGAGGATGCGCCGGGCCTAGCCGCAGTTCCTCCGGTGTACTTGTATTTCCTTAGGTTAGATGCCATTTTGTCTCGAATGAAGCTTTAATATAGTATATAAAACTGTTAGCTTCCCCTGTGACATAAAATGAGACATTGTAGGTTGAAAAAAAAACTATTTCTGAAACTCTGTTAGCGGGAGCCTTCAGAAACACGTCCTACTCCATTGCTGGCTCGCTAGCGCCCCCATAATATGATGTCTTAAACAACATTTTTCGCTGTTAAGCTAAGCTAATCTATGCTAATCATCAAGTTTGACCTTTATGTTTAGCATACAAACTTGTAATAAAATGTTAAAATGCAGTTTTAGTCAATTTTTGTCATTGTAGGCTTATCACTAATGCACTGATCAAATGATTAGTTACAGTTATTAGTTGCAAATGATTAGCAGCATCAGCGGTTTAAGTGTTAGGATTATACTCCACTAGTAATATAGCCTTGTTGCTTCAAGGCTGTCTTCAATATTCTATCATAACATTTTGTATTATTGTAATTTGTATGAGAAATTTGAATTAAAAGTCATATTTCAGGCGGTGTTAGAGACTGTACATTACCTTTCCAGGACTACACGCAGGGATTGCAGACAGGGTACTCCCTCTGGATGTGCATATGAAGGCTTTGTTTGTTATCAGCTGACAGGGCCTTAAAAATTCAATGAATTCTGTGTTGGACCATAAATAGCCTAGCTCTTGTGCTGCAAAATATGTTTAAAGGGCAGAAGGGAGATATATTGAACTAACATTACAACAATGATACTGAGGTTTAGCAAATCTCAAACATACATCTGTTTTTCTCCGTCTCTCTCTGCCTTTTCTTCATTAGGGTCAGAGTGATGTGACAGGGCTGGGCCAATGTGACAGCAGTTAGAGGAAGTTTTGACAGATAGAGTTAGAGAAGCTGCTCAAGGGAGGTGATGTCAGTCCACAGAAGAGAGACAGAAGAGGTGCGGGAAGACAGCCAACGCCCTGAATCTGATCTGATCTGATGGGAAGTGACAGGAGATGAAGAGAAGGAGTCAAATTCAGCCTGAGTGTGGCGGCAGTCTAAGGTCAGCGGGACCAGAGGAGAGATGAGAATCACCCCAGGAATACTGAGTGGGGAGTACCTTGTCTTGACCGTCAGCCTACACTGAAATTGCACATTACAGAGGGTCTGCAGCATTTTTAATTTGTATTAGCTGAATTTCCAAAGTCTGAAAATCAGTAGAGTTCAAACAGCTGGCCTATGTGATAAACACAAGCTGTCATACACTAATTTAGTCACTTTGTGAGAAGATGAGACCTAATTTCAATGTTTGTATCATGTATCATTGAATTTTCACTGCAGATGGAAACTGTTTGAATGACTTTAGCAAGTTCAGAAAGTAACTAAGTAACCTTTCTTTTTAGAGTGATTATTTGGGTAACTTGCACCATCTTATGGGTGTATGTTACTGCCACGTGCTGCCTGCAGTAATGCAAAACATTTTTCAACACTTAGGAACCTTCCAGAGATGATGAGGATTTTATAACTGAACATATGGTTTGAAGGTGTTTATTGTAAAAGACAAAGTTGTAATAACTGCCAGGCAGGCTTCGTAGGTCAGCGCAAAGCTGGCAGGGGGTGAAGTAGGACAAAGGTTGTATAGGGAGGGTAGTGGTTGTGAGTGGTGTTGACAGTTTAGTGTGTGCGTGTCTTTTTCTTCTGGTTGGCATGAGTCACATGTGTCTAGGAAGATCTGGAGTACAGAGAAAACAATCAGGTAAGCACCAAAAGCCCTGGCTAATCAAGCTAAGTTCACTTGAGTCATTTTCCACATGGACACTATGGTGACTGTGTGGTTAGCAGTGTTGCCTCACAAATAGAGGGTAGAGTTTGCATGCTTTCTCATTCCAGGCTAAAGAGAGCACTGGAAAAAAAGGGAAAAAAAAGAAAACTCAAGGAATGACCTGGCTTTGAGTGGGTGAGCAAGAAAGGGTAGATGTGCCAAAGCAAGAGCGGGAAGAAAACAACAGACAAACACAGACAAACATAAAAGAGTGCGAAAAAAAAAGTGGCAAAAAAGCCCATCTGATGTCTGTGGAACCTAATTACGTTAAACAGATATTGTCTTTGCAGTTGAAGTCTGTGCTGTCATCATGCCAAAAAAGAGCTCTCTGAGGAGTGCTACTGATATGTCTATTCATCATTCTGGGATGCTCCTGCTTAGATGTAATAGATTTTTTTTCTCTAATTGGTGGAAATATGAGCGCAACAACAGCAGGCATATCTGAATTGCTTCTGGTGTCTTATTATCTAAATTTGTTGTTCTTTCACTCCCAGATTTGGGATTATAAGTTTGTTATTACCAAAATGTATACACTATACTGTCAGAAGTATTCACTCACCCATACCAGTCATTGAATTCAGCTGTTCCAATCATCCCCATGGCCACAGGTGTATAAAATCAAGTACCAATGCATGCAGACAGCTTCTACAAACATTTGTAAAGAAATGGATTGCTCTTAGGAGCTCAGTGAAGTCCAGCTTGGTACCCTGATAGGATGCCACCTGTGCAACAAGCCCAGTCATGAAATTTCCACTCTATTGCATGTTCCACTGTCAGCTGTTAATGGTATTATAACAAAGTGGAAGCAACTGTAAGTAAGCCAAGAAGTGATAGCCCACGTAAAATCGGGGTCAGCAAACGTTAGCCAACTTTCTCCAGAGCCAATCGCTACAGACCTTCAAATTTTATGTGGCCCTCAGATTGTCACGATCCTGGGTCTTTTGACCCAGCGTTTTCAGTATTTATGTATGTATGTATGTATGTATGTATGTATGTATGTATATATATATATATATATATATATATATATATATATATATATTAAAAAAAACACCCAGCACGCCCCTGCGGGCGGTTTATCCTTCAAGCTCGGGTCCTCTACCAGAGGCCTGGGAGCTTGAGGGTCCTGCGCAGTATCTTAGCTGTTCCCAGGACTGCGCTCTTCTGGACAGAGATCTCCGATGTTGTTCCCGGGATCTGCTGGAGCCACTCGCCTAGCTTGGGAGTCACCGCACCTAGTGCTCCGATTACCACGGGGACCACCGTTACCTTCACCCTCCACATCCTCTCGAGCTCTTCTCTGAGCCCTTGGTATTTCTCCAGCTTCTCGTGTTCCTTCTTCCTGATATTGCTGTCATTCGGAACCGCTACATCGATCACTACGGCCGTCTTCTTCTGTTTGTCTACCACCACTATGTCCGGTTGGTTCGCCACCACCATTTTGTCCGTCTGTATCTGGAAGTCCCACAGGATCTTAGCTCGGTCATTCTTCACCACCCTTGGGGGCATCTCCCATTTTGACCTCGGGACTTCCAGGTTATACTCGGCACAGATGTTTCTGTACACTATGCCGGCCACTTGGTTATGGCGTTCCATGTATGCCTTGCCTGCTAGCATCTTGCACCCTGCTGTTATGTGCTGGATTGTCTCTGGGGCATCTTTACACAGCCTGCACCTGGGGTCTTGCCTGGTGTGATAGACCCCAGCCTCTATGGATCTTGTGCTCAGAGCTTGTTCTTGTGCTGCCATGATTAGTGCCTCTGTGCTGTCTTTCAGTCCAGCTTTGTCCAGCCACTGGTAGGATTTCTGGATATCAGCCACCTCCTCTATCTGCCGGTGGTACATACCGTGCAGGGGCCTGTCCTTCCATGATGGTTCCTCGTCTCCCTCCTCTTTCTTGGGTTTCTGCTGCCTGAGGTATTCACTGAGCACTCGGTCAGTTGGGGCCATCTTCCCAATGTATTCTTGGATGTTCGTTGTCTCATCCTGGACTGTGGTGCTGACACTCACCAGTCCCCGGCCCCCTTCCTTCCGCTTAGCGTACAGCCTCAGGGTGCTGGACTTGGGGTGAAACCCTCCATGCATGGTAAGGAGCTTTCTTGTCTTTATGTCAGTGGCTTCTATCTCCTCCTTTGGCCAGCCTATTACCCCAGCAGGGTACCTGATCACGGGCAGGGCGTACGTGTTGATGGCCCGGATCTTGTTCTTACCATTCAGCTGACTCCTCAGGACTTGCCTGACCCTCTGCAGGTACTTGGTGGTTGCAGCTTTTCTAGCGGCCTCTTCATGGTTCCCATTTGCCTGCGGGATCCCCAGGTACTTGTAACTGTCCTCTATGTCTGCAATGTTGCCTTCTGGTAGTTCAATCCCCTCAGTTCTGACTACCTTCCCTCTCTTTGTTACCATCTGACTACACTTCTCCAGTCCGAACGACATTCCAATGTCATTGCTGTATAGCCTGGTAGTGTGGATCAGTGAATCGATGTCTCGTTCACTCTTGGCATACAGCTTGATGTCATCCATGTACAGGAGGTGGCTGACAACTGCTCCGTTGTCAGCCACCTATATATATATATATATATATATATATATATATATATATATATATATATATATATATATATATATATATATATATATATATATATATATATATATATATCCATAGGTCCCTCATCCTATTCATGTAGCCCCTTCCGCCGCTGCTGTTCTGCATAGGCCTGAACCCCCTCAGTGAGATCATTAACAAGACTGGCTACGGATACCGACTACGGAACGGAGCAGTTGTCAGCCACCTCCTGTACATGGATGACATCAAGCTGTATGCCAAGAGTGAACGAGACATCGATTCACTGATCCACACTACCAGGCTATACAGCAATGACATTGGAATGTCGTTCGGACTGGAGAAGTGTAGTCGGATGGTAACAAAGAGAGGGAAGGTAGTCAGAACTGAGGGGATTGAACTACCAGAAGGCAACATTGCAGACATAGAGGACAGTTACAAGTACTTGGGGATCCCGCAGGCGAATGGGAACCATGAAGAAGGAACACGAGAAGCTGGAGAAATACCAAGGGCTCAGAGAAGAGCTCGAGAGGATGTGGAGGGTGAAGGTAACGGTGGTCCCCGTGGTAATCGGAGCACTAGGTGCGGTGACTCCCAAGATAGGCGAGTGGCTCCAGCAGATCCCGGGAATAACATCGGAGATCTCTGTCCAGAAGAGCGCAGTCCTGGGAACAGCTAAGATACTGCGCAGGACCCTCAAGCTCCCAGGCCTCTGGTAGAGGACCCGAGCTTGAAGGATAAACCGCCCGCAGGGGCGTGCTGGGTGTTTATATATATATATATATATATATATATATATATATATATATATATATATATATATATATATATATATATATATATATATATATATATATATATATATATATATATATATATATATATATATATATATATATATATACTCAAAACGCTGGGTCTGGGTCTTGATATATATATATATAATCCATATATAATCCACATCTTGTCTTAATGCTTCAACATACCAGGACATTTTGGATCATTTCCTGCTCCCAACTTTGTGGGAACAATTCGGGGATGGCCTCTTCCTGTTCCAACACGATTGTGCTCCAGTGCACAAAGCGAGGTTGATAGAGACATGGATACACAAATTTGGTGGGGAACACCTTGACTGGCCTTCACAGGGTCCCAACCTCAACCTTATAGAACACCTTGGGATGAATTAGAGTGGAGACTGTGAGCAAGGCCTTCTCATTCATCATCAGTGTCTGACCTCACAGATGCACTTCTGGAAGAACTGTCAAAAATTCCCATGAACTCACTTCCAAATCTGTGGAAAGCTTTCCAAGAGGAGTTGAACCGTAAGGATTAAGAATGGGATGTTACTCACATTTATATTTGTGTGAAGGCAGATGAGCAAATACTTTCGTCAATATAGTGTATGATTGAAAATGAAAACTATCCTAATTCTTTAAATAAAACAAAACAGAAGTTGATACTGTTATGAAAATCAGCCTAACTTTCTTAAGGACAGACTCTCACAGAACTTGCTTTTGACTGTGTTTGCCCCATTGCATGTTGTTTGGGAAGAGATGCACTCATCAACAAGAAACTAATACTTACGTAGTGGTTTCCAGAAATTGAAGATGTTGACTGCAAGCCACAAACTACATGCATGAACATGACTGAGCTTTTATGGGAAAATCTCGCATGTGGCTCTGCTTTCTCACCACAGTTCTATAGATTCAGTGCTTCTGTGTAACTTTTTTAGCCGTGATTAACATTAGCTTTGTTCTCAAAGGGATGACTGCAGCCAAAGCAGAGTGGAAACAACACCGCACACATCAGTGTCACCACCGCAACGAATGACTAAAACACATCTACGAGGATCTCTTTGTGTTGGCCACACACGATGACGCATAGTGTGTGGACTCACCCTCAAACTAACATTTATATCATTAAGACAAAATGACTTTATGAAGCTGAAATCTATTTTCAAAGCATCCGTGTCTGGTGATAGTGAGAACACTTTTTTCCCCCTTGTTCTATCAGGTCATCAATAAGGAGTTCCCAGGATGCATTAGCTCAAGGGTACAGTCTGTCAAATGATATCCTGCTGGCAGCTGTCACAGAAATCTATGTGCTTGTGTGTTTACAGAGGAGTCGGCTCGGGCTGTGTCTGTCTTGTTGCTCTGAAATGGGATTAATCAGATATTGGTCTTAATTTGCATCAGTGTTTCAGAGAAATCAGGATGCCATGCTGCTGTGGGTTGTGACGAAAACGACACAGAGGCCCCTCACAACCAGCTAATTCAGGTTATCCAGTGACTGAACGACCGGCTCCAGGCCTTATGCATGTCTATATTTTGCCAGAGCGAGCTGCTGAAGCATTTCTAGTGCCGTTTATGTGCTTTGGGGAAAATTCCAAGTGAATAAATAGCATTTTTTTTGTTGTTTGCCTCTGTATGGGTCTATAAAACCATAAAAAAAGAGTGTAAGCACCGTGTATCTACGTCATGAGCTGTGGGCTTTGATCAGTAAACGAGAGGAGGATGAGTCACTCTATTCACTTAGATTGCATGGCTTGTTTTCTCCATCAGATTTCCTCCTAGTTGGGATTTTCTCTGTACATATTTCATTTTTATTTCTTTGATTTTCAGCCCCTCATTCATCGATTAAGTCATTCCCGTATAGCTTTCCTCACTGTAGTGACGCAGGTGTTTGTTAAATCTGATCTACCAAAATACGGAGCAGCCCACAAAAGATGTGAATTTGTGCATATTTTTACGTCAGCGTCCTGCAGAAACACTCAAACTGAATTTATGGTTTAGACCATAATGTGTTTCCATTCATGGCCAAATGAATTAAAAATGACACAAGATATTAAAATAGAAAAAAAAGTCTGACTCCTGAAACAGATGGCGTGGACTACATTTGGATTTTTTTTCTTACTCTCTCTCTCTCTCTCTCACATTTGCCCTTGGTTGCTGTAATGCTAATGGAGTCTCTCAGGTTCCTGTTGGTCTATCCTGCTGCTTTTCATGGCCAGCAATGTACTATACCTGTAACACTTGCCATCTGTAATTGAAGGTTTAGTGGCATTTCAGCTTACCTGATACTCCCCTTTTAATAATCCTTCATATTTGAATAGAAACATAACAAGTCATTCTGGGGGGACAAAAGGGCAATGTGTGCAATCCTCCAGTGGAGCATGAAGTGCTTAAACATTAAAAAACCTCCACTCCATACGTCTGTTCTTAACTTTTATTGAAACCTGATACAACAACACAGGAGAGGAGATTTCTGCAAAAATATAACCCCAATCTTCATAAGGATTCTGTGATTAAATAGGTTACAACAAAATGGCAAAGAAGAATATTAATATAGGATCTTTTTGTGATGAAAAAAAAACAACAACATGCAGGAATATATTAGAAATTAAAAACTATATATAAAAGTATCCATGTAAATGTAGACCAGCTGATAAATGTAAGCTAGCTTACAGTTAGAACAAGAAGAACAGAACAGAGGTTTTTCTACTGGGAATGTTGTCCATGTCAGCGATCGGTTTCTCCACACGTTTTGGGGTTACATCTGGACACATTTCTACTGAGCGCAGGCCCTTGTTAGGTTTTGCAAGAATGACAAGAAACTTTTTTCTTTGTGTGTTCTCCAGTTCTTGTCCTTTATGTGCTCCATTCGGCTCTGTCGCTCTGTCCATCGGTCTGAGGATCCCCCTGGAGAGCACAGGGACACGTCGTTTAAACACAGCACGCCAGAGTTTTATTTTTAAAGCAGCGTGCAGGATAATAAACACTGTAAATGACTCACGAGGACAGAGAAAGCTCCAGAGCGACCCGATTTCCCCCTCTTGGCTGGATCGAGCTTCACTTGTCTCCTCACTCTGGTCAACTGAAAAAGCGATCCCAGACAAATCGGTGTTACAGTGCGTTTTACAATTTGTCATTTCTGCATCTTCATGCATATATTATAACTTCACACTCAAAAAACTGAAACGCCGCCGTCTGAATGATTGCCCGATATGAAAAAAAAAAAGCAATTTCGGACAGATTATACAGGTGAGCACACCAATCTGAGTCAATAAAACCATATAAGGTGGCCTTATGACTGCTTGCACATCCGGCCTCAGCTGTTTCTCTGCACAGAGGTTGCCATGGAGACTCACCTGTACGGGGGTGGTTTTCTCGTTGATGATGAGAGAGAAGGAGCCAGGGCGGAGTTTGTTACGCTTAGTCTTTTTCTTGCTTGCAGCTGTAACCAAGTGTCGCCGGGACCTATCAGCCTAAGAAACCCCGGACACAGGGATTAGTACATACATGCACACATCCATTTCTTCTGCTGTGACCATCTCACAGCTGTCACCTCTTCAGTGAAGCACTGGTCTAACACAAATGCTTTCATTTTTACTTTTACTGAGTTGGTAAGAAATGTGGTTTCTTTTCTTCTTTTTCCCCCAGCATATACATATGATCCACTATGACTAAAGCTTCTCTGGACCATGCGGCAGCTGCCACCGCCACTAAGAACCAGTCACCACCTTCCCCGCATTAGGCTTTTTCTCCCTCTGACTCCCTTGTGAGTAACAAGAATGATTTACCTGGATGAGAGTTTTAGGGAAGCCTTTGACAGAGACGGCCCCGGGCAGGTTGGAGTGACTCAGGTGGGTGTGATCTCTCCGCTCCAACTGTCTCTTACGTCTGAAGAAAACCTACAACGATGAGACAGTCACAACCACAACCACAGAGGGAAACAACTCCTGTTACTCTGTGTGATAACGTGCGTCAAGTCTTGTGTGCAGTGGATAGTTTGTGAGCCTGGCCCTTTCTCCTTATCCTGCTCCTGGTCACATCCAGCCTCTGTTCTTTGAGAAGGCTTAAAGTCAAGCGGCAACATTGAAAGGAGGAAACTGCAACATTATTATTGTTACTGGTCCAACCACTTCCTGCATCAATCTGCTGAAAATAAAGTCTGCCATTAAGCTTCTCAAATTCCAAATAAATGGATTGGCACTTTGAGAAACAACAGGTTTCTGTTTGCCATTTGGGACTTTGGGGAATAAACGGCACAGGCTCGTGGAGTCATCGCCCTGCAGCACAGTCTGCAGCACAGTTACAAATTTACCACAAAGTTACACAAGTGTGGAAATAACTAGATCATTTCCAGCATAATACTTCCTCCTTTTTTTCCATTTCGCTGAACACAAAGATGACTATGTTAGCTGCAAAATATTTGTCTCGCAATCATTCGCGATACCATTTAAAGTACTTACAGTGATTGCTGTTGACCTACATTTTGTTGATTGCCTCTGTTTTCAGCATTGTGGGATGGAATATTTTACAATTGGCTGTGGCACAACAGCTGTACACTTCAGAGCTGAAGGTTAATTGCAATATGCATACATTATTGTTTGTTTCTATATCTGAAGCTGCAGGGATGCACATGCTGCAATGCTCTTGTGAGCTCGCAGGTTCACTGCCTGATGTCTCTGTGACAGTTACATCATATTACCATTTCTATCAGTAACCCAATCATCTAGTCGTGCAGTTTGCATTGATTAACACAGTTATGTGTTGCCTTCTAAAATAAGATCTGCAACTTGTGGACTGACAGTAATATCCATATCTGTCCAAACTCGTGTTTCAATTCAGTTCTATTTTATTTATACGGTGCCAATTCATAACTGCAGTTGCCTCAAGGTGGTTTATATTGTAAGGTAAAAACCCTACAATATTAGAAAGAAAACCCTACTATCATGAGCAAGCAGTTGGTGACAGTGGGAAGGAAAAACTCCCTTTTAACAGGAAGATAAATGTAGTAAGGCTTTTGACGTAGTTTAATAGATGGACATGAAAGATTACTGTTAAAATAAAGTTCTCAATCTTTTTAGTTATAAAATCCTATCACTTTATACATTATTCTATTAGATTTTGTGCAAGATTTTGTCTTGTGATTTCTTATGGCCAAAAATGTCCTTTGTAAGGTGTTTTATTCTTGCCTGTATGTGCCAAACTTAGATACATTCCCTCAGCATGTTCAAAAATACCACTTTTCCCTAGAATGGGTCAGTCACACAAAAACATAGTGACTAATTCTGGCGTAGAGACATGAAAAATGAGCCTGTCACAGCCACCCCTTTCCACACCATTTAATTCCCCTCTATAAGTCTTGGTCTTCTCTTTCTCAGTTTCTTATACCACTATGTGTTTTTCATTATCTTGTTTCAGCAGTGGACTTCCTGTGACCATAAAGCAGTTTCCCTGTGTTTAGACCTCCTCCGAGAAGGTTTCCTTCAAAAGCAAACTAAAGAATTCGATATAAGATGTGAAAGTAAAGAGGAAGTGGCACATACCAGTCCTTCAGGTAAGGGCAGCCCCCTCTGCTGCGTCTGATCATCTGACTGGGGACAAAAAAGAAAGTCAACACTCATGCTTTATTTTTCATTTTCCAGTACAGTTCAGTTACTGTGGCTTCTGGGAAAAGTTGTTCTCTCCACTGATGACAATGACTGCGTGATTATTTGTGAATGAGATTAGATTTTCAGTCACTTTCACAGTGTGTAAATACTCTCCTATCCCAGAAGAACCAGGCCACACTGCCCCATCTAACAATACATCATAATTTATGTTATAACTCATCAAAACAAGTCATTTTTCAGCACTCCAATCACCAAACAAGACAGCACGTCTGAGCAGAATAAAGCTGCAGCTGTTATCTGTTGGCTCTTGATGACCTCATAAAGTAAAGTGCTATGTTTTTTAAGTGTGTATGTTTAGGATATTCATCAGACCCTGCCACAATCCATCCAGTTTTCTGCTGCTGCGCACATTATGAGCTGACGAGTCCCATAAATTACACATTTAGTGTATACCACTCCATTACAAACACAAGTGCCTTTTGGTGAGAAAAGGGAAACGCAAGTAAACTAAACCAAATGCAGCAAATATATCCTGAAAAGGATGCTGTTGCTGGTATTAGTTAGCTCCCACCACATATGAAGCCTGTAATTGCGTGTGCTGTAATTACATTACAAATAATTGCTGCAGAAGAGCACATATGTGGCGCAAACTAAATCACACGGAACAGAATTCCCCACTCAGACTCTTTCATGTGTGGGTGAGAATCCCTCTCTCTCCTCCTGATGTCAAATGCATTGTCCAGATGAGGGTGATTACTTTGGACAGAACATGAGGACTGTCCCCAGCAAAACGCTAACCACGAAGTTAAAGTTTAACAGGCAGCAGCCACATGAAAAGCCAAAAAAAGGGGAGCTGAAGAATTTTGTTCCACAGAAGGGTATATTTTTGGTGGAGTGTCATTATGGCTGTAAAAACCATTACAATGAGAGTTTGTTTCTGTAAGAAGAAAAAAAAATTATATGTCTCCACAGGTCAGGGTCAGACTGTACACGTCTCCATCCATTCGAAACACATTTGGCCACTATAATCGCCACAGCAGCCTTTTTTTTTCTAAAGGAGCCAGACTGGACATACTTACATTCCAGCAAACTTACTGGTTTCCTTTGGCCAAACTATTATATAAACACTAATCATGCTGTGTCTGAGCAGAAACAAATGAAACAAGTATGGAACTTGTACTTAAAGTGCAAACTTTTAAAAACATTTATTCCATTTATGAGATCATCCAAAGCTTCTTCATATTTAATAAGAGAAAATGCTGGTGAACAGTAACAAATGTGCTACACATATTTTAAAAGATTTCAGTGAGTGGAGATATGGGTTATTTCTACAAAAGAGACTACAAACAGCTACTTTGTATTATTAGTTTGTACTTTAACTCAAATTTATAGTAAAAATTGGAATCAAATCTACCTCAATGCAACATTAGAGACGTATCACCAACTTTTAAAGCACGCTTACTTTACACGAGCCTAATAATTTTAGTTCTTTTCAGTTTCATTTGCGTTAAAAGTTGGTTATTATGTCGCTTAACAGCAAGCAAACAGCATTTAATGGGCTCAAACAGGCTGTACTTACCCCGGTCGTGTCACGGCAGCAGAGATGATGACTGATACATAATGAATGCCCTTGTCTTCTGCTAACTATCACATCCATTAGAAGTGCGTCTCTTACCTGTCCGTCTGCGGTCTGTCCGCTGACACACAGCTCTCCCCGGCTTGCTCCTGAGCAGTCGAAGGCGTGTGACAGCAGGCTCGCCTGCAGGCACAGCACGCACAGCCAGACAGTAAACCCCATGATCCAGGCAGGAACTAGACTGTCCTCAGCTCCTGTCAGCTCCCTGCTTTATACTCTCGGCTCTGCTAATGGGGAACAGATGCAGGGGAACAGGAGGCTATGCCAGCTTCACACAGACAAACAGCCCACCACAAGCCTTTGCTGTGCGCCAACCAGTGGCCTGTGGTCCTGCAGAAACATGTCAGACATCTTGAGGGGCCTTGGTTTGAAAAAAGAAAGAAAAAGAAAAAAAGAAAGAAAGAAAACACCCACCCTGCCCAGCTACCCCGACCCAAGTGGGAGTATGAAGGCCATTTTCCACTTAAAGCTGCAGTGTAAAAGCTTCCAAAGTGTGTGTGTTAAAAAACACCAACGCAGAGAGGAAACTTGTGTTGTCAGACTTCTGTACATAACTCATAAAAAAGTGGTAGTTTGAAGAAATCCTGCATCATGAAGCAAATTTGTCTCCCGGCTCTGTAGACATCTCTCTCTCGTTGCGCTTTCGGGACATATATGTCCTGTGACTGTTTATAAAGTTCCTTAACGGATCCAAACACTTCAGTGAGCCGTTAAGGAATTACAGTAATTACTCTTCAGCAGACTTTTCAGTGAAATATGCAGGAGCCACAGACACCGTTAATTCATCTTTCAGCCTCCAGACTAGTGTTGACTAAACACTGGCAAACCAGATTTAATCACAACTGTCTGATGTGGATAAAAAAAAAACATGATACCTTTTTTTTTCCTGGTTTTGGGAGGAGTTCTTATTTTTTTGAGTGTTTGAGACAGAGACAGGAACTTGTTTTTAATTTAAAAGTATGTTTTAAATGAACTGGCAATCATTTTTAAGGGTTTGGCAGTTCTCTGCAGGAATTTATTTGCCGGTAAAACGCTGGAAGACATAAAGACTGCATCTCATGATGGGACAAGCTGTACACGAGTGGATACAGTCTGTCAAGGTGTGTAACAGGATGGGAAAAAGAAACGAGAGGGGGCGAGAGAATGAATCTACTTTAAATTCGTCAAGCCTTGGGCGCTCGCTCACAGAGGAAATGCCTCCCAGTAGGACATGCACTGCTGGGAAAATTATGGAAATCAAATAAATTTTATTCCCAGTCCGAGTCAAGCCCACATGCCACTCATACTACTTTGCGTATCAGGGAAAGATTTAGCTTTTCACTCAGACAACTTGAAAAAGATTGTGAGAGCATTTCTGAGTGAGCCACGGTTTAAGTGGCGAGAATGAAACATGGTTATTTATTTTCATCCCCCAGCTCTGAATTCCAGCTCCCTTTCCTATATTTCCTGAGATACGCTGCCTAAGACATGTTGTTGCGAACCTTTTCCCAGGAGGTTCAGCGAGACCACTGGCTAGACAGCTGCGAGCTAATGATGTGAATCGATGAAGGCGATGTTTAGTCAGGAAGAAAAGGGGAAGAGATGGGTAGAAAAGTAACCGGCGCTGCTTCGACAGTCAATCCTCACAAGTCTGCTGGCGGACAAACATGCCAGTCATGTTGCTCGACAAGCTGGGTAATTAATTCTGCTGTCATTCCTAATGGGAATCAGACTTTGTGCTTTAATTTAAAACAGCAGGTGATTTTGTGTATGAAAACATGTTGAGAAAATTACAAGTCTACACGATCTTTTACTCATTCTGCGCTTTCAGCTTTAAAGTAACTATTTTTAAAGCATCTCAGAAAGTTAAGTATGTAAAACTGCTATGCAGAACCACTTCTATTTCTCCCCCCTCCCTGCTCCCCTACAGGGAGTGTCATTCATCGGTATCTCTGCTTTCAGCTGCTGTCACTGTGTCTGGTGATGATGCTCTATGGGGAGCAGCCTTTGACCTTGTAGGAAAAAAAAAACACTCATTTTGTACACAAAGTGTCCCCGTGTCTTTAACCATGGATTTGACGACAGGTAATTTGTGATATAAATACTTGCAGAAATGTGTTTTCGTGCGAGTGACGGTAGGAAACCAAACTGACTGGCAGCAGCATGACAGATGAGTGAAAACAGAAAATGTGACTTAGGTAACAACATCTGGATTAAGAGAAGTGACTCATAAGGTAATGGATGCTTTGCAAGGTCGACTCTTACAGCTTTATTTGTGAAAAGTGCTATAAAACATTTTCCTTTAAATCCATCCAAGTGACTTTATTGTCCAGGTTTTGATATTCAGAAAATTGGCCTTTATAGTTTTGTTATGGTGTTCAGCACTGCATTGTAATGATGTCAACAGCAGCAGGACTTGGCTGTGAACTGTTATTAGAATGAGTGTTCCTTCTGCTGAAATGCAAAGATTATTGACATAATGGGGCTAACGGTAAACCAAGTTAAAGTTATTTTACTGTAATGAGGGATTTTGTACTATGACAGCTATAAGATTTCTTTATATAGTATTTCTGGGATGTATATTTCCTTGCTTTGTTCCCCAAAACAAAGTTAACTTTGTAAAGGAAAGGCAGAGGAGGGATAGTGGATAGAGGAAGAGGACAGAAAAGATTCATGGATGTAGTGAGGATTGGTGTGACACAGGAGGATGCTGGAGACAGGGTCAGATGGAGGAAGGTCATTCGCTGTGGTGACCCCTAAAGGGAAAGTCTGGAGGAAGAAGATGTTTCTAAGATTTACATGAATTTGCACCTATTTCAGGAGGCAGTTAGCTGAGCAGAGCATAAAGAGTGCCCACCTTGCTTATAAAGCTCAGCATTTAACATGATAAATGTGGTCTGTATAATCTGTATAAAAACAGTATTTAAAAGCAAGACGTGGTTTTAGGGGTCACGGGGTTATGTGGCAAACTTTCTTAGCCATTGGCAGGGACTGCCTGAGTTTGTTGCCTTTGAAGGAGGTATTTCCTCCTGTTTTCAGTATTTATTCTAAGCTAAGCTAACCCTTTGTGGGCTTCAGCTAAATATTTTGCATCCGTGCAAGAAAATGAATGTGTAAGCGTTTTCCCCCAGTGTTTCAGGTCTCACTGAAACAGGAAAACCAAAGCTAACTCTCCATATGGGGAGACTGGAGCATATCCCAGCTGACAGTGGGTGGGATTACACCCTGGGCAGGTCGCCAGGCCGTCACAGGGCTAACACAAAAACAAACACCCGCTCACATCCACACTTACAGTCAATTTAGAATCAACAGTTAGCCCACCATGCAGGGGCTCAGGAGACTGGAGCACCTGGTGAAAACCCACACACACGCCACACAGAAACAACCCAGACCTCCTCATGCTTTCTGCACCGCCATGAAGTGCATACAAGGTCTTCATGTTTCTGCCAGAGCTAAAGGAAAATCAGCAGGTAACAGCTTTTTAAAACCAAATATGAGTAAAATAACAGAGATTTCTGTCACATAAGGTACCACTGACTTGACTTGGTGTGTTGTCTTGTCAACTTCCAAACGCCCATTCTGAACTAGCAAATGCTTTCAGATGATATGAAGCTCTAACACAATAATAAATTAGCCTCTTTCTTCACCAGGATGAAGCTTGTTTGTTTCATGCTGCCATTTAGCCTCCATTTAGGCATGCACCAGAAAGCAGCGTGTCTCTGCTGCTTTGTGCAGATACGTCGCTCATGAAGAGATCTCCCACGTGTAGCACGCTAATGAATGGACTCCGTGTGTGTATAATTAGTGCAGGGCCGTGTAACTATAACCTCTGCTGAGAAATGAGAGACTGCAACTCATATTCCATCCATCACCTCTCTGTACAAGCGAACAACCTTAAGGTCTGTTTGCGAATCAATACTCCTCTACAGCACATTGTCGTCTTTTTTTTTTCCCCCCACTCTCTGTGTGCTGCTGCTTTGGTAACAGCTATGTGAAAGGTGTGAGGGAGAGAATAGCAGTGAGGCTTTCAGTGCTATCATGTGGAAAGTGCAGAGGAAGCCAAAGATGAGGCTCAGGAAAAACAACACAGCTGTGCTGCAATTTGTGTGTTTGTCATTGAACAAAGACTGATTACAGTCTGGATTTTCCTTTTATCCCAACTCTTTGAGTTAATCTTAAATGCACTATCATTAGTTAGCAAGAGTTTTTGCCCTTAGTCTCACACCTGTACCATCTCTGTGTGGTTCTGTTCACAGGAACAGAAAATATTAATTGTGTAGATAGTCTGTTAAATGGTATGTCATCGGGGCTGTGGAAACATGACGTCCCAAATGTTTTAACACATATACATACATGTATTGTGTGGCTTTAAAATTGTAGAAAAGTATTTGATATTAGCCCATAAAATCAGGAAAATATCCCATTTGCATTTTGAAACAGAATACAAATAAAAGGATGCTGAAAAGCACTTTCTGATTATTTTAAAGGGGATTCTTTTAAGTTTTAGTATAAGCAAGTAAATGTGTGCACTGACATTTTCAGGATAAGCACCCTCCCACTTTCTTTTTCTTCCCTGACAGGCAGGCTGAAGGAGAAATTTACTCTTTTAGCTATGGATGCCACATTATAATTAGTTGTCATTTTCAAAAAGTCAGAAAATATAAGACATGATTTTTTAAGAGTTTTAAGAGGAAGGATTTCATAACCTTTGTGAAACAGGAGGGAGATGCTTTTTAAATCCACAGAAGTCATATTTTTGATTCATGACACAGCTCATGCCAACCTCTAAGTGTGTGACACACACGAGAGGGCCTCTTTTGCTTGTTTTCAATAACTGAAAAAATAAGATCCACCTTAGGATCTGACTTTTTCATTCAAACTTTCTGGACTAATAAAAACAACTGACACAGATGATTCAAATAAATTAAAAACAAAAAAACAAAACAAAAAACTCCACATTGAATAAAATAATAGGCTTGTTTTCAGCCTACATGGCTTTTAGTGAAATATTTAAGACAGCAATGCCTGAAAAATAATTTTCATGAAGGGCAAATTAACTGTCACAGTTTTCCTGAGATTTACTTTTTGATTTCTTGTATTTACAGTGATCCGAGTCTCTGGGTTTACATTCTGTTTAACAATTATTCCCTGGTTACCTTCCTTATGGTTGTAGTTTTAGGTTTGTCATTAGGTTTTCTTAGTTTTTTTTTTCTGAACATAGATATGTTGTAGAGTTTATTCAGTTCAATTTTATTAACATAGCACCAAAATCACAGGAGCAGTCAGCTCAAGGAGCTTCACATTATGAAGTAAAGACCCTGCAATAATAGAGAATACCTCAACAATCAAATGACCCCTCTTTGAGCAAGCACTCGGCAACAGCAGGAAGGAAAAACTCCATTTTAACAGGACTAAACCTTCAGCAGAACCAGGCTCAGGGAGGGGCAGCCATATGCTGTCACTGGTTAGGGATGATGGGAGGAAGACAGGATAAAAAGCGCTAATTTCAGGATGGGATGAGGATAAGAGTTAAATTCTTGTTTTCCTGGTGTGCCCCGTAATTCTTTGTCCAGTCTTCGTCCCTGTGCGAAGTGTTTCTTGTTCTAGTTATGTTATATTAGTCTTTTGTTCCTTGTATTTTGTAGCACCTTATCTCAGATTCTTCCACCTGTGCACCAAGCTGTTACCTCCCCCGTAGTTAGGCCTTTGCTTCTTTATTAACTTCAGTTTCCTTTTATCTTTGTCACAATGTGTTTGTCTCCTATGTGTTCCCCTCCATCCCTGTATTTGAATTCTGTTACATATTCTGTTTCTCTGGATTTTGGTCTGTTGTTTTTTTCACCATTAAAGGTGAACTTTATGTTAAACCCACCTGCCTATAGAGTCTGCTTTTGGTTCCAAATTTCTGCAAACTACAACAAAAAAATCCCCACAAACCCAGTGCGAGTTTAACTCAGTCAAAAGACTCTGATTCAGTCGCTTCACACAGAAATGAGAATTCTTTGTGCTCATCTTGCATTCCTACATCATTCTTTGCTTGCACTCAAAGACTCAGCAACGCTTGCTCCAAACAAATGTGGCAAAAGACAAACATCTACATTATATCTATCTTACTTTTGCTGTTACTTGCACTTTGCTCTTCATTCGTTTTGATTGTTTGATAATGTAATAATGCAGAGACACAGAAATGAACTAATCCTGCCCATCATGCAAAAGCATGCAAGAAAATCCGTGGAATCAGCTCAGATATGATTTATGAAAGTAAAATTCAAACAATTTGCTGCAACATAATTCTGCACAATTAGCATCGTGTAAAAGAGACCGAGGACGGATCATAAGATTCATGAAAACACGGTCATACTATAATCAGTGTTGTATCTTATTAAAACAATGAAGTAAGTAGGAAGGTGATAATTAAGTCCAAATTGTCCAGTTATTACTGTAGCAGAGTGAGCACTGCTCATTCAGCCGGAATACTAAACACAGCATCATGGGAGACTGTGTGATGTTCGGGTCATGGCCTCTCACTTTCTCTCATTTATATCCAATCCTCTCTCTGCTCTGGTTACCATGGCGGCAAGAAGTTGGATTCACACAAATGCCGCTGAGGGCTGAAGCCTTTGAGGAGAGGAGAGAGCAGACAAGGCAAGGTGTGGATGGGCTTCGGTTTCACATGCACACCACTCCACTAGCCTCTCCAGCTGCACACTCATACACAGAGCACTACAGACACTAGGCTACCTATTATAATCGGAGAGCAATTAGTGTCACAGTGCATCTTTATTACATAAATATGGATCCATAAAGAACAGGTTTTTTTCTGGATGTGATGTTAGAAGCTTAACAGTCTTTAGACATATAAGACCTGATATGGTGACAACCAGATAAAGAGTGACAACCGGACTGGCTCCCCACAGGTTCCAGCAGACCTTTAACCTACCTGGAAACTAGCTTTTTAGGTAGTAAACACAGTGATGGCATTGGAAAGGGGCCCCTCCCATTGTGTTTTCGGTCACAAGTCACACGCGTGTATGATTTCTGTTGTTGTTATTATGACACTGGATTAGCAATGCCCTTTGTTTTTGGTTAATGTGGTATCCTTAACTGTTATTCCTCGGCAGGTTCAGGCCAGTGCTGTGTAATATTCCCATAATATCGTTGCACAACACATTCAGTAAAGCTGGAGTCTGTACCTGGTCAATGCTTCAACCAAGCCTGTCACAGAAGGTAAAACAAAGTCAAGTTTAGCCACCTGTTGCTTGTAATTGGACCGCAATAGTATAATCTTTCATTTTGTTACACAGAGGATCTCAGTACTGCCATCAAGAAGAATCCTGCCACGTCCCCTCAAACTCCTGCGATTTCTACATTTTATAATGTGCCACGGTTCACTCATACCACCTATTCCTCCTCTATTCTCCTGAGAATAGAGGAGAATACCCCTGAAACTGAAAATAAAAAATGTGACACATGCACAAAGTCAGTAGTGTTACTCAGAGAGCACTTCATGATATAGCTGGTCTGTAAAAGATTCATTGATCTGAGTGGTGAGAGCAAACTGAGACGTTAAAGCTGTGGAATCCAAAACCACTAAAGTGGGCTAAAAAATGCCGAAATAAAAGCCAGAAAAAATACAAATAAAAGATATCAGTGTCTTTTCAGTTTGTTTTTGCATAACAAAGCTTGGATTTGTGGAAAACTTTGTATGTCTGGGCTAAAACACAAAATGAGATGAAGTTGCATAATTGATTCATTTACATTTCATCGTTGCTACGGGTGCACGACTGCTGAAAATAATCATGAGCCATGTCTGTGTTACATGTACTGTGTGCATTAATAAGTGCTACTAACCTATGATCCAAGGCCGACTGGCTGTAGCAACAGAAACACCTTCTTTGTAAACAGCTGTGGCTCAACTTGGCTGGAGAAAACTGCTGGCAAGCAAACTGGGAAGTGGAGTGGCTGGCAAATTTACTCTCACTCATGCACATTTGTGAAATAAACACAGGAAAGGAGGGGAGTTAGCAGGCTTCTGTGCTGTGTGACTAATAGAGTCTGTGAGCAGACTGACCAGACTGTCAATATGTTGTCGTTTCTAAACAGTAGAAGGAAAAAGAATTAGTCTGGGGTTAGTGGAGGCTAAAGGGGGCGTCTTAAAGTATGAGTTTGAATCTAAATCATTTTGCCATGTGAATCATAAAACCTCCAAAAAAATTTTACTTTCCACAACCTTCTGAGCTCAGTTCCGTTGCATTTCTGCTAACCTGTCTTCAAAATCAGCCTCATTGAGTATCTCTTCTGAAGGTATTTTACTGCTAACTTGCTAACTGGTTGAGTTGTACATAGTGTAACCAGAAGGGAAGGCTGTTGTTTTCCATTATAAAAGTGATTTACCTCAGCTCCTGCTCATAACTCACGTCCCAACCCAGAGGGCAATTAGTGCTTTATTAGCTGTAACAGGGGAAATGACTCCCTTCCGTCACTCCGGGGAATTCTAACAAAAAAGAAAAAGTATTCATCAACCACAAAAATGCCAAATCCATTTATCTGTTTATCAGCTGTAAAGATATCAAACGTTAAAAAAGCTCACATTTTGTCTGTACTTTACAAGATTAAATACATTTTCTTCCATTTAATCCACACAGTGCATAACCACAATGCACAGAGTGACTCACAGTGTTTGTTTGCTGTTTGCGATGCTTTGTTTCCAGCACTGAAATGGCCACTTATGGGCAATTAGTCATGCTGAGTAGGCAGAGGCTTCACCTCCACCTCGTCACTGACTAACGCAAGACACTATATGTTGGAAAGGAAGTAAAGTGAGCGAAAGCATCGAGAGGAGGCAAATATTTTGTTCCTTTTAGGAGCTAGACTGCAGAGGGTTTAACACACAAATATAATGGGGATTAAACAGGAGCTTTGATCCAATACTCTGAGGTTTGTAGCATTTTAGGCCTTTAACAGTTATGTAGATACATGAGGCAATTACAGCTCCTAAATGCTTTGAATAATTATATTCCTGAGATCGAGAAGCATCTTACTTGCTGGTTTGCAACATCTTGCTGATCTCCTACTCAAGAGATATTCTCCTGCAAAGTCATGCTCTCTATTTTTATGCAAACATAAAGTGCACATTCATTCAACATTGCTTTGCAAAGGTCCTGCTCTTGAGTGAGCAGCCAGATTAAAGCACACTTACTGATATTCTGATCTTCCAGAACAGTTACATTGGAGGAAAGTGGATTATTTAAGCAATCTCCCATCAAAGTAATTATGAGGCTGCCTTTCTGTTCAGCTTCTAAATGACCTCTGAAATGTCTCGTGGAAGAAGAAACCACCATGTTTGGTGGCAAGCATCGAGAGTAATTTACTGTACGAGTGGTCCCAAATGGAAAAGCTTCCCCAGGTAAAACTAATTCATAGAGTAAAGTCAACAGGAGCAGGATATTTCCTCTGTTACCCGGAGGACACAGAGACAGGCTTGGGTCAATATATGGATCACTGAGGATATCCTGACTGGTGATTGTCGCAGGTCTAAAAGCAGTTTCCTCTTATGTAAGTACATCTCACGCACCTGCTGCCTTCCTGGATGCACAGTCACGGCGTTTTTTACCGAGTACATGTGAAATTGTGCAGACTGTAAAATACTACATTGCAGATCTAAATTCGGACATTCTCCATAAAGGCTTTTCATCTATGAAATAAACTTCCAACAGAAATGAAATTGATTCCTTCTTTTACGTCTATTAAATCTTTTTAAATAGAGGTCAAAGGTTGGTTTAAATGTAAAGTAAAGCTGGAGTCATTTTGATAAATTTTATTAAATATTTCAGTTATTCATCATTTTGGAGGTAATTGTGTGCATATCTTTATTGAGCTAATGCCTGTGTGTTTATTGTAGTTTTGTATTTATATTGTATTGTGGTTTTCTGCAGTTGAATGATGTAACTCTTGTTTGTGCATCACTGGGTATAAAAGCCCAACAGCAGACAGATAAATCAAATAAAGACATGAATTTATAAATCATATTCTTTTTACTGCTGTTATTACTTACACTTATCTAAATGGATAAGCAGTAAAAATAATAATGTTTGGATGAGAATCACAGAAGATGCTAATCTTAGGGATTTGTGTAGTGCCACTAAATCACTCATGGGGTTGTTGTTTCGAAAACATCACCACCTCTGAAACTGTGAAGCTTTTGTATGTGAAAAACATGTTTTTTTTAAAATGACCTGTTTAAAAAAACATAGTGGTTTGTGTCTTCATAAACTATGCTATTATATTATTATCGTAATAACTTGAGTGAGGTTACATTTTGAAGGCCCCCTGGTGGCTGACGTTGGTTAACACCCTGTCATTTTTTCCCTAGTGGGTAGGATTCACAATGGTAAGTGTTTTGTGCCTGTAAACTTCCACTTATAGTACAAATTGTTGTGTTTTCCACCCCCAAAACAGTTACGAGTTTCCCTGACAAAACAGTCATGGATCAACTCATTCTGCCTGCTAAAAATGGGATTGTGATTCACAGACCATTTACCGGTATATGGTTTTGAAGGGTGACATTTGCCAACGGACGAGATCATATACAG
The DNA here is from genome assembly GCF_965226115.1 of Aulonocara stuartgranti. Classification (NCBI taxonomy): domain Eukaryota; kingdom Metazoa; phylum Chordata; class Actinopteri; order Cichliformes; family Cichlidae; genus Aulonocara; species Aulonocara stuartgranti. Next base: position 28,131,494 of record NC_138960.1, read on the forward strand.
TGCAGCGAAGCCCTCAGAGGACAATAACCTGAAATGCCATCGCTGAGAATGTGGAGCTATAATCTGCTTCCAAACACATAAAGACAATGACTGTCACAGCAAATAATACCCCCACACAGCTGCGTTTGTGCACACATGAACGCTGTAACTTCAGCATGTGACATGGATAGAAGGGGGGTGTGCTTTGCCGTCCCCGTTGCTCCACTTCAGCCATAACTCCTCAGCAGGCTTTACCTGTTTGACTGCACGTTCACACAACTCCTGTAGAAGATGACTGCACGAACATTCCCACAGTTCCCACTTGTGAACATGATGAGCTTATGGCAGCTCTCAATAGGACATTTTAACAACCTAAAACACCCCAGGCTCACCGACTTTGCTCACCTCAGATTTGAGGTAAATGCGGGGTCATATAGAGAGTGATTCAGCAGCAAAACATGAAGCATGCACGTTAGAATTAAGTGTAAAGCTTTTAATAAGCTTTTTACATGCGCTTACGACCAGAGGATTTTGCACGTGAAACCTTAGAATGACCCTCAGCTTCACACTGGAGCTCCATACTAAGTGACCCACAATACCAGACTGGAATAGTACTGGGAGTCTTGATGCTTCATCCTCCTTGACTGCTTTCAGTTTAGTTTAATCCCTGTGATATGCATACTAACTGACTCTTGCATCCCCATTACAAGATAATTGCAGTTTATGTTATGCAGAGAATTGGCCATCCTGCTGAACTTCTACACACGGTCAATTTAGCACCCCCTACCTCGCCTTTGTTATAATAGTCCACAGGTAGAACGTTTCAATATATTTGTTAGACATGTTTGCTTCCCATGGTCTAATTAAAGCTTGCAGACAAAGCAAGTAAAACCACAGTTTAACAAGCCAGACAAGTTATTTAAAGCAATCTCCAAGCAATAAGCACTGAACCATAACAAGCACGCTTGGTTTAAAGTGAACCGCTGAATATCAGGCATGCAGTCATATTCACTCTAGTTAAAGAAGCAAAATGAATAATCCCCAACCGTGACCATCTAGAAATAATTGCTAAGTCCATTTATTTATACGCCGGGGTCTTGCAGTGATGCACTTTATATGGTTTAATGATGTATTGTTTACTATAATTTTATCTGCGGTATTATCTATTTCAAAACAGAAGGTAAGTAATAAGTTTGAAGGTAACAAAAGAATAACTGACATTAATGATATTTCCAGTTTATGGTCAGAAGTAATTTAATGCCAACAACCCATTTCAAAAAAGCTGCGGCATGTCTCTATTTTACTCTTTTTTAAGCATCATCTGTGAGCATTTGTGAGCTGAGGTGAGGAGAACAGTAGCTGCTGTTATAAAAATAATAAGTTTTCACATTCTTGCTTTAAATTGGGTCTCAGCTCCTCAACAGTTCTGGTCTCAACGTGCCAAAAGACTTTCTCTGCAAAAGACATTATCTGTACAACATCTGTATATAGTGTTTAGCGTTAATTAAGCTTTTGCAGATGCCATGTGGACTAATGCATCGCCATACTATCGCAGCCTTAGAGCTGGGACGTCTGGCTTATTTTTAGCCTGGAAATTATCTTTTAAAAATCATTGAGGTTCTAATTAGAATAATTAATTACACACATTTCCAGTTTGCGTCTTTGGGTCCAGTTTACGTCTTTAGTTGCATTTGAATATGCAAAAAACATAACACTTTGACATTCACAACCCATTTTAAAGTCTGAATAAGTATAATTAAAGAGAGACTTGCCACTGCAGCAAGTCTTGAGGAATAGTTCTCCAGGATTTCTCAAGGTCTTTCCAGTCCTTTTTTGGACATTGGCTGCTTTTTCACTCATGCTCAGTCGAGCTCTTGTACCTCACCATTCTCACCAGTTTTTGTTTTTGCTTGTTAAGCCACTTAACACTGACCTATGAATCATTCAAGCATCAACAATGCACCTAACACAAGGACTGAACCAGTGTTGTCTCTACATGTAACTAGTAGCCGGTTGCTACTAAAAACACATAATTTTCTCCCAATTCTTTGGTTACATCAAATTCCGATGTTAACACAATCTGACAGGGATAATTTTTCGTGCCAACAAGGCCATGCCCAAAAACCTTGACAAAAACTTAGCTTGTCAGAATTGCACAATTCCTAAAAAACAAACAAACAACAACTTATATTGTGTATTTCCATCAATAATTGCACATGTTTTAATAAATGACTACCTCTATTTCCCCTTTTCCTGCAAAATATGAAGAAGGGTGGCTCAAAACTTTTGAACAGTACTCTATGCCTGCAGATCAACGGTGGGGCCTCCATTTTTCCAGTACATAATTTATCTAATAAGTGAAAACAGGGTTTAGTATGTGCGATAAAATATGACTTTGAAAAATTGCCCTGGCAACATCTGCTGCAAATCCAGCATCTTTAATTACACTTAGAATAAAGTAAGCATCAGCACGGCTTGATTTATAATACAGGCGAAGTAGCCCGTAATTGCAAAGTTAGGTGAGCTCTTTATTTTGCAAAAAAGCATGTAGGGCAACAGCCCAGAAATTGTTTTTGTGAGGCACTAGTGTCAGCATTTCCTAAGACAGAGCACTAATACAGAGAACAAGCAGCCAGGTTTTAGTGCTGTGGTGCTTTGGCAGAGCACAAGGCAGGACTAATAATGGATATGCAGGAATTGGAATGATTTTCTAAAGTCCATCTGTTTATGAAAAACAATTTATATTCAAATCTTTTCTTGAAATGGGTTTTAAAAGTAATTAATTAGTGCATTACGTAACTTATGTGAAAGTTAATTAAGCCAGACCATTGCAAGAGTGAAGTCATCTAACGATTTGATCCATCTGACAGAGACTTGGGACGAGCTGCCTCACCCTCTCTTTGGTTAATTGCACAGTGAATGGCTTTGTGAATGAAGCAGTCAGCCAACACAGCGCCTCCTCCCCCAACTCTCCCCATGCATGAGCATCAGTGCCAACACTGGAGCTCGGGATGCCCAGGTGCCTGCAGAAAAATGAAATGTGATATTGCGTCAGCAAAGCGCGGAAACAGCCCCAACTAGTTTCTCTCCAACCTCGAAAATTTCATCCCTAAATATGAGTTCACGCTGTGCGCCACCAGGGAAGAATCAAGGTTTGGGTGCCAATCCCTGACCTCCCTCGCAGTGCGTCCTCTCCTCCCTCCTCCTTCTTCCTCCGTGTAATACAAACCTCGTGATCGCCCATTCAGCGGTTCCTACGTCCGCTGCTTTGGGGGTGGTGGTGGTGATGGGGGGTGGAAACACAATAAGCTGACTAACCGAGGGGCAGGAGAGGAAAAGTATCTGGGAGACGGACAGGTGTCGCGGAAGTTTACACTTGCAGAGGCGCATCCCCTCCGCGTCTTTCTCTCATTATCTGGAATAACGTGAAAGAGACTGTGACTGGCGGTCATTCGGCTCCCACTGATCCTGTGTAAGTGATTCTCCACACCGGCTCACCGAATAGGCGAAGAGGTGAACGTTAGCCCGTTATAATGAACAGGCGTAAGAGGCAGGAGCCTCGGTCAGGTGGCTGATTTTGAGATGCACGATTTAACGGCTCGGCGATTCTTGCATACCTCAGTATGAAAATGCTGCCAGCCCAGCTGCTCGTGCAAGAGCTACAGGAGATCTTTGTTGCACAGATGTCATCATGCGATCGCAGCTAACGTGGCAGCCCGAGTGAGATGAGTATAGGTGCTGGTTTTAAATGAGGGGAAAAAATGCGGTATTTTTAGCCTGCGAGGTGCAGGTGAATTTGCATCATCACAAGTGCTGGAAACTAAAAGCACGTCCAGGCAACGCACGGCGTGACTCATCTCTTTAAATTGAGAAACTAAGACTCTTCGGATTAATCAGAGTAAGCCATCAAAAAACAACTAAAGTCACATTTTTGAGTCTGAGCCACTGCAAGAAGGAAAAAAACTTTAATCCCCAGGAATGTAAGCTGGAAAAATCCTTACTTGGCTGCTACTCTGAGTTTGGTGTGCAGGTACAGGGAGCTGTTTCTCAGTGCAGCTGTTTGTGTTGCTTTGTTGTTGTTGTGGTGCCGATCGTCACCTGTTGAAAGTAACACTTGGGGACACCTGGGTCACTTGGGCGACACTCCCCCAAATATTTAATGAATGAGTGTGCTATTCTGAGGCGTTCATTCAAAGAAAAATGAAGATCACCCAGCAAAAAAATCACACTTAGTGCTCATGTTACAGTAGTGCTCAACACTTAGTCACATCCACAATTACCCAGGCAGATTTAATCAGCACCTGTTTTTATTTTAACACTTCACGGTTAATGCCTTGTGTTGTGTGTCTTCACGGTCTGGTCTCCGCAGCCTCTTGTCTTGCTCTGCATAAAGTGGTAATTGGCCTGTTAGTGATAGATGTGACACAGCAGGTAGATGTCAAACAGGGACGAGTGATCGTGAGCTCAGTGGGGATTTTAATGCTCCCACGGTCTTGATGTTAGAATATTCTTTGGCAGAGTTAACATTTGGTGCCATATTGACCATGGATGGCTGCTTTGGACCAGCTGAGCCGTGGGAAAACAGGCCATGCTTTTTAAGCCTTCTCTTTCCTTTTATTTTGGTTGATTATGTTCATAGAAAGTAGAAACAAGATGTTTTTTTAAGCAGCAGTAAAATCACAGAAGTTACCAGTAAAATAAAATTCAAATATTCCCGTGACAGTGAGCCAGCATGTGTTGTACCAGGACCGGGGGCCTGAAGCAGGTTAATTGAATTTACACAGCTTTAATTTTCCTAGTTTATCTTCTTTGACATAGATAGAGTTTATAAATGGCAACAATGGAAATAGTAGAAAAATGATAGAATGGTCAAATATGATGTAGTTAATATTGCTTTTTGTCAGTGTTGCTGCATTCGCTGCTCCCAAAGTGGCATTTAGTGTTAATGTGGGGCGAGTCGTTGCTGAACCAGCTAACGTCCTTAATCTTAATTACCCTCTTGTCTGTGGTTTATATTGCATGTCTTTTGTGTCAAATTATTGCATTTATGCCATCCTATCATTATATCACAGATAATCTCTCCCCAAAGGAGGTTTGTGTTGTTTGTGAAGAGTCATGTTTTAATATAAAAAGTGATGGCATTTTATTGGCATTGAAGATTGATACTATACCCAGTTGTGTAATGCAACTTTGTTAGTTTTTACAACATTACGTTAATGATTTACTTCACGAAGAAAGCAGTTCCTGTCCCATTACTTTTGTGTTACTCTGCAACATTGTCTCACAATTACCAGTTAACAATAAAAGGCTGAGGCTATATGCCCACACACAGACACAAATCCCTATCCAAATGAGGACACGTACACTCTTTTAAATGTACGGGTTCTGACTACAGCGTTGGTGATGCTATTGTAGAAACTGAGGCTACAGTACTACAAGCCTGACTGTTTATCATGGTTGCCTCTCTGGGTTTGGCATTGCATTGCAAGTTCTTCACTAGTAGCTTTGTGTTAAAGTTCCCTTGCAGATGATTGCAAAGAGTCAATGTTCCCTTTTAGTGCAGTAAAAATGGAAGCAGTTTTTATCTTTCCACTCCTCAAAAGTTGTAGACTGCCCTACTATTTTTATCTTCCCTGCAAATTAACTGAAATCAGCTGATTGTAGCACAAGGGCTCAGGAAAAGTGCACATTTGATGATTTCTTTCTTTTCCCCCATCATTCAGATAGTTGAAGAACTCATGCAACACAAGTAACAACTTAATTGTTTGAATTTAGCACCATAATGGCTCATATGTACTGAGTTATATGCATTTTGTTTCTCCAAGCGTTTCTAATACCAATTCTGCCGTTGCCTTATACGCTTCTCTTTCCATTGTAGATTTTAGGTTGAATCGATATTCTCACAAATTCATCTCTAATGACAGATCTGGTCATGTAGAGCTGTTTAAAATGTTGTTTTGACATGCAGGATTCACTGTATCTGTCCTAAACTAAATCTGGTGCCACAGTTTTTATTGCTTCTCTTTTCTCTCTCTTGGCAACTCTTGATGTCATCTTGACGGATAGTGGTCATATCCCAGGTAGCAAAAACACCTTGAACACGTCTGTTTCTGCTCGCACGTGGCTGTAAGAAGACAAATGACCAAAGTTATACACTGAGAAAACAGTGAGCTGTCACTCTAAAGTTTCAAGCACAGTGTAAGACAATTTCCAGCTCATATTCCCATTCAAAGCTGCATCACACACACAAACTGACTGATCTGCAAAGTCAGTCCGCTGTATTTATCTTCTGTCCAAAAAGTAATTTCAATGAAGTCATCCTCAATGCACTTACCTCAAGCTGTCACAAAAAGCTGATGCAATGGAGAGTGTCTAAAACAAGCAGTTCATTTAGCGCTTGGCTGCACCTGCCCTTTTAGCGCTCCAGCAGGGCCTTGTCCTCAGCTCGCCCCTCCTCTGCTGACTCTCCGAGGTGACAGACAGCAGCAGCAGAGCCAAGTGCTTTGCAGCACGGTGCAGGATGAGTCGTTTTTCTGCATGCTCCTGTTTATTTAGGATGATCTAGCATCTGCATGTCTGCAGTTTTCTTAAAGAAATGATTGATGCAGATGGTGTGTCTTGGCGAAAATGCAGGAAAATGGAGGGGTTGTATTCTGTTCTCCTGAGAGATGCATCAGTGTGACCTATTTTCTGTCTGAAGTGATTCTCTGTGCTCTCAGAGTGTCAGCCTGAACATGTTTGCTCTAGTAATCTGACAATATTACACTGGTGCACCCCATTGTTGTGTCAGTCAAAATGTGACACTAGTAACAAATCCTGTATTTTTGTGACTTTGAACAGAAAGAGAAGCCTCAGAGTGGATGCAGTTATGGTATAACATCAATATTCAATATTTTTATAATAAAGTTTTACAATGTCTCTAATGGTTTCAAACACAGAAAGATGCTATCATTCATAAATTACCTTTACTAAACGATGTATTTTTTCTAGTCACCTGACTGTCTGTTGTGTATTAGGTAATTGTATTATTTTGGCTCAAATTATGTATTTTACAGATAAAATGTATATGTTTCTCAATCAAATAACACACCCAGGTTTCTAACAGCGGATTTTACCTGGACGGATAAGGGACCAAGGGGAAACTTAATGTTTGGATGCAGCTTGTCTGAATTCATGATAAGAGTTTCTGTTTTATCTGACTTTAATTTGATAAATCCACACATCAGTGTCATACTATCAGGCAGACAGACTGTGAGGTTGAGAAGAGGTTAGTGAATTTAACTGGGAGGTAGAGCTGTGCCTCATCGGCATAGCAGTGTAACAAAATATTATTTCTCTGTGTAATGTGTAAAGCAAGGATGTTTTCAGTGCTGCAGCGTTAGTCACCTATTTCTGACTAATTTCCGCCATCAACATCAACCAACCACATGCAACTACTCACTAATCAGCTGGGGAATATACATTTTTTCCAAGCAACTGGCAGTTAGCATGGAATAACCACCAGTCGCTCGGGACTGCCAGTAGGCCCGTGTGACTATAGCTTAAAGGATTGGCTGAAGCCTGTGTTGAGCTACCTTAAACCTGTGTTTCATGTGAAGTCAGCAGGGCTTGGCGGCTTTGGTTGCAAAAACAAATTAAACTGGAGGAAAGGAATAAAAGAAAATTGCCTTACTTTTATCCTAGTAATTGCAATTTTTTTGCAAGTTTTTAGTATTATTTGATACAATATGGTATTTGCTGGTGTAACTAATAAAGGTATCCTATCTTAAGAAGTAAAAACATGCAGATCATGTTTATTCAGTTCAGTATCCCATCTTCACTGAGAACACTGAACGGATTGTGGACCTTTGAACCACTAAGACAGTTTTGTGTTGGTGAATGCAGGTTTTTCGTTTTGTCTTTTCATCTGTGTGCACCACACCTGTGGTATTGACTTTGGTTTGTTAGTGATGCTGCAGATTAGTGACTCTACTCCGTGTGGGAAGCTTAAATTTGAGACATAATATGCACGTGTTTGTGTGCATGCATGAATTGCATGTTGTTGGAAATTATCAGTGAAAGTAATAATGAACTGAATGTGTGTTTGCAGCCATCAAGTATATGCGTCACTAAGCTTCAAATGCAGACACTCTCATGCATAAATGCTGCTTCATCCCTGTCCTTGACACCACTCACTATAAAAAGAAGGCCTAATAATTGCCTTCCTTTGTGGCTATACACTAATGGCCATATAATCATAGTGTATTCATCTTCTCTATACATCAAAAGTAACATGGATGCAAGAAAAATAACTTGTCCTAATAAGCCACTGCTGCTGTAATTTGTTCCATAGATTATAGATTGATATTCCAGCTGCTAATTTAAGCAGTAAACATGGTTTAATGCAGAATTGAGATCAGCATGATTAGTTTTCAGGTGAGAAAGTGTGTTTTTCCCGAATTTATCAACTAGATGTGAAGAAATGCAAAGTTAGTAAGACACTTGGCACAGCAGTAACCTCATTATTGGGAAATATGCTATGTTTTTTGTTGAAACAGTGTTTCAGTATTTGTTACTGCTCCGATCAAGTAGTAAAGTCAAGCAGGGTAAGAACTGTGTGTGTGTGTATATATCATTTTATTGTGACATCACTCAGTGGTGATTTTTCTCTTCTGTAACAATCATTATCTTGTACTGAAGACTATTTCAAAGTTATTGAGACCACAAATTCATGTGGAGAAAAATGCAGAAGCGGGAATTAAGTCAATAGAAAAGCAGTGTCATTTTTCTGATAGACTTCAGTGCAGTCTGTTTTTTTTCTTTTTAGCAGCCAAGCAGTCACCCCCTGCTGGTGATTAGAAAGATTGCAGGTTTAAGGTGGTTCAGACTGGGTTTTACTTTTCCATCTTTCATATACAGTCTGTGGTTAAAGTTTTAAAATCAGAGAAAGAAGACAATGCAGGTAAAAAAAACAACAACCCAAAACATCCTTTCTAGAGATTTTTTTTGTTTTGTTTCACCTCCCAGAAAAACAAAAGTGAATGCCAGCCATATGATGAGTACCATTCATACTTTTAGGCACCTGCTGGCATGTGTAACTCTAAGTGTGACTATTTTAATATCTTGAGTGGAAAAAGAAGTGTGATTCTGATAGACTGGAAAGCCTTTACAGAGGTCTTTCTTCACAGTGGCTGAATGAAAAGCAGTGGTAATGTGACAGTGTGCTTACTCTGTGTGATAATAGAATTTTGAGACAGAGATTTTACTGGGGTTTATTTATTTTTTGGGCCACCGTGCTGATAATGTGAAACTTCAATTTGTCAATTGTGTATGTTCACATTTGTCTTTTGGGATCAGGTAGATTACAATTAAACATTACAAACCTATTAACAAACTTAAACTGAGACTATTACATAAACCAAGTATGACTGGCTCAGTTTTATTTTCAGAAAGTTTAACAGTGTGTTGGGGTGAGCCAGGTCCTGAAGTGACTGGAGGAATGAGTAAGAAGCAGGACTGAAAGGGAGATGCGCTGTCAATAAAGCTATTGGTCCAATAATAGAATGGACATAATTGTCTGGTCTTCTGAGTCATAGCTCTCTTCACTGGCAGTGCTCACCCATCTTGTTTAGGCTCTGTTGTTAATGTTCTCCTCCTGTCCATCTCCTCATCTGTCTTCGCTTCTCTTTCTGTGCTGTCATTACTGTTTTGGTCTTGTTTTTTTGTTGTTGTTTTTTTAAAGGCAACCCCTCTATGTCTCCGAGGTTCTATTTTTACTTCACCATATGTACTAATATGCTAGTTCATGCACCATTCGTAGAAATAAAATCGTTGCAAGACATTTTATTTTTCAGATAATGACATAAAAAAATACTTCAGATGGTCAAGAGGGCCAGTTCAGTGACTACAATCAACCGAGGCGAAACTTAACAGATGGCTGTCGACTACAGCCGCCTGTTCTGGCATCCGCCTGTCAGTCAAAGGGGCACCCGCTTCTAAAAATGATAACTTTAATCCTTAATGCTGTTTAAATGTGTGAATTCTACATTTTATTTGTAAATATAAAATATTATATATTATCATAATATAAAATATTATGGTATGAAAGGAAAAATTAGCTAGAGTGAGCAGATTTCTTTTAAGCATGGTTACTTCAGCTCTGAAAATGGGCAGTTTAACATGGGAATCTGTGAAAGCCTCAAGTGGAGAGAAGAGGAACTGCAGTTTTGCAGCTTCCAAGGAAGATGCTTGGCTTATCAATAGTCTTAGCCAACATAGACTTCTATATTTCTATTTATGTTTAACCAAAAGGGTATAATCAATTCCACAGCTACTGTATTAGACAGGATTCTTGGATGGCAGTATAGCACATCACATTGTTTCATAGTCTAGAAATATCCAGGAACTATACAAATGTTTTTAGAAGATTTTGAATACATTTGCTTGACATTAAATGTTCCCATAAGTTCAAAAATATATATTTTTTGCTTCCAGTGCTAGTTTATGTAACAGTATTCTGAATGGTCCCAGAATGTGTGAAGAGGATGCTTTCAAGGCACTCGATATTCACTTTTCAGCCGAGGTTCATCCTGCAGGCAAAGCAACCTGTGACTCAAAAGTTATCCACAAGTCATACAAGGAAAGTTACACAGTCATTTTCACTGTGAGATGAGCATCATTCGGTGTTAAATTACTAAAATCCACTCGGACATACTCACACAGCATATAAAAGTGAATTTAATTAAAAAACGCACAATCCATTTTTATTTTTCTATCCGTTTGTCTTGTTCCAGGGTTGTCCCAGCCTCGGCCCCCAGAGCAGCGGTTCCTGTGCCTCTCCACCTCTTTGACTAGCAGCAGCAGCAGCTCGGTGTGGCGAGGGCAGGAACAATGGGCCGAAAGCTGGACCTGTCAGGCCTGACGGACGGCGAGGCTGAGCACGTCTTGAAGGTGGTCCAGCGGGACATGAAACTGCGAAAAAAGGAGGAGGACAGGCTGAGGTGAGATTGGAATTTTATATTCAGTGCCTATTTTTTATTTTGAGTATTTTTAGCACATTTGACAAGTACAGGGTGATGTGACAGGAACTGATGCAAGGCAATGTCATTCGCGTCTACAGCTGGCTCTTACCAAATCTCCTTTCTGCAACCTGCTTCTTTACTAGTATATTTCTTGTGCAATAAAATTTTTACAAAGTATATAAAAATTACATTTACTGTCTGCAAAACTAAATCTCTGAATGGTGCAATAACAGCTTGGCAACAGTGACTAGGCACAGCAGGTACATACGCCTGACTCTCAAGGACATTCAGGAGACTCGACAACAAAGACGCCCACATATGTTGAATATGTATTACATAGTTCTAATGTCTACTCCTTAAAAGGGTGTCTTTGTACACATTCTTCACGTCTACAGTTTGTCAGCGTCTGTACAGCTCATTTACTCTAGGAAGGGTTTATATATATGTTATCCATTTCACCAGAAAGGAAAGGAAAGAGGCTCTTTAGGCCTTGGATTAATGTGCGACTTTAGACACTTTATCAAATCGAGATGCTTATCTGATTTAGACAGAAAACCTTTTACCACATAAAGTTTACAATACTCTGCAAGCTAAAATGAGGTACATAGAAAGTTATGCCTACATGTTGCGGACTGTGACGATGTACAGCCTAAATAATGAGACCAGTGATTAAAAACTGCTGATCTGGGTGAAATTAAGATTTTTGCATTGAAATGAATGACCTGCTGTCCTTTTCTGGGTAAAGACCTAATGTTTCAAAAATGAATGCATGTACCAATTACTGAACGGGCCACTGTAGTGACTGTGAATTGAACTGGGTGCTATGCTACAATGGAAAGCCTCCTCGGCATGGCTTTTGTAAAGTAAAGCAGTCAAATAAAGCAGCAGTAAAATAGCTCTTCTTCCACACAAAACGATCCCTGTGAGCGTCACCCAACCCAATCAGAGATTTCATCAGATGATGGACCAGGTTATGTGTTCAGTATAAGTTACAACAGTGATTTTAAAAAGTACTGTTTTCATGACACAGAAAATTCCAACTGTAAATTCAACATAGTTCTCAAATGCCAATCATCTTGCTTCCTAGTACACCTGTCACATGTGACTTTAGGCCGTGCAAAGCATGGAGCAAAACTGCAACTACACTTGGTTTTTTCCCAGTAAAACAATGACGAATGTCATGTTTTACCACATTAAATCTAGCTTAGTTGTGGCATCTGAAGCCTTGTTTCTATCAGGTGTTTTCCATCATGCTTATCCTCCACCATTAGATCCATATCATACAGTGTGGCTTTTTTTGCCAATGTTGTAACAGCAACAGCAGTTTCTGTGAGTTTATAAATGAAGTAAAGTAGCAAAGTAGTTTTTGTAACTGAGTTTTCAGTCCTGCTCCTCCTTTCGTGTTTTCTGCTTACAGGCTGTCAGGTCTGATAGGGTCATTATTTTGGCCCTCTGGTCTTTCTCTCATGTCACATCTTCTTAATTAACAAATGCTAGACTGCTTCCATCCCTTCAGCTCCTTTCCTTCACTCCCTCAGGGAGGAGTAAGAGCGGATTCAGTTTGGCTGTGACAGACATTAATAGGAGGCCGGCCATCAAACATATGCTCGGTTCAGTGTTGTTGTTTCATCGTGACTACAGGAGGAGGTTTGCCAGTGTATCTAATGCCACCACAAAATCCAGAAAGTTGTTTTTAGCTGTTTTTCAGCTGGAATTTAGGTGAACCCTATAATTTTTGAAACGCAAATATTCTCCTTTGACTGCCTCAGCTATTTTGTTGTGGAAATTTGATGTCTTTCTTCAGACTTGAACAGTGAGCCTCAGTGGTTTATTGTTCTTGAGTGAATGCCACAAGTGATTAGGCTCCTTTACTCGGAGCGCTAAACATCTTAGCTGTACTCAGAGGAGCAAAACAAAGTTGCTTCACAAACCAGAATGCAGCCGTCGGTTTGCGCTGCTCGAAACTCTACTTAGTTTCCCAGAATTAGTTTTAGAGCAATGATGCTGCATTCCCAAATTACTAGGCTGTAAAATATTCCCCCATCAGTCTGTCATGAATGAGCTGAAATAAATTATGACTCTCAGGCTGTTATTACTGCTGTTTACAGCAAGGAGATGAGCAGAATATTGATGATGTAATGACAGGGGAATATTTATTAGGCAACAATTCTTTAAAAAAAGCAAAGCAGATATAAAAAAAAAACAAAACAATTTTTTTTCCCCAGAGGACGCAAAGTCACAGTTGATCTAAATTTGTCCCCCATGATAAACCTAGATTTAAGGGGTATTTCAGCCCAATTCAAATGAATTGTAGCCTGTAGTGCTATTTGTACATTAAGGTTGTTTTGATTTGTCATTTTTTTGAGTTGTGGAGAGACTGCTGCCGTCGGGGAGTGTTCTTTTTTTGCTTAAGTTGGTGATGTGTGACACAGCAAATCATTGGTTTCTAATGCGATGATGAATGTGATTCACTTCACCTGCCAGTAGTTTGTGTATAAAAATTGAGAGCTGTAGTTCTTAAATCTAAAGGAGTGTTTTAGTAAAGTCGACATTTAATCCAGTGACACAGATCTGCAAAAAAGAAAAATTTGCATGTTTTCAGCTGTCAAAATGGTCATCCATGTAATTAAATACAGAGGTACCCCCCTACCCCATTGAGCTTATATTTATAACTGCATTTTAGGCAAAATCTTACTGGAGTAGTAAACAGCAAAGCTCCAAAACAAATGTTTTCTTTCAATAGACCTTCCCACATCTTAAAAACTTGTCTGTTCCAAGCCTGTTCACAGCGTCTCATCTCTTATGAATTTTTAGTATCCGAGTCCAAACCAAGATGAGCCTCGTGGCCTCACGGGGCAAAGTCGACCATCTCATTATAATGCAAAAATGCTACAACTGTCCTTTAATTTTTTAGGCTGAATACCACTGCTTACATTACCCCTAACATCATCAAGCTTCATCAGCCTGCACAGTCAAATGCTTTAGACTCTCTTAATACTGCCCATGGCTAAATACTGAACAAGGACGTGTTCTTGGTCCATCTCTCTCTTGGGAACTGTGTTTTGCTTTTTCTTTCTGCCTTCATCTAATAAATAAAAAATATTTGTGTGGTGGTCCTTGCATAGTTTGACTTTATACAGTTCCGAAAAAAGAGAAATCCAAACAAAAGAAAACAATCTGCATCCTGACCACTACCACGGCCAGTCAAGTTACGGAAGGAAGAAAAAGAAAGAAACCCCAAATCCTCTCATTTGCACTGGAAAATTTTCCGCAGTTTACGAATAGGAATATAAATCTCTCTCCATTTATATATCATTCACAGCAGGCTCCCTCTGCGGTTTGCATGGCTAACTCTTTTACGATTGATTTATGGTAATTATTTATTTATTTGTGAAGGAAGGCAGCCCTGCAGAGCTTCAAATTAGGCTGGTAAACTTTCGTAGGACAGTTTAAGGCTCAGCTGGCTCATTTAATGCTGAATTTAATTTTCCCTCATGGTGAATAGGGCTGTGCAATATGACCAAAATCTCATATCCCGATATAAGAATTATATCGTCTGATAACGATATAAATCACAAAAATGTAACATTTTCTGTAAATTCTGTGAATCTCGGGTAGCTCGACTTGCGTGAAGTGTTTCCAGCTGGGCGTCGTGTAGCTGGAGTCGAGTGTTTTAACCGATGCATGAAACGATATATTTTTAGACATAAGTTGTAAATTAACTGTAAACTTTTTTGCTTCTCATCCGTAGATACTCTGCATACTCTTTCACGTGATTCAGTTTATTTTGAAAAGTCTCAACAGGATTTTGAGCTTTATGGTAAATGGCCTGTATTTATATAGCGCTTTACTAGTCCCTAAGGACCCCAAAGCGCTTTACATATCCAGTCATCCACCCATTCACACACACATTCACACACTGGTGATGGCAAGCTATTGTAGCCACAGCCACCCTGGGGCGCACTGACAGAGGTGAGGCTGCCGGACACTGGCGCCACCGGGCCCTCTGACCACCACCAGTAGGCAACGGGTGAATTGTCTTGCCCAAGGACACAACGACCGAAGATTGTCCAAGCCGGGGCTCGAACCGGCAACCTTCCGATTACAAGGCGATCTCCCAACTCTTGAGCCACGATCGCCCCCCCCCCCCCCCGATTTTCTATTTTATGTAGAAAATAAATAAAGAAGCGGTCGCGGTGGTTTTACCGTCTTTGTTGCTAACGACAACGCATAAAAGCAGGCGCTTGTCCGTCCGTAGTGTGGTTATATTAAATATAAGAGAAAGAGAGAACTTTAAGAAATTAATATAGCCACTACAGTGACCAACAAAACGATGAAAAAATGCTGTAAGCGTTTATTTTGCGACATCACGAGACAAACGATAGCGTAAAATGAAAGGATAGATGTTTTTATATCGTCATCCGATATATATCGTTATATCGAACAGCCCTAATGGTGAATAATAAGAAATATTTGAAACACCTGACTGACTTTACCTGCTGTCTTATACACACTCAGATAAAATAAATTCATTAAAGAAATGGCACAGATAGCTATAAGTTTAGTTAGAGACAAGTGGTGCTGTTCTTTAAATTATTTAAAGTTTTAATGTTGGAAACTGCAGGTAGTCTATGATGTCTCCCGGCTTTACTGCTTTAATATTTTTAAATGAGTGTTTAAAACTATGTTTATTATTAATGTATAACACAATTCAATTTGTTTAGATAGTTACTATTCTGTTGCTGCTGAGGTCTGTTTAAGGTATACCTACATATGCTCAATTTCAGTAGTGTGATGACATGTATTTGTCATATTCAACACCTGGATGGAATTTCATTACATCTGTAACAGCTGTTCATTTGGGCTCGGCAATCAACAATTCAAAATCTGGTGGTCAAAGGGCACTGTGAACTCATGAAAGTCATTTGACCAGAACTCAAGAATTCTTACGCTAATGATGACAAGATTTCGCATTAATGTCTCAAAGAGAAAAAGTGATTTAACTTCAGGTTCTTACAATATACATATGCTCATGATGTATCTGCATTTTATATTTTGTCATTACTCTAATACAGCTTTAGATACACTTACTAAAGTTAGACACACTTAATATCTTTTATTGAATTTGCTGAAAGAATTCAGTGCACACGTTTGTTATGAATATGTGCAGACATGGACTTTAACTGTAAGTTGACTGGCTGGGTTATAACAGTGGGGTGCTAATCCTAGTTTCAAATGAAGTTTAAAGACATCTGAGGCCTTCATTAGTAACCCATAAACCAGCCATGCAGCTGTGATCTTTAATCTGAAAAATCAAACAAGAACTTAAATGTCATATTTGATTCTGTCTTGTGTGTGAGCTAGCACTGCTGGTGCTTGACTGACACTTCCTCCCAACTGCTCTTGTTAAACTTTGCTGGTTTTTATAGTGCAAAGCACTTTTTTGAATTACAGTAGGAAAAGAAAAGCTGAACTTCATGAAAATTGGGATGCTAACTTAAATTTAAATGGCTTACTGGGAAACTTAAATAGAACAAAGCTATTGAAAATGTCATTACTAATACTTGTGCTTATCCTGCAGTGCTGTCACAGTTTAATATTGTCACAATTTTTAATATTAGATAAAGCTGCAGGGCAGCAGGGTGGTGCAGTGGTTTGCACAGCAAGAAGATCGTGAGTTCAATTCCACCATCAGCAGATAGGATCTATAATCAGGTCTGGTTGTACAGTGGGGCAAAAAAGTATTTAGTCAGCCACCGATTGTGCAAGTTCCCCCACCTAAAATGATGACAGAGGTCAGTAATTTGCACCACAGGTACACTTAAACTGTGAGAGACAGAATGTGAAAAAAAAAAAAATCCATGAATCCACATGGTAGGATTTGTAAAGGATTTATTCGTAAATTAGGGTGGAAAATAAGTATTTGGTCACCTCAAACAAGGAAGATCTCTGGCTCTCACAGACCTGTAACGTCTTCTGTAAGAAGCTTTTCTGTCCCCCACTCGTTACCTGTATGAATGGCACCTGTTTGAACTCATCATCTGTATAAAAGACACCTGTCCACAGCCTCAAACAGTCAGACTCCAAACTCCGCCATGGCCAAGACCAAAGAGCTAATTTACGAATAAATTCTTTACAAATCCTACCATGTGGATTCATGGATTTTTTTTTCACATTCTGTCTCTCACAGTTGAAGTGTACCTCTGGTGCAAATTACTGACCTCTGTCATCATTTTAAGTGGGGGAACTTGCACAATCGGTGGCTGACTAAATACTTTTTTGCCCCACTGTAGCTGGTGAAATTGAAGTCAACTTTCCACAAAATGTAGTTTATAACAGTTAATTTATGATTTAACAAACAATCTATGATTATGAAATCATCTAAAAACTGTAAATGTGTTATCTTTGTGAAATATAAAAATGTAATATAAGTTACATGTAAGTAAAAAATAAGAAATTGGGAATGGGGCAAATACTTTGTCAGCTACCAGCTTTAACTGAGTTCCACACTACAGAGCTGAAATGATATGAAAATAAATCTGTAATAGCTCCTGTTTGCAACCTCACTGGACTGCATCTGAGGGGTGAGGGTGTGCTTCTGTGTGATTCAATTAGAGGGGGTGAGCTGCTCAACCCCTGGCCTCCACCGACTCAGTGGTCATCCAGCTGGAGAGGCTCGTTATGTAGCAGCAGGCAGCTCAGGGGAGCATGGGCTTGGATCTACTTAACAAACAGCACAAGCACACCCAAGGGAGACAGACTGGGAAATTATTATAGATAGCAATCCACCACTGTTGCTTTGTCAACAGCGAGGCAATGGCTGGAGTTTCAGCCGCTGGTGACTCTTACAGGTAATTTTCTCTCGGTGTTGGGAAGGATCTACTTCATTAAAGTGTCTGGCAAGTCCTTGCATGGATAGGGCAATTACTGTACCTCCAAGACTCATTTCAAATGCAGCTGTGGCAAGTCTGTCCCACCAGTTGAAAGGCTCTCCTTTATCCCAGCTCCTTTGTGTGCGTTGACCAAAGCAAATGGTGCTCTTTGGGTAAGTCTTAATTATATGTGAAGTTGTTGTCCTTTTTAGTCTTGGTGTAATTGCTGGCTGAATAGCAGAGAGTGATACTTTGCATCACCAGCTTTAATTAGTCAGTAAAATTGTGAATGGTTAAGTAATGAAGTTGTGTTCAGAGAAGTGAGCAGTAACTACTGACGTCTTTTTATTAGAGATCTTGTGATTGTTTGAAGCTTTATTCAAACCATGTGCTCCTGTTTTATTGTGCAGCTGTTATTATTGCGCATTAAACACATTGAGCTTCTGTGTAAGAGGGAATTTTTATTTTGTTTCTTATTTTTTTGGCATTTCCAACCATTAGGTCAAATGCTATGTGTCATACAAGCAAAGGCTTTGGCATCTTTCTTCTCATTTCTTAGTCAGTGGTTTCTTTTTAGCTCCGGTTGATGTGGTTGACAGGTAGGGACAGGTTCACAGGAGTCACACTGGGAGGCTGTCGCTCTGTCGGGGACAGAATGACCTCTATTTCATCCTCCTGGCTGCCTGTGTGGAGAGAGGCAAGAGGATAAAGATGAGCTTTGTAGATATATAAAAGGACAGCTTCAAAATGTATTATTTTTGAGCCAAGATGAAAGACAGCCAGGTTTGTTTGGTCCAAGTGGCTCCTTATTCACGAGGATCAATAAATTGGTGTAATTGGATTTCAGAGCGCATGCAGTAAGAGAGGATATTGCCCTCTGTTGCAGGACAGTCCCTCTGGGCTGCACTGCCATCTCCTCTATTAAAGCTGCACTAGAACTGGGGGGGCAGATGAGCCTTCTGACATCGACTTTAAGGCCTGAGGTCTTTTCCTTTCACAGCTTCGACTCGGATTTAAGTTTACACCCACATCTATTACACTGTCGTCCTCTAAATGCAGCAGAGTGTTGTTTTATTAATGTTTCTCTAATGAAGCAGGTTTCCCCAGACTGAACTAATGACCCCGACTTGTGTCTGCTGAGGAAAAATCCAGAAATTGCGTAACTGGTCGAACGCAGCTTTGAGGTTTTTGGGCGGCTGAATGGTTCCATTGTGTTTAACAGACATGCCTTATTCTTTTCTTCTCAGTGTCTAAGGTGTTTTTTCTGTGCCATAATCCACTTTTAGGCCCCACTTTAAAATTATTTTTAACACTTACAGTATATAACCTGTGCAGCAGCCAGTAAAGTAGGTCTTTGCGTAGTTTAATTTCAGCCTAGCTGTTGTTGTGGCAGTTGTGTTTTCTTGGCTGCGGTTCCTCTTTGGTGGGTATTAGCTGTGTTGTGTTACTGGTGTGGGTTATTTGTCTGACTCACATTGATGTGGATTGTTTTTGATGTGAAAGTGCTTTGTGTGTGTGTGTGTGTGTGTGCTGGTCTCGTCAGCAGCGTGTTGTACTTTATGTGTTTGTGTGCAGCAAGCAGGAAGGACAAATCCTTCTGACCCCATGTTTTTTTTCTGAAGCCACATTGGCCGGTGTTACATCAGCATCATTTTGTGATTATTTCACATTTCACGATCTGCCAGGGTGACATTACACTGCTCTGGTTATTGTAATTTAATTCTTTTAACTTTGTTTTAGACTTCAGAAAAGAAAAGCACCTGAATATGTTTTCTGCATAGATTTTTCACCCTGGCTACATCAGGAGCACTATAGCATTTAATGTTTCTTTAGTTGATCAGAGCTGCTAATTGCTGTGACCTCACTGTTGTGCGGTAACTGTTTTAATAATGCCACCCACTTCTGTGTGACAGGTCAGAGTGTTCTGTCTTTTAATCATATAAAAATAAATAAATAAATAAAATGCCATTGACTCATATCTCAAATAGCAAAGCAAGCTTCCCATTGTTTGAATGGCACAGTCTGCGTGCTGACTTCAGATCAGTACCTACTTAATTTGCTTACCTGTGTTCAGGGGCTGTACAGGTGCCACAGACTCTAATTTCTAATTAGATTTTAATATGGCTCTAAGTACACGACATTAATATAATTGAACTTAATTAGCAGAAGGAAATATAAGCCCCCTGACCACAGCAATTATACATGGGCGTGCTTATGCATACACTGTCTTGCTCTCTGTGTACAGACACATTTTTCTGATATATGGCTCATCTTATGCTCTTATAGAAAATAGCATCTTACCTGCAACTTCACCAATGTTTTTATTTACAACATTTAATCAGTTGGTGCTTGTTTAATTTTTTCCTTTACTGGTTGTAATTTTTGGATGGATTGCAGGTCTTTTTTAAGTGTTAGAAATGGGGCTGCACAATACTGTGTTTGTTTAATCGGCATCATTTAGTTGCACCATGGTAGCCAATCATGTCTATGATCTGTTAACTTAAAAATAAAACACACTAGAAATCAGAAAATTAGAAAACTGAAATGTCTAATGAAATTTGCTGTGCATCAGCCGAGTCCCTGGAGAACAAGCATCTCTAACAGATGCCAGTTTACGGCGTCTTTTTGGAGGTAGGTTCTGATTTCCCCCGAGTGTGACAAATCAGCCGCTGTTCATCCCCTTGGAGCTGCTGAGCCAACAGGATTGGCTGATGAGATGGTGAAAAACAAATCCATCCTAGCTACTTGTGGCACATTTCCTTTCATAGCTCTTACGCCCCTTTAGCGTTTCCGGCTGACTGAGTAGATAGGTGTCACCTTGCCTGCAAGTAACCTGGCGTGTGTGTGTGTCTGAGAGAGAGAGCGCCAGCATGTGGTGTCTGAGCTTCAGCTAGCCAAGGTTCAAATGGAGGTGAACGGACCACTGCTTATCTTTGTCTTTCTCTGGATAAACCTGCTCATTTTCCCACCAAGATAAACTCGCGGGTTATCTGCAAGAAGACTAAGACTGATTCAGAGCAATAACTTGAATATTTCTCCTGCGGTCTGCTATGATTGCTTCTGCTGCTGGCAAAATGTCAAGTGCTGTTTTGAGTCAGAGCAAAATAGTTGGTTCCAACAGAATGATGGTCTTATCTCGCTTCTTGGTTCCTATCTCTCCCTTTTTGAGATTGGCTCATCTATTCAGTGTCAGTGTCTGATTCAGTCCCATTTTCCATTCAGTAGTATATCCTCTATGCAGCTATCTGTGGATGTTTTGCTACCTCAGTAGATACTTAGCAAGGTCCTTTATGTGTTTTAGATGGGCTGAATAATTCACAATCTGTTATCACCCCAGTCCAACTCTTCTTTACACCAAGGCTAAGAGACACCAGACTCATTTATCTTCTATCACAGGTCTACTCAGTGGTTTGTGCTGTTTGCAGGGTTACTAAGCAGCAAATACCCAGTTAGTTACCACATCTTCAGAGAAAATGGATCTTTTTTTGGGAGGTAAGGATTTAAGAAAGCGAGAAGTCCTTTGTGGGATTACATCTTTTTCTCGTGAGGATGGTGCAAGGACAGAGCAGCTGAAACTGCCAAATGGAAAAAATGCATGCTTAAACAGCATCAGCCTTATGCATGTGTTACGGGTCCCAGATGTGAAGACCACAATAACAAAAAGAATACAAATCTATAAAAATAAAGGTAGAGTCTCAGAGAAAGAATCACAGGAGCACTCGTGTCTTTTCCCGAATTGCATCTCTTATTTCAGATCAACAAATATAATTTACATCCAGTGCTTTCACTTGTCAGATATGCTCAATAACTGTAAAAGGTAAATAAAAGGCATTTGGCAAATATATGCATCTATGGTCATTACATTTCTCCAGTCTACACTGTTAACCACACTATTCCTTCACTCATTTAAATCAGCAGTGCAGATAGCATATAATGCCTTAAACGTCTTATTGCTCTTTCTCACATATAGGGCAAACTCAAAATAGCTTATCCACAAATCTGATATAAGTGCATAAATCTTACTAGATTAGACAAAACACACCTGAATGTATTACTTTGCAATGTAACAACATAAATGTACATTCATTCTTAGCTTATTCTTAACATTTCCACATCACTTGAACCATAAAGTATATATAAGATATTTTAATCTCGAATAATCTGATGTCAGGGCCTTTACAGTTAAATTGGAGCACCACACACACATATTTGCTTGTTAAATGGAGTTTACCATTTA
The DNA here is from genome assembly GCF_965226115.1 of Aulonocara stuartgranti. Lineage (NCBI taxonomy): Eukaryota > Metazoa > Chordata > Actinopteri > Cichliformes > Cichlidae > Aulonocara > Aulonocara stuartgranti. Next base: position 28,153,582 of record NC_138960.1, read on the forward strand.
ACAAGCAAACTCTCGCGGTAACTCTCGCGGTAACTCTTGCGAGACCTGGGGCTGCGCGGCTCGGCTTTACCACCGCTGCGGTGCCGCGCTTCAGTACTTTTCAACTAAACCCCACTTAAGGTTACATCGGCGGTGTCAACATAACTCTCAGTAAACACCGAAGTAGAACAAGGCACAAAACCCTCATACACTGTATTTTTAAGACGATACTGACCTGTAAAAATAAAGGTAGAGTCTCAGAGAAAGAATCACAGGAGCACTCGTGTCTTTTCCCGAATTGCATCTGAGAGGACAGGAAGTTGGTCCGCTCTAGGCAACCGCGGGCGAACGACTAGTGTCAACAGTTCCGCTTATTATTTCTCACTTTTACTCTCCTCAATTGTTATGGACTACACGTAATGAATGTAAAATAATAATTGTCTTAATTGCTGACATATGTTTTTCTTAAAAATAATCAAATTTACCAAAATGTGGTAGCACATTTGTGTTCACCACACGCTCCCCAACAGCAAAAGTGGCTTCTGACACTTAACTTGAATTATAAAAAAAACCCTTTAAACTAACAAAGTCTCTTTACAGAAGTCCCTGGAATATTCCTCTTGCCCAGGTGTCCTTAGACTTCAGGCATTCTTCTTCCTGAGATTTCTGTTCGATTCAATAGCAAGGAACAACATATGAAACAGGTAAGTAAGGGCTAAGGGTGAGGGGAGAGGGGTAGGGGGGTTGGGAGTAGAGAAGAGGGTAGTAGAGGGAAGGATATGGCGAAGGCTGGACGTTGATGGTGTTCACCGCAGGATGAGCCTGATAGGCTGGTTGACCCAAGGATGGGTAGGTGAAGAATGTGGTGGGACGTCTCTGCCTGCTGGACTGCCTAGGATGAGATGGTGGCTCTGGATGGATGTCATCCCCTGGCTCTACCCTGGGTTCCGGCTCTGGGTCAGGAACCTCTACTGGATCAGGACTGGACTCAGTGACGTCAACTTCTTCTTGAACCTGAGGCATCTCCTGATTGTCACTTAGTTGAGGTAGGTCTGGGTCTCTTAACACAATTAGATCCTCTTCCGGAACCATGGCACTTTTTTTTCTAGGTTGGACACGAGCCCTTAAGACTTGTCCTAGTTCACTTGGACCGGAGCTCCGTTGCGCTCCACTTGGAACTGGTGTGACTGGAGAATGGCCCCCTCGAGGGTATCTGGGTACACCAAGCCAGTACAATGGCTCACCCTCTTCCGAGTCAGTTGTGTCAGGGTTCGGCTCTGGTGTCATTGGTCTTCCGGTGGACTTCTTGTTTCTCTTGTGTGGTCTTGTAGCCTGACTTTGGATAATGTCCACAGGCAAGTCATTTACTTGTAACAACAAGTTCCTGTGCAAGGTGCGAACAGGACGGCCTCCCGCCTCTGGACTCACTTTGTAGACGGGGTTGTCGCCCACTTGTTCCCTCACAATGTAGACCGTTTGCTCCCAGTAGGGTCTCAGTTTGCCAGGGCCCCCCCTTTCACTCAGGTTTCGTACCAGTACTCGGTCTCCTGCCTGTAGCATTACTCCTTTGCATCTTTTGTCATAGTTTGCTTTGCCTTTGGAACTTGACTGTTGACTGTTTGCATTTGCAATGCGGTATGCTTCTGTCATCTTCCCTTTCCATCTTTCTGCATACCCATGTGGTGTCTCAGTGTTGTTTTCTGCCATGAGACCAAAGAGAAGGTCTACTGGAAGACGAGGGTGTCGACCATACAAGAGGTAGTACGGAGAGAAGCCAGTTGATTCATGCTTGGTACAATTGTAAGCATGGATAACATGGGGTAGATGTTCCTTCCAATTTTGTTTCTCCTTTTCTCCCAGTGTACGCAGCATCTGTAACAGGGTGTGATTCAGTCTTTCAGTAGGGTTGCATTGGGGATGGTAGGGGGATGTCCTTGAGTGACCAACGCCTGCGAGTTCTCTTAGGGACTTGAATAACTTATTCTCGAACTCGCGACCCTGGTCGTGGTGGAGCTTGGAGGGGTAGCCAAATTTGGGAATGTAGTCATTGAAGAGGCGGTCTGCCGCGGTCTTTGCGGCCTTATTCTTGGTGGGATACGCTTGTGCGAACCTGGTAAAATGGTCTACAACAACCAGTATATATTCAAACCCACCTTTACAAGACTCTAAGTGCAGGAAGTCAATGCAAACAAGCTCAAGAGGGGAGCTGGATGTTATGCTACCCATGGGTGCTCTCTCGTGTGTCGTTGGCTTCTTCTGCTTGATGCACTGACACTTCCTTGTGACGTACTCTTCAATTTCTCTCTTCATGAAAGGCTAATAGAACCGCTCTCGAGCCAGGTTCAAGACTTTCTCCACGCCGACATGGCCCATGTTGTTGTGGAGGTGTGTGAGAGCTACCTGTCTGTAGAGAGTAGGTAGGACCAGCTGCTTGCGTCCTGTAGTCTTTCTATAGAGAAGGTCATTCTCCATGTGCAGCCGACTCCACTCTCTCAACAGTCTCTTTGTGTTAGTGTCAGCCTTGTCATCTTCTGTTGGTCTTATGTCCTTCTCTACCATGTCAATGACTTTTCTGATTGCTGGATCTGCTCTCTGCGATTGTACAAGTTGGTCATGACTGATTGACTGTAGGGGTTCTTTGATGGGTAGGTTTGGTGCAGTGAGGTTAAGGGCTGCAATCCATGCTACATCTCCTTGCTTCGCTCTTCTGCTCCCTTCCCAAACCGCACATACGGCTTCCTCCGACAGTTCCTCTGAGCACTCTCCCATGAACCTCTCAATGTCAAGTGGGCAACGTGACAGCACATCTGCATCAATGTTTACTTTTCCCGGCCGGTATTTGATGTCGAAGTGGAAATCTGCCAATTGTCCGACCCAACGGTGTCCAACTGCGTTGAGTTTTGCTGTGCTGAGGACATATGTCAAGGGATTGTTATCTGTAAAAATGGTGAAATGTGGAGCATAGTAGAGGTAATCCTTAAACTTGTCACAAACTGCCCACTTGAGGGCGAGAAACTCTAGTTTTCCGCTGTGCAAGTGGTAGTTTTGTTCAGCAGGTGTGAGCGTGCGAGACCCATACCCAATCACTCTCATCTTGCCTTGTTGGTTCTAATATAGGACGGCACCAAGGCCCCTCTGGGATGCGTCCGTGTGCAATATAAAAGGGCGGGTGAAATCAGGGTACGCTAACACTGGTGGCTGAGTGAGCATGTCGATCAAGCGCTCAAGGATCTCTTGGTGTTCTTTGTTCCACTGTATCAGGGCTCGAGAAGGCTGCTGAGTGTGTTTTGCTCTGCCTCTAGTTGGCTTTGGTGGCAGTGTGTTGGACGGGACTTGGAGCAAGTCATACAACGGTTTGGCTATGCGGGAGAAGTCCTGCACATACGTCTGATAGTAGCTTAGGAATCCCAAAAGCTGCCTGACTTCTCTGACGGTCTGTGGCCTTTTGTGTTTGAGTGCCTGTACTGCCTCGGTATCTTTGGGGTCCACCTTTACTCCATCTGCAGATACCAATCGGCCGACATAGCGAACCTCTTTACGGAACAGCTCACACTTCTCGGGTTTTAGCTTTACACCATGCCGTTGTAGGGCTTGGAGGACTTTCTGTAGCACTTGGACATGTTCGTCAAACGACTTGGAAAAACAAAGCACGTCGTCAAGGTAAGGGATACAGCACTCGTCTCTGAGGGTGTCAAGCATTTCTTCCATGCTCCGTTGGAAGGCTGCTGGGGCATTAGACAGTCCAAAGGGTATCCTCACCCATTCATAGAGGCCCCACGGGGTAGTGAATGCCGTCAGGTACCTTGAGCCTTCTGCGATGAAACCTTGATGATAAGCTTTACCCTGATCCAGGATCGAGAACCAGCTGTAACCACCTAGCGAGTCTGTGAGATCCTGGATCCGGGGGAGTGGGTGTCTGTCTGGCACAGTCTTGTTGTTTAAGAGACGATAATCGATGCACAAACGTAAAGACCCATCCTTCTTCCTTACGCAAATGACTGGAGCAGCATACGGCGACTGTGACTTCACTACCCATCCCTTGACAATCAGCTCTTGAATATACTCCTTCACTTCCCTGTAAAGGGGTTTAGGGATAGAAGCATAGGCCCTCTGGACTGGTGTATCATCTTTGAGCCTGATTTCCATTTGTAGTGAAGGGATACAGCCTATGTCTGTGCTGCTACGAGAGAACGCCTCACACTCTTCCCTTACACTTACATCACCACGGACTGCCATTTGGCTTTTTCTACCTTTAAAACCCGGAGAGCAGCCAAATGGCTTTTAGCTAAGCTTTAGCTTCAGCCAAGTGGAAGCTAAATTGGCTAGTCATTCATATGTATATTAGGTTGTTAGCTGGGAATTCTGGAGGGAGGGGAGTGGGGGTGTGTGGATGAGGGGGTGGGGGAGCTGCTAAAAGCTGTGAACTTCCTTTTGTGTTTCATCTTGATGCATTCTCAATCATCCAGGGAAATAAATCTCCAAAAGTCACCAACTTGGAGTGTTTCAGTTTGCCGTCTTAGGGAGAAATCAACACACATGGGTGTAGGTCCTTTGTTGCTGAGATTTATTGATAAAAACAGTACAAAAAACCAACCATTTGTACACATATTTACAAATAATAATAAAAAGTGAGTGAGTACATTTCAACATTATACCAGTGGTCTGATTGATGCCACAATGGAGCAAATCGAGCAAAGACTGATAAGTTCGCTGCAATTTCCAGTGTGTGGGGATCATTGGTCACCAACTGCATCACGTGCTACAACCCTGGTCTACATATCACCGTTGATGAACAGCTTTTCCCATCAAAGACTCGGTGCTGTTTCCTGCAGTATATTGCAAGTAAACCTGACAAGTTTGGGATCAAGTTTTGGGTGGCCTGCGACCTAAAATCCAAGTACATTTGCAATGTCTTCCCATATCTTGGCAAGGACCCCAATCGTCCCACTGGGGAGAGACTTTCTGAAAATGTAGTAATGAGGCTGATGGAACCATTCCTAGACAAGGGCAGAAATGTTACCACGGACAATTTTTTCACATCGCTTTCACTTGCGCAAAAACGTCTTAGACTGAAAACCACCATCCTCGGCACAGTCAACAAGATTCGCAGGGAAATTCCTCAATCCACTAGTGGATTGGCTAGTCATTCATATATAAATGTGGTGGAGCTTGCAAGAGAGTTGGCTCACTCTCATGTAGCTGAGAAGAAGGCAAGAAAAGAACAGTTGCTTCGGACACAACCCTCCACACCTAGTCCTGGAAAAAGAGCCATGTGTCAGGTCAAACACAAATGCAAGAACAATCATGCCACTGTGCGATGTGTTCACTGCTACAGATACACATGTGGTAAATGCAGACTACAGATACCATGGCAGTGCCAGGATTGTGAGTGATTGCTGAAAATGTTGAAATGTACTCACTCACTTTTTATTATTATTTGTAAATATGTGTACAAATGGTTGGTTTTTTGTACTGTTTTTATCAATAAATCTCAGCAACAAAGGACATACACCCATGTGTGTTGATTTCTCCCTAAGATGGCAAACTGAAACACTCCAAGTTGGTGACTTTTGGAGATTTATTTCCCTGGATGATTGAGAATGCATCAAGATGAAACACAAAAGGAAGTTCACAGCTTTTAGCAGCTCCCCCACCCCCTCATCCACACACCCCCACTCCCCTCCCTCCAGAATTCCCAGCTAACAACCTAATTTACATATGAATGACTAGCCAATTTAGCTTCCACTTGGCTGAAGCTAAAGCCTAGCTAAAAGCCTACCAGCCATTTGGCTGGTGGTGGGTTTTAAAGGTAGAAAGGTAGAAGCCTGGGACACCTTTTCAACTGACTTCTGTTGGTCCGGACTCAGGTGGCTAAGATCAACTGGGGGTAGCCATGACTCAGTGGACAGTTCAGAAACAGGAGTGGCTGCGCTCACCTCAGCTATGGTGATGGGGCTCTGTGTGGGTTGAGTCAGCTCTGATGTGTTTGTGGGTCGGTCTGCCTCAATAACTTTAGCGACATGTTGAATAGTACCCAGGGCTGTTCTCTTCGGTAGAATTATTTCGTGTTTGGAGTGGTTAGAGATGGGGACCTTAACAAATGGCCTTTGAGGGTTGTTGATCTCAAGGAGCCCTTCCCCAACACTCAGGTGTCTCAAGGCAGTGTTCTCGTCGGGTTCGTACAGCACCAGGGGGTCACAAATGTCAAAACTTTGGGGTACTCTGCACCACACTTGGACTGCTTTTCCAGCAGGAATGGTCACATTGCTCTTCCCAATTCTCACTGTGGCTGGGTCACATTCTGCTCTTTGTGGTACTTGTATGAAGTTTACCATAGCCATCACTTGCTCTTCGTCTGTACCAAAAGCTTTGCGTAGGAGACTATATAATAAAGCACTGGCCTCTCGGTCTGACTCTTGTGTTTGGATAATGGCGCCAAGCACGTTCGCTCCCAGGAGGGGCTGAGGGAGTGACAGCTTACTGACAAGGAAAGGGGCTTGCACAGTAAGATTGGGATCTTCGTGACCAGCAAGAGTGACTGTAAGTTCAACCCACCCATCATAAGGAACTGCTTGTCCGTTAACCGCATAAACTTCAAGTCCATCATTTAACAGCTCTTGGAGGGGTCTCACCTGATAGTTAGGAATAAACCGCTCTCGGCCTGGGGCTCGGTCACTCAGGCGCAGCTGGGGGCCGGCGGAGCTCACGGGCGCGTCACTGCAACTCCCCCTGACTTCTGCTCCGCGGCTGCTGGGCGAGCCCTCATCTGGGACTCTCCTCAGCTCTTACTGGAACAGTGGCGCGGCTGCCCCTCTGTTGGTCTTCCATGGTCTCTTGTGTTCTGGGGGCCTCTGGATGTCTGGAGTTTTGATCTCCTCCATACCCGCTTCACACCCTGGAGGACGGGGCTGTGGCCCCCCCACACTCCCTAGCAGATCATTACATGGAGAAACCTTTGGAATGCAAGCATGCTGATCCACACAGGTATGCACACATGGGTATTCACAGACACGGACTAAAGCTTTCTTGGCTGCTACCTCAAAGCACACTGTGCGCTGTCTATCTTGCGTGCTGCACAATATCGTTTATTATTTAGTAAATATTGATATCTATGGCTAGCTAGTTTATTGTGATGGTGCTTTGTTTTCTCTATTATTATGTTGCTCTTTGTTGTTTGCTGTCTCCTCTGTTTGTTTTTTTTGTTTGTTTGTTTTTTTTCTCCATACAGGTGACCCAGGAGTTCTTTTTTTTTTTCTCTCTCTCTTCCCCCCCTTCTCACCGTCTCTTCTCCCCTTTGGTTTTCTTTCTTTCTCTCCCCCTCTTTCTCTCATTCATTCCCCCTGTCCTATTTATTTAAAAAAAAAAAAAAAAAAAAAAAAAAATGACAAAGGATGAACTGAAGCTCTGCCATCACGTAATGTCGCATACTGCTGTTTCTGATGTCATTTAAAAAAAAAAAAAAAAAAAAAAAAAAAAAGGAATAAACCGCTGAACCCACTGTCTGTCCACTAAACTCACTTGTGAGCCAGAATCAAATAACACTGTCACTGGATAGCCACCAATCAAACACTTGAGGAGGCTTTTCTTTCCAACTAGGGGGACTTTACAGCTGTTTGGTGTTAAACTTTGGCAAGAGGTTACCTGTTGCTTTCTCTGGTCTCGCTTTGGCTGCCTTCTTTTTAGCTTACTGCAACGTCTTGCACACTCAGTAGTAAGCTGTGCAGAGGAAGACCTTACTGGCTGGGACTGTGACTCTGCGCCGGCCTCTGGCTGTCCCTCGACAGAGACCGATTCCAGTTTCCCTGAGTTTTGGTCCGCTTTAAACATCCCACCGCTCGGTGTCCTGACTCGCAGCATACAAAGCAATGACTACAGTCCTGCAAGTTCTGTTCAGTACACTTTGGACAAAGGAACGCTTTCTTTTGAGGAGGTCTGTTGGGGTTGGCTGGGGTTTGGAAAAGCGGGTTGGGAGGTGGTTGTGGGGACAGCTGGAAAGGCTTTGCCTCATGTTGTTTAATTAGGCTGGCGACCATGTTAGTTAGAGTCTCTACTTGGGCGGCAAGTTGTTTGATTGTTGGTGAGGATTGCTCTTTGGCTATCTTGTCGTTTGCTTCGACCCCAGCACTTTGGGCTTGTGCACTCTTTTGGCGAGCGACTTGGCCTAACCTTCGCTGGTGTTCATTTTCATCACTGATAATCTTTGTGACCTCACTAAGAATCTCTTCGTCAGTGACATTGTTGTTTGAGGTGAGAGGTCTTAGTCTTTGTCGCAAGTCTGCGTACTTAGCCCCCAGGCCTTGATAGATTGTGTGGAGGAAAACTTCCTGGACGGTTCTTGGGTCATAGGAGATCTCAGTGTTGGCCTGCTTCGACTGAAAAATAAGCTTCTGTTTAAGTCCAATCATGCGATACAGAAACTGCTGGGGCGTCTCTTGTTCACTTTGTCTAGCACACATTAACTCCTGGAGCATTTCAGTTGTCGCTTTTTCTCCGAGATGAGACCTCAGAAAGCCCTGAAGTTCATGGAGAGACAGGTCATCTTTGAGCATTAACATGTCCCGGAAAGTGCCAGGCTTCACAATTCTCAACACACCTCGAACAATTTCAGCCTCCACAAATCCTTCTTTAACTCCTTCATTAATCTGCTTGGTGAGACTGTTGTAGCTGATTTCGGAACTGTTGTCTCCAATCTGTCCTCCAAACACTTTGAATTCTCTGCGTGGCAAGTACGAAAAGTCTCTTACAGTGACTGGCTGCTTAGGGCTAATCTGTATGATTGGTTGTGGTTGCAAATTGCTCTGCTGGCGTGCTAAAGCAGGTGACTGGGCCCTTACAGTTCCACATAGTCTTAGCCTCTCACCCAGTGTCTCATACGCTTTCCTCAACTCCTCTAACTGTTGTATTTCTGCGTTTGCATAGGGGTTTGGTGATATATCTGGTGGATCTTCCGGCGGTTGTGGGTCTAGCACGGTATTGGATGGTTGTGGACTGGGCATGGCATGTACTTCATTCTCACCAGCTGTTTGCACGGCAGGATTACTTCCTTGGATGACTAGATTAATCAAATCATTCAGCGTCAACAAATGACTCATGCCCTCATCTTCAAGTTGCAATAGTGTATTTGACTGCATGTCAAATACACTATTGCTCCCACGGGACTAACCACGGTTACTGTACTTTTATTATGAGTATTATTGCTCCCATTATTGATATAGTCCATACAACCTTCTTTATCCTCCTGACTGAGCTGTGTAGTGTCTTTGTTTTCTGATGCGAGGCTCTTAGCGAGTTCGAAGAGGTCTTGACCTTGGAGTGAAAACAAGCGTCTCCTGATATTCCAGGCGAGTTCCTTTCTCTCGGTCGACATGTTGTATGTATTTCTGATTATCCTTCAGCTCGATAGTGACTAGGATGCGTCACACTCCCCTCACTGCAGTACGGTTCCACGTCGAGGCAAAGGTCCCCTTTTCACTTCACTACCTGGACACCTACTCGCTGGCTTGGCTGGAGTAACGGCCTTGTCACGATTGTGTCGTGGTTCTGGTATCACTGGATCTGCCCTCGACGACTGTAAAAATAAAGGTAGAGTCTCAGAGAAAGAATCACAGGAGCACTCGTGTCTTTTCCCAAATTGCATCTGAGAGGACAGGAAGTTGGTCCGCTCTAGGCAACCGCGGGCGAACGACTACAGTGTCAACAGTTCCGCTTATTATTTCTCACTTTTACTCTCCTCAATTGTTATGGACTACACGTAATGAATGTAAAATAATAATTGTCTTAATTGCTGACATATGTTTTTCTTAAAAATAATAAAATTTACCAAAATGTGGTAGCACATTTGTGTTCACCACACATGTCAAACTGTGTGCCACTTGTGGAGGTGTAACATTTCTGCATCACCGCACTCTCACTCTCTCTCTTTTTTTTTCTTCATGGTGCATTTAAAGATCCTTCATGTTGGGAAGGATTTCATGGTCTCGGAATGCAAAATGACACAAGGAAGCATAAGTTAGCATAATGAAAAGCACCCGGTCCATGAGGTGAAGAGGGAGACAGACAGTGTGTTTTATACAAGGTGCAAAACAACAGAAACTGAATCCTCTTTTCCTTTTGAAGCAGTCTTGCGTACTTGAAACTCCTCTGTATGCAGGTGATCTTCTGTCTCTGTTCTGGTTGTCTTATTTTTCTTTTGAGGTGTTTTTTTTCTTTTCTTTTTTGTGCCATCATTCAGAGTAAGCATTTAAATGTCATTTAACACTGAATCTTTGATGTGGTCATCTTAGCCTCTGAGGAACTTAATGTGTTTCATAACTCAAAATTCTCAAATTAATGAGCAGATTGATAATCAAAATAGCATGCCATTGTAGCTGTAGACTTAATAAATGCTGTGTGCTTTAATGAGGCTTTCAGGAGGTGTTTTAAAAAAAAAACAAAAAAAACAAAAGCTGGTGGGAAAAATTGAAGGCCGCAGGGCCACCTTGGGTACAACTCTGACAAAATCTGACAACTCCCATCCAGTATGACATCCTCTTCACCCTTTTCATCTAAAAAGTATTATAGGGAAGAAAACACACACAAGACAGAGCAGGGACACGAGGAGGTCTATGCAGACATACTGACAAATAATACTTCTAACACACAGAGAACCCACTGAGGAAAAAAACCTAAGGAGAATCCTTCTCAAAGTAACGTGGACCTTCTGCTTAAACGTCTCTGATTTGTTTAAAATTTTTTTTGTTATAATATGTATATAATATGTTAATAACCTGGATGGTATCCAAATAGCTTTTTAAAAGTCTTATAGATCCCTTTACTCCCCCAAAGCACAGGCCACCAAACACACAATTGTTGACTTTTTAAACTCTTTAGACTTGCCCTCACTCAGTAGGGTATTTCATAAGTATAGGTAAGGCCATTTCTAGACTGAACGCCAATAAGTCTCATGACGTAGACGGGCTGCCACCGGAATGGTACAAATCTAAGGGGAAACATTACTGTTTATTTTAGAAAATTGTTTTAATTATATTTTGTTAGGAGGAACTGCCCCCACCCACCATCCCAGTCCTGGAAGGAAGCTTTTGTATCAGTTATACCAAAAGAAGGGAAGAATAGACTTGAATGTAAATCATATAGACCCATCAGTGTCCTGAACGTAGATTATAAATTATACACCTCCATTGTAGCAAAAAGAATGGACAGTATAATAACTTCCTGGATCATGGCTTTATATAAAAATGGACAAGCCCACTACGATAAAAAAGAACACTACATGTTATTGAACAAAGTTCAGTTCCTTCACCTTATACCAGGGATGTGCTGTTGGCAAGGCTGTCCACTCAGCCCAAATCTTTTTAAGTTATTTATTAAACAACTAGCCCAACCAGTACGCCAGGAAGGTACACTAAACTGTATTTATATTGTAGTAAATGATTAAAAGGTCAGTTTATATGCAGATGATGTTTTGGTCACACTACCTGACCCAGACTCAAGTTAACCTGTTGTGATGGGATTTTTGGAAACCTATGGCAAGGTGGAGCTTGCTCCCTCTGGACTTTGGCAGCTGAATCAGATCAGTTTAAATGAACATTCTCCCCAAATTATTATATCTTTTCTCAACATCACCTACAGAAATACCCAAAGAACAATGTTGAGACTGGGATAAAAACATCTCATGATTCATTTGGAATAATAAGAAACCAAAGGTGAAATTCTCTACCTTTCAGCTGCCTGAGGGGGACGGGGGTAGGGCCCTTCCTTTATTTAATTGATTATTACTCATCTGCACAATTACAGCCACTTGTATGTTGGTGCGATCGACTTTATGAAACCAGGCGGAACAACATTGAACTTTCTACAGCAGTTAAACCATTACAAATGGTGTATGTGGCTGTATTGATAAGGAAACAAAGGCACCTGGTCAGTGGGTAGATCTCCCCCTTAAAATGTGGAGAGACTGTGAAAAATTACAGGATATGGTAAAAATGCTCTGGCCAGCATATGATCCCGACTTTGCACCAGCAGTGCAAGATGGTAGGTTCCAGCAATGGATTTCTTTAGGTATTACCTCGATATGTAAATGTGTGGTATGGCAGATTTCTTTCATTTACTGCACCAGCATTTTTTCTATCGTGTAGAAAAACAACAAAATCTTATAATTGCACTTCTTTTTCTTATATAAAGATATTTGTAGGATTAAATGTGAAGTGAAACTTTACTGTGATAGAAAGGGGAGTTTCACTTGAATGTGGGTGGGCTATACTTGGCCCGTGACGTAAGATAAGTTTGACATCCCCGCACTAGAGAATCCCACATCCAAACATAAGAGACACATGCTGCACAGCTTAAAGGAAAACAGGAAGTAATGAAGAAGAGGAACAATAAAGAATATGATCTTCCTCCTATATTTGAAATGTATTGCATGTAAGTGTGCTGCAGCTTCAATTTGCAGGCTCGAGTCTTGTGTTAAAGATTTCTTGGGTTTATTTGAGATGGCCATTGATTCTCATTTTCTCCTCCACTGGTTCCAGTGTATGTTTGTTTTTGTTTTTCAGTTGGAGCTTAGCTCTCAGTTTGAGGAAATGGACAGAACCGAATCGATATCTCCCTCGGGACTGTTTCTGTATTTCATATGAGACACTCTTTGAATCTTCTCTTATTTGTCTTTTTTAAAATTTCCTTTTCTGTTTCCATCTGTTTTTCTCTGACACTTATTGCTCGCAAAGTGGAAAAGTGTATCATTTCTTTGTTTCACTCAGTATCGTGTGTGTGTGTGTGTGTGTGTGTGTGTGTGTGTGTGTATACAGTATTTACACTGTATTTAAAATCCACCACCCCGTCCCTCTGCACCCACAAGCTGAGGTGATTGCCTTTGTAGCTGATATATAATTACCTTTCCATAAAACCCAGTTTTAAAGAAGTCACATAAAACATGCTTAATTAAAGCCGGGCTACTTGATTCTGTGCTCTTTTCTCACCCTCGTAAAGATTATGAACTAAACTTAAATCGGCTCTTAAAACACTATAAACTTGGAGCTGCTTTTCTGTAAAGATACTGATTCTGATCTTTGCCACTTTAATTTCTTCTTTTATTTGTCTGAGAATGGTTATTTATGTTTTTATTATTGCTCATTTTCGATTACTTGTACTGTTTTGAATTAGAAGAATTCGATTTAATCACCTGACAGAAATAGTAGAAGTGGTCCACTCTGACACTGTTAAATTACAGTAAAATCCTGTCACATGACCTGTTGCCAGTTAGATATATTGCATTATTCTCTGTTAGAGACTGTGCTTTGCTGCCTTTCCAGTAAGTGGTGCAGAGCGTGGTCAGGATTATCCATGATGGGTAACAGTTTGTTCTCCACCACAGCTTTGAAAGTGTCCAGCTTACAGCCATCACAGAGCCAGCCTTACTAATCAGTTTATTCAGTCTGTTGGTGTCACCAGCACCGATGCTGCTTTCCCAGCAGACCACAGCAAAGTGCTCTGCACTTGCCAGAACTGAGTGATAGAAAATCTCCATCGATTTTCTTCACAGGTTACCTTAAAAGCAGAGCCCTGTGCTTTAAGTTGAGCTTCAACTTCACTATTGAGCCATTTTTTTCTGATTATGAAACAATTCTAATGTCTTTGTTGTAGTGACATTCACAGCACAAAGGTTTGTATAAGAGAGGTCTGCTGAAGTATTTTCCTCCAGATCTGCACCCTCAGCACATTTACTCTATTCTGCGACATTGAAGCAGTCCTGCAGTGCTGAGATGATTCCCTTAGCGAATACCTGAACTGTTTTCATAGATGGCTTGTGTCTGCAGATACTGGGGTAAAAGGCATGAGACTTTCAGATTGGTAAGAAAGTTGAAATGTGCATTGGGGCAGCTTTGTAGGCACCTGAAAAGTTTGTGTAGATCTGGTGTAGTATGTTCTTTTTGCCTGGTGGGGAAGTTATATTGTTTAGGGTAAACTCCTTAAAGTTAAAAGGTCTGCAGTTCAACATTAGATACTTTATATCTGGTGAACAGCGCATGTCGATGACTCTTGTGTCGGTGTACCAGCTGGTGTTGACATAAAAGTAGACTCCTCCACCTCTCCTCTTACGAGATGTCTGCCTCCTCTTTTATGAAATTCTTGCACTCGTCAAACTCTGGTTTCACAAACTGTGATGTTTGATAATTTGACAGAACTCAGAAAATGTAATTAGTCTCTTGGTATTTGTGTGTTTGTGTATGCGCGGTGTAAATGAGTCCTGTGGAACCAGACTCTGTGAAAACTAAACAAGTCTTCCTACACTCCTCATGACCTTCAGCCACAATCAGAGTAAATACAGAGACGGTCTTTACCAAATCATTGCTACCTCCAGTTTATCCAAATTAAAGATGTCTTCAGTGTTATTGTTAGAAACTTCACCAACCACCATCTCGCCCTCTAATCAAAATAAAATTCCTTAGAGTTCTCAAAATGTCATCTCAAATATGCAGAAATGTAGATTTAAAGTAAATTTCTTTCTACATAAAGGCATATGGTGCATTCGGTGACATTCTGTAAATCAGAAATCCATTGTTGACATCCAGTAAACAACATATATTTTCACTTTGATTGGCTAGACATACATGAAGACATCTCTCTGACTTGTAATCAAAACAACCCAGTAATGACAGTATAAGCTCCTCCAAAGAATCTGCATCACCGCACTTAAACTTTACTGTGGTCTGAGGTGAGAGGAGCAGACGCCGACCTCTCTGGCTTAAAAGACACCTGTCAGTCAATTTGTCTTGCTAATGAGGACAAATTTAAAATGCAAGGTTGATGTTTTTTTCCAGTCTACTTCAATCTTCACTTGTACCTGTACCTGCATGCCACTGTTTTCCATATACCTGTGCTTTTTCTGCACATGCTCACCAAATTGAAATAAATTAAATAAGACTCCCTCACCCTTTTGTTTTCATTTGGGGGTGCCACTCCACCACCCGTGGCTATTTCTTCCAAGTGGCTTGTGTTTCTCTTGAAGCCGTCATTGGTTGAGTGACTGGTTTCGGGAGATTATGAGTCACAGCTGGCGCAGCAGTTGGCTCTCCCTTCTCTGTTTAATCACTGCAGGAGTTGCATGGTCTGATAAAGCGGCTGCTTTCATTATTAGTAAGTGAAACACTCAAACGCAGGTCCTCATTTTTTAAAATGTTTACCACTGGTGGATTGCTTAGATGCATTTAAGTGCTTATTGTACCACATTTCACCCTCAACCCATGTTACCTTCTGTGATCTATGTGCAGAATAATAGCTGTTTCAGCGTTAAACTTTCATAGTTAGAAAGTTGAATCAGTTTATGGGGAACCTTGGAGGGTTTTACAGTATAATACAAACTGGTTCCAGGACAGTTTGCTTTGTTGATTTAAACATAGACTGCATATCAGAGATGGCTATAAGTCTCAATGACAACAAACAGTGGTTTGTTGACTAGCGTTTTGAAGCCTCAACTGTGGGATTTCAGGGGTTCAGGGTGTCATTTCTTTTCTTTTTGTCTCACCATGTTTGTTTTATAGGGAGAGCTGGGGTGTTATCATCTAATACTAGTGCTTGGCAGCTAGCTTATGTAGCTAGCTTGGTTAGTGAGGTGCATCTGTTATTATATGTGAGTTTTGGCAAATTAAAAACATAATCCTCTTACCAAAGAAACTGAACCGCTGAGTTACTATCCTATTTTCAAATCACGATAAAGTGCAATTTGAAGCAGTTTTTATTGTCATGAACAGAAGCTTTTGAAACCAAAAATCTCAAAATGTGTTGGAACTTTTTTCAGTGCCGTAGTCAGAAAATGTGCATAAGCTGTAATTAATCAGGAGCTGATGGAGGCAGCATACGGCAACAAGTGTTCTAATCTATCCTTACATGGTTGAGAAGAAGAAGGGTGGTTGTGAGCACAGCAAAACTGCACATTGAAGGTAGCGACTAGTGAAGCAGCAGCTGCAATAGTGCTGCCCTGATTCTTTAATTTTAGTGATATTGGTACTGACTACATTTCTTTTAGCAAACCCATTGTCTCACGAGTCCTTATCAAATTGTAATATCATACTATAGGCATAGGGCACAATGCATACTTGTGCCCTGACCGGAGCACAAGTATGCATTTTTTATTAGCTGCTTGCATGCTATATTATACAGTGGACTGTGTACAGTTGGTCATCCATCCATGTTTTTTTACATTTTCTTTAGTTTCGTGTAGAGATTAGAATATATATTTCTTTATAATTCATGATAACACTCAATTACAACTGACAGTGCTTCATCTAGCCAAAACTCCTCACACTTTAATACGATTCCTTCTTGAAGCCTATCGCAATCAGCTGCCCTTTTTCACTTCCTCATGTGTTTGAGTTGTTTGAGTCCCTATTGGAAAGGACATAAGCTGCAGTTGAAACGTGAGTCTCATATGTGTTTTATTTTTTAGGTGAAGGTGGGCAGGAGGAGGAGCAGTTGGATAAGATTCAACTGTGTGAGAAATGGAGAGTAAGGCAGAAAGAGGAGGGAAGATAAACAGTTGGAGTTTTTTTTAATGTGTCCTTGATGAAACACAGGAGATGCAGATGCGTCAAGCTCTGTCCTATTAGCTGAGGCTGCTGCTGGCTGTTATAGCAGCTGCCTTGCATTTATGTGTGTTGTGAGTTCTTGATCAAATTTGTTTGTGTGTTTGTTTGTGTGTGTATAAGCATGTGTGTATTTGCATGTACCGGGGCTCGGGAGGAGAGTCACGAATTTATGCTCACTTTAGTGTCAAAAGGAAGACTTAATCTATAGTTGGATGATTAAATGCACTGAAGGCCTGTGCTTAAAGAGCACTGCATCACATGTCTTCTGATATTTTGTAAAACATATTTTGTGTCAGCATACTGCTGCTGATGGGCTGTGACTATACATCTGCTATGTCCTTCTGAGCAATGAGACATATCCCATGAGGTAAAAACCCACAATGAGAAGGCATGCAATGCAGAAACAAAGTCCCGTAATTTGAGCCACTTGTCCAGGTGGAAAGCTCCTTGTTGCGTTGGAGCTTTCCTCCAGTCACTCGCTAAGTCAAAGAAAGCTGATTAGAAAACCGAAGCCCATTCAGCCTGCTTTACTAATGATTCCACACAAAGGAAATCTAAAACGTGCTGCTTGCTTTTGGTTTCATCACCTGGTTCAACTTTTTCTCCACTCTTTCTCTGTGAGCATCTCTCTCTAAATATTCTTTTCTTCCACTTTCCTTTGCTCCCTTTGATGCTTGTGGTTTTGTCAGGACTGTTAATACCTTCCTCTGACATATATTCTGTTTCCACAAGCTGAGCGCTCTCTGCTGAAGCCAGTCCAGTATTCCTGTGTTCACCTCTTTTAATGTTCGGCCATCATAAACACTTAATTTTTTGGTCAGTACAGTACATCATGGTGTAGGTGGATTAAGCCTGGCGGAGGCGAAGGCGGGGGCACTGCTCCTCTGCCAGTACATATTAGTTCAGGCTCTGGATTTTGGCCAGCTGTACATCTGCAATTAGATTTGTGGTCAGGTGAAGGAAAGCAGCGGTAGACTCGAGGACATCTGGAGACATGCGGAACACATATCCAGACTTCTCTTTGTCATTTCGGGAAACCCAACATTCATCTTTAATTGCAATTAAGTATATAGTAAGCCTGGGTTACATCCTGCCCGCTATGTTTAGCAACCAAACTGGGGAGGAGAAATTTCTAATCTGCTAAAATGTAAAAATATAATGGTTCGGCGATGTTGCAGCACCACCTGCTCTTCTCATTTTGAGATTTTTTTTCTCCCCCTGGTGCACAGGAGTCAGACTAATTCTGTCAATTCCCCGTGTTTTATAGGAGGCTGTGTTTTATGACTGTGTCGTCTGTATTGATGGTTTTGCACAGCTGCACTGCCTGGCTGCCAGGCTGTCAGATGTTAACCCAAATATGCTGATGGAGTAGTGCCACAGCTCATTGAGTTGCCAGTCGCAACCACGAGCTGGATTGTGGAAATAAAATAAAACGGGTTTGTGATCTTCCAGACAAAAAAATCAACTTTAATAACACAGAGCACAGTGTGCTGGTATTTGTTTCGTCAAGTAGGTGCGATTCCAACTTTCAGCATTATTTTCAACTTTATTTTACATACCCTGACCAATTAACTGCAAAAAAATGATAGCCCTTTTTGTATATGCTGTACAAACTGAAAGCGCGCCTTATTTTGGCCTCGATATATAGATGTGAACACCACCAGACACCCTTAAAACATAATGTCAGCACTTTAAACCCATTGTTTTGAAATCCAGCATGCTGGAGTGCAGCCAAAACAATGAAAAACATTTCACTCTGCTAATACTTTCAGACTGCAGATTGCACTGCTGGCAGTGTGCTTCTAAAGCAAAAAATAAAAAAATGGCCCTATTTCTCTCCACCACAACAACCTTTCCCCCTCATTTAAAAAAAAGTTTCTATGGTTAAACTATGCTGACCAGGAAAGTAACATGCCTCTAAGCCATTAAAATGCAGTCCTGGTTTCCAAACGCTCCTGTCTGGGAGCAGCCTTGGAAAATGACCTTCTCCATTGGGCCCATAGGGAGCACTGTTGTCCGTCTTGTCAGGACCAAGCTAGACTGTACACACATGGCTGCGCTTTCCTCATCCCGGTGGCTGACCACAGGCTCCAGACCAGACTGAGTGACCCACAGGGCTCCTGTCAAAATTATATTCAGGTCTAATTCAGTGTCAGTCTGTCGAGCTTTAGTGTGGGTAAGGGTGGGCGGGGGGAGAGAATACTACCTAGATTTTCTGCCAAAGCTTTATTTATGTTGGAAGGAAAAACAGCTGATACGAGTTTTAAATCAAATCTTTTTATTCTGCATTTTTTCCTCCAGTTTTTGTTCCTTCTTTATACTGCAGTAAATCACATATACAGTGTATTTAACAGCTGTATTCATTGCTTTTAGTGCCCTCCTCTGGTTCCAGATTTAATTGCAGATTTTAATCCTAACAAGCGCTCTCTTGTATGTCTGAGATGTCACTTTGAAATATAAAATAAATCTCTCTGTAATGACTGTTTGGAGTGTGAAAACTGCACCTCTTGGTCAATATCGTCTCCCCCAATCCCTGCTTTCATTTCCTGCGAGCAAACAGATGTATAAACATGGAAGCAAGACGTTTTCTGGGGTTAATTTCTAAAATCAAATAGACTCTGGGTTTTGCGTGGTTGCTTATCTGCAGCATCCTCATGCTTTGTGAAAGGAGGCATCAAAAAGATTTGTAAATCAGTGAAGAATCTCTGATTTTTATTTATCTATTTTTTTTTTATTGTTGAAAAGATGATCTTCCAAGGCGAACGTTTCAAATCGTTTCAGTCCATTTTCTGTGCAAAGACAAATTCCAGCAGGCGTCCACTCAGACCTCACCACGTTTTCACTGGCAGCACGCACTCCCAGCAAAGACAGGCTGTGTGATTCGCACTAACGCAAATAGGCAACAAATTGTGTCTTCGGGCTGTACGGAATGATCGTAATAATTAACAGGCCAAAAGAGGACACTCGTATAACGCAGCTCTAGCTGACAGTATATAGCTTTAAATAGCCGACCATTGCCTGACTAGGCTACTTGAGCAGGCAGCACACCGTGGAAAGAGTTGACAGGGGAAGGGAGCGCAGAGGATGTGGGGTGAGGTGGAGTGGTTAAAGAGTTAGGGGGAGGGCAATAATTAGCTGAGCTTGTCATTCTAGTGATTAAACACTGATTTAGAAGAGTGCTCAGTGGGTACATGGAGTTAAATTGGCTGTTCTGCTGTTAGTGCAGACGTGACACACGAGGACTGGGTCACTGCACTGCAATGCAGCAGCACATAAGTGCAGTTCACCTCCCTGCTTGTAGGTCTGAACAGTGTTTGCTTATGGGCCAGAAGTAATGCGAACATACTGGCTGACTTTGCTCCTGAACAGTGATCCCTTTTGGTACCTGTTACTTCCTGCATTGTTCTCACAAAGCACATACTTGATAAATAGGCATCATTATTGCTGCTGAAAGAGCTTGCTGCTATCTTCAAAAATAAAGACGAATTTGCTGTACCCCTCTAATAAGTGCATGTTAGTTCGCAGGTTAAAAGCTCCAGTAAGTAATGTGTATTGGTGGTTATTAATATAAGCCTTTTCTGCCTTGTCTCATAATAAAAATGCTGGTACCCCTCACTCATAATGTTCGCATCAAATACTTCAGGCACTCCTCTTTTTCTTTTCTCTCTATACTCCCTTCTTGACTAAACAAGAACCTTCATTCTGCCAGGCACAGCTGCTTGATAAATATTACACGAGGCAATAAATCAACTTTTCTCCCCTGTTTTCCTCTTGCGGGGCTCTTTAATTCCCCGTGAATACTGAGAATATTCTACCTTTATTTTCTACATTGTTACTAGACATATTCTTCCTTGGGCAAAACGCAGCACTGGTTTCTAGTTTAGATTCACGTTCCAAGCACACATCGCCCTGTCACCCTGCTGCATGCAGGGAGCATAAACTGTTTGCTAAACAGAAGACTCAGGCTTATAGCGAGAGTGCAAATAAAATAGTTATATGACTCTGCTTACACACAGATGCTTGTTCTTGCACATGTTGTATAATCAATGGGGTATTTAAATGTTGTATGAGAAATCGAGTGAGTTTGGTTACCTCGTTAGTTGATTTACACATTCAAAAATAAATTGTTAGAAAGTCCATAAGCATGGATTTTGAAAGGAGAAGATGGGGTTTTGGGTAATTGCTCTTGTTTTAAACGTCATGAGTCAGTAGTTCGTATTTAAAAGGACTGTAGGGGGTTTAATCATGACAAACCAGCTCACTGTTATTGCTCTAATCAGATGTGTTTTGTTATCATAGACACACAGTAAATGGACATAGCTTCCAGGTTGGAAAAATAAAGCAAATGCAGGAGAGCCTTAAACCTGCGTTCTATCTGAACGCCACCAGATGGCGATAGCTGTGGTTGCTAACAGATTACAGCTCCTATTGAAGTCTATGGGAAAAGAGATCTCTGATTCTCTGTAAACATTTTCCTTTTTGGGCTCAGTTTCTCAGTTTGGGTCATATTAAATGAAAAAAAAAGATAGTGCAGGCTCATTGGTTAAGGACCTGTCAATCATAAGTCGGTAACTAATGAACGTACAGTTATGTCTTTACAACCAAGATGGCACCAGCGACAATGTTTGTCTGTAGGCTTCGAAACGGGACTCAAGAAATCAGCGGGTGGTGTCAAATTATGTACATCCATTTCTTAACCAGGCTATGTTTCTCTGGTTTCATCTTAAATTCAAATTACCACAGTGTGTTCAATAACACCATCTTTTCTATGCTTTCACGTCTAATATTCCAATGCAACGTCTATTAATATTGACTTCATCATATGGCTTAATAGCAGTAACCTTTTCAGCGGTATAAGTAGCTCGTCGGTTGGATTGGACCGCACAGGCCAGCCTTCGTGCATCAGCCAGCCTTAACCCTGTCGCTGGTTCACCAGCAACTGTTCTTTCCTTGGACCATTTTTGATAGATAATGAACATTACAGACCAGGAACAACCTACAGGAGCAGCAGTTTTTAGATGCTCTGATCCAGTCATCTAGCTTTTTGTCAAACTTGCTTAAATCCCTACGCCTGCTCATTTTCCCTGCTTCTAACCCATCAGCTTCGAGGACAAAATGTTCACTTTCTCCCTAACATATCCCACCTACTAACAGGTGCCGTGATAAAGAGACAATAAGTGTTACTCATGTCACCTTTCAGTGGTCATAATTAGGGATGGGAATTGATAAGATTTTCACGATTCCGATTCCATTTTCGATTCTGTTTAACGATTCAATTCTTTTTTTCTTTTTTTTTTTAAAGGAGAACACTAATATCGATTAGCTTAGAACTTTGTTTTATATCTTCTCTTTGAACAAGATAGAAATTTAGGAGTAACATGGCCTTACAAACCCAACAGTGAGATCTTAAGAGATCCACAGCCTACGGCTCTTCAATGGGGTGTCACAGGGTCCCCAGGAAAAAAAATTGTAAATGTAAAATAATAAAATAAATATTCTCCTGTAGCAATAACAAAGTATAACATAAATTATTCTGTAGCAATTACACAAGAATATCCAGTAATGTCCCTGCCTACAATTAAACACGTTCACTTACCGAAAATCGGGGGCATCTGCTGTGGCAAATGGGTTCAAGCCTTTGACCACAAACTCAGTCACTGCTCGGTGACATTCGTCTATCCTGGCCTGAAAGGAGACGCTACCGGTAGACTGCAGCGAGAACTGCCAGCATCTGAGCCAGACTCTGTCTGTCTCTCTCATCATGGTCACCTAAATGCACAGTAATGGCAGGTTTTGTAATAAGGCAGATCGCGCTAACATAATATGCACTGTTAGTTGATTATTTACCTGCCGCATTAACGGGAGAGGACGTGCAAACGTTACCGCTGCTGCTGGGTTGAGATTCACGAGTCCGGAGCGGAATTAAAAACACGACATTCATTTAAGGTTATCACGTGTTTTGTGAGCAAATGCTTTTGCATAGTCGTAGTGTTTCCTCCCTTAAATGAAATATCTACTTTGCAAGTATTGCAAGTTGCCCTGTTGTCATCTGTTCTCGTAAAGTATAACCAAAGCGTTTGAGCCGCTTAGGCGCCGTGTTTCCTGCCAGGTAAATGACGCTCCGCAACGTGGTGACTTCATTCGGGGCGACTGGAATCGATAAGGGAATCGTTTGCAAAAATGGCAAACAATTCCAAGGAATTGAAACAGTGGGAACCAGTTCTCAACAAGAACCGGGTTTCGATACCCATCCCTAGTCATAATGTAGTAAGACCTGATGAGTTTATGTAAAAGATGGACGTAGCCACCAAGACATTGTCCACTACTTCAGGTGACTGTTTTATAATCTCAAGTTTGGCATTTTGGCCATCATCACCTTGGATGTTTTTGAAACCAAAGAAGACCATATTTTGATGACAGGGCAGACCATGGAAGTTATATGGAAGTTGGGCTTTTTGACATGTAAGTATGTGGGGATTGACTGGATTTTGGTGCCAAGTAGCCATTCAAGGAATATTTGGCACAATTGTTTTGGCCCTGGATTTTGCAGCTTGATGGAGATACATGTTTCATTACATTTAAACAAACCCCAAACACATTTCAAACCCAACCAAAGACAGCTTAGTAGTTTCAAACAGAGCTTTTTTTGTTGTATGCATCTACCAAGATCTTCTCTACTTCAGATCAGATCATAAATGTGATTTTGCCTCTGAAGAGGTCAACAAATTGGTTGCATATAAAGGTAATTTCCGGAACACCAAATTGCATTCACCACAATAATTTCCTAATATTTCAATATGTTATTACTGAGTTGTTCTCATTTCCACCGGAGCTGTAAAAACTGTTATTGCCTCTGCGAGGTAGAAATTGGCTTCCTTTTTAACACTACTGTCCTGAAGATGCCATAGAGATGGATTAAAGTGTGTCTTCAAAGATTTGAATCAACAAGGCATAAGAGTTTCAGTGTGGGGACGCAGCAGCTTCATGGAAGAGTAATTGGTAATGTTTTGTACAAACAGCTTTCGATACACAGACAGTTTTCCCTTGAAATTCTGGTATAGAAAGACCCAGTCAGATAGAAAGGTTGTAGCGACTCTGTGTTTCTCAGACAACGATTGTGTCTTGCAGACTGCTTTGTGCAGTAAGCCATCAGATTGTGGCTGCATTACTGACACTTATTCTCCACTGCTTGCACAAGACCTTTCACCATTACTTTGCTTTTACGCCTCTAAAAAACGGATGGAGAAATAATGATGCTTCACCTTATCTGTAGAACTTCTTCTTTTGCCATTAAACTAAACAACATCATCTGACAATGCAGGTTTAAATACCAAATAGACTCAAATGTGTAAGCATGAAATTATGCAAAATCTGTTAGAAGTGTTTTTTCACCATAAGTCTGTACAGCAGATAACCACTGGCATTATTTATTAAATTGTGAATCATCATTGAATCAGGACTGAAGTTGAAATTTGATCAAGCCAGTTCCCAAGGCAACACTGAGCAAAGTGTCTCCACCTGAAGGAGATCTTGCTGTGAGGCTTGTTGGCCTGCACTGTAATTTATAGCCCCATTTTGTATTAGCCACACTTTATCATCCACTGCACACTCTGCATGGTGTTGTGTCAGCAATAATTATTCTCACTTCTCTCACAGTTCAAGCTGGATATATTTATGATGTGATTTTAATAAGGTAAGTGATTTTCAGAATGCCAAAGGTGTTTACAGCACAGTCAAGGACACAACGGGTTATTTATGTAACTCCTTGGTGTTCAGATATTAAGTAAAGATTAAAAACTGTCTTCTTTATATCACCCAAATTCTTTCTTGCATGAGTCCCCTTTCTCTTCACCTCTCTCCTTCTCTTTCCTGGAACCTGTTGGTGTTTGTGCTGCCCTCCTAAACCACCTTCCTGTCCTACTGTCATATTTTATGAATGCAGTTTAGGCTATTTGCTGATACTTTATAGATTTGTGCTCGCTGGTAGCAGTACTGGCACAATTTATATTTACATCTTTATAGATGTTATAACATTTATTACAGACTGGGGATATAGAATGGAGCCAGTGCAGTGTAATGCTACAGCTATATTGATGAACAATAGGTGCAGGTGTGATGTGATCCATGAAATATGCATATATATACTTGATGTCTGTTTGTTTTGTTTTTCTTGTCAGTGTTAAAGTAACAGTTTGGATTTTTGGAAACGTGTTTATTCTGTCTTTTGCCAAAGGTTAGAGAAGAGAATTACTGCCGCTCTTGTTTTTGCACATTAAAGAAGAAGCAACTGTTCAGCCAGCAGCTGACAGTCTCAGCTTAACAGAGAGACTGCAAATAAGGGGAACACACCTGGCTCTGTCCTAGGGCAACAACACCTCTTAACAGGACCTTTATAATTCACTAATTAACATGTGGTTTGTTTAGAGTGGCACTCACAATTTTACACTCCACAATAATTTGCTACTCACTAGAGGAATTGCAGACCACGGCCACATGCCTAATTCAACTTGTGCCATCCTTGTGCTGACAAAACACTTTAGATTTGTCAGGTATGGACACAGGGCCACATGTGAACATTCAGGTGTGGGTTAACTGGTGGAACCTTAGGGATTGTGGATTGGGCTTGTTCCAGTACATCCCATGGATGCTCTGAGTGGTTTGGGAAGCTTCCTTTGCTTAGGAATGTCAGCCAGCCTTCCACTGAGACCATGTTTGCTTTGTTTTTGGCAAACAGTTAATTGATCAGTTGAAAGTACAGATGCAAAAGTCAGGTCCTGTGACAGGTTTTTGTTGGACACCACTATTTCTGAAGGAAGTTACTTTAAGATACCGTTCATCTGTTGTAGGTAGTGTTTTTTTTGGGGGGGGACTGCAATGTCCTGCCACTTTGCTCAAATTTTCTTAAGAACAAACTGTACGCATTTTAAAAACTAGTTGAGTTGTGTTAGGTGCCCTTTTAATGCTTGAATGAATCATCGGTCATTTTTAATTGGCTTAACAAACAAGTAACAACAAACCAAAACTAAGAAAACAGTTCTCTGAAAATGGTCAGGTACAAGGACTGGACTAATAATGAATGAAAAAACAATTAAACAGCTAATATCAAAAGAGAAAACTTCAGCCAGAAGAACTATAGTTTGAAATACAGTAACTGTTAAACAATATAAAAAAGGCTGGCTCCTTGGAAGCAAAGTATAGAGAAATGAGGGATAGCTCAAGACTTTTGCACAGCACTGTACACAGATAAATGGGTTGATCCTATCGTCTCCAGCTCAACTAGACAGTGAACGCATGTGTATCCCAAAATGCCAATCTATCCATGTTAACCCACTATTTGCCCTTTAGCAGTGATGCTTGTGGCTTCTGTAAATTTGGATCTCACAGCTTGGTGTAGAGGTGTGAGGGCTGTTAGGGCTCAGAGGTGACAGCAGTGAGGGTTACGGGGGCTATTAGGCCTGTAGCTGTGTGTGAATCAAACTGTGTGGGACACAAGTGCAGCTACAGAAGCAGCAGGATGCAGCAGTGATTCACAGAGTAATACAGCCCACCACTGTGGAGTTTGAAGTGTACAGAACGCTTTTATGTAGGACTGTGTGTGTGGGGAAAAGACGTGAGACAGAATGAACGTGATATTTCGGGAGGCAAATGGGAAACGGGCAATGTGGGAAAAACCCAAATACACTGGGTCAAGAAATGAGCTTGTATATGTAGGCTTTAAAGATCTCCAGCTCTTACTTATGCCAAGTTGTCAGTCATTTCCCGTTGCCATAACGACAGTTGCACCTCCTAATGAGATTGGCTTCTTTTTCATTTGTCAGGAGATTAAGGATTAAGATCATCAGCATGTCTGACACGTATGAATGCATCACCATGCCGACATGATGAACTGCTTTTGCCCATTACAGCATTATCTGTCCATAATAAATATTCTCTGTCGTCTGTTCCATTCACCGCATTTACAGATTTGATTACCACGTGCTATCCTTCAGTTATAGGATGTAGACATTTTGCAGATGTCTCGTACAGCAATAAAATAAAAATAAAATTTCTTGTCAGACTAAAAAGTGTACCCGACATGCTCATACCCAGCAAGGTATCATTGCATATCAGCTAAGTCTGTCTTAACATGGGGATTAATGCCTAGATAGGGATTTGTCTGGTGTTAAGCCATAGTGCATGAATGCTCTTCTCTGCCTGTTATACCAGCTAAACAGATGTACATGGATGAAAATCTGCACTTTGGCTCATTTCAAATGCAGCTCACTGGAGTCAGGAGTACATGTACAGTACATCAGTTATAGCAAAAATATTACTTCCTGTTTAAAGATGCAGTTGAGAATCCGAAGAGCCAAAAATGCTGCACAAACCCAGTTTGTATGTCTGACTAGAAATCAGCGAGATTCCAGCTATGACTCATCCATGTGTGTGTTGTACACACACTGACACACAGTCTTTCCAAATGATAATCCGTTTTCCTTCACTGCTCTCTGAAAATCCCTGTTTGTTTGCTGCAATCCACTGTTCCTCCTCCTCTGTTTTCCCTTTATATAATTCACTGTTTCTCCTCCTCTGTACTCTCTGTGTGCTGTCTTTCACTTTCCCTAACACTCATTGTCTCTCGTATATTGTCCCATGCCATCAGTGTCTGTCAGTGGGTCTCTGGCTTGGAGCAACAATGTTCTCCTCAGATCACCCGTCATCAAGCGGGTGCTCTAAGGACACAAGCACCCTGTTTTACCTCATACAGTATGTTCACATCAGTGCAGCGAAGTAGGTTATAGGTCATAAATAAAGGAGCAGTTTGACAGCTGGGAAGATAAATATTTTGTTCAGACAGGAACACTTTTGTCTGGTTAAAAACAAGGCTACAGCCAGGAAGTAATTAACTGAGAAAATATATAAGTATTTAAGTCTTATTTTTGCTTTGGACAGAACTTTCCTTACTCATTTCTCCTGCCTCCAATCTTAATGGTATGCTAGGCTAATTGCCTTTGGGTTCTAGCTTTATACCTTAGAGTAGTGTAAAAGTAACTACAATAACCACTTTTTACAGCAAAGATACAGAAGAGCATCTCTGAGTGTACAGATTTGAACCTTGAAGCAGAAGACCACACTCTGTACCACTCCTATCCGAAAAGAATAGAAAACTGAAGCTACGGTTTTCATAAGCTCACCAAAACTGGACTAAAGAAGGTTGGAAAAAGGTTGTCTGGCCTGATGAGTCTTGATTTCTACTGTGATTTGCATTTGGTAGAGTCAGAATTTGGTGTAAACAGCATGATGTTTACAATTTGGATGCTTTGGGAACCTTAGTACCGTCTGAGCACCATTTAAGCACCACAACCTATCTGAATACTATTGCTGTCTGTCAGTTCAATTTTAACCACAGTATACCCATTCTCTGATGCCAAGTCACAAACCTTAAATCAAACTGAACATCACAATTTGGACACTGTACTCTTTTGGCATCTACAGTCACCAGGTCTCCAATAGAGCACCTTTGTGATGTGGTGGAACAAGAGAGTTGTGTCATAAATGTGCATCCAACAAATCTGCCATAACCATGTGAGGCTATCGTGTCAATATGGACTAAAATCTCTGGGAAATGTTTCCATCACTTTGTTTAGTCTGTGCAACAAATAATTAAAGCATTTCTGAAGTCAAAAGGGTATCCAAGGTTTACTTAATAAGGTGCCTTGTGTGTGTATTTTAGAAAATGTCAATATTCATTTCACAGATTTCTATTTCCTAAGCCAAGCAAATGTTAAGATTAGAAGGAAGTCCAAAGTTCAAAAATACATCCTTCAGCATAGCGCACGGATTAAAACATGTTCTAGTCATATCTATTGCTTTGAATTTGAACAGAGCTAGCTTAGCTGCTACTCTCTACCAGTATTTATGCTAAGCTAAGCACCTTCTACTCTGGTTTCTTATTTAGCAGTAGATATGCGCTGATATTTACATGCAAGTCTGGAGAATCCACAAATAATTGTATCTCCCAAAATGCCAAGCAGTTCCTGTTAAAGCAAGTAGTTAGCAAAATTTCAGATTTTATGAAGAAGTATGTTACAGCAAAAAATAACTCGTTGATCGTCCTTGGTAAGTAGTTATCTATATTCTGAACGGCTGGTACGAGCTTGAATTATTTGTAGTTATGCTTCAAGAGGCAAGTCAATTTTTAAGGCCTTTTCAGGAGACATGCTAAATCAGCTTGTGATCTATAAACTGCATCTGAGCTCATTTTGGACTTGCCTGTGGTGAAGGCCCATAATTCTCTCAGCCTATGGATATACCAGCCAGGTTACTACTCATATAAGAGACTTAGGGGAACCATTTGTCATGTATGTGTGGTGACTGTCAGGGGGAAAATATACACACTTTTAGTCTACTGCAGTGCATTTAAGTATTTATCAGTGCAAATTGGGAGCTGCTTCACAGTGAGAAGCTCTGAGATAAAACAGCAGAGAGATTTAGTCTTTGACTGTTTTTTGAAAAAGAACAGTAGGGGATGCAAAGCTGGTGAACATAAGCAGTCATTTGTTCCTACTTTCAGAAAAGACTCATTAGTTTATGGATAGTCCACTGCCCCACCATAAGAACTCTGAATGGGATGAATTTTTTATAATACCTCTTCGAAGTGTGGGCGTGGTCGCATTGGTGTCCTGACAGGCAGCAGGAGCTGAACATTGTCTACTAATCATTAAAGTGGACCTCTTCTGTGTGTGTATGTGAGCTGTTGGAGCCTTGAGAAGTGTTTTAGTGTACTGTATAGTGCAGACCATACATATTACATATATGTTAACCAGGCTAACTTCTGGCTTTAAAAGAACACCGACATGGGATTGGGCGATATGCTAATGTTTAAGCTTCCAAATTAAAAGTCTGAAACAAATGGGTGACGTCACGTTGGCCAGACCCTTGTCTGTGGTGACAACACCACAGCATGCTCAATGCAATTATCCACCAATTTGATTATACTTTAAGTAATTTGGTTTTTAAATTGCTGTTTGAAAAAATATGTTCACTTCGCACTCCTAGCTCAGAAGTGCCCGAACTTTCTGTGAATATGGAACTGACTTATTGTTCCTCTGGAGAATAATTAAGCTGTAACACACAATAGTTTTTAATGAACTCGTTGTTTTTAATGATGTCTGTAAATGCAGCTAGAAGATGAATAGACCGACTGTCTGTTTACAAGCTGTGTTGTCTTCTGCAGCTCGTCTCCTCTGGAGGCAGGATCTTAATGAATGGTGAAAGGCTCTGTTGGCACTTTGGAAGGTCATTTTCAGACACAGCTGAATTATTACAAGCTAGGATCAATACTCACTGTTTGAAGTCAACAACGGCTTTTCAAGCGTATATGGGCTTTTCCCCCCCTCTCTAATAAAAGATGTTGTCTGATATTTAGCTTTGTTTGCTATCTTTTTTGCACCAGCAGATTCTTGTCGAATCTAAGTGTCGGCTTGTTATGCGATTTATTATGTATAAAGTGAGACTTTGTGATAATGACCATGCTGAAGGTGAAATGCTCATGTTAAACTCAGATAGGAAGCCAATTATAACTGGCTTGTTTGAGCTTCTTTGTTGGAAAGCATTGATTGGGGAGAAAATATAATATTTATATGTATTTTTTAAATTCTTTTTCTAGTTACATGACGTTAACCACAGCATTGCATAAAATCAGCATTTGTAATATTATAAAATGCATTTTTCTGACCGTACATATGCATCTGTATGTGACTTACAGAGATTGATGGTTTAGGTCTTTACTATAAGAAAATTTGCCTTTTATAAACATGCTGCTGTTTTTTTTTATTTTTATCACCTATAGAAGGATTTAAAAGCTGTATATGGTGCAGTTTGCAATCAGTCAGTGGTATTTTGCCCTTTTCGGAGGCCATCCCATTCCTTGGCAGTGGGAGAGAGCTGACTGCAATCAGATGGGGAGATAAATGGCTGCCATCAAGGCTGTCTGTTCAGTTGATAGTTGGGGTTGTGAAGGTTGACACTCGCTCATGGTGAAGTAAACACACAGTGTGCCCTTACATGCAGGCTAGAGTAGACTGCCTGCCAAGTCTCTGATCTGCCAATATTGGATCTCTTGAGTGTTTAAGGAATGCACCAAATGGCTGTAACTGGAGTTTGTGTGAGAGAAAAATTACATTAATTATTCTTAGAAGAGAATGGTTTAAAAAATACAACCTAATAAAGCATTATTACATTAACATTATACGTTTTTATTTATAAAATACACCTGCTATGTATGGTGTCAGCTCCCTCAATAATATGTTGCATTGGTATATGGCTGTTTCTTTCATGTTATGATGCAGGTGCAAGCATCGCGGACTGCTAACTCTCTCATCTACCATTCTGCACACTCACACACGGCCCACCTACCTGTGCACAAGGAGCTGTCTTTCTGCTCTGTGAGGCAATAAGCTACAGTGTGACCTGCATGTCAGAGTCAGGTTCCCAGTGAAGGGGAATGGATGGAGTGTCAGCTCTTGTCATTGCGGTCACTGGGGTCTGTTACTTCATTAAACGGAGTTATTGAAGAATAGCCGGGGAACCAGATGAATCTGAGAGCTCATATTTCATTCGCTCCGGCAAAATGTGCCCGTTTAGACAGATTTTCAGCCTTGTCCATTACAAACCAGTCATAACCAGTTATCTAATCTGGGACAGGTTTAATAAAGTGGCTACATGCTGTAGTCTGTTTGCATTTTTCCATCATTGTCATTAGTTGTAGATCCCTGCAATTGCGCCTGGAGGCATTTTGCTTTGTGCCGGGTTATAACTCCTTTCAGATATTTAGAGTGAAATATGAAGATTAATTTGTAAAAGTGGTTTGTTTTTGTCCACTGAAACATTTCTCATACACAAGCCGGTCTACTGCTTGTGCCATTCCTAACTTGGCATAGATGAGGAATAGTTGTGTCAGGAAGGGGAAACATCTTTTCCAAATCATCAAGAAGGAGATTTCCGTACTGGATTGGTCAGGGCCTGGGTTAACAATGACAGACTCCGGTGACTGTGGAAACTGTGCTAGTGTTGGTCGAAGGTAGATGAGGAGATGGGGAAGGTGCATTCAGAAGCAGCGAGAAATGGGGAAAGGTAGGAGTGCGGAGGTGAGAAGAGGGGCTTTAAATGCAGGGAAGGAAAGGTAGAAGCTGTCAGAGAAAAGAAAAAAAAGAGGAAGACCACAGAGAAGATTCATGGATGTAGTGAAGATGGACATGCAGAGGGTTGGTTTCACACACGAGGATGGTAGGAATAGGGTGAAGTGGAGGCAGAGGGATGAGCTGAAAATTAACAATAATAATAAAAAAAGACAAGCTTAGGGATAGCCTTGGTCCAGGGCTTTAGTAGGAAAGTACAGTCAATTCCAAGAACAAACTTGTGAAACCTAGCATTTTTGACACATGTATACACAGCTCATAGTACTAGCAATCTCCCGTGTCCTGTCACTTGTATAAGACGAATGACTACACTGTTAGTGAATAAAGAAATCTCATAATTGCATCTCAAAGTGTGTGGAGTTTGTATGTTCTCCATGTTCCTGTGTGGGTTTTCTGTTCTGGGATGGGTGAATGGATATTACCACTACTACTATTTAAAAAAAAAAAAAAAAAAAAAAAGAGATTAATATACATTTAAAATGGATAATAGCATACCAAACTACAAATTCCATTTGTGTTATATCATTAGTATTGCCTTTTCTTCCGGCACATCATTGATGACATGTGCAGTAAGCTGACATGCTTTTCAGTGGGGCAGTTTGCTTTAGGGTTGCTTTGAGAAACTGCTTCCTGCCTGGTTTTACCATCCCTTAATGGATAAGCCAGTTTAGCCTCAAGCTAAATCATTGTTATTCGATGTTGCCTGCACCTCCAGTGTGCAAACTATATAAAGTCCATGCTCAGATTCAAGAGTGCACTGAGGTGTGCCTCGGCATATTAATTTAAGTGCTCTATGTCCTTCTGATGTTGCTGACCTGTGTTGGCAAATTAGTGAGTGAAGGGTAGCAGACGTTGGAGCAAAACGCATTCAGGTTTCCTTTAATATAGTAGTAATCTCTTAGGCCCAGTCATTCACCCTCTGCCTCAGCTACACCTGTCCAGCTGTGATAAACCCTTTCCCCCTCTCTCTCTCTTCCCCCCTAAGTCAGCTGCTAAAAACAACCCCAAGGTGACCAATGCAAGGACGTCATCTGCCTGTAAAAATGTCCGTCCTTCACTTTCTCCCTCTCAATCTAAATCCCAGAAGGTGGAATTAGACATTATTATTGTCTGATTATTTTCTTGGAGGTATTTTGCATGCGCACGAGGATATACTTTGGTTTATTTGAACACAAGTGCCTTCATGTACTCTTATGTGTAACTGCAAGATTACACAGTACCTTCTATCCGCACGCTTCCATCAAAGATGAAAAATTCCCTTTTATCGCCGATAGAGCCTCAGGAAATAATAACCACTCTGGAAATGAATGTGTGCGGCTTGAAAGCGCCACAGTATGGTCTGAGCTCCCTGTGGTGTAAGCTGTCCAGATATCATAAATACAGTATATGTGTGTCTGTGTGTGCGCTTTTGTGTTGCGGCTGAGGTAAATGTATTTCTTTCGGGCTATCTGAGGACGCTTCAGAACTTTGGAGAGTTACCTGCAGTTACCTCACAGCAGCCTTTATAGGAAAACTTTACTACAAGGTTAAAGCCATCTCAGTAGAATGCAAACTGACTGTATGATGAGAAAATGCAATAGTGTGCACAAGTTCAGACACCCATAACACTCAGTGTTGTTATAATCTGATTTAGTGGGATTCCAAATAAAATCTGCCCGTCAACGAAGACCATCCCCTGTCAGCCTCCTTCATGTTATTGTTCTCTAGCATTATAGCTGGCAAGATGAGCGCGTTAAAAGATTTAACAGATTTAACAGACAGGAATAAGCGACTGCAGATTTTGTTTTCAGATTGATTTTTGCTTCTGTGCTTATTCCAGGTGTAAGTGGTCTGTTGCCTGACATATGTCGCACGAGGCACAGTACGTGTGGTTGGCTCTATTGATTTGCCGTGCTGCATTATCATAAATTCAGTATGCATGTCTGTTTGCCACGGGAAGTGCATTAAGACTGTTTGTTATCAGTGCTAATCCGCTCGCAAGCAAGGCTGCACAAACAGCCATTAGCATTTTGTTTGCTCCTTTCCCCCCCTTTTTCTTTATTTCTCTCTTAAATCTGTCCGCTGCGTCACAACGTCTCTTTCATTAGATCGTCTTTATAAATCACTCAGTTGCGAGTATATTATTTTTGGATTTGGGGTTGAATTGAGGAATACGTGCAAAATGCACTCAACACTGATAAAATGCGCTTCTTCCCCGCACTTTGTCATTAGTCAAATCAAGTGCGCTGTGCAGCCACAAATGCCCTCCTTTCTCAGGCTGCAATCAATAGCTTGTCTTCTGCATTCAATACTGTATTCTGCCTTTTCTTTCCTCAAATTACCACCGACAAAAGCTGCTCTCTCTGGACTTGGAAATGGTGGCGGGTGGTGCACAACCCTGTGTGTATGACTTTGTGTCTATACTGTATGTGTATGTGGAGTCATCATGAGTCCCCCTGCTGTTGCCAGATTGCTGAGGCCGTGCGTAACAGATTGATTTGATGTATGTGTGTGAGTCTGTGCGTGTGTGTGTCTGCATCATTGTATGTTGTGGTGTAATATGACAGGGTATCAAATTTGTCACCTAGACTACACATTGTCTTAACAACACAGACACAAGCTTGATTTGTTCCCCCTCA
This sequence comes from Aulonocara stuartgranti, assembly GCF_965226115.1. NCBI lineage: Eukaryota > Metazoa > Chordata > Actinopteri > Cichliformes > Cichlidae > Aulonocara > Aulonocara stuartgranti. Next base: position 28,187,938 of record NC_138960.1, read on the forward strand.
AGTATTGCACATCCCCCACAATGTGATTGTGTATGTCCCCACAACATGAGCAATAAGGGTACATGCATGAATGCTAAGCCTCTAAGGTGCAGCAGGCTGGCTGCGGCTGCCAGTCAGCCTATTGCAGAAATAAATAGAGATCTGGAGTTCCTTGGTCATTTCAAGAATTGGGGGGAGCGGTTATTATGTCACAGGCACAGCCAAATCCCTCTTGCCTGTAATTGAACTGGCATCTCCCAAAAATAACTCCCTCCTGTCTTCTGCCTGGCTCAGCGCTAATTATTCCTCTCTGTCTGTCTTTTTCTTGTTCGTTCCTCCTTTTTTTTTTTCCAGTTCCTGCATGCAGCTCTTCTCTCATCACAGGGGAATTGAGTGAACGATGCTCCTCTGTAGCTCTGCATCTATGTTGCCACAGAAATAGCCACTCATTCCCTGGCGGCTAACCCAGACCTCCTCGTAATATACAGCAGAACATCCTCGCACACCCAGCATTCGTAGACCACGGCTAAAGCATCACCGCACAGCATAAAGTGCGACTGTAGCTAAAGTGATCCCCTGACTATGGCAGATTTTTAAAGCATCATAAACTGGTGATATAGAATGAAATTTTTTAGTGTTTTAGGAGATAAATTATCTGATTATTTTTCTTGAAGAAAGGCAAAATAAAGGGGATAAACAGATAAACGTGATTAAAAGTGATCTGATTTTCCTGTCCTGTTGTTGTTTTGGATCATCATGATATTGTTGGGCCAGGATCAGAAGTGCAGCTGACTATTGACAACGCCTGAGGAGTCAGTTAGCATTGGCCAAGAAGTTACCTTATGTTTATACCATCAAACCGACATGAGTAACCTAAACTTGGCTAACAGCAAACTTAACTTGATAATACTTTTATTTCTATTGTATAAATGAATAGAGAAAACACTTGAAATGCTGACTATTTGTTCCACAAGAGAGTTTTATATGAACAAATGCATTTTTTCTTTTTCCCCCAACATTTCAAAGATATGACATCACACAATGTGATGAGTAAGTTGCATGGAGGAACACCAACACAGGGATTTCGGATGCAAAATATATGAAACGTCTAGTGTATATACACTATTATTATTACTTCTACGCTGGACTACTGTAATTCATTATTATCAGGATGTCCTAAAAACCCACTGAAAACCTTCAGTTGATCCAAAATCCTGCAGATAGAGTACTGATGGGGACTAGAAAAAAATAACATATTTTTCTTATGTTGGCTTCTCCCCTTCATTGGCTCTCTGTTAAATCAAGAACCAAATTTAAAATCCTGCTCCCCACATACAAGATCTTGAATAATCAGGCTCCATCTTACCTTAATGACCTCATAGTAACGAGGATTTCGCTCTCAGACTGCAGGCTTACTTGTTGTTCCCAGAGTATTTAAAAGTAGAATGGGAGGCAGAGCCCTCAGCTTTCAGGCCCCTCTTCTGTGGAACCAGCTTCCAGTTTGGATTTGGGATATAGACACCATCTCTACTTTTAAGATTAGGCTTAAAACTTTCCTTTTTGATAAAGCATATAGTTATGGTTGGATCAGCTGCTGGGGGATACCCATGATGCATTGAGTGTTTCTTCTTCAGTCACCTTTTTCACTCTTGATTCGTTTTTTTTATTCTTCAATTATTAGTTAATAAGAATAATAATATTGCTGCCCTCCCAGAGCCTGATTCTGCTGAAGGTCTTCCTGTTAAAAGGGAGTTTTTCCTTCAACTGATGTTGTGATTTTGACACTATATAAATAGAATAGAATGAAATTGAACTGAATATTAAAATAACACATAAGTAGGCTGCAGCATAATGCAGGCATTGACTATTCTTTGAACAACTGAATGATTCTCACATTTAACGCAAATAGTCTTTTCATGCTGATTGAGAACCTTATGTTGGATGTAAGGTGGATTTCTTACATTAAAAAATTGAAGGATTATTAAAAGTTGTAAATTAGCCTCTGAAACCTATTTGATATATCTAGCTCTTGGCATTTCTTTCTCTCAACAGACCAAATCTGCATTGGTTCGGCTTCAGTTCTTCAGTTCTCTCCGATAAAGGAGAAGGGACAGTCAAGTTAAACAGCAATAGCTTTTCTTCAGTTTAATCTCTCAGTATTGAGCTACTAAAGAGTCTAAACAACAATAACAGAAGGCAAAACTGAAATCCCTCGCTTCCAAATTATCTCTGCACCTCGCTGTGCCTGCGTCACCGTGGAAGTAGGAGTAGAAAACACTGCGCAGTCGCTTGCTCTTTATCTCGGTCTCATTTTCTCGCAGAGCTGCCATGCAGGCAAACCACTGATTGGAAACCTTATCAGAGTAGCACACATTTGACTTGGATTGTTTCCCAAAGTGAGGGCTCATTATTGCCCTGTTGTATAATTGTCGACAGCCAAAGTTGTTTCAAAGAGAAGTCTCCCCATAGCCCAGAGGCTTCATTTTAGCCATGGGTTCACAGAGAGGGAGAGAAAATGAGGGATACAGAGGCTGAAGACTGCTGATGTGTGGAAGTTTGTGGAAACTAAGCCACTGTTGGAGAGTGTAAAGCAGACACTTAAAGGCTTGGGATGATGGTGTCAAACTATATAAGGTATACTACTGTAAGGTTCTCGGGGAAGGAAGACTGAAGAGAGATGCGGTAAGTTTAATCAACACTGGAAATCATAGACGGGCAAAGAAAAGAAGTATGGAACTGAAAGGAAAGAGTTAATTGTGAGTGTGACATTATCTTAAACCACTGGCAGCTTTATAATCTGCCTGGAAGCTGTGTGTAATTGATTCTCCCCCTGCATACAGTCTTTAATAATTGCTCTTACTTTGTTGTAATGGGTAAACTCCACATTAAAATGCATTTGTCATGTCAATACAAACTCCCTCTGCATACGTATATGCTTTAATAACCCTATTGTTGTATGAATGCATTAGCTCTGAGAGTCAAAAGTGAGAATGGGTGCCACCTTTTCAAATCAAAAATCAGATCATACTAATGCAGGTAATTATGGCTGTAAGCACTGCAATAATCTCCACAGATCACGAGTTTACCCTGTGTTAAGGAGTCTGCAAAGATAATGTTCCCTCACACAGGTAATTGCTTTAATAAAGGAATGGGAATGACATAGATGATTGCAGCTATGGTATACCTGCTGAACAGATTTGATTGGCACATTAAACCATCTCATGAACGTTGTGTGCTTTACAGCTTTGGTTTCTCCTGACATGCAGTGTTTAAATGAACTGTGTCTCAGTGTCTCTGTATGTTCCCATGACTTTTATATGGATTCATACCCCGTTCCATCCATTTTGCCACATATGTCTGCGTACATGTTTTTTTTTTTTTTCCTCAGTGTTTTGCAACATGCCTCTTACCTCAGTGAGCTGGAAAGAAAACACTATGAAATGATGTATTTGAAGAAATGAAGCTTGTCTTTATGTGTGCTTGCTGATGCTTCAAGAATAAGTCCCTGTGGAAAACTAACCAAGAGCATAGTTGTTAGATTTGTATTGTTGATTGTCATTTATGCTTAGAAATATTTACTTATATATGCTTAGAGTTTTGTAATTAGTTGTAGATTGGTAGAGGTTTTGATCCTTGATAGTCTGCAAACTTTGTGTGTATTAGACAGCACTTTGGGAGCATGAGAGGTCATACCGTGTCTTATTGTTTTATGGTAGGATTAACGTAGTTGCGTCTGTTCTAGTCTAAGTGCTCTTTGTTTAGATGAACTGCAGGACTTCCTCACCGTGTTATCTAGGATGAACCATCTAGGGTGAGGGGGAGGCTACCCTCTTCCTGACCAAGGATGTTTGACCCTTTGATCAGCAGTCCACACACACACACACACACACACACACACACACACACACACACACACACACACAGGCAAGGTACTCTTTGTGTGTATGTAGACGTCATATGTTAATGAACTTATGCATATTCATGTAACCTCAATAAAAGAACAGTGGTACGGGAGAACGGACGAGAGCAACTGGGGTCAAGCGAAGGAACGGTGCCTGTCCGGTTCTCTCCCGTGCACGAGAAACATGAAGAAGCTTGCCTACTTGTGTCTTGCTTTGCAGTGTAATTATATTGTCTTCAACGTTCCAGCGGATGGGTTCAAGCTACAAACCTATCAATAGTAAAGGAGGGGGGTGGGTTTTTCCATTCTGAGGAGCATTTAGGAGGAAAAAAGTTTTTATGAAACATCAAGTTAATTCGTTTTTATGTATTTTTTTAAATTAAATTTGATTGGTGACTCTATTTAGGGTTTGTTTTTTTGCTTTTCTTTGAATTTGGTAATGCTTAAAAAACAGTGTATTTGTATGGGTAAAAATACATTATATATATGTAGACATTAACCCTACAGTAATGTGCTGATGTTAATGCCTGAGTTGTCGTAGTTTCCATGCACTTTCACTTTGCAACAATATCACTAACTGCTGACTGAAGAACAACCAAGAAGAAAGAAATTTCATGAACTTGTTGAAATGGTGGCATCCTATTACAGTAACAAGCTTGAATTCAGTGAGCTCTTTAGCACGACCTGTGCTTTCTCAAAGGTTTTCTAAAAGCAGACTGCATGGGTAGGTGCTTTATTTTATACACCTGTGGCAATGGGAGTGTATTTCCCATTTGATTATAAATTCTTGTTATGCACATTCCTTGTTATCTGCTCACCACATTGCTGCTTAGAAATCTTTGTCTAGATGGTATAGGAACAAATGAATTTCCCTACAAATTTTTAAGATACCAAAATACAGAGCAAAGTAAGGAATGTTGTCTTTAATCATGTCACCCACACAATCTTGAATGAGACAACTGTCTCTCCTGGTTTGATGTTTGGGATTATAGGATACTGGATTTTTATCTATGGTGTGACAGTATGGAAGCTTTCTGTATGGGTTTGTGTGTACATGCGTGCATTTGTGGGTGTCTTTCCAGACTATCATAGTTCATTTCAAGTGGAAAAAAAAACAGTTGGGGAGAGCAACAGCAGCAGCTTCACTTCATCCTGGCTGTGGTCACCTTGAGCTTCTAATATGCTACCCTGCAGAGTGACAGGCAGGCATGAAAGGAAAAGGGGGCTTATTGTGCATTAAAAGCTACCAGTACGGCACCTATTCAGCACAAAGTGAAGATGAGAGACACGGAGAGAAAAGACAGCAAGTATGTGGCTCTTCTTTATTTCTTGGAAGTGGATGAGTAAACCACACCAAGGCAACCACAGAAAAATGAACATGATTACTAATGCATGTTGTGTGAATTATCCAAATTCAACCACAGAATGCAAAGAAGTTTGAGAATGTGTGTTTAAAAGTTTCTGTTCCAGTGAAATATATGCATGTTTCAAGACTGCAAAGTAGAAAGTGGTAATAATCACTTTTAGTCATGTCCATCTACCACTCCTGAACTAGTGCCACTCAAAAAAATGTGCAAAAAGGTTTTATTTGCAATTAAATTTAAAAAGTTTTCTTTCATGAACGTCTTTTTTTTTTTCTTTTTTCTTTTTTTTTTCTTGTGAAATGTCCACTCCTGCAAAGTGTGGTCGTTTGTGCACTCCTTTGTTGGGCCTTGCGACAGACTGGCGACCTGTCCAGGGTGTACCCCGCCTCTCGCCCTATGACAGCTGGGATAGGCTCCAGGGCCCCCCGCGACCCTGAAAAGGATAAGCGGAAGTGAATGGATGGATGGGTGTTACGTATTTAAAATACAGAATATGAGTAGCCCGACACGGAACCCGACGTATTAGTCAGGGCCCTTTACTACGGTTAGGAGCCGCGGACCTGTTTTATATAGGCGCGGAATAGTTTTCTATACGAGATTGCTGCAAAAAGTGCAGCCTTACCTAATGTCCACCCTACTGTTACTCATTATATTAAGATTTAAACATCTAGTTGGTATTGGTATGGCGAGTAGCCTTCAGTAATAGTAATAAATCACACAGCAATAGTACATTCATGTAGTTGTAAAAACGTTTGATTCTGTAGTGGAATATGTAGCGGGAGACTACTGTACCCATAAGGCTGTGTGTGTGGGGGGGGGGGGAAATCTTCTGGTAACAAAGTAAAGTTGGGAAACTTCACCCGAACGTGCTGAGTCCAGTGTCCTCCTTGTACATGGTGTCAGAAGTGCAAACGGTGGGTCTCCACGGTATTTTCGAGTACAGTACAGTGCAGTTAATTTGCGAGAGAAGTCTTCGCATTGGTGACCTGAAATAGACCGGCATGCAGGTGAAGTGTGGCCGAGGCGGTTAACAGTGCTAGCAACAAGATGCGCGCGCTCAGTCGAGTACGAGCCCTTACATGTTGGAGGAAGGAGACGGGGTCGGCGCACCGGAAAGCTTGGATTCTGAACGCGAGGGATCCACACATCACGATGGCGACCACAGTACAAATAACTCCCCCAGAAACATTTGACTTTTCTCATCCTGCCGATTGGCCAAAGTGGATCAGAAGGTTCGAAAGATTTCACATTGCAACCGCTCTCGACAATAAATCAGATGAGTATCAGGTTAACGCACTCCTGTACACTGTGGGAGATGCTGCTGATGACGTTTTGGCAGTTTTAGCACTGAGCGATGTAGATAAAAAGAAATATGCAACTGTCAAAGAGGCATTTGACAAACATTATGTAGGAAAACATAACATAATTTTTGAAAGAGCACAGTTTAACTCCAGACGGCAACAGGATGGTGAAAGTACAGAGTCGTTCATCACTGCGTGCACAAACTTGCAGAAAATTGTGCATTTGGAGCACTCAATGACGAACTCATAAGGGACAGAATTGTAGTTGGCATAAAAGACAAAAGACTGTCCGAGCAGCTGCAAATGGACTCAGAGTTGACTCTTGCTAAAGCCATTGAGAGAGTTAGGCAGAGTGAAACAGTAAAGAACAACAACAATCAATACTTCACAGTAGCGCGGCAGCGGAGAAAACACTGAACATGGACACAATACGGACAAATACAAAACGTGGGAAAACGCAGACGTGGCAGAAGAAAGAACAAAAGCCAATCAAGCAAAGTGAAAAGGAATGTGGCTGCTGTGGTCGCAAGAACAAACGCTCATGGAAAGAATGTCCAGCCAAAGAGGTACAGGGTTGAAAATGTCAGAAGAAAGGACACTTTGCTGTGGTCTGTCGCAGTAGCACAGTAATGGAATCGGTGACAGATTTCAGGGCAGCATACCCAGATGATTTTAAAGGTTTAGGCGTGCCAAAGGAGCCTTACCACATTGAGATAGAGCAAGGAGCTGTACCAATAGCCCTATCCGCCTCAAGACGTGTTCCTCTTCCCCTCAGAGATGCCGTGAGAAACGAGCTGCACAGAATGGAAGAAATGGGAGTTATCTCCAAAGTCACTGAGCCTACAGAGTGATGTTCAGGCATGGTAGTGATCCCCAGACCAGCAGAAAAGCCCCCCAGAATATGTGTGGACCTCACACCCCTGAACACATCCTCCCAGCAGTAGATCAAACACTGCAATGATGAAAGATGCTAAAGTGTTCACGAAGCTCGACGCCAGGTCTGGATTCTGGCAAATTCCGCTCACGCCAGAGTCGAGGCCACTCACCACCTTCATCACGCCTTTTGGGAGGTTTCAGTTCAACCGCCTTCCTTTTGGCATAGCATCGGCACCGGAACATTTCCAAAGGAGAATGTCACAGATGCTGGAAGATTTTGAAGGGGTGATTTGTCACGCCGATGATGTGCTTGTATATGGCAGAGACAGGCAGGAGCACCACCAGAGGTTGCACTGTGTGCTCCAAAAGTTTCAGAAGGAAGGTCTCACTCTGAATGAGAAGTATGAGTTTGCTAAAAGTCAAATAATCTTTGTGGGACACAAAGTGTCAGCAAACGGCATTGCGGCTGATCCCAACAAGGTAACAGCAATCCAGCAGCTGCCACAGCCTCAGAGTGTGGAAGATGTGCGCCGTCTCATGGGCATGGCCAACTATCTTGCCAAGTTCATGCCACAACTAGCCACACTCACCATACCGTTAAAGGAACTGCTAAAAGACAGAAACGAGTGGATATGGGCGGAGCCACAGGAAACAGTGTTTCAAAGACTAAAATGGATACTAAGCTTTCCAGAAGTGCTCGCTCAGTAGTCCAACCCAGCAGATACACGAGTCGCTGCAGATGCATCGCCATACGGTATTGGAGCTGTTCTCACTCAGAAACAGTCTGACAACTCCTGGCGACCAGTCACATAAATCTCAAGAGGTCTCACAGACATGGAGAGATGCTATGTGCAAATAGAAAAGGAGGCGCTCGCTGTAACGTGGGCGTGTGAAAGACTGTCATCTTACCTCATGGGATTACAGTTCACTCTAATCACGGATCACAAACCCCTGGTCCCTCTCCTGAGCACAAGAGGTCTGGACGACCTACCTCCACGCATTTTGAGATTCCGCCTCAGGCTGCTGCGCTTTTCTTTCACCATGGTCCATGTTCCAGGGAAGAACCTCGTCACCGCTGATGCCCTCTCACGAGCACCGCTGGCGGGCCTCCCTCTGCTGGGGATCTTCAGCTGGAAAAAGAGGTGGAGGTTTTCGTGGACTGTGTAATCTCCCATCTCCCAGCCACAGATAAAAGGCTGGAGGAGATTAAGTTGGCGCAGGAAATGGATGACCTGTGTAGAAGGGTGGTGAATCAATGTGTGACAGGCTGGCCAGAAAAAGGTAAACTAGATCCAGAGTTAAGGGGGTACTGGCAATACAGAATGGACTTCAATGTGGTTCATGGTCTTCTTATGAAAGGGGAGAGATTTGTCATACCACCTCAAATGAGAGCAGAGGTTTTGTCACGTTTGCATGAAGGCCACCAGGGCGTTTCAAAATGCAGGGCCAGAGCAAAAGAGTCCGTGTGGTGGCCGGGCATCTCTACCCAAATAGGTCAGATGGTAGACAGGTGCGAAACATGTCAAAAACACAGGTTACAGTGCCGTGAACCAATGCTGGCAACGCCTGTTCCCGACCGCCCATGGAAAAAAGTAGGCATGGATCTGTTCGAGTGGTCAAAGAAACATTTCCTGCTGATTGATTTTTTTCTCAAGGTACATTGAGATAGCTGAACTGAGACACACATCAGCAGAGGTCACTATTAATGCTATAAAAGAGGCCTTTGCAAGACATGGAGTTGCCAAAACTGTGATATCGGACAACAGGCCGCAATTTTCATCAGAACAGTTCAAACACTTTGCTAAAGAGTAGCAGTTCACACATGAAATGAGCAGCCCCAGGTCCCCAAGCCAACGGGGAGGCAGAGCGCACTGTTCGTACCATCAATGTGGTACCTGTGGAAAAAGTATTGTGACTACAACAGAGCACTGCTAGCGTACAGGGCCACCCCACTGGAACATGGGTTCTCACCGGTACAGTTGCTCATGGGGAGACCATTGCCACAAGCAGCGGCAAAGCGGGTGCCAAAGTGGCCCGACTTACAGGCTTTTTGCATTAAAGATGAGGAGGGGAGGCGTGAGCAGGCAAAACACTACAACCGCAGACATAGAGTCAGACCGCTTCTGGATCTATCGTCAGTACAGAAAGTGTGGATTACTACTGAAGGAACCACTGGAGCAGTAGTTAGACCTGCCAATACCCCCAGATCTTATGTGGTAGAGACAGACAGGGGTTTTCTGAGGAGAAATAGGAGCCACCTTAGACCAACAGGGACTGTTACCAGATCTGGTCGAGAGGTGAGACCTCCTGAAAGATTGGATGTGTAATTATCTGTAGTTATCCATGCATGCCCTATTCAAAGCTGGGTTAGGCTGTTAGAGATTCTTACAATACTGTGTTCCGTTCAAATGTAAGTGAACAAATGAGGGATGTGTATAATCTTCACGTTTGATGATGCTCCGCATTTCTGTTCTTGTGAACTGTTTGAGTCGTTACGAAGTATGTCTTTAGCTAAAAGGAGGAGGTGTAGCGGAAGACTACTGTACCCATAAGGCTGTGTAGGGGGGATCTTCCGGTAACGAAGTAAAGTTGGGAAACTTCACCCGAATGTGCTGAGTCCAGTGTCCTCCTTATACAGAATACATTTTAAAAGTAACCTTCCCAACACTGTTAGTTACTGGATGGTTCGTGTAGTGCCACTATGAGGTTAACATTTGTACTCTGATATGGACTAATGTACTGAGTTTTGGTACATTGTGAAAGGGTTTGTAACTCTGATTTTTATTCAATAACAGTTAGACTTTGGAGCTTACTCCATCTTCTGTAGCCTGAAGTTCTAGGGCTGCATGTGTTATTTTTTTTTTCAGTGGATTATTCATTTGACACTTTAATATTTTAACTTGCACATGATAGGGATCCCTGCCATCTGCCTGCAAGCTATATGATTTCATCTCAGCTCACCAGCCTCTTCACACCTGCACATCAATCAGCAGCTTGCCAGCAACCCAACAGCTGAATGTCACAACTCCTCTACCTTGATTTGTATTACCCATGTGCCAGTCTGCTACTGCATTGCAGAGGAGAATAAGAGTTGAGATTATGGTACTCGCTGCTGTTTCTTGGAACCGGCATTGAAGTTAGATGAACTGTGTAAATCAGCTTTATCCTGCCGGGGTCCAAAGGAAAGTTTTTTTTTTTCTCTTCATTCGAGCCAAAATTTGCTTCAGGTGTTCATGCTCAAAGTCAGAAATGTGTGTGCATGCGCAAGAATTTAGTGTGTAGATAAGTCACTTCAGGCTGAATAACATCAGGAGGGGATGTCAAGCTGAGATCCTGACTCAAGCCTGAGTCCATACAGGCAGCCAGTCGCACTTTCATTAGTTGAAAGGACATCACATTGATTACATTCATTTCCTGAAGACTGACCTAAACCATCAATTCTTAAACCTTGCCCTCATTTTCACCTTCCGCTAAATTTAATCAATTGTTCAGTCGAACACTCTATGATTTGCAGTGAGAAGCGTTTCTTTTTGACCACAGAAGGGACACAGGTCCCACTGTGTGAGTTTTGTAAACATCCAAACACAAGTCAAAGTACATTTTGTATTTTCCACTTTGAAGTGAAGGCAGCTTAAGTGCTCAGAAAAGTCTCGAGTTCAGTTATCAAAGCGTTTAGCTGCTGTACACTTGAAAATACTCTGATCAATAAATACAGACACACACGCACACATACAGTTTCGCTACACTAATACTATCCTGTCACCCCAGTCTTTGCTCACATCCCTCTGCTCCCAGGCTGTGTGAGTCACTGGGATTCTGGTGAAGTGCAGATACTGGTTTTGCAGGTTTCTGCTGCAGCAGGCAGATCAAACATTTGATAAAAGTCTCTGTGGTATATTTTACGCTCATTTTCTCTGCGGCACTTTGCTCAGCAATACCAACATGAACTTAACAGTATCACTACATGTGACCCCCACCTTCCTATGACATGCTACCGCCACATTTTTCCCTATTGTATTAAAGTTGTGCCATTTATCCAAAATCACACTGCGCATGCCAGTTTTTTTTTTTTTTACCGTGTGTTATATCAAATATTTATGTACTCTTATGTGCTTGTATTTTGTTTTTAGCTGAGTGCGCATCTCTATAGTGATGAATTAACTTTAAAAACACCCTGCATGGTCTTTAAGCAGGCTTCGATTTATGCCATTTCAGATTTCACTAGTCCCTCCATATTTGCTCAGAAATGAAATCCCATTCCTTATTCAGAGATGGTGAGTCTCCCTGGCCTTCGTATAGAAATGCAGCAACCTGAAGTTTAGAATGAAGAGGGATTTTTAAGTTCTTAGTAATATGTTTTACTGTCATGATAGTTATTCTGATGCTACTTACTCATTACCTTTGGATTTAGCTAATTGTGTGCCTGTTCAGCATGCAGTCATGTGAAACAGAAGCTTTACACAGGACTCCATGCTATCTATAGAAAATCTAACTGCACTGACCCATCGTTCAGCAGCAATAACTTGAATTTATACTTTTCTCTATGAATTCATTAATCTCTCACATCGTTGGAGAGGAATTTTGTTGCTTCGGTGTTGAGGTCAGGACTTTGGACTGGACCATTGCAATGCATTGATTCTTTTTCTTTTTTTTTTTCAGCCATTCTGTTGTAGATTTGCTGCTGTGCTTGAGATCCTTGTCTTGCTGCATGACCCAGTTTTGGCTAAGCTTTTAAAGAGGTGGTCACACTTGATCATAATCCAGGTCATTTGATTAGCAGGACTTTGCTGCTACTTACCCTCTTAATTCCTATAGAAGCAATAAAGGTGGACTCAGTTTTTCAGAGGGCTGCATAGAGTCCTACCAAACCTGACTTTTTCACATGACTATAGTTATAACACAGTTGCTGACGCTGACAGACGTGTTTCCATATCTGTATCTAATGAAAGTGATTCGACTCGAATAGATTGATGAGATATAGATATATGATATATATCGATGGATAGATAGATATTTGCGTAGGTTCACTCCGGGTATTCTGGCTTCCTCCCACAGCCGATCTGATATCCTCGTGTTGGTGTTGTTCCCACATCATCAGATGAACACGAGGATATCAGATTGTGCGTCCAAAGACATGCAGTTAGTGGGGATAGGTTAATTGGTAACACTAAATTGCCCATATGTCTGAATGTGAGTGCGAATTGTTGTCTGCCTCTCACCCTACAGCTGGGATAAGCTCCAGCTCCCCCCCCACTCTGCGACCCTAAAAAGGTAAGCGGAAGAGGATGGATGGACAGTAGTGATTCTTTACAGTGATTCTTCACAGCTAATCCACCTTATTAATCACAGTGACTTTCACTTGTGTGCTAGTCATTAGCCCTTGGATTCCTGGCCAGTTTGAAAACTGGTATTTTATCTGCCCTGGACAAAACCTTCCTGGATGTCCACTCAGCCTTGTGCTGGTTCTTGGTCTCTTTAATTGCATCCAGAGCTATTTTGGCTGCTACCTGCTGACGATGCCCCTTGGAAATCAAAGCTGGTTTCAGAGTAATTCACATTTGGGCATTTGTGATGCCAGGCTTAGGTCATCAGTGCAACTGTTTTGAGAGCTATAACTCTTGAGCTCTGCACTGAGCAAGAGAACAGCTGCTGAGAGGGCGATACATCATTTAGAAAGAAACCGCAATTGTTTTTGTTTTCCAGCCAGACTGCAAAATGCCATTATCTAGATTACAAATCTGATCATAACATGATTCAACATCACCCAGAAACTTAAGCCTAAGCCAGCCTGTTTGTCATCTGGGAGACTGTGTCATCTGACAGAAAGAGAGAGAGAGGAATGGACATTACGGAGAGGTGGAAACGGAGGGAAAATTACTATGTTAATGGATGGCTGACAGACACTAGGAGTGTGAGTGAGAAGGGGATGCAGGGCAGACTTGATGGAAAAGGAGAAAGAGATAAAAAAAGACTCGAGTTAATAGATCTTCAGCACAAACAATATTTGCTGGGAGTGACAGATTTTCAGAAATAGCCTGAACATCATTAGGTCCACATATCATCCCAACTCTTCTGTATTGGATTACAAAACAAATTAGTATTCAGCGGGTGTGCTCTCTCCCCCCTCTTAAACCCATGGCACCGTCAACATGTGCACTGCAGCGACTTATTTGCATAATCAATCGTTTTTAATTTAACAGTTTGGCATCCTTAAACTTTCAGCACCTGTAGAACTTTGCAGAGCTGCTACAGTTAATCATGTTGACATTAAGGAAGGCTTCAGTAATTAATTATATTATACGCATTTCAAATGCAGCGAGGAAACCCAGAGATGGTGTGAATACAGTGCTAGTGGTTAACCTGCTCTACCTGGCAGTCTTAACACCGAGAAGACCAAGGAGCTCATCGTGGACTACAGGAGGACTCCAGACTAAGACCAACAGCTTCATCCCCACAGCTGTCAGACTCCTGAACTCTGCTTCCTGACATCTGACCCACGTTAACTCATGGACTGAACATACACACACACACACAATGGACAACTGTACCCTCAAACACACAATAATAACATGGAGTGAACCACCACTCACAACCACTAGCACTTTATATAGCCTCTGTAGAAATTATCCACACCCTCACTTACCTTAACTGCACTACTGTATAGCTCTGTGTAAATAATCATTCTGTACATACGATAATTTTTAACCCTACAACTGTTTACAACTTGCATAGTTCCCATTTCTGTATAGCTGTATATCTCAGATTTCTGTAAAGTTATTTATTTCATATTCTGTATAGTTTTTCATATTTATATCCTGTCCATAGCCTGTACATAGCTTGTACTCACTACAGCCTGTACATACTTATAGTTATAGAATATTCACAACATACTTCATACCGTGTACATTATAACATAATAGACCCATTTCTGTAATATACTTACATATCTATATTATTGCTAATATATATTGTAATATATCTATATCACTAAGCACTTCTGGATGGATGCAAACTGCATTTCGTTGCCCTGTACCTGTGCATGTGCAATGACAATAAAGTTGAATTCTATTCTATTCTATTCTATTCTATTCTAAAATAAACTGAGCCGAGATGAAGTAAAATTGATAAATGTGACGGTTAATCAACAGTTTGGCTCTGTAACTATATAAATATTGTTTTTAAATTCATTTAATGGTTACTGTCATTTCCCAAACATTCTCAGCCCATTCTGTTATAGTAGTGCAATACACATATTGATTGACAAAATACGATTAATTTTAATGAGTGACTGACCTTATTTAATAAATAAAAATGTAGTATTTTATCCTCCTTTAAAGATAAAAGAGTGAATTTTAAACAGTTCACCCTCATTATTGAATTATTTATGGAGCTTTTTGTAAGCACAACACTCTTATTAAACCAAAGATCTCTGTGTGAATCAATTAAAGATCAACAAGAATGTCTCAGACTGCGATATAGGAGATAAATCTCTTTGCATAGCGCAAGAGAAGATGTATAAAAGCAATGTACTCTGAGTTGGGTTAAAAGAAAATGTCAGTGTTACCACAAAGTCCAGTTATTAACTATTTCGCACATTTGTGTGTTGTTTTTTTTAAAGGGAGCAACTGGAAGAAGACAACGACACTGAATGGGGTCCAGTTGACCATTATATGCAATCTGTTTGTGATAATATGGCAATTAATTATGATAAACCTGTGAAAATTGCAAATTTGTTATCATCGTCCTTCACATTAACTCCATACATTCAGAGTTGTCAGAAACCCAAAGATCTGAAACAGAAATCCTTTATATAGGATAATCTTTTATATAGGCATATATACCGAATAACAAATACTAATAAACCAGTCTGCAGCCAGAGTGTCCTATTTGAAAGAGACTCGTTTCAGACAAGTTGCTCTCAGTGCTGCAGACTGACTAAGACTGACTGCAACATGTTGTGTCATGTGTTTATATAGTAGATGGCGGTTATTTGCAAACTTTCGCCAGTCTGTCTGAGAGTGATCCTCTGAGGTGGACCATGACTGTTTGGAGACGGGTTGCCAACCACCCTGTGATCAAAAATGAGCTGGTAATTAAATGCAAGCACAAGGCAATGGCAGATGTTCCTCTTTTCTTTCACAAGGAGCTTGCAGTTCTATTTTTTTACTCTAGCATGCCTGAGCTATCAACCGTTAGCAGGAATTTTGGAGCATTCTTTAAAATGTAATGCTATAATATTTCCAGCACATTATTATTATATTATAAGCTGTATGCCAAACACCTGTTAAAAATCAGTAACTCAAAACACTGCTTTGTGAATAGAGAGCGCCTTGTGTTATTTCTCACTGAGGCCAATTGTGCCTTGCTAATACCTGGATGACCCACATGTATCTACACCGATTACTCTGCACTGAGCACAGGTTTTCATGTCTCATTAACAGGGAAATGAGGTAATGTGAAGCGATAGCAGGCATGATGAGCACTCTTTGTCTTTGGATATGTGTACATTTGCCCGATCATTTAATTAAATGGCTATAGCTAGCTGCAGTCTAACTGGGCTGCTCATTAAACCCATAACACGAAAGCAGAAAGGCAAAATGGATCCTGATCATAATCAGGATTGAGGGAAATGATTTCCAGGCAATTGCCTCTTTAGCTTATTGAGATATTAATGTTCTCTGCATATATTTCCCTTGCTTTTCTTTGCGCACATAAATGTGTTTTGAATATTTTCATTTATCATTTAATTTGAGTGCAACCAATATTTGCCAGCTGCAAAACTATGAAAGCCTTCTTTTGAATACGTTTTTTGTATATAATTGTTTACGTCCGTGTCCATATGCAACGCCCACGCTCGTCACCCCAAACCTACCTCTTTCTCACATGGTGCTGTATATGAAATGGTTGGTTCGTCTTGTTATTATGCTACGTCTAATGATGCATAGGAAAAGCAATCAGCGAGGCGGCAGAGGAGATCTGCTCGAGGAGCAGCGTTAATAACTTAGGGAAGCAGGAGAGTGCAGGGTCCCCGCTGGTTCGACACAACAAAATACACACAGGAAATTTGCAATATGCTGCATTCACCACACTTTTTGCTCCCTACTTAATTTTTCATGTATGACTTAGTGGTTTGGTTAGGATTGACTCTGTGGCGTAAAGAATACTTCTAACGCCTGTGGTATGCACATATAAGCCCCATCTGCCATGCACATGTGTGCATCTGTGAGATCAGCGTAAGCTCAGTAGGCCGTGACCTGGTTGAGGGTAGGGTAGAGGCTTTAAATAATTTACCCGCTGCCTATTCAAGCTGAACTCACTTTCACACCTCGCCAGCAGCAACATTTCGATCTCTGCATCTCAGCTGCCGCTCGTGCCTAATGACAAGTGATGGCTGATGATGTAAACATGGATAAATGTGTTCTTACTCGAGCTCTCCTTCTCACTGAGGGTCATTTTAAATATAGCTGACACAAGTGCAACATCGAATGATGATGATGATGATGAGGATGTGTTTATGATACAAATGCGAACCATTACATAATTTATTGTAGCCTCTGCTGATTTTGCATTTTGCCCAGTAAGCACAAATCCTGCAGAGGTAAACCCATGTGCATAGTTAATGTGAACACTTGAGGCTTCGGATAGGAAAGATGCTTTGCTGGTTAAAACACTGATTAACAGTCCGTATTATACTGTCTCTCTCATAAGCTTAATACCCAGCTACAGGTGAAGGATATAAATTTAGTCTCACTTAATTTTTGGAAGCTGTAGGATTGTCAGAGTCAGCTGAGACTGTGGATTATTGTTTGTTTTTTTCAGTTGGTTTTGTTCAACTTTTTAGCCTAATTCCTAATTGCTGATCAGTGGAAACAGTTCTCTGATGTGATCAGCGAGTCTTTGTTCATCACTTATGTGATTTTAAACCTTAGTTTGAGTAACTCATCAGAGGCTTTCTATTTATGCTCCTTTTTTCCCAGTCAGGCTAATTTGTGTGTATTGACCTTCAACTTAACTGCGATTTAAGCCAGTTTATTGTAATTATTCCAAACCTCATAATATCTTGATTAACAAACTACAATTCAGTTTCATCTGATGCTTTGGATGCGCATGACATGCTGTCCTCAGCGGAGTTCCGACTGAAGTGCAAAAAAAAAAGGCATGACAGGTCCTCGCAAATTGAAATGTCAGCCATCACGTTAATTCCACAAAATCGGCGTAAGGGAAAGAGAAGGCGTTTGAGGCAGAAACATGGAGCAGCAGAGTGTTTTCACCAAACCCTTGACCCCTTCTGCCCTTCCCTTGTTCACCCCCCACCGCCCAATTTTTCATTTGCCACAGTTTTTTCATTCACTCTGCATCGCGG
Organism: Aulonocara stuartgranti; assembly: GCF_965226115.1. Classification (NCBI taxonomy): domain Eukaryota; kingdom Metazoa; phylum Chordata; class Actinopteri; order Cichliformes; family Cichlidae; genus Aulonocara; species Aulonocara stuartgranti. The sequence continues at coordinate 28,205,722 of NC_138960.1, forward strand.
CGTCCTCCGCCGTTTTCACGTCCTACCTCTCAACCAGGCGCTCACATCCCCCCTCTCTCTCTCTCTCTCCCTCCCTCCCCTCATCCTATCTCTCTCTCTCTCTTTCTCTCTCTTTCGCTTTCTCTCCCTCTCGCTCTCCCGGTTTCAGCGAGATGAAGCAGGAGCTGGCGGAGGAAGGCAGCAGATGCTCCATCCTCTCCAAGCAGCACCGCTTCAACGAGCACTGCTGCATCCGCTGCTGCGCGCCCTTCACCTTCCTGCTCAACCCCAAGCGCCAGTGCCCGGACTGCCAGTACAACGTCTGCAAGACCTGCTGCACCTACAGCAAGAGGGACAAAGCGTGGCTCTGCTCAGCGTGCCAGAAGGGCAGGTTAGTGTTTCCACGCAGACACGTTCACATACACACCCTGGGCAGAGGCAGAGGCAGGGGAGATTAGGTCAGTGGAATGAATGAGGGTGAGAGATATGAGAGAAGCTATGAATTGGCTGGCTGGAGGAGACTGAAGGAAGAGGAAAATTGATGGGGGGGTAAACGGGAGGGAATTTATGAAAGAAGAAAAGAAAATTAAGTGAGGAAGAGGGCTGTAGGAATACTGACTCTGAAGGAGACAGATGGGGAAAAGTGAATGAACGAGAGGGAAAGGTGGACTTTGATGGTGACAGTGCCTTAAGGATGGGTGTGTTTTGAGTCTTTTTCTGATTTTTGTTTTGCTGCTTTTTTAAACATCATACTGTCCAATCCTTTCTTACTGAAACATCCCTGTTTCCATTTGCATTTTTCTGCATGTTTAATATGGTGATGAAGGGGAAAAGTGCAGGGCAGTTAATGAAAAGGTGGAGAAAAGTTATAAAATAAATGTTACGATTGTTGATATGAACTGTTGGTAATAGAGATACAACAAGGCAGTGGTGATGAAAATTGGCACGTGTCCATTTTTCTCCAGCAGATTTCACATTTACATAAAAAGACCCAATTTCTACAGTAAAATAAATGATTTCTTTCTGCTTTTCTCCCAAACAAAAAAGTCAGGGTTTTAAAGGAATCAATGCATGTTTGTGATTTGAAGGACAAAAAAACCAAAACAATCAGGAGCGTGTGATGCAGGGGAACGTGCCGGAGCCAATTGCATTTGCAAATGACTGCTGTGTGTGCATATGTATGTGTCTGTGTCTGTTTTGGGCTGTTTATGCATGCAGTTTTGTCCAAAGCCTTGGGAGTTATTCGTGTGTCCCGACTTGCCATTAGATGAATATTAAACTCTCTGTGTCTGAGCAGGTTGTTGAAAATACAACGCCAAAGTGTGAGTCCATTTGTGGTGGATTCAGTGGGGTTTGGGATATGATATATATGTGTGTGTTTAGGCTCTAAGTATCAGCTTGTAAAAGCTTCTTTTGTATGAGGTGATGTCTTCAAAGGTGTAATTTTTTTGTTGTAATATTAGCAACACTCCAGAAAAAACAGCAGGCATGTGTATATGTGCTGCATTTAGCATTTTCAGAGTGTGTGTGTGTGTGTGTGTGTGTGTGTGTGTGTGTGTGTGTGTGTGTGTGTGTGTGTGTTTAGGGTTAGGGTAGTAGGAGTGGACAGGATTTAAAAGCGCAACAAAGCCGCCGAAAAAAAAAATTACGCCGCCCCTCGCCTTATTTCATCCCCTCAGTCGCCTAGCTCTGTCTCTTTCTGTCTGTCATTGATTTTTGCTGCATGGTGTATTGAGTTAGATCCGCTGCCCTCGGTCCTGGTGTGTGAGACAGGAGGGAGAAGGAGGAGTGGGAGCAGGAGAGGCAGCGAAGAAGAGGAGGAGAAGGAGGGAAAGAGGTGATGGTAGTCAAAGGAGGTGACAAGATTTGCATCGATCACCTCTCCCCCTCATCTTCTTCTTCTTTCTGTCTGTCTTCCTTTTGAATGCGTGTGTGTGTGTGTGTGTGTGTGTGTGTGTGTGTGTGTGTGTACCTCTGCTGGGGGCTCTGTAATGTTCTCATTACAGCTTTAGACTGAGTCACAGATGGACCTGATGTCACAGCATTGCCGTCTATCAGCTACATATAAATACAGCACTTTTCATTAGCGCATTAAACAAGCCTAAATCTGGTTTTAGCATGAATTACTCTCTCTGGGTGGAGTCATGTCGTTTGGAACAGCTTTCACTGGGAAGAGAAGGCTGGAATTTGATTTTCAGAAATAGCTATTAGTTACGATTGCAAGAAATGCACCGGTTCGATGCAACTTACCTCCTCATCAACACTATTTTCATTAGAGAAAACATCGAATGAAATACAGTGTTAGTCAAACTCACGAGTTGAAAAAACTTCATGGGTTTTGTCTCTTTTTGAACCATTTCTGGTTAAATGCAAAATCTGTTCGCAAAGGAAACAAACCGCCAAATGCTCTCACTCGCATTCACCGGCTGTCCATCAACATTCACAGTGGCGTGGCCACGCTGCCCACAAGTGTGATCCAACTACGGAAAGCAGATTTGTAATCATTGCACACATGGACGCACTCAGAGGCTAAAGTCACCCACTCACACATGGATGCCTATTAGAATGTATGCATGTATATCCAGGCAGACTTATGCTCGCATGCAAGCAGACATGAGGACGTGCATCGGTTATGTTTGTTAATCAAGTGTGAGCAGGACTGGTTGACATAGATGTTGTAATGGGTTGCATAAATGTTTCAGGGCAACCACAGAAATGGTTGCGTGTCGATGGCAGATGGTATCTGTAGAGAAGACTCAGTGATTCGGCAGCTTTGTAATAACACCTTTCTAGCCTTGTGAAACACGCATATACTCACACACATACACATATATATATATATATGTATACACACACGCACCAAACGCATCTGTCCCCTCCTGAACGGATGGGACAGGCATGACCATTTTGCAGCCTGGTTAAATTAACGGCATCCTCGGCCCATGGTCTTCAAACACACACAACCGCTCACACATAGTATAATCACACTTGCCACACACCAGTGGTTTTTATCGGAGAAGTCAAAACATTTTAGCGGGAACTGAAAAGTAATTTTTTTTTTCTCCTTTCGGCTCAAGTTTCTCACCCAAGCACTGGTGAGAATGTTAAAGGGGCAGAGAGGGAGTAAGTAAGGTCAAGAGAGAGGAAGAAGAAGGGAGGGCAGAAGGATGAAAAAGGAATGACAGAAGAGGAAATGACCTGTCCCAGTTATTCAAGAGTGGAAATGCAAGTAAATTCTCCTTTTGCTGTGTCTCACAAATCGCTTTGTTGCTTTCTCTTTGTCTCTGCCTTTGGAAAAAATACTTGCTACTCTGCTACCCCCAGCCTTCTCTTGCTTTTAGTTTAGTATTCTCTTTTCATCCATCTTTTCCACATTTACATTAGAGCTACTGCAACTCCCTGCATTTAAACTATAGGGGCTCCTCTGTGCATCTCTATATAGAGTTGTCAGGCAGTGTATGCACAGAGGGCTGGTCTGCACAGAAATTGCAAAAAAACAAAACAAAAAAACCGAACAGACAAAATGTTTGTACTGTTTTCGTAATCTCATCCTAAAGCATGACTTTGAGGAGATTATGGCATCTGCTACGCTGTACAGTACATGTACGCAAACACTCATGCAAACAGGCGAGGCTTACACACAAGCACATGCATGAGGAATTCACAGAGAAGCAGAAAGCCATGCTGAAACTTACATTAATTGGTTTTTTTGCCATTAATTTTAATGTTTTAATCAGATCACGCATGGATGCACATCATTTTACTGTGCAACTTATAGATTAGCAAGAACAAGCGCAAACAGATCCCTGCACATATACCTCAGAGTCCTCTTGAACAGACATTTCCATGTGCGCTGCTGCAGTTACGATGTGACGTTAGCTGTGCATCGTACATCGTAAAGAGCATGTAGTCGCTACTGGTAACATGCAACCTCACACATCCACATATATGTTACATCCACTCACTGCTACAAATAGCACTCCCTGTTCAGTCCTAGAAGCTGTTTGTGAATCCGGGAGGTCCTTCTGTTTGTTTTCATGTCTAACGAGAACCATATTGATGGTTCACACCACATCTGAATGATTCAGATTTGTGATTGACAGAGGTTGTCAGTCTCATAGCAATAGGTTCATTTAAAAGGAGATGAAGGGGTGCTGATCAGATGATTCACCCAAAGGAATGTGATGCTACTGCCTCTGGTCTCGTCGTGTGAATACTTTGTTCATGGCATAAAAATGCATTTGCATAGAAATCTAACTGCATCAGTAGCATGTTTAGATCCTTTTAAAATCGTGACATTTGACAAATTCTCTAGTCTGTTTCTGCCATTTGATTCCACCTGCCCATTCTTCCATTGTGTATTGTAGACTATTTATTGATTGCCTAAATCTCCTTGTGCTGACACGCTGCCGTGCTGTTCTCACCACAAAGCCCCATATTGAAATCATTTCAGCTTTTAAGGCAAATCAATCTTGTAACTGTTTAATTGATTTTCTTAAACAGCCCCTCTACACCGTAGCTCATTAATGCTACAGACACACTAGGGGAAGCAGTAGTTGGAGAGGCAGCATGACCAAAATTACAGAAGCTGTAATCTTGTTGCCTTTGACATGGTTGTTTCAAAGACGGGGGTCTCCAACCACTTGCAGTCAGTCTTCAAAGAGACTTTTGGTCTCGATAAAACTGCAGTAAGATGGAACGGTCTCCTTTCAGTTTGTGTTGCAATCTGGTCAAGTTGGCAATGACATGCAATCGGTTTGTAATAATAGTGTAATTAACTGTTCCAGACTGGTGAAAATCGCAAATCTGTCACCTTCAGCATACACAGAAATTCACATAGATTAACTCATAACTGCATAGATTTGAAATTGAAATTCCTCCACAAATAGTGATACAGCTGCTGCAGGATGGCAATTTAATTGCAAACTGATGCTCAGCCTTATAGGAAAGTAATCAGAAAACAACCAATTGGCAACCAGCTGTTTCGAGTCCCTTGCAGGAAAGAGACATCACAAAAAATTTATTCTCACTCACGTAGACTGGTTCAGATTGATTGCAACGTGTTGGGCATCTGTGGTCGCAAATTTTGAAGCCATCTTGATAACCTTCTCCCACCCACGATGTGGAGATCCAACCTCTTTAGATCCAATTAAAATCAAGACACTCAAAAAGATGCTCTGGAAAAGAGTAGAATTCTTGGAACAGAGTTTAATACACTGAATCATACGAACAGCAGGAAAAATACATACAGACATTTAGCAAGAAAATTACATAGCAGAAAGCAAGCAAAGCGAAACCCCGGGTGTACAGCCTTAAGCACAGACAGCAGAGCAACACAGAGACGGACAGAGAGTAACAGCAGAGGGGAAAAAGTGCTGGGGGTGTCCTCTGGTCCTCTAATATACTGGGACCAGTATCCCCGCCCCCTGCTGCTGAGTAACTTTCCCACGCGCCCAAACACAGCTGCAGAGGTCAGGTACGGGCAGGGCTCTAGCTGAGTGCCCTGGCCAAAGGGACACCCTTAGGTTAACCCTTTGCTTTGCCCTCTGACAATAGGTCACAACATGGTCAAAGGTCACACATTAATCCTAATTATTAATATATAATCTTATAACTACATAGGTTCTTAAAACACTTCAGTGTAGTTCAAAGTGTGTGTGTGTGTGTGTGTGTGTGTGTGTGATTATATCGTATGATATTTTATCGTGATGTGTTTACTGTTTTGGTTGTGCTGCATGAAAGACGTTGAGTGTGTATTAGGGAAGGTTAGTTAGCTGGAGAGTGAGTTATGCAGCAGAACTCTCAGCAGCATTAACTGCCCTGTTACTGCACCACCTTAATAAACCTCGGTGAAGCAAAATGTCTTGTGCTTAAGACTCTACATGAAAGTTAAAATATATATGTTCAGTGCACATAGATATATAGTGTATATAGTTACATAGTTATACATATCAAACAAAAATCCACCACACATCTGTTTGCATTTATAAATTAGACAGCAATTATTTAGAAACCTTCGCCAATCTGAGAGTGACTGCAGTCGGTCTGAGCTGAAACAGTTGTTTCAAGATAGGTGCAAGCACTTTGTGATCACAAGTGGTTGCTCAAAGGTAGCTTCTGGGCAACTAGTTGGCCACCACAACCACTTGCAATGGAAAAATTCAGTCAAGTTACCAGGCAGCCACCGGTTTTTCAGGGTTACAAGAAGATTGTTGTCTTGTTTTTACTCTAGTCTGACAGAGCCAGACAAACAGGTTGTTTTGTACAGCTGTATATTTTTTTCTTTTACAGTTTTGTTAGAGTGCATGAATTCAAATATGCAGCTTTTATGTTGACTGTGCAGTTTCTCTGACTTTTCACCTGCCTGTCTCCAAACCCATTAATCTTCCCCCTTATCAACACCTCCACACAAATACAAAATGTAAGCATGAGATTTAATTTTCTTTCTTTTTTTTACTGCATTCACATTTTTTGCTCATGAATATTTATGTTAGCGTCTCCAAATCATCCCAAAACAATAGCGTGTGTGTTTACTAAGACACCGGTGCAAAAATTCAGTGAACTCTCACGCTGCTGCCAGACAAGCACCTACGGCTAGCAGAGGAAGCAAGTCACAGTGTGATCTTTTTCTGTCCTCCTTGCGGGGGTATTTTTATCAGTGTGGGTGAGCAAGACTATAGTCTTAGACGGGGAGGGTGTGCCCTACAGCGCCAGGCTGCAGATGAAATGTGTCTCATTTTTAATAAGACATTTGCATGTCTGTCTTGCTTTGTTTCTTGCTGCTTGTTTACTCCATGTTTCTGCCAGGTTTCTAGCAGCTGGGTGCACCGTGCATTGCAGGACAGGTTCCTTGCTGTTTTCCAATAAAGAGCCTAAATAGAAAGTTGCAAGCCTCAGTGGGTGAACAATGAAAGTCCCGACCCCCTCTTTCATTCATCACAGTGCAGCACTATCAGTTTCTAGGTTGGAATGTTTATCACACAACACAGTTAACCGTAATGCAAATTAATGTGGGTGTAATCATATTTTGCACTGCTGGGAAATATAATTCCATGTAAACTTGCTCAGGTTTATTAAAATCAGCATCCAAAATTGACACTAAACTGGGACTCTGAACATTCCCATACTTCCGGGAAGCTTTTTTATCAGAAACAAGAGTGCAGCTGAACCAACTCACAAACCCTGCATCTCTCTGAGCTGCAGGCACAGGAGAGAGAGCCACTAATCACCCTCTCTGCTTCCTTCTCCTCCTCCTCCTCTCTCCCTCCTTCACAGCCTTGTCTCGTGTCCAGCGCAGCTGACACAGTAGCCACCAGTCGATCATAACTCCTGCCTGTAATTTGCATTTCATAGAGTCACCCGGGACAGTAGGCACGCGCACGGCCTCTCACAAGATGCACACACAAACGCACTTACGGCACCCAGTGTACATCCACACTAATATGTTTTAGTTTTAGCATGCACACTAATCTAAAACTGGGACTTTTAAGAATCTCTGCTGACCCAGTTGTGGTTTGAAAACACCGGGATTGTGCTTGAGCCTGGATGTGCCGAAACTTTTAGATGGGTGATGTCAGTCGCCCATATGAAACTGGAACAGTAGTAGCAGACTCTCATGCCTTTTCCTATTTCTTCATCCTTTTGTGGATACTTGTTTCTCATTTGTTGTGACTTTGTCTGCCAATGGGAAATGCTCCAATGTGAGTGTGTTTGCTTTGCAGCAACAATTCAGTAACTGTTTACTTAATCCTTACAGATTAAGCTAAAACCTTTGGGTCTCGCTTCTCTAGATATCGACTAATAAAGTTTAAACGTTTATTAAAACCGAATAATTTCTCCTTCTCGTTGTCTGAGTTTTCTTTTTATCTTCCCTAACTTTCAGTCTAGACGGTTTGATCGCCTCTCTTTTTCTTTTTTTCAAGCGATCCGAGTGTTCTCGCAGGAAAATTGAATGTCGAGTTTTATCACAGACTCCGTGAAGAACAACCATTCAGCAGGCCATCTTGCCCAAAAGTAGCCGAATTGCCCCAGTAAGTCAATTTTATGCAAGCTACAGGTCCATCTCCTGAGTCTAGGATCATACCCACTCTACCTAAATGATATAGCTGTATTTACAGTTAATATCAATGGGAATTATAAATGTGCTGTAAACTGATATAGTTTTCATTAAAGCAGAGTTTTGCAAGGAAAATGGTTTAGCTTAGATGTAGCCTTAGGTTCAAAGAAACTCCTTGCCTTTTCATTTCAGTTCCACTTAAGTTTTATTCAGGTATATTTCTCACGTTAATTGAAGTGTACTTGCTTGAATTTTACTAATGCAATTTGTGTGTGTTACTCTCAAACTAATTACTATAGAGTTTGGTAAGCCTTGAAGCACTCTCTGTGTGTCTGTCCAGTAAGGATTTATGTGTGTGTGTGTGTTCATGTGAGTGTGAATGCTTGTATTGCAGTGCTTCTTATCGTGTGGCTCCTTGTGTAGCATAAAAGCCTTTTCTCTGTAGGGGATGAGGTCTTGTTGAAAGCAATAAATCACTATTATTCAGGTAAACATGCGAGCGCACACATGCACAAAAAGAACCTTGGACGTTCCCTCTTGCGGGTGTGCTAATTCCTGTCAGTTGTGCTATTACCAGTGTGTTATTTTGCAGCTATGGCTCTGAGTTATTAATGTCTCTCTGATGTCACTAGTCAGGCTCCACATCCCAGGCCTCCTCCGTATGTGTGTGTGTGTGTGTGTGTGTAGGTGGGTGAGACTGAATCAGTTACACCTCTGAACTGAGCACCTCTCCAGGTCCAGTTGTGGAGCGAGCTACACTGAAGCAGCACAATCCGCAGTGCCTGTGATCTGATGTGTACCAGCAGGTAAAATCCTGTAATTTCTCGACCGGGGAAACTGGCTGCCATGTTGTAACGCTCCATGTGAAGCCAGTGATTTACAGCTTTCAGTGCTCACACAGCAAGCCTGCAGAACCGAGGTGATTGGAAATAAATAAATAAAGCAGTTTGTGCAGTAAGTTGGCTAGTGGTTTATAACACAAGCTATAAAACTCATCTTTTCATTGTGGGTTAGTGGAAATGGAGACAGAAAAGTACCTACTAATGCTGCTTTATAGTCGAGTCTATCTTTTGTGTGTTCGATTGGAAACCTTTATTGGAAATTTTTTCCACTCAACCTCTACATTTGAGTAAATCTTTAGTCCTGACAGTGTCTGGTTGGGGTGCGGTACGATACTGCACAAAAGTCTTGATTTCTTTACATTTTGTTAGGAAAATGGCAAATGGGTCCATTAATTAAAACGTGTGCAAAAATGCGTGGAAATACCGTGTATACGGCAGAAGCAGAGTTTCTACAATTCTAATGAAATAATTGCTATGATCACCTTTAGTCTTCAGTGTAACTTGAACTCTCTTATGTCTCATTTCTTTAACACTCAAAGCTGTTCTTTAGATGTTGGCTCCCTTTTGTTCCATCATGGACCCCCAACTCCATAGCAGCTTAGCATCTAGACCCTCCTCTTACATTAGCTGCAAAATTATTATAGCTAATATTCCCTTCCACTAAAAAAAAGAAAATGAGTCATTTTTAGTTTATTATTGATTTGGTAAATCAAGCAAACTGTATCCTCCAGTATGGTTTAAACAGACCACATATTTGTGGCTATTAGTGCAGTGCTGCTGGAGAATCTGTGTGTTTTACTCGTGTCATTTGAGGTCAGCACTTTTAATCCATCTACTAACATTTACAAAGTAAAGACCTTGTAGCTCAGTAACTACTGCACATTGTCTTACTCAAATAGAAATTTTAATATGCACATTCTCCCTTTGAGCCCTCTCCTCCCTCACTGACTCACTCTGTTTCACAATGACTGCTTTTGCAGATGTGATCTATCAATAACATCTTCAGCAGGGGAGATACCCCACAGTACAGCCATTCATGTCTGATATCCTGATGGACTGGCAGGGGAAGATGTGAACTCAATGATTGGCAGATCAGTGGAATCAATCTCTGGTTTTTGGTTATGAATTAGGTTTAGTGGCTTTCACAACACACTGAGATCACAATTTATTCCTTTTCCTGTAAATCTTCAAGAATTTGGCATGAAATGAAAAATATTGCATGAATAGTAATAGTTTTTTTTCTCATCCTAACTTCACCTCTCACTTTTTCTCTTCCTCTTCTGCACCCTCATCCTTCCCTCAGGCAGATCATCCTGTCTGATCTCCTGTCACAGTGAACCCTCTGCAGTGTAACAGAAGTTATTATTGCTGCGGGATTTTCATACTCATTGCACATTCCTTGGTTTGAACCCAAGAGTCCCTTTAATGAAAGTTAGGTTTTTTTAACCCAATTTTCCAGTATTTTTATACATTCTGTCAATGTTGGGTTAGATTTCACAAGGATTTAAGAAGCATATATCCTGCAAAATGACTACTGAGAAGGATCTGCAAGGAGCAAGAACTGTAACATAAATCCTTTGACTGATTAAATAAATACACTGATCCATTAATCATGGCTTAATTGAACTAACAATTACTTTAAAAGTAAAGCTTCAGTTTCCCTCTAGAAATGACTGAACAGCACAAAATCTCTGAAATACAGTTTTGGTGCACCTGTTGACTAAAAGAGAGTTTAATTGAGTGTGAACATGGACATGAGCATGGTTATTGGTGTCAGACAGGTTGGTGAAACACACTGAACAGGACTCTAGTTTCTAGAGGGTACGTCACTGATAGATAAGCAGGGATGTCAAACTCAGAGTACATCATGCGCCATATACAGCCCACTCTAATATTAAGTGGGGCATTGTTTGTTTTTTCAGTAATATAACGTAGAAGATCGGCAGAAAAGTGATCGAACTAATTGAATCATTCTGAAAAACAAAATGTGCTTGAAATGGCACTAAGCTATAAAAAACAGGCTAATACTTTGAGTGTATGTAGGTCACTACTCCCCTGCACTACATGCTGCAGTTACATTTACTGCGACCTTTTTTTTTTTTTTTTTTGTAAATAAAGCCAAATATTTTTGGCTGATAATAAAAGACAAGCTGACTCCGCTAAATATCTATTTACAGTCTACCAGATCTGTGATTCAAATTATATTTGACATGAGCTGACCTTGTTCCAAACACCCGAGTTTGCCAGATGTGGTTCAGCTGAGTGAGTCATGAGGTGTTTAATCAAAGTATAATATGTCATGAAAATTAGAAACAAGTCTTTGAATGACTTTAATAGACTGGCAACATGTCCAGGGTGTACCCTTCCTCTCTCACTGTGACCCCTGAGATTGGCTTCAGCTCCCAATTAGCCTGAATTAGTTAAGCACAAGAGGATGGCTGGACGAGTTTTGAAGTAAAGAGGAGTGTGTTCAAATAAAATTAGGAACATAAACTCTTAAAGGTTTTCATAGTTACACATAAATGCAGTAAATATTTTATGTATCAACATAAAGTATAAATACATAACTGATGGAGTAGCAGTTCACCAAAACACATAAAAGTATCAGTTAAGTTTTTAATAGCTGATCAAAGCTATTGCTATATTTTCCACTTAAGGGAAAGCACAGGTGTAGTAATGATGGCTGCATTCCACTTTGATGATGTCACGCTTTTGCGTGTGTTGGCTCATTGTGATGGTGTACTGAAAAACTTGTGTGTAAGTGAGTCATTATTAATTCACCCTGTGCTTCCTCCAAAGAGAGGAAGCGTCTGTGCAACACAGCATAAATTACCATAAACATGTAGAAGGTTTTATTTAATTAACCAGGTTCATTTTAAAACAGTGTTTCTGATTATGTGACTTTATTGCTGCTCGCGTTTTCTTTGACAAGCCTTCAGAGGGCTGCCTGATATCCGTCAGTTGTCCTTGCAGCATATGCTCGGGCATGCTGAGAAATATAATGCACACATCTGACATGTGGACTTAATGCACTGGGAAATGGAGCCAGTGTAAATGAATAACAATTAGACGAATATGCTAATTTCACTACCCCACTTTCCCTGTGCTGTTGCCGTTCCGAAGGACTTCAAGTGGTGTGTATGTACACATCCTTATTGCGCTCTCTGCTGCATATCAATAGCTGTACAGTGCTCCAGGCCTCCTGTCTCATTGCACCTCCTCTTCCATTTTTCAGCGCTTTAAATGAGGCTTTGTCTGTGCATCACTGCGGCGCTTAGAGCACTCCGTTCACCTTGTTTAGTCATGATTTCCCACCTGAGAGAGGAGTGCTGTTTGATCTCATTTGTTGAAAAATCACATGATGTTATCAAGTCTGTACCTCCTGCTGTTTCTGGGGCTGGTGGATTGGTGCTGGATACCTCCCTGCCTGCATTGTCAGTTTTGAAACAGCCATGTGAAGTTTTCCACCTTCTTTATTGTTAATCATTTTATCTACTAATGTCACCAAGAAAATGGAGGGATAGGATTCCCATTTAAGCATTTACCATAATTTCAGAGTCTCTGTATTAAGAAGTGCGATTCTTATGTTCTGTACCAGAGGGCATGCGTTTCACCTCCTTGTTGTATTGTCATATATTAAAATCAAGTACAAGTTCTCTGTCAGTTTTCTAAAAAACAAACTGGTTTCAGGGATTCTTTGCTCTGGATGTTCTACTGGAAGAGTTATAGATTTATACTTTCACTTTCTTTTAGTATGTTCCCAAAACACAAGCAATGCCGTATCAAATCTAAATATGGACAGATCTATTTTTTTTTATTAATCTGTTGGCAAAAAAGCCACAGAACATCTTTCAGGAGATAGCTCCTCTGAACATGGAATGACCGCTGATCCATAGCAACTAATGCAATTGGAAAACAATAGGAATCCCCCTCCTTTTCTGTCTCTGTGTGCCTTTCAGGCTGTGTGTTTAGAGCAGCAGCAAAGGAACCCGGGTGATGTTGTCTGATTCAAATGGGATCAAAGCAGCTGTTCATATCGGAGCTGCCAATGTGAAAGATATCAAAGCAGCAAGCAGACACACTTGTGCAGCGATCTAGTTCACAAACACACACACGCACGTATGCAAACGCAAAGTGAGGTACTTTGTGCACATTTCTTGGCATAAGAGCTCGCAAATAAGAGTGCAATGCACAAATGTACTCTGCGCTGCTATTGAGACTTGTGGCAGCTTTTTATAACAAATAGGGGGCCATGTTGCAGAAATATGTCGCATATGTGTCGGTTTTCGTTGTCTTATTTGCAATGTGTCTTTATTGTGTGAGTCAACGTGACTATTAATTTATGTGTTATGTGCATTAAGTGCCCTGAGTATCGAGTGCTTTTACCTGCAGAGGTTTCTTTGTGGAAGCCTTGCAGGTTCTTTCGTGATTACCTGACTTGTAGATTCATGCATTTTGAATGAAGGCTTTCTCCACAGTTGTGGAGCCTCTCTCTCTCGCTCTCCCCCACTTTCTGCGTCACCACTCTCTTGCTTTCTGTCACTCTCTTGTTCTGTATCCCAGCCTCTCTCTCTATCTGTGGCATGAAACCATCCTCACTCGCCCTCGGCTAGGATCATTTTTCACCCCAGCAAACGGCCGCAGGATTCATACATCCACGCTGTTTCTGTTTACTTCAGCATACACATCTTGAGGGGGGAGGTATGTGAAGAATACGTAAGTGAGTTTGAAATCCCCTAAACCTGGACCCATCTCCTGTTGACGGTATGAAAAAAGATCGCCTCTCTACCTGCAGAGGACACACACGGACCTAACAGATAAACATGAATCTCTAGTGTTTACTAGAGATGGACCGATCCGATATTACGTATCGGTATCGGTCCGATACTGACCTAAATTACTGGATCGGATATCGGAGAAAAATAAAAAATGTAATCCGATCCATTAAATATCACGAAAGCACCTCACAAAACTTGCAACACGCCGTAACTCACCTCAGAACGTTAGCACGTCGGAGCAGTATGCATCACGTGATAGAGCGGCTGTGGCATGCGGGACCTGTCGGTGCTCTGGATAGCATGTGGAGCTTCGCTAGCAACCCGGCATTTCATCTCCGACAAAGTTATCCCCGAGAGAAGTAAAGCAAGTGTGTAAGTCCATCTCTGAATGTTTGTAAAGCATTCCTGCGTTAAGCTTACCAAACGATATATGGAGCGACTGCCTCTTCTGGCTGCTACTTCAATCATGAAACTGCTTAACGATCAGCTGATCGGCTTTTCTGTCACGAGTCCGTGTCTCTAGTTTGTTTTTGGCCCACTTTGCACCAGAAAGAGGAAACCAGCGGCTGAACAACAGCAGCACGTTTAAGCTTGATCAGCTGTTGTTAGAATTTATTTATTATTACTTTCTACTCGAGGATCTTTTTCTACGTAGCTGACGTTGGTAACTGTGCAGGGGCGGATCTAGCAAAGTTTAGCCAGGGGGGCCGATAGGGCATTAACAGGGAAAAGGGGGCACAAAGACATACTTTTCTTTCTTATTCTCATTTAAAATGTCTAGCTTTTAATAAATAATTATCTGACACCCAAAGTTTTAATTTGATGTAAAATGAATAGAAGTCAATTACTGTATATAGCAACTATTAAGTCTAATATACCCTAGTAAGCTATAGTACATTTTCCTTTGGGAAGGTACCATCTGTGCAGTCTGCAATTTTGTTGAAGAAAGATGTTGAATCTATTTAATATTTCTTGAAAAATAATTGATTTCTGTGCATTTATTTTTTCACACTGCATCAAATTAAGGTTGATTACGTCGATTAAGCATCATGAGGTGGAGCGTGAGGGGTGGTTCCCTATTTTTTATTTATTTATTTTTGTTGTTGCTGGGAGTTGGAACCCTATTAGTTAGGTTGCTTAATATTTACGCTAAGTACTCTTTAAAATACCAGAATAGGGAGGATGGTGTAGGTTTAAGTTTATTAGATTGATCAGTATTGCTGAACTATGAAATTTATTTTTTTTTGCATATAGGTATAACAGAATAGCTTTAGTTTAGTTGTTGTTTTAAACTTGAGTATGAACTTATACAAAATGCAGCAAGATATTTAAAAAAAAAACAGTTTTGATTAAAAAACACTATATCGGATTCATATCGGTATCGGTATCAGACATAAAGTGGTATCGTGCCATCTCTAGTGTTTACAAGCAGACAGACTAATGCACACTTCGGGGATACAGGACAAAGTATCATCTGGAAGAAATATATATATTTTACCACGAACACACTCAGAAATCTTGGTACAAACATAGACTGCGAAAAACTCAAAGATGGACAAAGATAAAAGGACAAGGAAGAAATATGGATAGAAGAAATGAGGTGAAGAAGAGGTTAAACACATCTTTGGGTTAGATCTTGCTTGCTAATCCCTTTCCTTACCACCTCCACACACACACCAAAACACTTCCCCACATTCTGACATTGCATTGGAGAAGATTGTTTGGGTGCATAGGTCAAGTGTAATTCATTAGTTTATCTCACCACTTACCATGTTTGCAGCCTCTTAGTGGCTCTGGTTTATACAGAGAATGCTCACTCCTCCACTGTGCCTGTCACTTGAACACAGCATACCCTACAATCAACTTTCCAGCATCAGATTTTAATTCTACACGTCCAGTTGACATTTTCATCTAGTCAGATATGTAGCTTTAAATAAAAATACCTCAAGCAGAACACATTACTTTTTCAGCTTGTTCTTTATTCAGTTTTGTGACTCATAGTTCCTCATATATAAAAAAATAAATAACCAACGGAATTTTTTTTACTACCCAGAGGCTTCAGATTCAGATTGGGCCCAACTGCACACAGTAGAGGAGAAGGGTGCATGTAGTGTGTGTGTAATGGTAAACACAAGCCATAGTTATTCCCTGCCCTAAACAAGGGATTTTTGTGCTTTAACCAAACCAAACAGAAACTCAAAGTAAAAAGGCAAAATCACTAAAACATATGTACTACCTACCTCAATCTCTGGGGTTAAAGTTCAGCAAATGACTCACGCCATCACCTACTTCACCTCTGTTGAATAAAGACTTGCCACGATTGTTTCAGCAAACACCCATATGTGTTATATATACCACCACCACCACTTAATGTTGTAAGCCTATTGAACCAGCTACAAGGAGGGGGAGAGCCCATACAAGCTAAATCTGTGTGAGTGATAACAGTCATTTAGCCTAATATTTAGCCTAATGGGCTGATAACATTTAAAGCAGGTGCATGAAAAAGAATGGCAAGAGAATCCTTTATCTTGTGAAGGCAACGTTATGAGTCACAGCTGAAGTCTGAGTGATCGGCCACATTAGCTCTTTACAACACTTCCAACACAGCAGTATGAAGCTGAATTAGATTCCATGAAAAATCTCAACAACAAATGTTGAGAGTGCAACTGCAGGTATCTATTAAATAAGAACAAAGATAAAAATAGGATGTGCAACATATTTTTAAAAGGTTTAAATAGGTTTCTTAACAAAATGTGGAATTTTCTGTAACAAACTTTGCATGATGTGTATAATACAACATGAATTAGACACACTTAAATTTTACAATATTCATTCATTCAGACCTCAGATGTTTTATTAACACTTTCCCGAAAACATCTGAGTATCTCTTTCATAGTGATAAATATTGTCTTCGTTCCCTCACCCCCAGCCAGTCATTGTGGATGGCTGCCCCTCTATGGGCTTGATTCTGCTGGAGGTCTCTTCCTGTTAAAAGGGAGTTTTCCCTTCCCACCATAACCAAGTGCTTCCTCATAGAGGTTCATCCTATTGTAGGAGTTTTCTTCCATTACTGTGGGCCTTTACAATATAACGTACTTCAGGGCAACTGTTATTCTGACACTGTGTGTGTGGCGCTATCTAAATAAAATACAATTGAACAGGACTTGGATACTTTATTCCAAATGTCAAAAATGATTATTTTAAAATAAATTTGGGAGAACTGAGTATCCCATATTTATGAAGGGTTTTTCCTGTATTTGCAGCAGCATACATTGCAGCTGTATGTCTGTCCATACACTGACCGCCACAACCTCTTTCAATATTGACTTTGCCATCAGATGCAGAATATCACCTTGATGTCTGCACTGATCGCACCTAGAGGTCACTGATAATGATCAAAACAATTCCTACTTGGAGGCAGTGAGAGAAGGTATCTATGCACTCGCACTTTGCACCCTCCACCTCTTCCTGGCTTCAATTACTCAGTGTGACAGCATTAGTGTGAATAATGCAGCGCTTCCCTGCCCTGGCCTGGAGTATGGTGCACGTCTGCATGTGCACACTGACATGAAAGAGGAAGGGCAAAGGTTCTTCTGAGTGATCAAAGCCAAAAACTCGCAAAAAGATGCTTAAACAGCAGTGTGTTAATGCACCAGTCATCCAAATGAGCTTAATCTTTGAACTGGTACATTTTCCTTCATATGTTGCCATATATGATTTTGCTTTTCTGATGTAGTTTTGGAAGGTTTTATCCTCATGAAGCTTACATTGGTAATTAAAAGACGAGAAAAAATATAGGCTGAAAAGATTATGATCTGACCTAATGGTGAAATAGTTTGAAGGTGAGGTTATATCCTCTCACGCTGCGGTAAAGCCCTCTTAGCTTAGTATGTGTTTGGTTAGTCATATAGGGTAGACTGTCACAGAGGCCACTGGTTGATGGATGGCACTCTGTTTCATCTACACTGCATCCATCTTTGCAGCCTGCTATCCTCTCATCCACTTCACACTAACATCATATCTCCAATATACAGTCCCTCACAAGCCTGATCACACTGAAGCTATTGGTGCATGATGATATGTCACAGTCTGACATGTACCTTTTGAATATTGTTTCCACAATTGTAAGACACTCCAAGTTGATCTATATATGTATCTGTTGAACTCAAACTCTTTCATGGCATGCATTTTTAATTTCTCTCTGTTATTTGGGCTGATTGGGATGTGATGAATGTTTTTCTGAGAAAAATGAGATCCACATATGAGGACATTCGTTTTAAATTTTGATAGAGCAGTGGCAGTATAATGTCCCCGTAAGTGGATAACAGGCCCTTGTAGAGCAAAATTTAGTATTTTGGACTAGACAACCCAAAATGTGATGTCCACATATGTGGACGCCAGGTCCTAGGAGGTTAAGAAACTCTTTTAATATTGTTACCCTGTTTTAATTTACCCAGATCTCTTTATGAAAAATAGAGAAATGAATGAAGAGACCAACTTGAAAACAATAATATGTTGACAAAAAAAGCAAAAGGGGGAATGAAGGGGGAATGGTGCAAAAGGCATAAAGAATATGATGATGATGATGATAACTCCTTTTCAGCTCATAGTAAAAGACAATGAGGGATTTCTCCTCTTCAGTTGGTGAGCCATTCCCCTCTCAACCCTCCCATCTGTCTCAGTCACCACAAAATCAGCGATGGCGCAGAGAAAACACCATGCTGTAAATGGGGAAGGATGGATGAGTAAGAGAGAAGAGATAAATTAGTGTGTGTGTGTGTGTGTACTTGTTTTACTACATTTGTGGGGTCTGATAACCAGGAGCCCACTATATTTGTAGGATACAACAGCTTTTGGGGACCCCACATGTTTCAAATTTCAGGTAGACAGCCAAGGTTTGGTTTTAGAGCATTGGGCTAGGAAATGCAATGAAGGGTCACCATAAAGAGAAGTGTACAAGGATGTCTATGTGTGTGTGATTGAGCGTGTATGCACACTGCATGCATTTCTGTGCCTAACATTAATGATTCATTGTCATCCGTCTCCCACGCCCTGTCTACCAGACTGAGCCGGGTAGAGTTATTAGCTTTGTACCATGTCTGTGTGAGTGCTCAAGATAATGTTATATTTATCTTTATAGTTACCTGAAAGTGTTCGACTTAGCACAAACAGGGTAAACTGAGGTAATTAAGAAATATTAAGCACGACGATTATAAACTGTAAACAGTTCCTATTGTAGTGGGCTTGTTATAGTAATTACTTTAATGTCGTCTTCATCACAAGAATAATTAGCCTTCGTTTTTACGTCCTAAATTCCTTTTTTTGGTCCTGATGCAAATGAGGAGCTTTGACCTTCTAGCTGTAGCTCTGAAACATAAATCTGACTTTTTAGTTGCAAAAAATAGATTTTTTTTTTATCTTTATTTTGAACATGTTGAAAAAGTACAACAAAATAGAATTAAAAGAGACAAATGAACAAAGCAAAACAAAAGGAAAACGAGCAACCACAACTCCAAATAACATTCATGTTCAAAAAGGAGCAGGAAGAAGCATAAGCTTATTTAATCCCACCCCTTTTCCACTATCTAGTATCAATAGACTACAGAAATACCTCCTTGCAATTAGATTGCTACATAGCAGTTGTCTTTAACCTCTCTTTGTAACCTTTGTCACTAGCACGTGTACATTACTTTCACGGTCTGGCTAAGCATGTCCAATATTCTTTAAAAAATGCTAATATTCAGATAAATGTTGCTAGTTGATATCATTATGTTTTGGGGCAATAAACCACTAAACAATCCAGTGCTGTCCCTGTTCTGCTAACAACACCTCAGCAGTGGGACCATCCTCTGCCTCATTTCCTTTCTTTTCAGATTAAACATACATGTGTAATTTTTCATGAATGAGTTAAGTTAAGGGAAGCATTTCAAGAGAAACAAAGAGAGTCAGATATGCAGTGATACTGAAAACAAAACAGGCCGAACCAAAAAAATACAAAAAAAACCCAGGAGGCTTCTGCTGTCCCAGTGATTTTTGTGTTTTGGGTGGTGGCGTGTGACTAACTTAATGGGAACTGTTTCCAGTATGAGGGCAGCCAGAGGCTCATTTGGGAAGCAGGCCCTTTGTTGGTTTCCTAATTGGTGGGAATGCAGTGAAATGGCCAGCTTTATCGTCTGGTTGGCTGAATTTTTTGAAATACATTTAAAAAGTGAAGAATGTGGCCCTAAGGTCACAGCTACACAGGAATCATTTCAATAGAAAAAAGCATGTATATTCAGACCCACACACACGGGGAGGGAAAAAAACTCACTTGAGTGTAATAGGAGGTGGTTTATAACGTCTTCACCGGAGAAAAGAAATGGTCTCCTGTGGCAGTGCAATTCAAAATATTCAGAAATGCCCTTGTGAGATAGAGACAGGCATCCGGGTCTACTGACCAGATTTGTGGGTTTGGCTTTTAAAGCCATGTGCCGCCTTTAGTGTCCATTTGCATATAGATTTCAGACTGGAAGCACTGCAGGGTATTTAGTCTTTAATGGGCATCAGTCTGCTCTAAAAACTTCTACAAATAATCACCGTTAATCTGATTTCTCTTCAGCTGCATGTGACCTCTGTGGTGTGTAGAACAATAAAGCTGTGCTTATGCTATAAATGACACTAGTGCATTAATGGGATGTGTCTTTCAAGCCAAGGACAAGCACTTCATCCGCACCAGAAACGAAACCCGAAACCTTTTTCATCTTTCTTTCATGCAAGCGGAAAGCGAGGTGAACTTTTCCATACAGACCGTTGCTTTAGGCGACCTGATTCAAAATGTCAAACTTTAATGTCTGGAGCTGTTCTGTAACCTTCTCTGAAACACTTTCCATACAATATGTTCCTCTTATGTGGGGAAAAAAACCTCTTTCATGGTTTCCTGGCTTATCAAGCACACACACACACACATAAATTCAAAGTCATCTTAAAAGGCCAACTGCAACTAAAGACATCTTCGCTTCCCCCAATTTTCCACTGAAGATCGATTCACATGGATTATAGGATGGTGGTGTGCTTTCAAGAAGACTTCTAAAAATAGACCACGCAGAGCAAATGCCCCGTGTGCCTGGCATCCATGACGCCCATCGACGCAATGACCTTTCTTCTTAACATGACCATCGTTGCCTTCGTTTCCTATCCTGCTCTGCCCTCTCATTCCCCTCCGTTGCTCCTCTCTCCTGCCTCTGACTGGTGACAGTGTATCCTGATATCTGTCCGGTGTTGTCAGGCTCGGTCCTCCTGCTCTCTAACAGGCTGTTAAAAATGACACTTCGGTACATTGAGCTCTGGCAGCTTCAGCATTCAGGATTACCACTTTTTCTCCTGTTTGTCCTTGTGTCAAAGTAACTCGCAGAGAATGTCTGAGGTTTGAATCAGGTTAATGACCTCTATTCAGCTCACCCTTCCCTCATTTCCCACTGACTGATTTTTTTCTTTTATACAGCGTACGTGCATAGCTGACATTATTATTCAGCTAAGTTTGCAATTACTGAGCATATACGGGGGTCAATAGGGAAAGGGCATGTCTGCAAGATAATTGTTGACGGAAACGTTTGCAATTAGGACTGATCTTCTCATTACAGGATAATCTCAATAATAACTTCGCTACATTAAAGTATTTCTTCCACCTTTGATGCTGTAATATTGGGGATATAAAAAAAACATATTTCCTGTTTTTTTTTGTTTTTTTTTTCTATTCAGTTATTGTGTAATCTCTAAAATCCTTTTTATTTGACTGCATTTTCATTTCCTTGCTGAGGTGTTTGATGACATTAAGAGGATAAAATCAGGGCTCCCACAGTGACCTAGGAAAAAAAAAATCAAAACACCAGCGATGCCATCTTATTGATGTTTAATTACAACCACAAGCTTTGTAGTTCTCTCACACGACATTTAGTTAATTCATTTTGTTTACATGCTTTCACCTCATTCAGCCTCTAATCATATTGACTGTCCATGATTTTTGACTTCAGATAGCTGCTCAGATAAAGGCTGCAGGGAGCTGCAGTTTTCATTATCAACACAGAATAGCCAGATGGAGGAGGACTTGTGTGGTGGAAAGTGTAACTGCGGTCTATTCTGTGACAAAATTCCCCACATTGCTGGGCTGCTGCAGCGTTCTGCCTCTCCGCATGCTCCGCTTAAAATCCCATGTGGTGCTCTAGCTGTGCAGGAGGAGGACTCTGAGAGCAGATTATCTCCTTTTCCTATATGCTCTATACAGTCACATCAAATAGTATGTAAATGCACCACAGCTGGTGTTAAAAAAACCTTCTTTGTAGCTTTTTCATTTCTCCAGATGGCCATGTAGCTTGTGTATGGAGTGGCTTAAAGTAAATATGTCTGACATCACTTTTAACAGACCTACATGTGCAACTGAACAGCAACACACGACGACACATCTGGCCAGCTGTTACAGGAGCCAAATTGTGGTCAGTGCCCTTACTTAATTCTCAAATGCTCAATTACTCCACTGTGTACGCGCCTTAATTTTGGTTCACTTTTGCTAATTTCTCCAAATGTTAATCATATTCTATTTCATACTGTATGACAAGCAGTAAAAGCATTACTGTCATGTGAAGGCTGTGTGCAGGCAGGAATGGTGGACCCAAAATGCAGACCTTTGGGTCCACCAGCTTTAATGCTGAACTCAAAAGGGTAACAAAACTAGGAATACAAAATAGGCTTCCGCAGACAGAACACACAGCAAGATGTAGGTAGATCATGACACTGACAAACTGAAACACAGGGCTTAAATACACAGAGGGAGCAATCAGGGAATGGGCAACAGGAGGGAAACACAGCTGGGGCAAATCAGGCCTAACGAGACAAAGGACGCAAAACCAGACATGAGGCACGGACTTTCAAAATAAAACAGGAAACATAACACAGACACAGACTCGCAGGCAGGCACTACAACAGAGGGAACAGAGACGTGGGACCAGGGCAGACACAGACACTGACTGGACACGGGGATATAGCAGACAGGGGCGACTGCAAGGATTACACAGAGACATAAACCATAAGACAGAACTCTAACAAAGAAACCAAAGACTAGAAATGATAAATAATATAATAAACTCAAAACCCTGGGTCAACGACCCAGGCATCCTAACAATTACAGGCTGTTTTTTCCCCATTATTTCAAACTGTAAACACAGGAAGAGAGAGATTAATGAAGAGCCCAAATTGCTTGAGCTTATAGCTCCAGGTAAGTTTACTCCAGGTCATGAAGCATGGGATAGTTTCTGGTTTTCCTAAATTTTATCCACATGCCATTTTTGTGTATTTGGATCAAGCTGTAACTTCAAAAAAAGAATTGTGACGTACAGACATGCCAAAACTACAGTCCATCCAGTAGAAAATTGCACTGTAGAAAAAACCTCAATGGAAAAACAAATGCTTCTGGTCAAGACTTGTCACTTTAAACCAAAGGGGGTGACCCACAGGGTCAAACAATGTAAAATATCTTACAGGTCAAGAAAACAACCACACATCTACAATCAACACAAACTCTTTCTTAATTTATTCCTAAACTTTTGCAATTAAAAAACACAAATATCTACACTGTGTAGATATTTGGGGGCTCAACTTCGCCTGAGTTTCGTATGTTCTTGAGCAGCATATTTGAGCCTCTTTTTGTTCAAATAAAGTATTCTTCAAGACGTGCCTGTGCTGTGACAATGTGTGAATGACAAGGTAGGTAATCCATGCCAAAATTGCACCATGAGGGGTGAATTTCGAGCTCCAATTGAAACTCAAACCCTCATGACTGATAAACTTTCAGTCTGTCCAAAGACTTCAAATGCTGTATTACATTTATCTGTACAGTAGAGCAAATGCTGTTTGCAATACCCTGTATTCTGCTAGTTATTAGATAATATATGGTTCTAAATAAGATATCTTACAGTTTTAACATTTCACAAACTAAACTTGTAAACATTCTGCATCAACCTCAAGGAGAATATTAAATGTCTCTCATGAGTAAACACTGATTGATCTAGGCGTCACTTCATTCAGAAAGAAATTAATTAAGCTCAGTGTCTAATCCTCCATCGATTAACTGATTTTTAAGAAAGCCATTTTGGCAGTGCATAAGTAGCATAGTAATTTCCATACTGTGCCCTGGTCTCTTTCAGCTGCCAGCACTGAAAGGTGAAGGTCTAAAGAGAGAGCTGAATGATAAAAAGTAGGATGGACACACATGAGGCAGAGAGATAGGGAGAGAGAAGGATGATAGCTTTAGGCCATGAAAGAAAGCTAGCAGAAAGAAGCAATGGAAGAGTAAATTTTCTGCCCATTGCTTAAAGCTGTCTGTGCTTACGTTTGTATACTTTTTAAAGATACAGATAAGTGAAATGAATGTGCCAAAGCACCTTACTTTGAACCTGAAGCAACTATCCAAGTTAAATCCTGTGTATATTTAAATACATGCAGCATGAAAATGCTCCGGTCATAGTGCCCTGTTCATTAAGTGACCTCCTGCTCTTCCTGTGATATATAGACTGTATCCTAGAAACAGATGCTCGGTGTTCTCTACAGACCCTGATCATATGGTCAGCGCTCTCGGACTTCTAAATGAGTAGCATGCAATGTGTTGTTTGGGTTGTTATTCTACCCGTATTTGAACATCATATCTGGCATTTTATATAATATATTTCCAGCTGAGGTGTGCTTTTAAATGAGCACATTATTTATTCCAGCAGGAACAGAAAGCATGCAAGAGAAAGGATGCAGAAATAATAATAAAAAGCACACACGCACTCACTAAATTAGAAAAGGAGAAATGGTGCATGAAATACAAATACGCCTCTTACCGCCTTATTAAATAATGTATTCTTTTTATTTTCCTCTTCCTGCCTATCTAAATGTCAATCACAGAGGAACAGGCAGTTGATCAATATTCATGCTGCTTCCTGGAAAGGTTATGTACAGGACTACTGCTGTGTGAGCGCTGTTTTCCTGCCTCCTGCAAGCCACATGCTGTTTTAAATCATACCAACAGGTTAGTACGGTTCTGCCCAGGTTTGCAGAAAATCTCATGGGCATTGCAGTTGACCCACGACCTTGTCCTATTCTGCCAATGCCTATATTTTAGTAGCATGTCTTTAGTGCTGTGATATAGTGAAACAGACAGCATTGCTATTAACACCAAGCTGAAAACGGTGCCAATTATTTTACAATGCATTGCATATATACAAAGTATAATGTAAAATAATCAGCATTTTTCTCAGCTTTGTGTCATAAAACCTGTGCGCATGACCGGCTATATTCCTTAAAACACAGATAAAAAGTACAGGGACCTGAATACTAAAATAGATTTAGGTTTCAACTATTATGATTCTTTCCAGTTCCATATATTATTAATTATTAATGTTCTTAATCTTTCATTTTAGTGAGCGGTAATAAATACTGGCACTGCTGCCCCTCATTTCATTTACTTTAAAGCCACCCTCCCTCTAAGCCACCTTTCTTCTAATTGGCTGCCCCTAACAAAGAGAAGGTTTTGAAAAGGAGGTGGGCCTGAGTGTCTGAGATGATATTCAAGACATCCCATATTACTGACATTATGTAAAGAGCATGAAGTAAACTGCTAAATGAATGACTATTCTTGCCAGTATATTTTGTGTGTTTATTATTAATAAACACACAAAGAAATTAAATCATATATTAAATCATATGGTATATATTTCCCTCTTGTCCTGGTTTTATTTCCACAGTTTACAGTGTGCATGTTAAATCAATCTCTCATTCCCACTTCTTCCTCCTGGACAAATCTAATCTGCACAAGCACACCACTGTAGAAGCAGCAAAAGATGCAGATGAAACACATTCATTCTTGTTGGGACCGTTTTCTCCTGGTGCTCATATCATAAATTACAGTTAAATTCTCTCCCTAATCAAGCTTTGATTCTTCACCATAGCTTGCAATATCCAAAAATGTCACTGAGCTAAATGTTGTATCTTGACAGCCTCTAGGGTTGCTGTTGGGGCCCTTGGGTGACCTAACATTCCTTTGGAGAGGGCACAAGTAATACACTGACAAATGTCAATCGAGGTCTGGGCTTCTATGCTTAGGCTGCTGCCTATGCAACTAGAGAATGGAAAACTTAGTGTAGACTACTTCAAAATTTTATGAGGCAAAAAAATGAGTTATTGAGTTTGTGGAACGAAAACAGGATTGTACTGTATGGAATAAGTCATTGAGCTTTTGTCTCAGACCTCACAACCTGGGAGCTTTAACCTCCCCTGCATCAGACACTTTGATCTAAACCTGGAGCTGAATACAATCTCATTTTTCATCTTTTCGTCTTACATTAACAAGATCAATCACGCCGCGTGCCTTCAGAAGGGAATGTGGTTTGTTTGATGTGCTGCAATAGTCAACCCCCACCTTCCCTTCTCCTTCCGTTGCCTCTACAGTGACTTCAACAGAAGCTGAACCAACTAATTAGAAGGCACAGAAAGTCAATTATGATAATAGTTTCCCTTTTCTGGGGGAGGTGGGAAGTCAGCAAATCCAGCTACTCTTATTGCACTTCTTTGACGTACTGTTATATATATTTTATTTAGGATTCACTTAGATGTGCAAATTGGTTTCTGAAATACAGAGGGCAAACGGGGTAGAGAAGAAGCCCTTTTAAGAAATGAAGCGCTGGTTCCAAAGCTTCGGCAGGGAGTTGAGCAAAGTGATGATGACGGAAGGGTAAACCTAGCGTCAGGAGACCACAGGAATCCCTCTTATTCATGCAGCAGCTGAGCTTCAGGGAATCTCTTAGCCTCATTATTAAAGTGCGTATGAGTATTTGCAGAAGCTCACACAACAGTGGAGCTCTTGCTTGAAAGCCTCTGCTTATCCACTCTACTCTGCTCCCTTCTTCATCTTCTTTTTAGATCAGATCACTCCAGGGAAGCAATGTCATGCTTCATTCATCAAGACGCCTCTCCCTCTGTCCTTAATCCATCTGTCTTTTTTTAAAGGGAGCGCTTGACTATAAAAAGTTTGTGTCACTGGTATGGAACGAAGCAGATGTCTAAGCTGGGGATTGCATTTACTGGTCATCTGTTTTTTGTGCCAGTGAGACTGGCAAACCAAGGAGTGAAAGCTCTGGGCCACTGTGAGGCAATATATATGTATATATAACATACAACCCCAATTCTAAATAAGTTAGGATGCTGTCTACAATGTAAACCAATAACTTATAAATCTCATAAAGCCACATTTAACCCCAACTCTCACAACAGACCATAGAAAACATATAAAATGTTTAAATTGAGAACATTTGAAATTTCAAGAAAAATCTAATTTTGAATTTGATGGCAGCTACACGTCAAACCGGGCAAGTTTAGCACTGCATAGCATTCAGAATCTTGCACACAGAGATTTGCTATAAATGATGAGATATTCTTTGCTATTTCACATTGTGAGACAAATGCTGTTTTTTCCAGAGTAGTGAACCCATTTTTATTTCAGACAGTCTTTGCCTCTCTAAGATGCACTTTTTTATATCCAATCATGTTCTCAAAAGGTTGATTCTGCTCATCTGGACGTAGCGTTTTCAGTGGGAGAAACGTTTCTCGCTACGTCCAGATGAACAGAATCAACCTTTGGAGATTTGCTTACCTGGATGATTGAGAATGCATCAAGACCTCCAGTTATGTTGCTGACCTGTTGCTGAATTAATTGAATTAGTTGCAAAATGTTCCTCCAGCTGTTTTCTTTTTAGTACCACTTACTTAACCTACTTCCAAACATTTTTGAGATGTGTTGCTCATATAAAATGTTAAATTAGCATATATTTTTTAATGAAATAGTAACATTTATGAGTTTAAACATTTAATATGACATCGGCACTGGATCCTTTGGGTCTCAGTCCATGGATGGGATTTTCATAGACTTATTGCAGTGCTTGGTTGGATTAAAGTCTGGGTCAAAGATTTGGACTCTTTGAATGGATCAACAATGCAACAAAGTGTTGCCAAGGAGTTCTATTGTTGTTGGTCTGCAACAAAGTTTATGTGGATTTTATGTGTCCAAGTAATATCTACAATTGACAGCATCAACGTTCTCCCAGAGAATAATTTCACTCTGAGATGATCAGTGTTAGTCTTATTGGTCTGGTGTCAATATCCTTGGTGCACTTTCGGTATGCCTTTTTGAAGATGTTTTGAAAGGGGACAGATTTTTTTTAAAGAAAGCCAGAGGCAGCATAGTCTAATTAACCACAAGTTTAACTGACTATGGTGGAAACTATTAGTGTGTTAAACAGTCATAATTTCAGAAAGAAAATCCACATTTCCAGGTAGTACTGTGGCTTTTAAGAAAGTAGGGCATAGCAGTAGTGACAAATTCCAAATGGCCATGGGGTTTAGCAGACAGGCAGTGATACTTATTTTCATTTTGCTCTATACATAGATGCTACTCAGGCATACAACTTCATTTCACCATTGCTTTGCAGCACTTTCATTTCCTTCAGTATTTCCTTCACTTTAAAGATTGCCCCCGATGCACCAGCTCATTTCAGAAATGGACCCTATTTGTAGTGCTCCCTCATATGACGCCAGCTCATAACTGCGTTGCACTCGCAGATTCATGTTTGTACCGCCTTCCCCGAGCCCATATGGAGATGAAAAAGAGCCAGGCCTTTTTACTTGAGCTCGGTAGCCACCGTTAAATTGACTGGGTTGACCCCGTGGCATGAAATTAAGGAGCTGAGGCCCATTGAGCAGCCCAGCTGATAGAGGCAGAGGATAATAGATCCAGCGGAGGGAGGTTAAAAAGGAGGGAGGAGGGGATGGATGTGGCAGACCATGTAGCCTCAGGGACACACCACATCCCTTTATTAGAATAGCTATTTTCGCCCTCCCTTTTCCCAACCAGTCCACTCATTGAGCAGAAGCACCAACATGCGCACGCATTAAAGAACTCTGTCATGTCTGTTTGAGCTCTCTCACTTTGCTCTTTCATAATATGGGAAATAGAGCCAACGATATGTGCAGCATGGTGTCATATTTGCACAGAGAACTGTGTGCCCGCAGACCTGAAGCCTGTTCATTCATATTAAAGATAAAAAAGCAGACTATTGAACTTTTGTTGGGGGATATTTTCCACTGCTGATTTGGTGTTGTCAAAGCATAATTAATCAATTATTATGTACCACAGGCTTTTAATGTATCTGTTTTTTGTGCACAAAATGTTGTAACACACACACACACAAATGAAATTGAGTTGAGACAAATTACAAAGGAAATGTTCGTCATTTATTATGATTTGTTTTGTGAAGACTGTTCCAAAGGCAGAAACATACAAGCCCTAACTGTGTACTATGATGTATACAGTGCGTTTATGTGGCTTTCTTTGCTTGAACAGTGAATATGTCTTTGTTTGTCCTCCCATGTGAGTGACAGTGGCATGGAAAAGCACGAGGAGAGCAGGAGGGACTGCAAGATAAACCACAAAGTTGGCAGAGTTTCATGCAATCCAATGCAACGCTGGCGCAAAGGGAGCGCGTTTTCTGAGGGATTTTCATAACCCTCGCCGTTATGAATTACTGCTTATGTAATCATCTGCTCTCTGCTAAGGTCTGCCTGGCTGCCCTTCAAGCATCCACACTGGTCCGTGCATCAAGAAATAAGAAAAGAGCTGAAAAATGATGTGACGACAGATCTGAAAACCGCAAGCATCCACTGCTGTCAAACACACAAGACGCTGCTAAGATGCTGCATGACAGTGCTGCTCAAACGGTTTTGTAGCTTCTATACAGCCCACACATAACGAGAGGAAGAAGCCCTTGAAAAGCCAATTTGCTTTAAATTAAAACACATGAAAAGTCCACAAAAACAGAGATCCACAGTCCTGTGTGCGTCACTCTTTAGTGGGTAATACATCCATTCATTTCTTAATTGATCTATAAGGTCTGGTTGCCTGCCTATCTCTGTAATTATTAGAAGATACTCATCTTATGCAGATTTAATCGTTTTGGCTTAAGCTCAAAGTTATAATCCTGCTGTGATTATAGTGAAATTTAACCCTACCACTTTTATTGCCATCTGTTCATTTTGACTCAATGTCGTGTTTCCTTTCGCTCCTACAGGATTTTGAAGACGCAGTCGCTCGAATGGTATTACAATAATGTGAAGAGTCGCTTCAAGAGGTTCGGCAGCGCCAAGGTTTTGAAGACTCTGTACAGAAAGCACATCATCGTGAGAGGAACGTTCTCTGATCTCCCAGGTAAGTACATTCCTGCATATTATGATGATTTTTTTTTATTGCCATATATCTTTTTTAACCCTGTGATTATTCCCTTTGGCATCATTTTGATTTCAGATACAATCTTTCTTTGGCAGCGTCTGCATCTCGCTGTGATTAAAGCAGTTTGCTGGAAAGATGATCAAAAAAATTGAGATTCTTGGTTTTGGCCAGACATTAAGAGTAAACGCAGCCAAGCTCACTTGATTGCTCATTAGTCCGCGTTGTTAAATGGTCACTCGCTTTGTTTCACGCGTTTTTGCCGTCTCGTGTAATGAGTTGCCTAATTGTTTTGTCATCGGTAACAAAGGTTTTGTCACACACATGCACGTCTTCAGCTCAAGCGAAACTCGCCGCTGCGCATCCTTTGACTCTTCTTTTGTTGTTTTGAGAAATCTAGTCTCTCAAATGACTCTCTTGGTTTTGTTGAAAATACTTCTGCACCTATGAACTGGCCTTTCGTGCAAGTGGGTGAGTCACTGCTGCTGCTGCTGCTGGTGCTCACGAGTGTTGGAGTTGGTAATGGTCATGGTTAAGATACCCTCCGGAAAAGTCCTGCCACTTAATCTCAGGCTCAGGTCACTTTGCTTCTTGTATATACCAAAACATTTTTATTTTTTTTCTCCCAGCCTTCCTCTGCTTCACGTAACATTGTTTTGACCAGGCTGCACCATGATCGGGCTGCACCCTGTGGCTGACAACAAGGCATTATTTCATATCCTGGTACATGGGATTAAATGGAGGAAAAGAACACAGAGGGGATAAATCAGGTCAGAGTTGAGGCACGATTAGATGAGCTGAGATGTTTAGGGAATACATCAAGTTTATTTTGTCTGGAATTTCTAAAGTGATTTGCGAGGCACAATGAATATCACAGCCAGAAGGAATTATAACTGCAACTATGTAACGCACAGAGTAGAGGACTTTAGCTATGGTACTACAGCCTGCAATGCAACTTACATTAATTATTACTGTGGCGTTATTGTTGTTTCCTTTTAATGGGATTGGCCAAATTCTGCATGACAAAGATCTAAAAGTATGAAGTCCAGAGCAACGATTGCATGTCTAATGTCTATATGTCTAATAACATGGTGACAATTCAGTTTAGCAACTATATGGTGTTATTAAAAGCAATAAAATGCTGGTTTTTAAAGCTTGATCGCACAGCTTTGATGGGACTGTTTTGTTTTTACATCCGCACTCTGTGCATCAATCTTATTCTTAAAAAAAACAAAACTAAGTATGCAGTTACTCAGTGGCTTCCACGCATGTTTGACATTTTGCAGTTCATTTCTATCATTTTCACAGTAGGGTGTCCTTCTGGGAGAAGTACAAAGCTTTCATGGTTTTTATTTTTTTGGTTGTTGTGACTGTAGCTTTTATTTTGGTATGTGAGTGGACAAAATGATCATCCTTGTAAAGCTCTAGTTGTTTGATTTCCTCTCCACTTCTCTCCCCTGTAATCATCGATCCTCCTCCCCATTCTGCTTGCACTGGGTCCTCTCCTCTCCTCCATCTGGGGAGGAGGAGGAGGGATTATGTGACTCTGCTCATGGTCTTCCAGCTTGCCTGAACCAACCAGTAGATTACACCGCTTCCAATTCTCAAATACCCACTCACACCCACTCCCAGTAACTGGCTAACGGACTGCCCATATGATATGGATATGCTGTGACGTGTGCAGGCCATTCAGGTTCTGTGTGTGTGTCTGGATATTAGTGGCTTGTACAGGAGAGCTGTGGATGTCCTCACTGTCAGAGGTTATATTTCATTTTTGTGTTTGTATTAAATACATTATCTTGTGTTCTGTCAAACTAACTCAAAAGATATTTTAAAAAATGATCAAAAGACAGAGCTAAAGCTGAGAAAAGTAAGGGCTTTGACTTTAAGAAAATTGCTCCTAAAACCTCCTTTTTGGCTGCTAATGTCAAGTGTTTTGACAAGTTTATAAGGGAAACAGATTAACACAATTTACATCAGAACTGCTGAGCTTCAACAGAATAATAAGATCAGCAAGTAAATCAGCAATAGATTGCGGTGGGTGGTGGTGGGGGGATCAATTATAAAGATGTTGCTCATTAACAAGCCGATGTTGCACCATCTCATTTGGTCTGTTTTGCTTCGAGAAAAATAAGTTTTTGTTATGTAGCCCAGAAACTCCACCAGAATGTTAATAATCTCTTTTCTTCATGCATACAGAAAAGCGGCTTCATAAACCATCCCCGGCTATATGTGAAATATAGTCTGCTTTCATAGAAAAGAATGTTAAATATTTCATCACCGAGGGGCCACTGAAAGTGAAATCAGTTCCACACGAGTGTGAAATGTCAGCTGCCATGACGGCCGGTGGGAGTGATGTGACTGTTCTACATCTATCGTGTTTCCAAAGAGAGAGTGCGACCTTCTCTTTGAGGACAAAGAGAAGGTCACGCAAGGAACAGAACATGCTCTTTGTGCTTTCACGTCCATGTTTTCCTGTTGAAGGCAGCGATGCTCCTTTGTGGCAATAGTCTGTGTGTGCACGGAAGGATACGAGTGCTGCTCTGCGTGATCAATCTGGCGCCTGGGGACTTTTTCGCATTAAGAATGGATGAAGTGTTGGTGACCACGTTCTCTGAAGACGAGCAAATCGCATATCAGTGACAACAGATAGAAGACTTAAAGGGAATCATCCATCCATCTATTCTCTTTGCTTTTCTCAGAACTGATCCAAGTGTCTGATTAAGTGGATCGGCAGATGCAAAGCACTAATCTGGATGTGTGTTAAATTAGTAATTAATGCCTTTGATGGGGAATATAGCATCAAATAAAAGGAAATGTGTGCAGCGGTTGTTTTTAATTGTGCATTAGTCTCTCTTAAACATTTTAGTATTAAACTCTTGCAGCGAATAAGAGCCTACATGTCAACAAACTGAGGCTATTAGATGTGACAGAAAACAGCAGAGATATGGTATAGTGTCATGGCAAGAGGCTAGAGGGGAAAGCACTTCTTTCTCTTATGCACACAGAGCACATGACAGAGTATGAATCCATTTAAATTTTAATACTGATATGAAATATCAAGAATCAGTTCCAAGCTGGCATCAACGCAGGAGTACAAAACTGCTGACGCCAAGGTTGGAAACACTAACAACAGTGTGGGAGGGGGCCCACAGATTCTGTCTTCGGTCATTTTCTTCCCACTGAAATGACCTGAACTGCAGTGCTACGTAATCATTGATTCTCAAACCTGTCGAAACAACACTGGCCACTTCCATGATGGGATAAGAGGATTCCTGTGTTCTGGATCTATCTGGCTGGGGCCTTTCTGTCTGCACAGGCACCTTCATCAATTCGGTTAAGTTCAATTCAGTTTTATTTATGTAGTACCAGCAGGAATAGCCACTTCAAGGTGCTTGATATTGTAAGGTAAAGACCCTACAGTAATACAGAGAAAACGCCAACATTTAAACAATGCCCTTTGAGCAATCACTTGGTTACAGTGGGAAGGAAAAGGAAGGAAGGAAATCTCCGATAGGCTCAGGGAGGGGCCTATCAGGGTCTGCTGTAACTGGCTGGTGGTGATGTGAGGACGTCAGGACAAAAGACACACTGCAGAAGACAGTCAAAGATGAATAATAAGTAAAGATTAAATGGAGAGTAGTGTGTGAAGAGCAAATGACCATCATCAGTCCCTGACATCATTGTCCAGCGGCACAACCCTGATGTGATGTTATTGAGCTTTACGTGCTGGTAATCAACTTTTTTGTAGCTGGAGCACGGCTAGGTGTTTGGTTATACATAATAAAGGTGTCTGTCATCTAAATTGTGGCATCTTGCTAGTACCTTGTCAAACATAGTTATTCAAACTTCGAAATTAGTTTAGTGTAAGCCACTTGTCTGCTTTGCAGCTTAGGAAATTAAAACGCTTGTATCTGATGGTGTCAGTAGGTTCTTGCTGTCGAGTTGCTGTTGAGCAGTCGAACAGGTGTGCTTAAAAAAGTGGCTGCCTACTTTAAATAAATATTGTTCCATGTTCATGTCTTTTGCAAAAGCTGTGCTTCTTTCTAAAATCTATTTCTGTTCCACTGTGGTAAACTGGTTTAAGTGCAGTAGCCAATGTTGGATATTGGCCATTGGCAATTTTTTTTATGACAGATTAGCTTTGGATTAAATATCTCCATCACAATGTAATGTTTATAGATATCTCCCTGCCTCTCCAGTCTCATTTTATGGTATAACATCATAAAATTCGCCATGAAACGCAGCACGGTGAGTTGGTTATAAAAGATCAAGAGCAGGAATGGTGAATTTTTTTTCTGACACTTAAATCTCATTCATTTCAAATGGAGGATTACTGATGTCCTACTTTTCTCCTGCCTTTTGTGTTTGCTGTCACATCCCTTCAATTGCTCGGGAGGCTTACCTATCGAGGAAGGTGACAGTGACTTGAGAAATCCTCCGGCATCGTATCACCTTCAGTTGTCAGTAGTGAGAAAGTTGAGGGAGAGAGGAGCAGGCGTGTGAGTAAACCTGATGTAACTCCAAATGTTTGATGTGTAGCTGCAAACATTTGTGCAAATCTTTCTCTTCTGGGTCTCTTTTCTTTTTCTCATTCTTTTGAATGTGATGCATATTGCAAAACTGGATTCACACAATTCACATGTGGTGATAAAAAGCTTCAGCACAGCTACAATAATACAGAATGTGTTTCCATGCAAACAGCAGATTGCTTTCAAATACAATGCTTTACATTGGCTCAGCTTTTATTTTATGTGCTCATGAGGCAACTTCTTTTAAATGCTGCTGAACGAGGTCTGGTCTGATCCTTTTCTGTCCACTGACTGATTTAAAGTCTCAACCTTCAGCACTGAACTGCTATGCAGTAGGTTACATGTAGCTTATCTAGTGAGTCACTGATAGGACAATGTGAACAGTGACCTTGAGTCTGTCTTCGTGCTGTTCTGCTAAAATAGTGCAGAAGAAGAGAAATGTAGTAACAAAACCCAAGGGTCTCCTGGATCATTTTTATGTATATTTTTTTATTTTTAGGAGATTTGTCCTCATTTGAGACCTTCTTTTGCACCTTTTACGATAAAGCTATTCCACCAGACAGTCATGGAAATCATTTATTGGCATTTGTGGGATCTTTTCTTTTGATTGGCTGGGCTCTTTGAGCTGAAAGCTTGGTGACTCTTAGTACAGTGCTCTGTATGTGTGCTAAGATGAGGGCAAAATGTTAACCGGGAGCCTAGAGCTACTGACGTTTAAAGCAAACAACTACAAGGCTTGGACTTTTAGTGGTGTCAACAAGTCAACTGTATCTGCTGGCATTCATTTAGATACAGTATGTGTGTGTGTTGATGCACTGAAAGGTCTGATCTTTAGCCCCTGGATTTAATACCACCTTGTATTATTTCTAGTAGTTTTTCTACATCCCACTCCTCTTTTCAACTACTCCTACACTAATGTCTAACCTCTTAAGATTTTCTGCCATAATGTCTGTTTTTATCTTTTTCTTTCATGCACTGCTTTGTGTGGGATTAATGTTT
The DNA here is from genome assembly GCF_965226115.1 of Aulonocara stuartgranti. Taxonomy (NCBI): domain Eukaryota; kingdom Metazoa; phylum Chordata; class Actinopteri; order Cichliformes; family Cichlidae; genus Aulonocara; species Aulonocara stuartgranti. The sequence goes on from NC_138960.1 coordinate 28,241,193, forward strand.
TCTTCTTCTCCCAAATGAGCATTTTCGCTGACTCGGGGCTGCATTCTTGAGTCATTAAACAGCATTGTTCGTGACCTGTTTCCTGCATTAGAAAGATTAGTCCAATCGGCTGCTTGCTTCAAGTCATCAAGTCAGTCCTTTTAAGTAATTGCGGTCTGCAGGTGGCTTTGGTTGCTTTTCAGAAGTGGGGAAAAAAAATTGAAAGCTGCAGTTAATTAGTGGAAACATTTTTCTCCTTCATTTTACTGCTCGCCGCCATCATTTGAACTTTAAAGGCTGTGTTTGCCCCAATACTAATTAATTTCTCATCACGCATGAACCCACACGCTTCCCGGTGCTAGAAGCCCCACCTGGATGAAGTTATTTCATCAAACACCCTACATCGTGTGTCTTACATTTCATGATAGATCTAAATGACTTTGACATAATCTCAAATAAGGAAATAAGTAAAATGCCAAATTCTCACAGATAAATAAACGTTACTTTTCTTCACTACCTAGGCTTTCATGATGTGAACAGACACTCTGTCAGTTAAGCCATTGTTCTGAGGACTTTGTTTATGAGACTGTATGTGCTGCCAGATGCTGCATAGTAATTGAAAGGAAACGGCCCAGACTCTCCTCCTCCTGCTGCCGCTGCTGCTGGCACTTCAGGAATGCTCTAAGTGGAGCTTTATTGGCTCATTTATTCATGCACCCTGACTCTCTTTTGTTTCCTCTGTCTTTCCACATAGTCTGTTTTATGACACTCTATTTATTTCAATCAACATAACCCAAATTGTTTATGAGAGCATGCAGTTCTTCTTGCTTTTGTATTCAATATTTTTATTCCAACACAGCAAAGAATTTGGATTTCTGCTGCACGCAGTGGCCTATTAAACCATATTATTCAATATCCATACACGGTTTTATTCTTGTAAGACAATGCATGAACTAGATTAAGTTCTTCATCTAATTGTAATGCCTTAAAATTTAATAAAATCTGACTCTACACTGCTTCTGTCGTATATATGGAGCATTAAAGAGGTTGAAGATTGAAGCACTCTAGAAGGACAAGGAGGTTCTTGAGCAATATGCTAGCTACATCCATCAGCTTGTTAAGGTTGTAGGCATAGACGTTCTTTGGGCGAAATCCAGAAATCAGTGTGTTCACAGTGGTGTATGCCTTAGCAAATATATTATTTACTATTTTTGCAATCTTACTTTAGTGCGTTTGCTCATAAATCAGTCATAAATCGCTATCAGCGTTGTAGCACGGTAACATTTTCAGTCAGCAGTCTCCGGGGGCAACATACTTTGCATATTTAAACGTCATCAGCATGGTTGCCAACTCACACTGTTCACATGGGACTCTTGCTCTGAGCCTCTGGCTTATTCTCACACTGCCATTGACAACACTCAGCAAATGTTGCCTCATTTGGTTGTATTAATTCAGCCTTTGGAGCTGAAGATGTATGATGCACACTGCAGCCTCTCAGACAGTGTTTCTGTGTGGACTCTGTATCCTCCTTCATGTGTCAACATCTGTTTCCACAAACACACCAAAGCTATTAATTATACAGTAAACTGCTCTCAACTGGTCAGTTAGAAAAGTCAATAACGTTGCTAGTTCTGTCTGTGCAGCTGTAATTTGAAGCGCCTGTGTAGTTAACTGGTTACACATACTGTGGAGTTATACTACTACATACTAGCCTATGTAGTGTATTGTATTTATCCATTATACACTATATGGACAAAAGCATTGGAACACACCTCTTAATCTTTGCATTTCAGTCCCTAGCTGTTTAGTGTGCCTTCACAAACATGTATAAAAGAATTAGCAGAAAATAGCAGCCTGGATGCAGGACTCAGCAGAAAGAGGTGAACTTAACTTTGTTGCTGGCAAAAGACCATGAAAACAAGAAACTATCATTTTCATTTATAACTATAATAGGGCGATGTAGGAACTTATTGACAGACTGACAACAAGCTGAACTGACTGACAGACTGAACATCACAAACACAAGACAAGGGACTATCAAAATAAAACAGGAAGTAACACACATACTGAGAACCAGACTATGACACGCACACTTGGCAAAACAGGGATATTGACAGCCAGAGAGACATGGGAACACGAATGGGGAGACAGGAAAGGTTCACAAAAGGAAAATGAACTAGAATGTAGACAGGCTACAAACAGAGGATGTAATACATGACCAAGGAATTCTACTACGACAGTAAGGAACCAAATTCAAAGAAAAAACCTTCCGGTCTAAAAGTCAGATAACATAATAACCAATACAGAAGCATAAAGACAGATATAAGATACAAAACAAATATACAGACATACTGTATGATCATTATAGTATGATGATGATGATGATGATGATAATAGTGCATCTGACTCCTAATCTGCATCCCTTTTTTTTTTTTTTGGTATTGTGCTCTCCAGTTCAGCTAAATTGGGTGAAAAATTTTACACTTCTTCCATATGGAAAGGTTACTTGGGGAAATACCTTACACCACATGACTCATTTTTCAGCAGTGCCCACACCTGCTTATTCATACTTATTATGCAGGTATGTAGAGATTTGTGAATGAGTGAACAAAACAGTGATTTCAGACGTAACCCATATTTTAGTGTCTCATAGCACAAAATGAGAATAAAACACCTCCAAGGATTTAAAAAGGATTTTAAGTGACAAATGTGCATCGTTGTTTTTCATTATGTCAGAGGTCAGCACACTGATTTACATCCATTTCCTGGAGATTTACTCCAACCCTAAAAATAACTACTAGTAAAGCTAACCTTAGCCTAAATCTCAGCTTTCCCCAAACATTTAAACAACCTTCAAATATAAAGATTTTCAGTATGGGGTTGATTTGTCCCCTTAAGGAAACGTAATGATGGATATCAGTGTCATTCTGAGCAAACTAATGACTCTGTTGTGTCCTATTACCCAGTAGCCACAAAGCTGCTTTGGACATGTAACTCATTGATGAGCGGAAGAATGGAAAATAAAACAATGGTGTGGTAAACCCTCTTTGGCAGTCACTGTCATTATACAAATGCTGCAAAGCTTAGTGATATGAATAATTTCACAACATCTAATTATTTTTGGCATCAAAAATATCAGAAGCAATGATGTTCTTTATTAAAAACGGACATCCAGGTATATATTTTATTTAGAAATTGTCCAGCTAATTGTGCCTTTCATTTAAAAATTTTTGTTTTGTTTTCACGGCTGTTTTCGACCTAATTCCAAGCCGCAGCAGGCGACTCTGTCCGTGAAATGAGCTTTGAAAAATTAATGTAGGTTAAAAATCAAGCATTCACTACCCAGCCAATCACCGTTTGCTGAAAACATTCCCAACTTTGCTGGTGAGCAGAGTAGAGCATTACAAATGGAGTAAGACAGATATATTGTTCAACGGTCGGTGAGGGGAATGTTAAATAAGCAACTGTTTGCCAACACATTTGCCGTATTCACTTTATTATGCGATAAGTCAATTTTGTGTTTGCAGCTCGTCGCGAGCGGAGGCACTTTTTGTTAAATTTGTAAAGTGCTCGTCGGTGATGAATATACGCTGAATAAACGACAGCGTGCTCCAGGCTGCTTCCATTAAGGTTAAGAAAGATTTTCATCCTCTGTGTCGACGTGCAGTTCCACCCACTTTCCTACCAGTCGGTGTGTGTCTGTGTGATTCTTGTGAGGCGTGTCACTTTCTGTGACAGCGGTCTTTTCTGTGTCTACATTGTCCTGAGCAGCTGCAGGTAATTTCCCCCACCTATTGTCCCCTTCCACACTGTCAGAAACTATAATTCAGCTCTAACCAAGCGAGAACAGTACCACTCTGTTGGACTCCGTGTGAGTCAAGGTGAGACAACTTTGGAGGAGGAAAGGAGGTGTGGAGCGTGTAATAGTTTGGGGACTTGTTATACCTTACTGCAACTGGGAGAACTGGGCTTACAAGTGGACATGCACGAGGCAGCGCAAAATCTATGACAACTCCTCAAAGTAGAGTGAGGCCAATGCGACTTTAAAGCCGTGCGTAGAGGCACGTTCAACATTGTTTTTTCTGGGGGTCAGAAAGGAGTAATATAGCAGTTTAGAGGCTTTCGGGCTCTGCACTATAATGTTGCAGAGCTTTGACAAACAGTAGTTCATCTTGCTGTAGAGTTGGACTAGTACAGCACGGCTGACAGCTGGCTCTGTTACTGCTGCTCTCATGGGGGAATGGAGAAAATGCTGTTTCTGTAATTTTGATGGATTTGTTTTTTTTGTTTACTTGGCTTCCTTTTTTCATCCGTAGGACCCATTAAACCCAGGCTGAAAGCCTTTTATAAGACTTATTGCTGCTCCTTGCAAAATGTACATATTCAGGGGAGAAATCCACCTTTCATCCAATAGAAACACTGGAGTGTGAAAGAGTGATGGCTCTGTAATGGTTTTGCCTGTTTTCTTGGCAGTGTTGCAGTTAGCTGTGGCAGAGATCAGTGGCAGACTTGCACCAAACCATCGGGCACATTCTGCTGCTTCTGTGTATTTAGTCAGTGACAGCAGCCCGTCCAACAGGAGCAGCATCGGGGCTAGATTAACGGCAGAAGCTATAGGAGACGGGCCAAGAGTGGGAATCATGGAATTTAGTCTTGCTTGTGGGTTTTGTTAGCAGCAGGGGCTGAAATGTTGGGACAAAGCCTAGGCTTTGAGTAGAAGTTTGGTTTTTGTTTTGGCTCCGAGTGCTAAGTGGAAACAAGCTGAAGTGAAAACCAAAGACGGAAAAAGAGCAAGGATTCATGTTTGAGAAGGACTTATATCAGAGGCTAAGTTGGAAATTCACCCAGAGAGCTCTCTGGTGTCATCTGACAGTTTGTCTTCTTAAAATCTACATGTCCACGTGCTCCCTTTTCATTTTTTTAACAGCTAGATTGATGTGAAAGGCCACAATAAATGGGAAGCACAGGGGAGATATCTAACAGGAGTTAATGGGCCACTAAGGGAATATTTGGTTTTGAAGGCGGGCACATAGTAACTACTACTCCTTCTCTGGGGTTTCACAGCTCTTTAAGTAGACCTGTCAAATTTCCATCTTGAGTTAAAGGAACGTCCCTTTTGTTGTAACTCTAGATTTTAGAAATTTGCTCAAAAAAAGATAACTGCACAAATATAGCACAGACTCACAAGAGATTAGGCCTGAATTAGACATAAAACACACACCGGAAAAACAACACACCACTGCACTGTGATGCTTAAGAGAAAATGTCCTTGGTGAGCAAAAACATGTCATTTGTTTGAAAGGCAAAGGGAATTATCAGATGAATTGTCATTTTCTTTCAACTGTCATCTTATTTTTGTTTATTTCTTTTTCTTTTTCTTTTAAACATCACAATTGGGAAATGGCGCCGAGTCGAAGAAGCGAAACAATACAACTTGACAAGATGACAAAAGTGCAGTTGGAAATCCAGTTGACGAGAGTAGAAAAAGAGGTCTTGGTGACATTGGCAGTGTAACCTACTTTTAACGTGGTGACAGAACAAAAAAAAAAAGCATGCGGCGATTCTATTTTCTGGAATGATACACGCAGGATATTTGAAGTTCTATGACAGGCTGTGTTTGAAAGCTTTTATCTGAAGGCTTCGTTTCACGACCTCTGTGTTTCAGAAAGCAGCGTTCACGAGGGAAGCAACGACAACGATGGCAGCGTCTGCGGCAGTGACTCCGCCTTCTACAAGCAGAGCGAAGGTGAGGGATGCGGTGATGGGAGGGCGGCGTTTTGTGGCACTGCAGATGAGTAATTCCAGCCACAGGTAGAATCAGCATGCTTGTGCTTTTCTATATCTCCTGGATGCAAATGCAAATAAACCTCCTTTCATGCAAAAGTGCACATAAATAAAATTCCCGCCCTGTGCTCACCACAGACAGCAGATTTTCTTGTGGATGCTTATTATATTTACACGTACGCTTTCATAAATGGATAAATATGCTAACAAGATATGCGGCTGACAATAAACAAACCCAATTTTGTTTGTTTACTGGTAATTATCTGCTGTGTGCAGTGATCAAGATCTGCCATTTAGATAATGTCAACTTCTAAAAGGCCCATGCAGAAAAAAATACCATATGCTTAATGTGTGTATGTGTGTATTTGTGTTTATAGGTGTGTCAGAAATGCCAACAAAACTGCGCTCTTTTATGATGATTTACAGCAAGGGTAAAATAATCGTAGTATGAGTCAAACTGAGGGTCGTTGTACACATTAAATAAAATCGTTTGAATTTCAGCATCCTAGCAACATCAGCACTAAGCAGGCACTAAATAGGAACTAGAAGGAGAAAGAGCGTATTTCTCCCATATTACCTTGCCTTCAATGGATCCCTGTTAAATCTAGCATTTTGAATAATATTTTGAATAATCAGTCCCCATCTTATCTTTTAGACCTCATAGTATCATATCACCACAATAGAGCACTTGATTCTCAGACTGCTAGTTTACTTGTGGCTCCTGGGGTATTTAAATGTAGAATGGGAGGCAGAGTCGACAGCTTTCAGGACTCTCTTCTGTGGAACCAGCTCCCAGTTTGGATTTGGGAGACAGACTGTTTAAGATTAAGCTTAAAACTTCCTTTTTGATAAAGGAGATGGAACTAGATCAGGTGACCCTGAAAACCTACCTTAATTATGCACCAATGGTCTCAGGCTGCTCCCGTTAAACACTTAGCATTTCTTCTTCACTCACTCTTTTTCACTGTGTTTCTACACCACTGTGTTTAACCATTAGCTATTATAATTACATTCAGGACAGAAGGCACCCTTCCACAGTCCCTTCCCTTGTGCCCAACAGGTCACAGCAGATGGTGCCAGTTTCTTCTTGTTAAAAGGAGTTTTTCCTTCCCACTGTTGCCAACCAATTAGTCGTAGAGGGTTGTCCGATTGCTGGGGTTTTCTCTGTATTAATGCAGGGTCTTTACCTTACAATAGAAAGCACCTGTCTAATTTCAATGGCATGACTGCTGCAATAGTTAGAAACTAAAATTTGTGCAAAAAGCTCAAATAAGGTAATTTAGGGCTCTAGGAAACTATGAATGTCTGTAGGAAATTTCAGGAAATAGTCATTTAAATGCACCAAATGGACCAAAATATTAGGCCACTCCTCTAAATCTTTGCATTCAGGTCTTTTCAGTCCCATTGCCGCTGATTTATAAAATCAAGCACTAGCCATGCAGTGCGCCTTTACAAACGTTTGAAAAATTTGGCCGTTTAAAGACTGAATTTGAGAGTGGTTTGTGTAAAGTTAATTAAGCGGTGTCTGTGTCTCTCTGTGCAGAGTGCTGATGGACTTAATAAAAGTCTCTGACGCTTTGCTTACTCAATAACAGCATAGAACCGAATCTCCATTGGCATTAACATCAGCACAAAAGCTGTGCACCGGGAGCTTTGTGGCATGGGTTTCAAGTCGATACTGTAGGTGTATGTGGCCCATTACTTTTCTCTATGTAATCTAGTTCATTCTGGAGCGAAGCAGTGGATCACTATCACCATCCACAGGGGAGGGAAGGTTAAGGGAACTCTGTATGCATGCATTTATTTTTGTGTGCGCTGTGTTGTGTTATCAGGGCACAGTATGGCAGAGACACTCACAGTCGCCCTGCGTGTTGCTGAGGAGGCTATAGAGGAGGCCATTGCTAAGGCAGAGGAGTTCAGTGACAGCTTGGTAAGACATCCCTCTCTTCCCCTTCTTCCTCTCCCTCTCTTGTCCTCTGCCTCTCCTTTTCTTCCCCCCACTTTTCAGAGCTTTCGTATTTCCTTCCTGCTCTCCATCCCCATATTTTCAATCCCCTATATCACTGTCATGGCTTCTTACTTCTCCTCTACTCTTGCCTCCCTCTTGGTCTCAGTATCAGCGGGATACAGTCATGGTTTTTGGCAAAGACCTTTGCACAGACTCTCTCTTGGTAATTCACATTCACTTTGAACTGTGTGTGTGTGTGTGTGTGTGTGTGTGTGTGTGTGTGTGTGTGTGTGTGTGTGTGTGTGTGTGTGTGTGTGTGTGTGTAGGAGAAACAGAATGAGGCTCGGTATCTGCGGGACCACAAAGAGGAGCTCATAGAAGAACTCGCCACAACCATTGTACAAAAAGTAGGTATTACTTTACTGCAGGTTTATTCGTCTCTTTTATGTGGAAGCATTAATTGCAGCTAAAATCTTTCAAAATAAAAAAAAATGTAGCACTTCAGGCTATGCCTTTCCTCTCCACCCTTTACAAATGGATTGACAAATAATTACGCTTTTACTCTATAATTTCAAACAGAAGTCATTGCACTTATATAACGTTTTAGTGAAATATGGCACAGGAAATAATTTTCAAGCAAGAAAAGAGCAGAAGGTCTTCGAAAATGATAATTTAGCGTGTCAAAATCTGCATAAATTACTTTAAAATTCAAGTGACAACTGCTTTAATTTTACACATGGCATTTAATTTGCATGCAGATAGTGAGTGGAGCCAGGATCTGCAGTTGTTTGATTGCCTTTGAGTTTAAAGTCAAACGTGTTGGAAATCAGTTCACTGGAAATGAAATACTTTGAAGATTTCAGCACATAATGTTACAATAAAATTTAAATGAAAATTAAATCATCGCTTTAAAAATTATTAATGGCTAAACATAAAATTCTGTTGTACGAGCGCATTTCTGCTTTCCATTGTGCATTTATTATTCTAGTTCATCCTTTTAAAAAGCTTGTTGTGTACGCCTCATAGCTTGTATGCACAGTCTCTGTCATGTTCTCTCTCCTCATCGCCTTCTTCACTTCCTTTTTTTCTTTTTCTTTTCCCTCAGATCATCCAGAGAAGGAAGCGTTCAGAGATGCAGACAGAGTTTGACTTTGTCTGGCCTCAGTCTCAGTCTCTGATCCAGCCCAGTGAACTGCCCTCTCCTTCTCAGCCTCACACTTCATCACAAGGACCACAAGACCCGCTCAAAACCTCCTACTCTCTCTATGTGAGTCCCTGTGTCAGTCTAAACTGTTGGGACATATGGAGCATGTCATGCTGCCGTATTCAGCCATCTCTATTTAAGTCAAAAACAAACATGCAGAATAAATACAGATAAAGCATAACCGGTATATTAAAGAAGGACATAGCCAATGAGACACTTCTAAGAGGCACTACAGTGTGTGATTTCTTAGTAGCATGGATCACATACTGCTCTGTACGTGACCCACCGATGACAGGTTCTCTTTTTTTGACTAATTGTGAATGCAGTCACTTGAAATTAGGTAGTACGATTAGATTTCCTAATATAAGCTGTATTTTTTTCCTCAGACTCTTTTTTTTTTAATACTAATTTTTCTTAATGATGTGTTGGAGAATTCTGGAAGAGTTTACTTACTGTTGAGGGTTTGAGGGAAAGGTCCTTTTTTTTAAAAAAGATAATACAATATGCCAACTACAGCAAGTCCTCACACAGGAACACATAGGCAAATCAATAGTACACAAACCTGGCACGGGTTCATACTACAAGTCACCAAGGACTCCTGGAGATTTGTCATCATCCTGTGTGTGTGCAGAGCATCAAGGCTGCTCTGCCTTCAGTTTCCTGCTGTTTCACTCAGTGAAGATCAAAGTCTTGTGAAATACGCAGGGATCCTCCTCGACTGCTCTGCCTGCCATGGGATAAGCTGTGTTTATCAGCTCTCTACAAAACCACTCACTGACAGACAAAGCATGCAGATTTACACTCACATGCGTACTTACGCGGTGTAACACTAAACCTTAATGTTGTACCCCACCCTTTTTAAAGAGGAATTTTTGTGTGTTTAATTCTGCAATTAATTTCTCAAATTTGGGAGAAGAATAAAGTATAGCTTAGCTTAGCTTATTTTTCGAATTGACGCCAGAGTACAGATCAGACACTATTCCTAAAAGCTGTCAAATGTAAAATGCACCAAAAAGCTCTCATGAATGTAAATTATGTTGTTCCACAGATACACAAATATTACACAAAAATACACAATACACAAAAATTAAGTAATAAATGACTAGTGATTTAGTATATTAAAATCTTGAGCTAATGTAAATGTATAACTTTTATTTGTTTCGCACAGAAAGAATCACAGGAACTGCTTAGTAGATATTTGCTCAGTGTTATAGCTCCACCTGCTGGTGAGAATGGTAAATTACAGCCGGCATAGTAGTGACGTTTTAGGGTTTTTTTTATTGCTGGACAGGAAGTGAATTGTCCAGATGGACCAAATGCTCTTATGTGTATTACTTAATTACTATATATGGATATTATATTTTCTGGCCAAGTGCCAGTTATCTCTGTTTCTCAGCTAAAAATCTGTCTGAACTTCCTGTCAACAAAAAACTAAAAAAAAAAGAAAGAACCTGTCAACAGAGTTGTGTACCATTCTTTGGATCTGTGTCATATTTCTCTGTATTTACCTGTGTGTGTGTCAATGTTTGTTCTTGCAGCGGTTGCGGTCAGCGTTCTCTCTCACCAGTGACGACTCCCCAGAGAAGGGTCCAGAGGAGGAGGTAGCTGAGGCCGGTGGCGGCAACGACGGCTTGCAGGAATACGCTTCTCTGAAAAGGGAGCCAAAGGCGGCCACATCTTTACCCACCTGGAAGAGCATGGATCGCCTGGATAACTCGAGTAAAAGTCACACTCACAGACTCTTTTTGGTTGAGCAGCTTTCCATTTCGCTTTTATCAGTTTAAATATAACTTTGTGTAGATGCATAACTGAATAGATTTAAAGATTTTTAGACAAAGGCCATAGATTTACTTTTACATGTCGTAAAGATGCACATACATACAAAGACATACAAATTATTTGTAGAAATTTACCCCATGCATTGCTCTATATTAGCCTCATATAATTTTATTGAGAGTATGGATATTGAATTTATTTAGTACTCTCTGAATCCCTGCAGTTGACTCCGTTCTTCTATACTTCCTGCTGCTGCTTGTGATTTTCATCCAGGTGCCTCTTCAGTGCTCCAGAGTCCAGACGGCAACTGGATTGCCCTGCACAGTTCCCAGCTGTCTCGGCCCAGCCTGCTCACCAAGAGGAAGAGCCTGTTGTTCAGCGTGCTGGAAAAGGAGTCTGGCGTTGTCTCCGCTTACGACGAGATGGGATCTGACTCAGAGGAGGATGATGAAGGTGGCTGGGGTGCAGCGCTGAGGCAGTTTCGCCGCAAACTGTCAGATGAGACTTACTACACGGACTCCCAGCACGACCCCGAGTGGATTTACACTCAGCATCTCCCGGTCACCTCACCATCCTCGGGGCAGTACACCAACACAGAGACTCTCAACTCAGACTCCGAGGCCTCGTCAGTGCTTTCTGCGTGTCCCCGTAAACCACCCCACAATCTGATGAGGAAGAAAGGACCACCGGATACACACCTTCACCCTCATCACCAGCCGCTGCATCACCAACACCTTCAGCAGAACTTTTCTCCATACCCAGTCCAATCAGAGTCATTGGATGTGAACTTTAACCCTAAGGTGATGTCTTTGAATTATCCTGTTCTACAAAGTCAGATGTAAATATTGTCCTTTGTAGTGAGAATTTTAGAGCCATACCAAGTAGTTGGTGGACTAATATCTGCAAATATTATAATTATAATATCTGCAAACACCTTTCAACCATATTATCAGTGTTGATGTTGTCCACCAGAGGGCACTCTGCAACTTGCCTGTTGGAAATGCATGTATAGATCATCACAAGCACAACAACCTGCTGATCAACAGCAGAGCAGGAGAGAGCATAACTGAAGAATCACACATGAGAAATTTTAGGGAGATTCTAAAAGGAAGAAAGAAAGAATATTGACTGATATATCAGAGTATTGGCTTTACCAAATATCGGTATTGCTATCAGTCTTAAAGTCCTATATCAATTAATTACTCAACAGCTCTTTATTTGCTGATTAAAAGGTCATGACTGCTTTTGTAGACCTGGGGATGCTCCCTGTTACACTTTTTTGTACTCTGAAAAGAGACTCCGTGTTCCTTAAGTGAAAAGTACCCACCCCCCAGTTAGCTCTTTTTCTTAGTAGAGACAACAATAGAGAACAAAAGATACGTGAGTTTTTACTTGCAGTCCTTGGTGCAGAGGCCTCAAATGAGCCGACAAAGATACAGAAATAATAGTTGCGTTCAATTAAAACCTGATAACAAAAGACAGTCCTAGAAAGAAAAGCATGTTATCATGTGAAAGCTTTAATCTGATATGTAACGGTGGCACATGTACCTGTTTACTTCCTGTCACTGTTCCCAGGTGATGGGAGACAGTAGCGAGGCAGAGGAGAGGCAAAGTGATCCCGTCAGAAGATCACGGCGACGCAGGAAGAGTAAGAGGGAGTCATCATCAGAGCAAAACAGGACTGGAGGCCAGAGCCATCCACAGTCCGTCTACCCCTTAGCGCAGGTAAAATTTAGTGATTCCTTATTGGTTGTTAAGAGGAACTCACTTTAAAATCCATCTGTGCATCTATTTATTGGGGCTGTTCGGCTTGGTTGTAAAGCATTGTGTCACCATTAGAAGGAACCAAATGAAGGTCTCTAGTTCAGGCTGCTTTTCTCTTTAGGGTTAGGCTTTAGTCTTTAAAATCTGCAAATATAGGTTACCTGCTCGATTTTTTACAATTATCTTTTGATTTTACATGTCGACCTTTAAGGAAAACAGTGGTATTCTACTCCACGCCCTGCTGAAGAGGGGATTAAGTGAGGAACAGCCAAAATCTGACACTATACCAGTGGCCACAGCTGCACCAGACGCCTTCAAATTAGATGCTATGACAACTGAGCCAGAGGACCTGGACACACTGGCGCCAAATTCACCGGTCCCCAGCCCTTCTCAGCCCCCCTCCTTGACCCTGGGGCGAGAGCTCTCATCCAGTAGCTCAGGGCCTGGATCCACAACCAGAGATCCTCTAGAAGGGGAGCTGCAGTCTAGACTTGGTCAGCTGGTCATCAGTGCCAACAGCAAAGTCAGCAGCTCATCTGAGGAAGAGTGCACAAACTGGCCTGCAGACAGGCAGACGGATAAAGAAAGTGACAGACAGAGAGAGAAATTGAAGCCAAAGGAAAGAGAGCGAGAGAGGCAGCGAGTGAGTGACAAATCAAGAGAGAGAGCAAGCGAAGCAGTAGAACAAGTGAACGGACAAGAGATTAAAAGAAGCGAGAAGCTAATAAAGAGTCCCTCGGTGAGAGAAGACGGCAGAAGTCGGGAGAGGAGGTTTGAGAAGACATGCGAGAGTTTAGATATGAAAGTGGAAGACCAGGAACAAAAGAGAGGAGACAAAAGAGAACCCAACAGGCAGAGTAAGAGACAACATAAACGAGATGCGGAGAAGGAAGCGGGACCGAAAGGGGGAGCGAGGAGCGGATCCAGTGCAAGTTCGCCTGCTGTTACCCCTTCTTCCCACGAGGGGGCGCTGTCAAACAACCAGGTGGGGAGATGTACACAAGATTTGATTTTCATCTGCAGAGCGTCTTCTGCATGTACTTGCATTGCAGTCTGTTTGTTGCCTGTTTGTAAGCTTTTAAATTCTTTTTTTTGTGCCTTCAAAATCTATTTCCTATCACAACCTCCTGTGTTATTTACCTGACAATCAGTGCTGTCATTATCTGTCCCTCATCCCATGTTTTCTCTGGTTTGCTGTGTTGTTTTTGAGTTTTTTGTCTGGTCTGTGTGTTCCTGGTAAACGTGTGTGTGCTTTCTGTATGTGCATATGTGTCAGGTGGGACAGAATGACTTGGAGCAACTTCAGAGGCTTCAGTTGCTCTCCTCTGTCTTACAGCAGGTGAGATATAAGGGCTAGAAAGAGGATGTAGTTGGAAGTCATGCACAAGGATACACAAACCTGCAGCCATCCCATTTCATTTATGACCTTAATATCTTATTTACATGCACTGTAGTAAATTGCATTATGATTGCATACATATGATTAAAATGGTCAAATTTTTGGACTCTTTATCAGTCCATACAGTGCTGTGCAAACCCCTCATATCCCTTCATTTTGCTTCCAAGGGGCGAGACTGTGTGTTGAGCAGTAGGTTTCCAGGCTTTCTGAAGGTTATTCGTTTCTTCACTTTTCTGTTTAAGACTGTAAATTACTTTGATTTCTTGTGCACTACAAAAGTATGCGTATTATCAGAAATCTTTATTGTTTAATGTATGACTTTTGACATATATTGGGCAGGTAAAATAAACTTTAAATAACTAGATGTCAAAACTACAATCTGTTATGTCAAAAGTATTGTTCCAGCTCATATTTAAAGTTGCTTTTTTTTTTTTTTTGCATTTATAATCAACTCAGCACTGAGAAATCAATAACTACACAAAGTCAGATAGATGGGACACACGTACACACTTGGACAATACATCTGAGGCATGAGGGTCGATGCTGATCATTAAGCAGACTCATTCTAAGGGCTTCTATGAGTAATGCTTGCCTCTTCCAGCTTGTATGACACATGTACTGGTGTGATCTATTTCTGATGGCTTTCACAGCTCCCTTTACAAATCCGCCAGGACGCCTCAGTGCGATGTGAATAGAGGAAAACGTGTGACCATAGCCGTGATATTTGCGCCTTTTTGAAGCGATATCTAGTGTTTTGCCTTTATTAAATGAATCCGAATGAAAACCGAGTAGCTCACTGCCGTCGTACTAATTCACAGCATTTTCAGCGTACGTGATCTTCAGCAGGTAAGGGTCTGGATGGTGTACAGAAATAGACATAAAGCAAAGAATATTGAATAAATAATCCCAGATTCACAAAATATCAACCACCTGTGTTCATTACTTTTCATGCCCTTATGAGCTCATCCCCACTAGAACCACTGCTGTGGACACAGGTGGTGTCATTTGAGGCTTTAGAGATTAGCCCTCAGGGTGGAGAAGGTAATTGGGCCCGGTGTATGCACAGAGGGAACGATACAGGAAAAAAAGTTGAACAACAACTTTTTATTCCTGTACGCCAATCTGACTTCCTTATTTATTTATCTTCCCTGTGTGTGACATATTCCTATATTCAAAAGGCATCAAACTAGTTTCTTTGTTTTTTATGTACTAGGATCAACTTTCCTCATTGATAGGAGTGAGATATCAGTGTCTGTGATGACTGTTTGATCAGACGGGTGATGGCCTACTTCTTTGAAGTGGATCAGCACATCTCCACTCCTCCTTTGACCAACCCAAATCGATACCTCACTGTGTCCATCTCTGCGTCTCATTCTTTTTTAAGATCGATCGATAGTGATTTAAAAAGGAAAAAAAGATAACCAGCATCTCGTCTCTTTTTCATCACTTACCTTCTCCGGCTAAAATCCGGCTTTTCGGACTGTCACACTGTGCCCGAGAGGGATCGATGTGCTTCCGATCCCACTGATCAAAGCTTCAGCAAATTATTCATTCATTATGGAATAACATCTTTCTCTCTTTACTGCTATTTCTTATTCTTGCTCAGTGTTTACATGAGCTCAAGAGGATGAAACGGCAACTTTCTTCACTCACCGTCTTTACTTTTGAATCATTATTTGTCACATTATTTGACATGAATTTGGAGGCAGGCTGCTTGGGTTTGGCTGAAATGAGAGATCTCCACAGCTGACTTAAGTCATTTCCATTTCCTGATTAGCCGAGGCATCAATCGACAATCTTATCTCCTCTACTGGCAGATGTTAGATTATTTTGAGTAATGATCCAATCCTCAGCTTCACATCCAAACTGCAATTGCTTTCCTGAAGCTCAGTGACCAGAGATGATGTGTCCACAGTGCCATCATTTTCCAATTCAAAGCCTAAGAAAAAAAACAACAACAACTGAAGATGACTCACTTCTCTGGCTTTGTCTTGAGACCTCATTACCCCATTTCTCACATCCCTGTTCTGCACCCTCTGACTGCTTATCCAGGTCAAGCATGTGTAGATGTGGGTCCTCACAAAACATTAATTAGGCGACCAGAGTGACAAATATATGTGCACTTGTCACCTGCAAAATGTTCTTTTTTATTCACGTATTATTATTTTTAAGGCTTTACAGTGTGAAAACCAAAGGGGGCTAATGCAGCTGATTAAAACATGATGCCGCATTATCTTTATTGGCTCACATTCATTTTTGAAATGGGGATGTTTTTACAGCGCTAATGATTGCATAATGTTCCAAAATTGAATAGTTGCATAATTGCCTTTTGTCACATCCCCTTGCTCTCGAAATGAAATATATTTTTCATTATCATTTCACGTGTATTACACTACATTAAGCCCTTGCCCTTAAGGTGATGTTTACAGATTAGATGTACTTGCTTGACATTTTCTGCTTTTCTCACACATTAAGTCTCTTTAACAGTGTGAGTAATAAGGTTTTCTCTCTGACTCCAGTGTTTCTGGACATTTCACTTGAATTCATTTTAATCTCACTTGAATTCAAACGGTCTGTTTATTCTATTTGTTCTTTGACTGGAGCAGAAGTGCTCAGCGGCTTCGCTCTGCAGCATCACCACGGAGGTGCTAAAGGTTTTGAATGCTACTGAGGACCTGATTGGTGAGGCGGGAGGCGAGAGCTACACCCCTTCTGAGTCTATGAGTGCTTCTCCCATATCCAGCAGCTCTGAGACCCGCAGGTTGGACCAGAGGCTTACCAAAATGGAGGAGAATGTAAGCTAGAGAGCACCTCCACCCAGTAGTTTTGCCTCCTGAATCAGTGGTGCTTATGGGAACTAAATGTTTTGCTCTTTTCTGTGCAGGTTTATCTTGCTGCTGGTGCAGTGTATGGCCTCGAGGGAGCACTGGGAGACCTAGAGCACTGCGCCCGCAGTATTAGCAGTGGGACAACAGACCAAGAGCTGGCCTTCCTGGAAGATCAAGTGGCTACCGCGGCTGCTCAAGTCCAGCAGTCTGAACTGCAGGTACTTCAGAGGATCGATGACTGTTTGCACACATCTTTATACTGCTAATCATATGTTATAGTCTTACTAAACCCTGAACAAAGATAAGAAGAACTATTACCTGAGACATCCTCCTTAAATTCTCTTGAAAAAAATCATCTTTTTGCTTTAAGATATCAAACATTGAGGCAAGAATATCAGCTCTGAAAACGGCTGGGCTGAACGTGACTGTCTGCAATCGCTTCTCCAAGCTCAAGCCAAAGTCTAAGGTACTCACTGGCCTTCCTGCACGCTTAATCTTTTGCAATTTGTTTTGTACTTTCAGGCCATATGTAATGTCTTTAAAGAGTATTGGTGTAACTGATGAACTTGTCTGTGCTTATATAGTAATGAATGGTTATTGGAATAAAGAAATGGTCAGATATGGTTGGTTTGTTGATTTTAATGAACTATAATAGATGAGCGATGGTAATATTCTCATTACAGCCTCAAACCCTGGACTCATCACGCCATCAGAGGAGGAAGCTTCCAGCGCCTCCACTAAAAGGTACCAAACGTGCCAATTTTGCTCACTTAGGAGAAATCTATTATGTTGAGACAAAGAAAAATGTGTTTATGCATTTTTTTTTTTTTTTTAAAACTGAACTAAACTGCGGACATATGCAGGGTACAGCCTTGTATATACAAAGTGTGAACGTGTATGCTTATGTACGCGTGTGAAACCGAGACACCTAGAGATGGGAACTGAGACAGAGGGGAGGGACATTTTTATTCGGCCTTAGTTAACATCTCACATTTTATGCTTTGTCCTAAAAGAAGAGAGAGGCCATTGAATGGATGTAAAAGTGAATACATTTGCTAAAAAGAGACTAAGTAACTGAAAAGCTCCATTAGATGTAAAGCAGCCAAATGGAAACACACACACAGTCCAGGGGGATAAGGCTGTTTTATCAACCAACTGTAAGTCTGTTCCTTTTCATATTCGTGAAAAGCCTCTTTCTGCTGCAGCTTTCTTTATTTTCTTTTTTGTCTCTCTTTTTTCTTCACCGTCATCTACACAATGACTTTGATTCAGGGTGGCTTTTTAGCAAAGCTCCAAAGAGAGACAGCAGAAAGGACAATGGGTCAAACTCAGTGACCAAGACATTGATTCAGTAATTCCACCTTAGTGTGTTCCTTCTATCAGTCCATACAACGTGCTCCACATTTGTAGTGAAAATATACTGACATTTAGCTATACACCACCAAACCTTCTTGTTGCTTTGAAATGATCGTGAGGAAAAGCACTTTTTGATCCAATACAACATTATGGAATAAATATAAATGACTTGTTTAAACCAAGGTTGTGATGAAGCCTTTGCAACTGTGTGTACTACCCCCATCACGAACTATCAAAATCTGTCTTTTACCACTACCATGTCATAAATCTGCCAGTTTAGGACACTGAATTGTCTAATTACTCTAATGTGTACTGGAGACCCCACTCCTATTCAGGTTAGAGCCAGTTTGCAGAGCTCTGTGAAAGGAGTATACACGTTGTTTTATTAAACCTTCATTTTATCTGGTAGTTTCCAGAAACGTGATTTATTGCTTAAAACAACAGTAGTTGAGAGTTTCATGGGAAAACACTGTGACATTCCGAAACCAGATGCTAGATGTAATTTCTCCAGCATGTCCTGCCCAGGGCCTCCAAGACATGCCCAAAACACCTCATGTAGAAAGTGCCGAGGAGACATCCTAGTCAGATTCCTGAACCACCTCAGTTGGTTCCTTTTGATGTGGAGGTGTAGCAGCTGTACAGTGAGTACCGCCTCAATGACTGTGCTCCGCACCTAATCTTACCTAAAGGAGAACCAAGACACCCTAAGGAGGATGCCCATTTCCTCTGCTTGTACTCACTATCTCACTTTTTCAGATCTAGGCTCAGGCTACCTCAACCTATCATGGCCGTCTGTCATGATAGGTTGGGGGTGAAGGATGGAGACAGGACAAAGGACATAAATACACATATATGTGATTTTTCCCAAAAAGTTGATTCTGTTCATCTGGATGTAGCACCATCGGGAAAACGATATATCCAGATGAACAGAATCAACTTTTTGGGGATTTCCTTACCTGGATGATTGAGCATGAATCAAGACACACGTGCTTTTCTTAAAATAAAAATGTGGCATTTATTCTCATTTCAGAGAAGTTGGAGCCAGAGCAGCAGGTTAAAGTATTTCGGCCATAGTGACAGTCAACAGCACAATGAGTCCCTCAGGGCTATTTTCAAGCCCCAGGGACAGGGGCTCTTCACATCCAGTGCCTTGACCCAGCATCTGCCTCTAGCTCCAGGCCAAGCAGGGGCCACCACCTGCCCTGTGTAACCCAACTCAGCACTCATTCCTCACACAAGCTCAGTACCCATCAGTTAAAGAGATCAAAGAAGACATCGCTGGATCTTTCTCTTTTAACAAGATCTATTTCATGCTGTTTTTCCTCCTTACTGCACACACGTAGACTCACACACACAGAAATATGTTATTTAACAGTCGGTTTCTCTGCCTTAAGATCTGCAAACACTCCTCATAAACCGACTTAAAAGAATATATATGTACAGATAAAGAAAAACTCAGTTTTCTATCTGTTTGCAAGAGTGTTGTGAATTAATGTGCAATGAAGCTGTGGAAAATCATAAGAAAATTTGTGTGATTCAGTGTCCTGAAAAGAGGCTGAGCCATGTTTTATACTGCATCGTCTTTGTCACCATGAACCAAGAAATGTTACGGGGGATTTATTCAAACTGTTTTGTTTTTTTGATGATTGTCAATATCCACCCGCATATAGCTATCAGATGGTAATCACCAAATGGGGATGATTGTAACCTTCAATATTTTACTGATTTATACAAATCACAAGCAGACCAGAAAAGAGTTGGAAAAAAGAGCTGTTTAGATGTTCAAAGTATCACGTCAACAGTGTTTTGGTTTTGTTTGGGGGAGGTTTTGTCCGTTGCACCATGTGCTTGATGACTATAAAGGAATAGCACATTGAGAAACTGTAGCTGAGAAGAAATTAAGCTAGTTAAAAGACCAGGTCAACATGTTGGAAATATAATCATTTAATTTCTTGCTGTGACCTAAGTAACTTAGTCCAGCCACTGTCAAGGCAAACTGTCAAACTTGTATCAAGAAAAAAGGAGAGGTCAAATTGAGAAATGGGCAGCTAATGATAATCCGAAACCGAAGGGAGCTGGACAGAACCAAGCTCACCGCTTCCTCCTTTTTTAGTCTCTCAGCTAAGCTAAGCATCCATTTGCCATGCTGACATTTCACTGGTGAGGAGTGTGTAAATTTATTTAGGAAAGAAAAAGCTGATTTGTAGATACATTCACATATTGGAAATTGTGGGTTACAACATTTAAATAGATCAAAATTAAAAAAATAGTTTGCATGGAGCATCCATCCAGCTTATCCGGGGGAACACCTGGATAAGCTGGTGGAGGTGGCTGGGGCGAGGGAGGTCTGGGCCTCTCTGCTTAGGCTGCTGCCCCCGCGACCCGGCCTTGGATAAAGCAGATGAAGATGGCATCCATCTGACATTCAAGTTGGGTCTGAAAATCCTCCTCCGTGACATATGTAGTTTCTCCAACGCAAAGCCATTCTTCCTCCTCCCTGTCACTTTCTTTGTTTACTTTTAAACGTTGTGGCCTTTTATTTAAGGAGAAAGAAAAGAGTATTTTCATGTTTTCCCTTTACCGGGGTCACGTCTGATCTTTTGTGTTGCATTCAAAGATTCTTGTAAAGATTTTTACATAAGAAAGTCTGACGGGCTATATAACAAATGCCATGAAACCATGATTTTGTTACGAGCAATTTATTTTTGTACTGAACGTTTTTATGCAATACCACTGAAATAAGTACTATTGCAAATTAAAGGCTTTATTCTCTCCTCAAAGGAACCCACCTCAGTCAGTCCTACCAGACTCTCTTATGTGTGATGACTCAAATTGCTTTCAGTGTAAGCTTGCATTTACCATTCGATGTTCTGCCAGTAATGACGATGGTAAATGCTTTGAAAACACAGGTGATGAGAGGCACACTTGTACTCCTTAAACACGAGAATACTGCCTTTCAGTTTTGGGAGATTTTAAGTTAGCCATGCATACAGTTATCAGAGTTCTTGCTTTGGCTCCAGCTTAATAAGAGCATGTTTGGATTCTCTGATAGTGTTTGAAAGGTATGATGATCTTCTGTATGAATGCTCTGCCCCTTCTATTAGTGACCTTTTCATCCCCAGCCTTTCGCATCTTGGGTTTGCACATTGATCTTGTATTTTTTGTCAATCTTGTTCTCCAGAGGTGTTGATGTAAAAAAGAGCATGTTTCTGGCTTTATCAAACTGATGAAAAATGTCTCTCTAAGAAGCACAGCCACAAGGGTCCAATCATCAGTGTCCTGTATTTTTCTAATGTGAAAAAAATAATAAAAAAAGTAACAATATCTCATTGCAGAATTTGTTAATATACTATATGTGTGAAAAACATGGATATGATATGATAATGTGTTTATTGCCCAATCATAGTTGACAAATCGTTCAGTGTTGTGCAAGAGACTGTGTATAATTGTCATGACTTGTGAGGCTGGATTTGCACAGGACGTCTCGTTGGTTGTTGGAACAGTGTCGCGGATACTGAGAAGTGATGAGATTCTCCCAGAGCTAAAAACAAATGTTGCTTTTGTTCCTGTTTAAATCCAGTGTGAACGACTATGAAGAGGTTCACTGTGCACAGCTCCACAGGCGGGCCATTCACTTTTATGTGCAATTGTTTGTTGCAATCCATACGATATGTTGGGGAAATTATTAACAAGCAAAAAAAGAAAAAAAAATGCAGATTCTCTATGTGCCACAGTACTCTGAGAAAAAAATGTATTATGAAATAAATAAAATTCGCAAACTTAAAATTGTGTTTTGTTTGCTTGTTTTTTCAAAGAAAATGTTTGCCTTCACACTCACGAAAGTTACAAGCAAGGTTGTCAACAGATATAATCATGACATCCTGATTTATTAATCAATGTAGAGTGCATTTTTATGTACAGACATGGGTGAGGCTCATAACAGACACAAGAGAAATATAATTATGAAGACGTGTATATAGTGTCGATTTTTAAAAAATGACAAACGAAAAATAAAACGGAGTTTTTGGATGTGGGGAGGAGAGCACATCACGGTAGCCAATCACCGTCCTCCCCGTCGAGCACTTTTCCAAGGTTCTCCTTGTTTCTCAGGCTGCTGAGCAGCAGCTCCAACGTCCTGACGACGGGCATTCCATCGCTGCCCAGAGCCTCCAGACTGCTGTGCCTCTTCCCAAAGCGCCCAATGGGTCTCACCCCACGCCCCACATACCAGAATGGATCTATCTCTGGACCTGGAAACCAAGCAGAGACAAGTTTATCAGTGCCACATAAAGCAAGGGATCCATACAAGATGTTAACAGCTATGTTTGAAAACAGAATTAATATTTAGGAAAGTGGTGGTTAAATATTCTGTTAGTGGACGGACTGTGAGGACAAATACTACTATTACAGCCACAAAACGGCATGATTTTGCCTTTTCCCCCCTCCCTTTTTTAAAAAAATTGTCTTTTAGTGGCTATCCTTCAGACCTAAAACAATGGTATTCTGATATATTACCATGTAAAGTCTGAAAGCCTTTCAAATTAACTGCCAAATATGTTTTCAGTCTTTAAACAACTCCTGAAACGCATGAATGCTCACATCTGTTCAGAACGTTTAGTGTGCAACAACACAGAAGGCCGATCAACAGTATTAATAAATTAACAAATGCGTTTCTATCAAAACATTTAATTCAGTAACAAAATATCCAGCGTGGGGAGCCAGTATTAGTACTCCAATAATGACACAACCACATACTGAATTTACATTTGATGGCTGGTGGAAGGTGAAACCCGGTTAGCATTTCCTCACTCTGAATTAAACAGTGTGTACTTAACCAAATCAGTTTAAAGTCTAATAACAGAAAGTCTCCTGGTTACACTGACAGACAGCATATCTTTAAACTTAATAACTGGAAATAAAGATTTCAATGGATATAATAGGATTATTAAGAAATAATTACATTAGATCTATTGAATTCCATACACTCAGACACACACTTTATTAAATTGTGGTTGATTTAATAAAGTGTAATAGCCTATTTAGCTTTCTTTCTTTTTTTTCTTCTTTTTTTCTTTTTGAGCGCGTAAATCCCATCTGATCCTTATCGGGAAAGTCAAATCGGAATGATTTAAAGAAAACGGGTCTTACTTCTGTTGTCTACATTATGAACAATGTGGAAGTCGTGCTCCACTGTGGTGCTGTGAGCGCGGCTGAAGCTGGAGGAGAGAAGGAGGAGAAGCGCCAGAGCTGCGGGCAGCCAGCGGCTCGTCAGGACGCAGTGCCGGACATCAGCCGCTCTCACGGGCAGCATGCTGCGGTGTCGCTCAAGGCACTAAAGACAGGACGCAGTTATAAGTAACTTATCACTTTTGAGAAGACACTGAAAACAGGAGCTATTCGCAAAACCAAGAAAAGACAGAGCTTGATAAAACTGTTGTGCCTTTTTTGCGCCCAATAGTAAAACTTAACGAAAGACCGTTTCAAGTAGGATTAAGTCTTTTAAACCTCGGGACTAATCACTGAAACTGTAATCTGAAAACTTGAATTTCATAATTCTTAATGATGATAGAAACTTTGTGATGGTTATAAATCAGAGATCCTTTGGGATTATGTGCAGGTTGAAATAGTATAATTAGCCGCAATTAGCACAACTGTAGTTATTAAAAGCAAAGTAAAAATATTTGCATTTTGCGTTAGACATGCAAAATGCAAACCCCAAATGGTAAATACTTACCCTGAACTTTGGTAACAGGCTGAGGTCAGTTGGTGGACGTCTTGAGTCTTTATTGTTGGCAGGTGTGCCCCAGCTTATATATATCTCCATGCTGCCCATGAGGCTGTTGGATGATGAATCAAGAACGTCAGTCAGCCACAGTGATCCCAGACTACTGGATGCATCACCCTTCCTCTGCTCCTCCCACTCTTTAAACCCCCACTCATCCTTTTGAGAATGGAGGTTTGCTTTCAGAGTTTCCCTGACGTCTGTCACGCAGCAGAGCAGTCCATCAGCAAGTCAATGACATGCAGACACCTTTAAATTCATGAACATGGGGAGACCCACCAGCCCAAGTAGGTCTGTGAGACAATGAACCGGAGCTTTGGTGGGCGTTTTATGATTAGCCTTTCATCAATCAGCTTGATAGGGACTGGGTAGCACACCATCGGCTTCTGCAAAATGCTTCTTGGTTAAGATGTCTTCTCACAAGCTTTTGGAACTTCAGTGATTCATGACGGGCGCTGAAAAGTCACATACACTCACAGTGCTACACATGAGGAAGAAGTAAGTGGAAATATGCTATATTTGCCACTGGTAGGTACTGAAAGGTGACAGTGACAAGTGAGATGCTATGCATGGTGAGGAGAGATTTTCAAATGTATTGAGGTGTAAAGCTGCCTTGGGGCCCAAACCAGCATCTGTACAAGTCAAGAAACTGTAACACAAACTGCTTTGAAGGTGTGCCTAACAAGCAGGTGTACTTTATTCAAACCAAAAAAATACATCTGTAATTTTTGTCAGTTATGTTACAGTATGCATCCATTCAAATGCACATCAAATAATTATTCAACTCCATCTAAAACTACACAGACTATCACTGATAGCACGTGTTTATGTTCATGTACACAACTCCACCCTGCGGCAGCACTTTTGTGCCCCTCCTACCGATTAGAGCAGCCATAATTGCGTCATGGCTGAGATCAGATTGTATGTTGCAGAGTGTGGCTGCAGTAATGAGAAGATAACAACCTGAGGATGTGCAATTGCAACACAACGTGGAAAAATCCATAAATAATGAAGCAAATTAGATTTATGACAGGGAACCCTTATTTGCTGGTGTCACCCTTGGATGCATTTTTCAGACGAATACATTTAAAAAGGGCACAGAAAAATGTTCTCAGTTCCTTGTGTGCAATGTTTTATCTCACTGCTGTGATGGGTGTTAGCATTGTTTTCTCCTGCCCAGATAATTCCAGCTGCACATTTTCCTGCCTGAAAGCAAAAACACACGACATTGCAGTATCTTTCATTTTAAACTTTTCTCTCGTGACTGTGGGGTCATAGGTCCCCGAATAATCGCTGATTAGCTTTCTTTGTGTTATAGAAGTATTGATCAAGTCACAGCACCAGGTAACCAGCAGGGCTTCCTTCTCCATGACATGCTATGAATAATATAGCTGAAAGATCAAGATATGTTAATTATTTATAAATGGCAGCCAAGTGGAGCCAGTGGCCTAGTGGCCTAATGGACAAGGCACCAGACTCCGGAGCTGGGGATTGTGGGTTCAAGTCCCACCTGGGTCAAGAATACATGGGGATCAATAGGGTTAGTAATTTAAAGCAGGTTGGCACAGGCTCCTAACCCTACTGATAAAGTCCTCCCTGTTGTGATTCATGCTACACTTAAGTAAGTTTTCTTTAATGTAGTTAAACATCTTTACACTGGCAAAAACGGGAGTT
This sequence comes from Aulonocara stuartgranti, assembly GCF_965226115.1. Taxonomy (NCBI): domain Eukaryota; kingdom Metazoa; phylum Chordata; class Actinopteri; order Cichliformes; family Cichlidae; genus Aulonocara; species Aulonocara stuartgranti. Next base: position 28,266,687 of record NC_138960.1, read on the forward strand.
TGTCCCACTTGAGATCAAAGAGGGTTGAATGTGGCATACCATGTTGGGTTCGATCTCCCTGATCAAAAGCATTTCTCTTCTTTCCTACATTGCTGACATCCATGATCTAAAGCGTGTGAGGATGAGACAACAGGAGGTATTTGCCTTGCACCTTGAATTCAGAACAAAGGCCATTTATATAGACAAACATTCTACATCCACAAACCTTACACACAGACAGCTCAGGGGGCGAAAAGGACATTAAAAAAAGGACACAAAATTTTTATTTTTGTGAGGACATGAATATTTTAAAAGTAAACCTTTTACGAAAGGTCACTGTTGAATAGATGGCTGGTAAATGTTTTCTGTTGAATGTCACAAAAGCCATTTTCAGGCCATCAGATGAGAGCAATGGACCAGAGAGGCCCAGAGGCCTAATGGACAAGGCACCATCCTCTGGAGCTGGTGGTTGTGGGTTTAAGTCTCACCTGGGTCGAGACTACTAAAAAGGACACTTAACAAAGTCTCAAAAAGTGAGAACTAAAACGAATGCAGACTGAAAAAAAACTCCTTTGCTTACACGGAGTCACTGTTGATCTTGAAAATCTTATATAAATACTATATATATTTCCACAGACATGAATTATTTAGAAGATACCGGGAACATGCATCCACCGTTTTTGTAAACTGAATGCTTTGCTGCCTCTCTGTGGTCAAATGCGCACATAGACTTTTTTACTGGACTACATCGCAAACAAATATATGTGTGCAATATATAAATATACAGTGTGTTAAGAGACAAGAAAGAAGTGAATCTTCGGTGCAGCTAAAAAAAGAAACAGCGTTCACATGATTCATAAATATTACAGCGGCATACGTCACCCAACGAGGAACGCATGCGCAATGTGAAATGAAAGCAAACAGCAACATATCGATACCAGTCTCAAACTACTACCATAACCTTGGAGTCAGGACGGTATTTATGGGACTACAGGCAAAGGAACTTTACTTAGAAGCCAAAATAAGACACACCGAATCTGCCTGAAACGGAGCTTTCTCTAAAAAAAGAAGAGAGAAGTGAAACATCGCTCGCGTTTGACTTTTTGGAAGTGGCTCTAAAATAGTTCTCCGACTCTGCGCACTTGCTTCCTGTTGACACTGACTCTGTCAAATAACCAGTCAAACGACTCACTGACAGAAATGTAAAAGAAAGGAAAGCCGAGACCAGGTAAGAACGCGGGACAGGAGGTAAACAGACAGGCAGACGGGACTCCGCTGGAACTATTTTCTACATGAGTCTTCGGGCAGGATGTCGCTGAGTTCAGGCGGTTGGGCTCACTCCTCCCCCGATCACACACCGGACCACTCCGCCGCGTTCCCCAGCCACTATGGGGCCTCGCAGTCTCAACTTGGCTGCCACACCGTCCTCATGTCGGTTCGGGTGTCAGTGTGCCATTCTGGGATTCGGCCGCTGTGTCTTCCGGGAGCAGGTGATGAGTCACTGAGACTGCAGCTCAGCATGGACCCGGGGAAATCCGGGGAATTCCGGCTGTCGCTCCTGGAGAACGGCGGGACTGGCCGGAGTGTGGTGAGTTCACAGCAGTGCGGGGGTTGGCTTGTTGTGGTATGTGTGTTTAAACGTTGTTAACAGGCTGTGAAAAGATAATAGGAAAGAGATGTATTCTAGATGTACCTCCACATCAATGCAAGGCTTTATGTTGTCCAGGTTTATTTTTAATGAGCACTACCTCAAGCAGTGCAGTGATTTACAGTTTTCTGGCTTTACACCAAAGCCATCCTGGTCTAGGAAATCCCCGCAGACCCTCCAGGGTCTTAAGTTTCTTATGTAAATTGCCTTATGCAAAGGCCATACCCTTGACAACTTGAGGTAGTGATTCTAAATCATTAAATATTAAAATGTTTTTTGGCAAGGCAGGTTCTTTTTTTTAAAATAGATATTACCATTTTTACCACTCTTTTGTGAAGGAAATTAATGTCTGTCCATATCCTCTTTGCACAGGTTGTTTGGGTGTTTTTAAAGGGCACCCATGACCAAGGGGGACAGATTCAGGCCACTTTGCTTGGAAGCAAATGTTATGTTTTATACACATGTCTATTTTATCTAACTACATTTTTTTTACAATATAGTGGGAAATTAAAGTTTAGACAAATCCATCACACAGTGACAAAAACGACAGCCTTTGATTTCCTCTGACTGTCGCTCGCTCTTTATTATTTCAGACCATCGCCGAGTTTGATTTGAGGAGCGTGAACTACGAGGTGAAGTCGCCAAAGTGCCACGAGCTGAGTTTGGCCGTTCCTCCCAATGATCGCATCAGCTTCAACTTTCGCTGCGAGCAGGAAGCCCAGGAGTGGGCTACTGTGGTGATGTCGTCACTAAGAGAAGCACACAGAGGTCAGTCACCCAGGAGAGCAAATACTTGTAGATGACAAACAGATATTTGGCCTTGGAGCAAAGTCCATCTAGCCTTTTTATTCTGCTTATCCAGTTGACCCAGAAAAACAACCATTAACACATGACAAATTTAAAATAACCAAATAATTTAACCCCGCTAACTGCATGTCTTTGCACTGTGGGAGAAGCCAGAGTAACCAGAGAGAGCCCACTCAGACACGCTGAGAACATGCAAACTCCACACATAAAGGCTAGTGCCGGATGGTAGAGTCAAACCCAGGAACTTCTTGATGTGAGGCAATAGCTTTAATTTGCTTTAAATTGTTAAATCCTCCCAATTCTTTCGATCTTTGGGCTGAAGGAAGGACAATACTCGGTGTATAAATGCTCAATCAACAATTACTTTATTACATACAATTCAACACTTTTGAGCATCAACCATCCGGATGGGGAGACATGCATGCAGAGGGTCACAGCAAATCTCCAACTGGTGGAGGGTTACTCAAACTCTTATAGCATTTAGTGGCCCCCACCTAGTCGTAAAAACCTAAACATTCATTCTTTCTAACTCCTAGCGAGCCTGACTTATGGCCTTGGCTCCCTATTTTGTCTGCCTTTAACAACGGCGGCAACGGTGGGGGTGAAGCTCCCGTGGAATGTGCTCTCTGTCTCCTCTACTATCAGAAAAAGCAAAGTCCTGACTCTCCGAAAACAGTATTTCTTATAACTCAGCAGTATAATGCATCATGAACAATATCATTCATTCACACTGAATCAGCAGTCTAATGTAATACAAATCAGTTTAATAACTGTAATAGTTATCACCTTCTTCTAATTCAGGAGAATACTACAAACTAAAACTACATAATACTTTCACAATCATTAATCAGGGGTATAACATGGCATAAGATAATATTATAACCCCACACCACCATGGTGCAAATGCATTCAAATTTGCAAAATATTGTAGGATGCTTTTGTTATGCTGATCCACCCTGTAGGGAACTTGTGTTTGTGCAAATTAAGGTATAAAATTGACTGTGTTCAGTGGTTGGTAGCAACACCACCATGAACCTCACCATTCCATGCTTCATCAGAGTATAGGGTTTATACTCTGATGAACGATAAACCTCAGATTGTCTCAGTAGGCTAATAATGACATCATTGTGATGTTCGTAAAGCTATAAAGTGTCGTTTTAAGTAAAGTGAGCATCGTTTAAATCATGCCCTGAGCATTTTTCCTTATTTTTTAACATACAATACAGAGAACAAACCTGCGTCACTTCGGTGTTTGTTGTGACCTACCCTTCCCTTAACTTCTCCGGTATATGTGTTACTGCCCATGCTGACTGAAGGATGCTGAGGCCTGTGTGAGCTGAGAGCTCTTTGTTCTCATCATGGCTAAAAATAGTTGTTCGTGCCGCTGGCTGTATGTTTGAAGTTTCACAAAATCCAATCAATTAAAATTTATTTAAGCATGTTTTTAGCTAAGCAAACGCAACAACAGTGCTGTACAAATTATCGGACAGGCAACATGAGTAATATATGCAAAACGTAAGTTCGTACATGTTAAACCGTATAAGATAAACGTGACATACACATTGATTTATTAAAATAAAATCGAGAGCGATTACTTGGACCTGCATGAAGCACTGCGCGTCTTTCCTGGTCTGCACGGCTGCTCGACAGCGTTGCACTCAAACAATGGGGACCTCTCTTTTTTGAAAAAGTGCAGCGTTGTGTGCGTGACTGGGATACAAACTGTGGAAGTGATGGTCTGATATTCAAATTAGCCCTGTGGAACCAAGCACAGCACTGTCAACTGATTCCACTTTCATAGTGGAAACCGAGTGGCAGACGTTAGCTGTTACTCTTCATATTTCCATACGTTGCCTTGCTTCCCCCTCAGGGCTCAATTCACACAAACTTGCGAAATGATAAAATCACAGAATGATTGAGTTTCTTCTGGAGCTTAATGTGTTTTCTTTATCTCTTTCTTGTCTTTGAAATCTGTTTAGTTAAAATCTTTTTTCCCCCTCTGGGTTTCAAATTTATATATTGGCAGCCTTCTCTCACCATAATGAGCCACAGCAGCCCCCTGACGGTCCCCATCATCAGAACACCTTAGCTTTGCAGCAAACAGGTGAGTGTGACACCTCTGTTTCTGTTTTCATTCATTTATTTGTTGTTAGCGCCCTTCTGATCTCTGCATGTCTCTCTGTGTTTCATCATGCGTGCATTTGTTTCATCTGCAGAGGACACTTGTATAGAGCTGACCAAGGCGATAGAGGCAGGTGACATGCAGTCTGCTTCTGCCTTTGCTGCTACGCTCGCCCATCAGCGTGCTGCACTTAGGATCCAGCCCTCCACCAGAGACCACGAATACAATGAAGTCAAGTAGGAACACGATTACTCGTTATGATTTCGATACTTCGCGGCACGATCTATAATCAGTAGTTTTATGTTTTGATAATTTGATGTAATCTTAGTTGTTTGCACGGGTTTCATCTTGTCTCGCAGTTTGGCTGTCGTAGTGGAGGATTCGTCCTCATCCTGTTGTGTCACTGTGAAAGTTTTCCCACACATGACTACTGCGTCGCTGAAACAGCAGGTTAATTTGAGCTACACATATATATGTTTATCATATTCCTTTCACAGCATGGTTTCGATTCTGCCCCACTGTTAATGTTTCTCTCTCATTCATCGTCATTCTCTTTGTTTTTTTTCTAGATGTTTCTCGAATACGGCTTCCACCCACGAGTGCAGCGCTGGGTGATCGGCCAGTGCTTGTGCTTCGACAACCGATCCCTCGCGTCGTACGGTGTTCGTCAGCACGGTGACACGGCCTTCTTGTACCTCTTGTCAGCCCGCCACGCTCGCTTGACCCCGCAGGCCCTCCAGCAGGATCAGGAGAGCATCCTCCTCTTCAGCCCTTCATCTCAGTCTTCTCCAAACCCGCCACTCCCTGCTACCTCTGCAAATGGCCCCTCATCTCAGGACTGGAGGCCTTACACCACACTTCCTTCTAGACTCCTTACCAATACTAACACTGGTAAGATGTGGTCTCTTCACAGTGGTTTATGTGAAATCTGAGCTATTTAAATCACAATTACACATGTGTATTTGTTGCTTTACTAACAAAGGGCCTTTGAACACCTTATCACTAAAACCCTTGTGATCATTGCTTTGAAAAATACACCATGGTATGTCACTTTCTTATCTTCTATATGTTATTCTAATACGAGATGAGTCTTCCCACAAAAAAGCAAAAACTTGGCGTGATTTAAAATTGAAAGGTCTCCTCTTTAAGGTTGTGTTCTTGTGCACCTCCACATTGCTTCCAGGGCTCCTGCTATTCTAGATCAGTTCCTAAAAGTCCTGTTCTGCCAGTTTGCAAGTGTTCATCTGTCTATGATTCTGTGAATCATAAGACCACCCGTGATTAGTGGTGCAACGGATCACAGTTGATCTGAAATCCGAACCGATCCCACTCCACGGTTCGGTACGCACGTGATCCAAAGATTCGAAAAAGAGAAAAAAGTATGTGTATGGTGCGCGAGGTCAGTCTGTCAGCCGGTAGTTATGGCCAGCGCTAGCGGTCCAAGTGGCAGAGCAGAGGAGTTTGCGGCATTTAAGCAGCCCTTTGCCGACCAATCCGACCGGGCTAAAGTTATTACAAAAGCTACTGGGGTGTTTAGTTGCAGACAGGAGGCCGTATTCCGTTGTGCAAAACAAGGGGTTTAAACTGTGATGAACGTGCTTGAGCCACGCTATGATATCTCGTTGCGCGTCCACTTCAGTGTGACAAGATCGTTCCAAGCATGTATGAGCAGGAGAAGTTTAAAGTTATGGCTGAACTGTCCCAGGCATCTTCTGTTGCTCAAACTACAAATGGGTGGACCTCCAGGGCAAAGGAAAGCCACGTGACCGTGACCGCTCGTTATATCACAGCGGAGTGGCCCTGTACTGCCCTATAGATCACATTAGATTAGATGAAACTTTATCCCTCGGGTGGGTTCCTCCGGGAAATTCAGTTTCCAGTAGCACAGCACCCACAGAAGTTGCAGAATGTGAGCAGAAATATACCATATATATAAACACAGAGAATACAAAAGGGATAAAAAGAATAAATAGGAATAAGAATACAAGGGAACGGCACATTTCAAGTATTGTGAGTCTATTACACCGTTGGTTATTAACAAAAACTATTGCACAGTGAAAAGGCACTACAGCTTACTTGTTCGCCCCTCCTTTGTCCCCGTTTCCCCTCCCTCTCCCCTCCAGCGAGGAGTTAAACAGTTTGTTGGCGTGTGGGACAAAGGACTTTTTAAGTCTGCTGGTCCTTGACTTTGGGAGAAGCAACCTGTCACTGAACAGACTCCTCTGGTTGTTTATGGCCGTGTGCAGAGGATGCCCAGCATGGTCCATAATGTCCATATTGCACCTTAATTTGTTTTTATATAAGTGCGTGGAATGAGTCTTCAGTTGAATGTTTTTTAATAGGCAAAAAATACTTAAATAAGTAAATGGCGAGTCGAATTTTTGTCTTTTTTTTCTATTTTTGCTGATCCGAAAATTGATCCAATCCGTGACTTAAAACCGATCTGATCCGAACCGTGAGATTTTTGATCTGTTGCACCGCTACCCACGATACAGTATTATTGCAATTTTTAGCATTTTGCAATAAGCTCACAATAACATATACTACAATTTATCACAATGGAATCAGTCTGTGACTAAATGAGGACAAATTGGTAATTATACACTCTGTCAAGCTGAGTGTGTCCAGTGTTGGCTGTTTTTTCGGGTGAGCTGATTTATTGTAAGATTGCTCAGCTAAAATTATCTCAGGATCGCCGTGCAGGAGATGAACACTGTTGCTATTAGAGGGCTCGTCTCATGTTAGCAGAGCAGCTTTCCCATTTATTTACGTATCTTTATTTATTTCATAAAATATCGATATTTGGTGCCCCTGTATCGATACAAAATAGCCATGTAAAATATTGCAATACAGTGCAGTATCGATATATTTTTTTGAGTATGAAGACAGAGAGTAGGGCTCATGAGTGTGATGGTGTGATGAAAAAGCTTCTGCCTGCTCAGTTCAGCGCGTGTTGAACTCTCAGGCACCTTGAGACGTTACAGTAGTGGCCTGCATTGACAGCCTAATGCTGGGGGAATGAACGTTTCACACGGTGGGATGAATGTCGAAGGGAAAAGAGTGACAAGCATGCTCCTGACCTGTCTGACAAAGAACTTAATATTTTGTCACACAAAGTAGGTCACAGCACAGTTTCTGAGACATGATCTAGAAGCAGAAGTGTTTGAAGTTGTTGCACACTGCCCAAGAAGACCAAAAATAGTGACTACATTTAAATTAAGTATGGCTTTCTTTTTTTCAGTGACAGATTCAAAGACTTTATTGATCTCACCTTGTATGACTGTTTAACACCTTATTTCTATTGTTAGATAAAAATAAATAAATAAATAATGTAAAGTGAGCAATCCCCTACTAAACATAGTTTGTCTGTGACTTTGTATGGTCTGTGCCCACATAGTGAAAATGTAACTCAGCAGAATACCAAGGAAAAGAAATAATTACTCAATTTAAATCTATATGCATACACCATAAAGGTGCCATAAAGTCTTTCACACACTGGCATATTGAGCAAACTTGTTTGCACGCAGATTTGATGTTGGCTGCTCAGTCTCTTTTTTTTCTCCTTAAATGCCTCAGGCGGTTTAGAGAGGCAAAACATCAGAGAGATCAGAGATCTCATCAACCTAGAGATGCCTCAGCTTGATAAAGCCCTGAGCCCGAAAACATCGCCTACCCAGGTAATGTAATTTTTGTCAACCTATCGAAAACATATACTTAAAGGACACACAGTTAAGTTCAGTAAGGTAAAAAGAATGTAGAGAATAACGGCGCTAAACAAATTTTCAGGGTTGGTCATGTCCTTCGTGCACCTACATTAACAAACCAACACGGCCGGGCTGTGAGATCTGCAGTACGGACCGACCTGAGAACTACGTTGTCCCGGGGGGATATCGACCTGATACACTGGAGCTCAGAAGAATTCAGAAGGAGAAAGAAGCTATCCGACAATACCAGCAGGTATTTAAAAAAAGAATACATTCCGGGTAGTATGGTTTTACGTGCACATACTTAATATGATTTCTGGAATATAACATGATGGTGGGCACACAAAGCTCAGTTAAAAATTCAGGGAGGGGAGCACCACTTAGTGACACACAGTTTGGCCAAATTTGACAAAATGCTCAAAGTGAAACCGATGAAAGGGAGAGGGTGATATGTATTTATTTAGAAAAAAATTAATAACCGTGGTATTTGAATTGAAACTTTCAGGCTCTCTCAGGTTGACTCTCTTCTCTTCTGTCTCTGTTTTTTGAAGGAGAAAGGGAGAAGAGAGGGGCTGAAGAGTGCTGGGCTTCAAAACACCTCACTCCTGTTTAACCTGGACCAGAACTACTGAACACACAGACACAGGCAGACATACACCTTATGTTCATTTCTATCCTTGAAGCACTATCTCCACTGCCCATGACTATATTCATGTATATCCACATTTATGCAATAAAACTGTCGAATTTTACCCCTGAAGTCATTTTAAGCTGCCTTCATGCATCGGTTGCATCCCATATTTGCAGATTCATAAGATCGTGCAGTTTACAGGCTGTGTGAGAACATGTTACTTTTTTTTTTTTTTTTTTTTTTTTTTGCACATTTTCTGAAAAATGTGGAAAACGTGCTCTGAATGAGCAGTAATGCTGACAAGGACGGGCAGGTTTTTAAAAAAAACCTGTGAGATTTCTTTTTACATTTTGACCCTGGCTCCAAAAGACGTTACTCATATTGAACATCCAGTGACAGTCGTAATCACTGCAGCCTTTCAGCAAATCAAATGAAGTGGCTTTTTAATGAACTCTTTAGGAGCAATAGTTGCCACCGAGTTGAATGTATGAGTCATTTATTTTGCACTGCGATACTGTATATACTCTGAATGGATAAAAATAAAAGGTTTTGACTCTGTGTGCTTGTCTGTGTTTGTGTAAATGAGGATTTTGAGCATTTTCGAGTTTAAAATGCACATTATAAGAAAAAGCTGGAAGAGCGCAGTTTACAGAACTTGCCTTTAACCCTCACTTCCCTCCTCCAACAACACCGCTCCTTCTTCCAGGCGAGGGAGGAGGAGCGAAGGCAGAACTTTGCCCGGCTGGTGATGATGGATGGTCAGGACCTGGTGCCTAACCCTGAATCTGTGGAGTGTAGGATCTGCTATGCAGGCTTACAGCCGGGAGATGGCATCCTCCTGAGGGAGTGTCTGCACTGTTTTTGCAGGTAAAATTTAAGGGGTGGCGGTTTTTTGATTTGTTTTGTTTTTCTTGTACACCTTGGGTGACTTTTCTGTGTTTGTGTGCACGCCTGCTTAGAGAGTGCTTGCGCTCTGTCATTATGCTGAGCGAGGAGCCTGAGGTGTCCTGTCCCTACAGAGATGACACATACTCCTGTTCCTGCTTCCTGCAGGAGAGGGAGATCAGAGCTGTGAGTGAGACCAACTAACAGCTTCTGACACATTTTTTTTTGTTTTGTTTTTAAAGCTACAGTTTTATCTTTTAGTGTTAGCACACATTCACCATCTTCCTCCTGTTTCCTGGTGACAGTTGGTTCCTGCAGAGGAGTATGAACGCTGGCTGCAGAGGGGCCTTTCAGTTGCAGAGTCTCGGTGTGAGGGCAGCTATCACTGTGCTACTCCTGACTGTCTGGGCTGGTGTGTGTATGAGGATACTGTCAATGTCTTCCACTGCCCTGTCTGCAAGAAACACAACTGCCTAATCTGCAAGGTAGAAATCATACACAGTATATACTGGTATAAAATGAAATTTAATAATTTATTCCTGTCTTTTGTTCCTATATTGGTTGCTTGAACTCATGTGATGCATTAGATTTGCACATATACTATGTAGAGATGCAGACTGAACTTTGAACTAATTAATTAGTCCAAGCTCATTTAGAATAAGTTTATTTGAGTGGCTTCTGCCAGGAACAGTTCATTTTAATTGCACATTATGCTGTTAAAAATGAAAAATACTTTGTAAAAATGAATACCGTACATAAATGAAAAAATGTCCAAGTATTGACATGGTTTTAACTGGTTTGGTTGCCTCATGCTAACTGCAAATTGAATAAGAAATGTTTATTTCTGCAAAGAATGCCTGTTTTGCTCATTCCTAGCTACATTTTTATTGAATTTATCCAATTGTCCTAGAGTGATTTACATAAATTACAGTTTTTAAAAGATCCTTATTTGTTCCTCTTTCTATTTTCTCCTCAGTCTATCCATGAGGGTATGAATTGTAAGCAGTACCAGGACGATCTTGCAGCGCGTGCTATCAATGACTCTGCTGCTCGAAGGACAACACATCTACTAAATGTGAGCTACAACAGACATGGAGTTGTGGTCAGAAGTTTTCATACATTCCTTGTGGCATGAATATCACGGTAATTTGGGGTTTTTAGTTATTTCTTTGAACGGCAGGATACATTTTTATTACTTTGAAAAACAAGAATTGGGTGCACGAGTTTCTAATCCATACAGGCTCAGATCTATACATACAACCCCACTAACATTTGGTTAAATATCTCATAGCAAGTTGTACTATGAGCAGATGTTTTGGTAGCCATCAACAAGCTTCTGCTATAATTCTGTCTGTGATATTTAACCACTCTTCTTGGCAGAATTGGTAGAGTTCTTTAAATTAGTTGGTCTCTTGGCACAGACCCGCTTTTAATCCACAAGTCTTCAGTAGGTTTGAAGTTTGTACATTGGGAAGACCATTGCAGAAGCTTAATGTTAGCCTGCTTTATCCAATCCAAAACCAGTTCATGTGTGTATTTGGAATCATTGTCCTGTCTCAACACCAACTGAATCAAAGTTTCAACCATCCAGCTGTTGATTTACGGTGAAGCTGAAGAATTTGGAGGTAGTCCTTCTTCATTATTCTATCCATTCTGTGTATTGTACCAGTACCACTGGCAGCAAAACAACCCTAGAACACGATGCTACCACCACCATGCTTCACAGTTTTACTTTGTTTTTAAGTTTGAAAGCCACACCCTTACTCCTCCAAACATGTGTCTTGCAATTGTGGCCAAATAGCTCAATCTGACCATAAAACACATTTGGCTTGTCCATGGGGGCAGCTGCAAATTTCAGTTGAACTAGATGGTGTTGATTTTGGAGCAGGGGCATCTTTCATGATCAGCACACAAATCCCTTTTATGCAGCAAATAAAAACAAAAAGTTGTAGTCAATCACAATTACTAACAAGACGTAAGCGTGCCTTGGCTTTGTCAAGTTAAAAGACATTGTAGAACCTTCATCACTAATTATTAAAACATTTAAGTGAGTGTATGTATATATTTGTGCCTGTGTGTATACCTTTAAATCTGTGTAGATTAGCGAATATCTCAAATAAATTCAAACCTGTGCAAGAAATTCTTGGTTTTAAAGTAACAAAGTAACAAAAGATGTATGCTGAACAGTGCCACCCTGGAAAAAGAACCGTCCAAAGAAATCATTAAAATCCCCAAATTACCATGACAGCCAATGATGAGTGTATGTGAACTTCTAACCACAACATCTGTACTGTATGTGGGATGTGCGACATGACAGAGAGTTCTTTTGAGTTGTACACTGTTTTAAGGCTATTTGTAATGCACAGAGATAGAAGGGACAGTGTTGCAGATCCATTTTTACCTCTACTCGTAAGCAGTGAATGGCTTTGTGGTCTAATGCTTACAGACAAACTGATATATACTGGTAATGCTTTCCATATCCTCGGGTCTCATATTCTTTCTTCTTTTTCTTGTTCTCATTTTATCTCTCACAAACAGACTCTTGTGCAGTCAGGGGAGGCCATGCGCTGTCCACAGTGTGGCATCATTGTACAGAAGAGAGATGGATGTGACTGGCTGCGCTGTACAGTCTGTCACACTGAGATCTGCTGGGTAACCAGAGGGCCACGCTGGGGGCCAAGGGTATGAAATCTGTCCTTTCTACCTTAACTTTAACGATTTATCTATTTTTGCTTTATTTAGTAACCTTGGTCAGATAGACTCAAAAACTGTTTATGTCCACCTAAAAAGACTGCAAAGCCTTGTTTTCCATCAAAGCATGTTCCTCATTCTGTTGCTTTTAAAGGGTCCAGGAGACACCAGTGGAGGATGTCGTTGCAACGTGAACAACCGAAAGTGTCACCCTAAATGCCAAAACTGCCACTGAGAGGGTCAATATGGGTCAGATTGCCCCGAATGAATGAATGACTGAACTTGGGGAAAAAAGCTGCTCTCTCAATAGCATGGAAAGAAAGACTGAGATTTCTATTTAAGCTATATTTAATACAAAACTGTGCAGAATTTATACATTAAATACATACTGAGATCTTTAATCAACAAATCTCTAACAGTCACTTATTTTCACTGGTTTTTCCACTGGAATCCGAATGAAAGAAATAATATTTTTACATGTCGCTGCATCTCACTAATAAGAATGTGGTTAGTTATGTAACGAAGATGAGCGTGGTCAGAATTATGCGGTATAAAAAACAGGAGTATTTACTTTGAATGCATGTGGTGCCTTTTCAGAATGTTTGCACAGCTGATGTAGCAGTACGGGTGCGTTACTTTCTGTTTAAGCAGTTACGAGCCTGGATGCATTACAGAAAACTGAAGTGGCCTTGTTTCTCGTGCACAAAAATCAGTAGCAGGGTGTTTCTGAATGAAACAAAATGTGACAATTTTTTCTCATTGTGATAGATGAATGTGATAAATAGATGAAGCAAGAGTCCTGAGTTACATATAGAAGCATTTCTGAATGTGTGTATGTGTGTGTTTGTACGTCTGCGTGATGCCGTGTAATGACTGCATGGGTGCCTTGTTACCAAAGAGGTTTGAACCGAAACAAGTGTGTGTCTGATTATTCCTTCGATTGGGCTCCGTTGGTCTGATGGCTGAGAGAAACCAGACTGTTTTCACAGAGTCGTGTTTTATTACCCACGACTCTGTGTTCCCCCAGAAACTGCTCACATTTGAGTATTGTGTGATGACATCACCAATAAATGTCAACGTGTTAATTAAAAGGCAGGTATTGGTTGTTAAGTTTATATTTCCTGTATGGGGAGGCACATGTAAACACCTTTTGTCAATAAGCTTTTATTCCTGTAGAAGACCTCGGATACAATAAAGTAATTCATAACAGTGTAAATACTTGGAACATGTTTTTATCCATGTACGCATCAATGCCCTCTCTCTTCACTGGAAAAGTGGGGGGGGGGGGGGTGCGCCTAACTTCAAATTCCTGAGTTTTCCCTCGACTACACTACTGCCCAGAACTGACAGGCCAAGAAAAGATCCTCACTCCTTTCTGTGTGTAAAAGTCAGCACTGTGCTGCTGACTTTCTGTTGTGCCTTAACAATAAATAAACACCATTCAAACTCACACGTGTGTTTGTGAGTGATTTAACGTAGAACTGAGTGAATGAGCAGCTTTAAAGCTGTCATCGTGCTTTCTAATCCTTTAGTAGGGTACATTTTTCACAGCTTGTAAATATTCAAAGGCTATTTGTAGCGTCCAAAGAGAAGACTTGGTGACTTCTGCATGTCTTCTTAAATGCACAAAAACATTATCCCTTTCTTTCAACTGCTCCCTTTAGGGGATTATTTCCCCATCTCTCCACCTAACTCTAGCATGCTGCTCCTCCATCAACCTTCTGCATCTCCTCCTTCACTACATCCATGACCCTTCCAAACTGCGCTTCACTCCCAATGACAATCTTCAAATCTTTAACTCTGACACTTCAGGTGAAGCTGGTTCGCCTCCTGTCTTTCTGTCAGTGCCACCATCTCCAAACCATACGTCATAGCAGTCGTTTCCACCTGCTCCACCCACTCTGCACTCTCTACTTCACCTGTCTTCTGCACTGTGTTGCCTCGGATGCTTGATCCCGGGTATTTAACCTCATCCGCCTTCACAACATCTACATCTAGTATTTCATTACATCTACATCACATTTTATTAATGTTACAATTTGCGTATTTAATCAGATGGGACCACACTTCAGAACAACAAACTCTTTCAGCAAAAACCCTTTAATCACCTTTCGGTTTCAAGGTTATTCCTCCAGTTCGCCATTCCTGCAGTGGACTTCCTGCGCGCCTTTTATCGCCGTTGTCACATTTTATAGTGCTTTATTGTTGTTGCTGTTTAGCATTAAAAAACAAAACAAGCACTTATTTTCGAGTGCACATGATGTTCGTTTAAGCGCAAAGTCAGTCCCACTTTCCACACCCCCTTCTTCTTTGCGAGCACTTTCACCCAGGAACTCGATATGCTCAAATTATAGACCTCGAGCTCCCTTCAAGAGTTGGGGGTAGTGATGGGTCGTTCGCGAACGAAATGGCTCTTAGAGCCGGCTCTTTGACGTGAACGACGCGAGCCGGCTCCTTATCGCGAGCCGTCACGTGGGTTTTTTTTTTTTCTTTCTCTCAGCCTCTCTCTCGCACTTTTTTTCCGCTTCACTCTGCACGCGAGCCTTGTGCTTTACGCTGGGCAGAGGGGGGAGGGGCGGTAGTTACACTCAGTAGCACAGGAACAGAGCCAGAGAGAGAGAAAGAGAGGCAGGGACAACAACATTAGAAAGGTATAGTAATCATCCACAACTATTTTCGGTTGCAGATGATAAAGGATTGAGAAAGTTTATTCATGCAGGTCCATATGACAGAGAATATGCATGTTCTTTTAGTTTTCATATTATAATTTATATTTAATTGTGTTGTGGTTTGCAGTGTTTTGTGTTCTTTTCACTTTAAATTTGTGAAAGGAAAAAGCTGAAAATTTAAATAGTTAAAAGTTGAAATGTGAATAGTTGATTTTTGTATTATATGATTTATTTATTACATTTTATGTGGAGTGAATAAATAAAAGTATATTTACGGTGGCCCCTAGAGACAAAACACGTACAAACTCCAAAACACGTAAAAACTCCAAAACATGTAAAAACACGTACAAACTCCGAAGCACGTAAAAACTCAGAAGCATATAAAAACTCAGAAGCACATAAAAACTCAGAAGCATATAAAAACTCAAAACACGTACAAAAGACAACAGAAGTGCTCCAGGATGCTGGGCGCAGTGTTGAGCCTTTGTTATCTTGTGGCTACACAAGCCAGCAAGTACCAACGACCGGACTTGGTGTGTGGTAATAACAGGTAAATGAACTTTTTTTTAAATTATTTGAATATATATGAGTGCCTGTGTATAAATACACAAACAATACACACATGCTTTCAATTGTGTAATTTAAGTGATCTAGTAGCTCTGCTTTGGAAGTTCAGTTAATGCTAGAAATGTGTTTTGGAGTTTGTACGTGTTTTGTCTCTAGGGGCCACCGCATATATTTATATATAAACATATATAAATAAAACCACTTGTTTTTACGTTAGTAATTCCTTTTGTGCATAATTTTATATTATTGTTAATAATAAATTAATTAAAGCAACAAAACAACCTGAAGAGCCGGTTCGGAGCCGAAAGAGTCGGCTCTTTTTAGTGAGCCGAACCGAAAGAGCCGGTTCTCTAAAAAGAGCCGGAAATCCCATCACTAGTTGGGGGAGGCGGAGTTAAGACCGGACAGCGGCACCGAGGAGCTACTTCGTCGTTGTTTCTCTTGGAAAAGGAGGCAGAGCGGGGTTATGGGAGGAGGATTTGACCGACGTCGGATTATCAGAGATTAGCAGACTAGCAGTGCAGCAGCAGTGCCCGGCGCACAGGTGAGTATGTCGGTGCTGTTACTAGCTGCTTTGCTTCGTGTCCGGCATGCTTCACGCTGTGAGCTGCATGCAATGGAGCTCAGTTCGCATCGGTTTAAGATGTGCATATATCTCAGGTGCAGAAAAACTTCACTCTTGAAGGATTCGGGCAGAGTTTGTAAGGATTTCTGTCTCTTAATGCTGGCTGACCTGTGTGATATTCCTGCATGCTTCCTCTGGAATATGCATGCTACTGTCCTACTTAGTGCAGTTTGATCACGTCTGTTCGCTTCATTTTGAAGTAATAGCATCAGATCACCTCTTCCTTTTTTCTGTAAAGACCTAGTGGAGTCTAGATTTGTATAAATGATCACCACATTTGTTTAAACTTACATTTCTGGGACTTTACCGCGCGTAAAGCGTCACCTTGCACAGTAGTGTGGACAAAGTTCAAGTGGATATCAAGGTTAGCGTAGTTATTAATCGTAGACTTTAAAAAAGTTAGTTAACTGAAATTATTTTGTGAATTTTTACAACTAAGAAAACTATAATTTAGAAAAATAGAGAGATAATATGCATAGTTTTAGTTAGTTTGGTCAAAGTTTTGTTACACCTTTGCTGATGTGGACATTGATGGACATATTTCTAGAGACTGGGTGTCTATAAGACAGCTGCCTTAAAAAAATAAGACGTTTGTGTTTGTTGTAATACCTGTACTGATTTTCATAAGTCTTTACTCAGACATACAATAATAATTAAAAAGAGTAAAACTAATAAAAACTAAACCGAAACAAGGAAATCCACTCTGGAAACTAAACTGTTTTAAAAGCAAAAAGTCAAAAATGAGATAAATACTAATTAGAAAATGTGAAACTATAGTAACTTTGGTAGCCATGCATGAACTTTGCAGATGCATTAGCGGTGCACTATGAGAGAGGAATGCATGTGTTGTCTCTGCAGTCTGGAGTCATATAAACAAAGAAAAACCTGGAGGTCTAGCAGAGAGAGGAAAATGAGTGAAGGAGTGAGCATGGTGGCAGGCTGCTGGCTTAAAAATAAGAAGGTGGTGTTTTTTAAACGAGAAATGTTCCTTCTCCTTCAAATTAAAGGTTCCTTAGTTGCTCCTGTATCATCACAGTGTTGAATGAATAATTTTAACTTCCACGTTCTCCTGTTCTTTTCTTATTATAGACTTGGGAGTGGCACTTTACTTTCTTCACTATGGCTGAGACTAAGGGGAAATTTGACTTTGCCATCGACCGGGGTGGCACCTTCACCGATGTGTTCGCCCGGCTGCCCGATGGTTGTGAGAGAGTCCTTAAGCTGCTGTCCCGAGACCCCCAGAACTACAAAGATGCTCCCACTGAGGGGATCCGCAGAATCTTGGAGGAGGTAATGTTGTGCTGTCCACCTTCAGCCAAGGAAATATCAGGTTAATTGCTGTCATACTGGCTGTCATTTCACTGTTTTTATAGATTATTAATAAGCATGTATCAAAAAAAGCAGAATAGGCGGCTCAATGTGGAAACGATATGTAATATTGAGCAACACTACATTCATATCCATACATTATCTCTAGGGATAGCTGTATATGATGCTGATGTTTGCATTTCTTGACAGGAAACAGGGAAGGCGTATCCCCGCGATCAGCCTGTAGACACTTCTCTGATTGGCTGGATCAGAATGGGCACTACGGTAGCAACCAACGCGCTGCTGGAGAGGGAGGGAGAAAGGACGGCGCTCCTGGTCACAAAGGGATTCAAGGACCTGCTGCACATTGGCACTCAGGCCAGGCCAAAGCTGTTTGACTTGGTCTGTTTTTTCAGCCTGTACCAGTGATTGTACTGCATGTGGTGCTCATTAGTAGTGTGAGGCACGGCTTGTGTCTCTGCAAGGTTTAGTTATTATCTCGTTGTGCTCAGGCTTGTGGCAAGTACTGGAGTTTGCCCTGAGCTAGCTGTAGAGTTAACACATTAAGTGGTCGCTTATCTGTAAAGCTCAGGTTACGGATCAGTAAACTGTGGCTTACTGTGCTGTACATAGATTTTTTTTTTCTTTAACCTTTAAGGTCAGCAGAACACACCAACTAAACCTGATAAGCTTTTGCACCATAACAGTCTGAAGCCTTAGCTGGTAAAAGCAGTTACTGTTATTGTTTATCACTTTCTGGCTCTTCCCAGTACATGCGCTTTGAGCTGGTATACCTTGTGTTTGCACGTGCGTAACAGGAGGTCGCGGTGCCTGACGTCCTGTACGAGGAGGTGATCGAGGTGGACGAGCGAGTCGTCCTCAGGCAAGATGGTTGTCAGCTGCCCAGAAAAGATCCCGAACGGATTGTCACAGGTGCGAGGGGCAGTTGTGCGCTCCCTTTACTGCTAATTTCTTCTGCCGTGTTAGCAGTATGTGGCTTCAGGTTTTTAGTCCATCCAGAATTGCCTAATATTATACCTTTTAAACATTAGCAGGTTATCAGTATCAGTGTGAGCCTTTAGCTAAAGCATTGTTGTTACTCCCAAAGATCTAATTTCCACATCTGAAAAGTGAACTGATGACTTCATGGGCTCAGTCACTGGTTTCATGCTATATTGTAAATTACTGGAGTCAGAAAGGAGAATCCTTCAGGTATATGCTCATGTCCCATTTCAGTACGCTTCATAAACTGCACTGCCAGTGGGAATGTGGAACAGTGGGTACGCCCATCTTTCACACTGACTGTGCCACTCCACAAAGCGTCGTGTGGTGCCTGTACAAACTGTGGAATCTTGTCAATCTAAACAGACTGAAAAATCATGAGGTTAATTAAACCAGTAATTCAGCTACCTCGACTTCCTTGAAAAACTGACAGCTATAACAAGCTAACAAGCACTAAATAGCCCATTATTTATACAATAATAATGCATTTGCCCAACAAGCAAAACAATGGTTCAAGTGCAAAATGCAGCTTTGCATTTTTAATGCAAAATGCAAAGCATGGCAACACATCTAATCTGTGGAAACACCTGGATGAAGCACAATGATTTTCTTTGGCATTGTGTGTAAATATTTTAAATATATAACAAAATATTTCAGGTGAGAGTTATGTTTTGAATTTATTTTTTCAGAGTGAGGAAAGTAATGAAAATAAGTTCTGTTGGCTATTGGTTCAAACATGGAAGCCTTAACTGACATAATTTCACTTAATCCCACTAATCCCTTTGTGTGTCTTTCCCAGGCAGTACTGGGGATTCCCTTGAGGTGTGGAAGAAGTTAGACTTGGAGCAAGTAGAAAAGGACCTGAGAGGAGTTTTGGCCCGTGGTATCACCAGTCTGGCTGTCCTTCTTCTGCACTCGTACACGTCAGTATTACAGCTTCTTTAATATTTACTCACGATCCTAGTCTGTTCTCTTGTCCTCTCCCAGTAACTTGCTTCCATTCTATAAATAAGACCTCGGTCTACCGACGTCATACCTCAGCAGCCTTATCTCTTATCTCGGTACCCAATAGTTCTCATTTTATGCTTTTTGTCACATGTCACACTGAAAGCCCAGACTTGGTGTTCTTTGCTTTAAGAAAAAGGTGATCAATGGACACTGAAGTGATAAGACAAACACATTATACTGCAGAACAAATTACGTAAGAGTTTAATGTTTCACTTGCTTTCTAGGATTACGTCTCTTTCTCTCTGTGCTTCAGATGGTCCGAGCATGAGAAAGCAGTGGGCTCTCTGGCTCGTCGCTTGGGCTTCAGCCAGGTGTCTCTTTCCAGTGAGGTCATGCCGATGGTGCGGGCGGTGCCTCGAGGATATACAGTCTGCGCCGATGCCTACCTCACACCCAAAATTCACCAGTATCTAAAAGGTTTCACCTCGGGCTTCAAGGATGGCCTGAAGGTTTGTTTTTCTCGCGCATCAGTCGATATGTTTCAGGGGTTGACAATTTTCAGAACTCTATTGTATGCATAAGTACTTTTCCTCTCAGTTAGACACTCTCCCACCACCCCTTTAAGTACCACCAGAGACAAACAGCAGCTCTCAACCATACAGCCCACATATAAATATGTACTTAACCACACCTTTAAACTAGTCTGAAAACATAAACCTCTCATGTCTGTGTGTCTTCAGGATGTAGATGTGTTGTTCATGCAGTCAGATGGAGGCTTGACTCCCATGGAGCAGTTCTGCGGTTCACGGGCTATTCTATCCGGCCCGGCGGGAGGTGTGGTGGGATACGCCATCACCTCTTACAGCCAGATGGAGAAAAAGCCTGTGATTGGCTTTGACATGGGCGGTGAGTGTATGTGGGAGCAAAGGAGACAACTGAGCATCTTCTGGATATTGTCTTGAAGTCTTTTTGTGTGATCTTCATACAGTTTGTTGTCTTCCATGTGCCACATCCAGGATTTGATATTTCTGATCCTATGGAGTAAAGTTACGCTTCTCTTTTGGGCGATGTTTTTAACTTTGGTTTTTATCTTTAGCTTTTCGTGCCTACATGCTCTCGTTTGTTGTTGTCTGCAGGAACGTCCACAGATGTGAGTCGGTATGCAGGCCAGTATGAGCATGTGTTTGAGGCTACCACAGCTGGAGTCACCCTGCAAGCACCTCAGCTGGACATCAACACTGTGGCTGCAGGCGGAGGATCGCGACTGTTTTTCAGGCAAGTTTGCACAAATTGTGTAACGGACGGTGGGACTAGCTCCATATTTGCGAGCAATCTTCTATAATACCAGTATAATGTGATGATGTGGTAATTGTGATATTACCCATTTTGACTTTGATTGTTTTATATTTTATTTATTTTCTTATTTAATGACTACTCTCTGTATTTATCTTCTTTCTAACCCTACCAGATCAGGGATGTTTGTAGTTGGACCAGAGTCTGCAGGAGCACATCCAGGACCAGCCTGCTACAGAAAAGGTAACAGCTTTTCCGTTATTCATGTTCTACTGTTGCCAGCAGTTGTTGTTCGTTCTTTCTTTCTTTCTTTCTTTCTTTCTTTCTTTCTTTCTTTCTTTCTTTCTTTCTCTTTCTTTCTCTCTCTCTCTCTTTCTTTCTCTTTCTCTCTCTCTCTCTCTCTTTCTCTTTCTCTCTCTCTCTCTCTCTTTCTCTATCTAGTGAACCATTAATTGTGCAGTTTCAGCTCTTTTTTTCCCCTTTTTCTCTTTTTTAAATCATTATACTGAGTCCAGCACCCACTGGCACGGAGCTTGTTCTCCTGTCCTGTTCCCGAGGTTAATCATCCGATTTATGCGTCAGAAGGCTGGAAATTGGCACGTCCAAAGTTGAGATGATATAACACAAACTTGCCTCATAGTTCTCAGTCAGAACTGTAAAGTGTGTTAACAAAAAGAAATCGGAGTCTTCTTTGTTGACGTTCCCTGTAGATTCATTGGTTAGCCTTAAGCTTCATTTCAGATACCACCATCCTCGGTGCCAAGTAAAGCACTGAACGCTAACGCTGACTCAAAACTCAGAACAATGGGGTTATTGAAAAACAGACCGAGACCTGATTCCCTGTCGGGTGCTGTGGTATTTTCCCAGGTGGACCTCTGACTGTGACAGATGCTAACTTAGCCCTGGGTCGTCTCATCCCTTCCTTCTTCCCAAAGATCTTCGGGCCCAAAGAGAATGAGCCTTTGTCCCTGGAAGAGACCACGAAGCATTTCCGTCAACTCACTGAAGAGATCAACGTCTTCCTGTCTTCAAACCAATCACAGGCACTGATATGTACTGGACTACTTTGTGGAGTAAGTTCAAATATTTATGATGATATTAGGTTTAAATGCTCTTCGCGCTTTCATTTGAAGGCTGATGCTAATGGGGCCAACCACTCACACAGCAGACAATCAGAGATGAGCATGGAAGCGGTTGCCATGGGATTCATTCGTGTCGCCAATGAGGCAATGTGCCGGCCAATCAGAGCTCTCACACAGGTATGTTTGGTATTAAACTGTGTTTTCTACATTTCAGCATAAAAAATCATCTTGTTGTTCTCTCTCCCACTCATTTCCCACCTGCTCCACTCTTGCAGGCCAAAGGCCACGATACATCTCAGCATGTGTTGGCGTGTTTCGGGGGGGCAGGCGGTCAACATGCTTGTGCGATTGCCCGCTCTCTTGGGATGAAGACTGTCTTTATACATAAGTAAGGCTTCTAGATTCTGTTTCACTAGAGGTGAAAGACAGCTGAGAGCCACGGAGTGAGCAGTTGCCCGTGTTTATGATTTGCAGGTACAGCGGCGTGCTGTCAGCGTACGGTCTGGCTCTAGCAGATGTGGTGGAGGAGGTGCAGGAGCCGTGCTCTCTGCAGTACAAGCCGGCGTCCTTCAGTGAGCTTGATCAAAGGGTTGAGCAGCTATCCAAACGCTGCCACGATACACTCCGTGCACGAGGCTTCACCAGGTTAGAAACCACAAAACAATACATGGGCTGGGGTCAAGCACATCTGTAAGACTCCAGGCATGCTAGTCAACTTTCAAAGCTAAACCGCATACTGCAGCTTTTACAGCAGCATGGCTTTATAGCAGAAGAGTCTGGATGTTAAACTGGTGTGCCTGCAGTCCAGTATCTGCTTTCTTCCGGTCCCAGATGTTTACACACTATTGTTAAAAGAAGAGGAGGTGCTACTCAGTAGTAAACATGGCTGTGTCCCACCTCTTTTGAGACGTGTAGCTGTTATAAAAATCAGAATTTGCTGATATTTTTGTAAAAATGGTTCATTTTCTCAATTTCTCGCTTTAAAAATTTGATATGTGATATGTTCTATTTTGAATAAAATATGAGCTTATGAGATTTGCAAATCTTTGCGTTCTGTTTTTAGCTTTATTCTGCACAGGGTCCCAACGTTTTTGGAATCGGGGGTTGTATATAAAATTCTTAAATCCACAGAATAAAGTGAAGTATGAATATGTGTGAAACAAGTAGAGGTGACTATAAAAGTTTCTGTCCATTCAATTCGGATATGCATAATTTAAAGGATGAATGTTAAGGAGGCACCAACTCATTTAAAGATTTAAAAGCAAATAATAAAATGAAAAAGGGACTTTGTGGCCTTGCTTACATTTTGTTAAAGTGAAAAAAGCAAAGACGTGAATGTTAAGAAGTCATGATGTTTGTTGAACAATCGTAGCCGCTAGACTAAAGTAGTCTTGTTTGTCGTCCGCTTCAGCGGTCAGATAACCACCGAGGTTTTCCTCCACATGCGTTACGAGGGCACGGACTGCGCTCTCATGGTTACCGCTGCCGGATACCCCAGCAACGCCCGGTCCTGTAGAGCCGGAGACTTTCGTAGTGCCTTCACCAAACGGTTTGCTCCTCTTCTCTTTACCCATTCATGTCCTGAGCTTCTGGCTGCTACATGTTTTCGCTTTCAGAGGGCTAAATCACTGCTGCGTACACTTTGTTTATATTTTTGGCTGTTGTTGTTCATCTTCTTTTATCTTTAGGAGAAAATATTACATGACATTTGTACACAGGACCCTTGATTTCTTACTCCTCCTCTTAACTCTTTTTTTTCCTTCTTCTTATTACAGTTATCTGAAGGAGTTCGGGTTCACCATCCCAGACAGACCCATCATGGTGGATGACATCAGAGTGAGGGGTTGTGGGCAATCTGGTATTACATCAGTTTACAAAGCAGAAATGGGACACAGACAGGCCAAACCAGCCACGGTAAATGGAGTCACTTACCGGGTACCACATATATCACTTATCAGACATGATCACACGCAGGCAGTCTCACCAAGGCCTGAAGGAAAAACGATCAAACCTGGGCCGCTGCATGGTCACCGGCTCAAGCTGTGACCACGTCTGAGTTTTTAGAAGCTGAAAAAAAAGAGCCTTTAATAAAACAAAGGTGGTTACCAGCAGGTGAACATAAAAAAGCAGCATGGGAGAAGTGGGAGATGTTCACAGACAAATGTTCTGTTCCATCATTGTAATATTGATGTTTTACCTAAACTTGTGGGCACATTTATTTCATGTCACTCTGTTTCTGCTCTTCTGTGTAGATAACCAAGTGTTACTTCGAGGGCGGTTACGTCGACACCAGTGTGTATCTATGGGAGGAGCTGCCGTGTGGTCACAGCATCCAGGGACCAGCCATCATCATTGACAAAAACAGGCAGGCATTTGCTTTTTGCTGACAACTACCAAATTAAACATATCTAAATAATGTTTTATATTCTTTATGCTCTCCTTTTTGCATTTTTTGAACTCAGGACATTAAAATCTATTTAAATTAAGCAAATTAAACCTCTGCGTTATCAGTTGAGGTCCTTGTTTCAGCAGTTTTTACTTCTGTGGATGTGATTTTTAATTTCCTGTGCTGATTTTTGAAATGTATTGTACTTTGTACATGATTTGCTCCGGTTTCCTCCATCAGCACCATCCTGGTGGAGCCCTGTTGTGAGGCTCGTCTGACAGAAGGTGGTGACGTTTGCATGACGGTAGGCTCAGACCCTCACTGCGCCCTCGGCACTGAGCTCAACACAGTGCAGCTCTCCATCTTCTCCCATCGCTTCATGAGCATCGCGGGTATGCCAGCATGCAAAATCAGATGAGGAAGAAGGTTGTTGAAGAGTATGAACTTCCTGTTTACCTCTTCTGTCTTCCCCTACAGAGCAGATGGGCAGAGTTCTGCAAAGAACCTCCATCTCCACGAACATCAAGGAGCGACTTGACTTCTCCTGTGCTGTGTTTGGACAGGATGGAGGTCTGGTGTCCAACGCACCTCACATCCCCGTCCACCTGGGAGCCATGCAGGAGACTGTCCAGTACCAGGTGAGGCACGAACAGTCCAGCCATGTGTGAGTGAGTTTTTCTTAGTGTGGCCATACACGTTGAATGACAAAAGGATGTTGTTTTTTTTCTTCTGTGAGCAGCTCAGATCACTTGGGAATAAGCTCAAAGAAGGGGATGTGATTTTGAGTAACCACCCATCTGCTGGGGGCAGCCATCTCCCAGACCTCACAGTGATCACACCGGTCAGTCCACCACGCTTTTCAACACTATTTCTTCCCTCAAATTCTTCTTCTATTCTTTCCTCATTGCCTTTTTTCTTTCTTGTTCAGGTGTTTAGAAAAGGAGTGAGCGGCCCTGTGTTCTTTGTGGCCAGCAGGGGGCACCACGCCGACATAGGTGGCATCACTCCAGGCTCCATGCCACCCCATTCCACTTCCCTTCAGCAGGAGGGCGCTGTCTTCACTTCCTTTAAGCTTGTCACTGGTGGGGTCTTCCAGGAAGAAGGTAAGTGAGGAGGAGACGAGTCAGGACCTGAATGTGACACACTTCTGAAAGGAGAGAGCATAGAAAATCAAGAGATGACACTTAACTTAAGATAAAGAGTCATTCTTTGGCACTTAAAGGACTCTTTGTTTTTAAAATTACTAGTAAATAATAATTGTTGTTTTTTTTTATTGCTCTGTTGACAATTTTATTTTATTTTTTTAGCATTCATTTTGTTTTCTAGACCCCTTACTTCCTCTCCCATCTCTCTGTATCAGCTGTAACTGAAGCTCTGATAGCTCCAGCCCAATACCCAGGCTGCTCTGGGACTCGAAATCTCCATGACAACCTGTCAGACCTGCGGGCTCAGGTGGCGGCCAATCAGAGAGGGAGCCAGCTGGTGGGAGAGCTGATTGACAGTTATGGACTTGCTGTGGTTCAGGCCTACATGGGATACATCCAGGTAAACTGTTGCTACAAGCAAAAATTTAAAGAAGAAAAATTTGATTTTTTGCCCCTCAAAAGGTTGATGATTTCAAATCTCAGTGACCTTGACCTGAAGCACAGAGGTCAAGATTTCTGAAAATCTTGTGAATGCAATAACTTGAGAACAAGGCGATGAGGGGTAGCACTGGTGGCCGCAAGTATTCTTATTTCTGAAAAGTATGGGCTATGAGGGTGTTGTAAAGCCTCTGTGCATTTTAGAGCAACGCAGAACTGGCGGTGAGGGACATGCTGAGAGACTTTGCACGGCGGCGGCGGCAGGAGACGGGCTCCTTGGAGGTGGAGTCAGAGGATTTCATGGACGACGGAACACCAATCAGACTGCGGGTTCAGATTAATGAAGAAGAGGTGAGGAGGAATCGTAACACAGCATATTTATTAGTTTGCAAAGCTGGGATAGAAACCGCTCTTCAAGAAGGACTGTGATTGGTTAAATGTGTGAACCTCCTTCTTTACAGGGCAGTGCGGTGTTTGACTTCACAGGGACAGGAACAGAGGTGTGGGGGAACTGCAACGCTCCACGGGCCATCACCCTGTCTGCACTTATCTACTGCCTGCGCTGCATGGTTGGACAGGACATCCCCCTCAATCAGGTAAAAATCCAGTTCTAGGAGCTCTTGGCTCACTTTGAATAACTCGTGGTTTGAATGTTGGTTGTAATTTTTGGGGCGGGGGGCTATCGTGATTCATCTGGGCTGCTTTTTTGACCACCTTTCTTTTCCCATGTTTAGGGTTGCCTCGCACCCATCAATGTCATCATCCCTCCTGGGTCCATCCTCCAGCCTTCCCAGAATGCAGCTGTGGTTGGAGGAAACGTGCTCACATCCCAGAGAGTGGTTGATGTGATTTTTAAGGCGTTTGAGGTGTGCGCGGCCTCACAGGTAAATGATATTCCAAAATATGTTTGCAAAAATGCATGTTTCTACTGTGAAGCTTGACTGATGAAGCATACATTTGATAGCTATGTACCGCTTTTCGACTGTTGTATGTTTTCCACCTGTAGAGTAAACAACTTGTTGACATGGTGTGAAACACAATGCGTTGGCATTCAACTGACTAGTTAATGGCGTTTTGTTTATTTCGCTCCTTCCATTAGGGCTGTATGAACAACATTTCATTTGGAAGTGAGAAAATTGGTTATTATGAGACAGTTGCTGGAGGAGCTGGGGCAGGGCCGGGCTGGAACGGGCGGAGTGGAGTTCATACTCACATGACAAACACCCGCATCACTGACCCAGAGATTCTGGAGAAGAGGTGGGATATAAGTTGACGATTTGTGTCGTGTGATGATATCATTTCTGTTATTCATCTGAATGCCGTCTGTGTCCTTCTGATGTTCAGGTATCCAGTGGTTTTAGAGCAGTTCTCTCTACGGCCCGGCTCAGGGGGTGCAGGGAAATACTGCGGTGGAGACGGTGTGATTCGTAAACTTCTGTTCAGGAACAAGGTTGTTCTGTCCGTACTGACAGAGAGGCGATCCACTCGCCCCTATGGCCTCCGGGGTAAATTTTCAATATCAAAGCCTGATGACAGTCCCAATGTCCTCAACAATTTTAAAAAAAAAAGTCTAAATGCTCACATTTTCCTTACTTAATCTTAAAAAATTTAATCTTTTGTTGGCGGTCAGGGGGAGATGATGGTGTAGCAGGGCTGAACCTCCTCCACAGAGCTGAAGGCAGAGTCCTCAACCTGGGAGCCAAGACCAGTGTCAGCCTTGACCCCGGGGTAAGGCTGTGCACGTGTGAAGCACCGTCGTGCTTTAGTGTACTTATAATGACACTACACAGAAAAAATGCCAGCCCAGAATAACTATATACAAGATGGCCGTAGCATCCAAGTCTGAAAACAACAGAAAGTTGAAGCCAGCGGCCATCAGTGGGCTCTGGTTGCAAAAAGCAATCTAAATCTATATCTGAGGTGTCTTGAATTATTGATTTCTATAGGAAAATGAGCTTACTTCTTGTTTACTGTAAACTCATGAAAAATACATTTGTCTCTTGTTACAATTTTTATTTTTATTAGTTTTTAGATTATTTTGGGGTCATTTTGCCTTCATTAGATACTGAAGCAAGGAAGATAGACAGACAAGAAAGAAGGGGGAAGTCACTGAGCAATTTAGATAAAAGTGGCAGAACTGAAACGGGTTAAACTTAAGGACATGGCTTTATTGTGGTTGAAAAACCATCAATTATTATCATGGAGGCAACATCAATTGTTTTGGTGGTTTTTAAGCCTTGTGTTTAGCAGGGTTGGCCACTTCCAAGTTAAAGGAAGTAGGACAGGAACACCCAGAGTCCAGTTTCCTCTTGGAAGTGGAAATGAAGCAGGTGGAGGGCTCGGATGGAGATCGGGAGGAAGTGGGTCATATGAATGGGAGCCTGAAAGGCAGAATGACAGAAGAAGCTACTCGGTTCACAAAAGGCTGGAAAGAAATGACAACATGAGAAAGCAGTGCAGGCAGATTAGTGATGCATTTAAAGCCAGAACTGCGCAGCTATCTTAAATTATAATTCACTTTGATATTAAATAACAAGCTAACGTTGGTGAATCAAAAATGTGCTGATAAACAAATTGTATGCACCAGAGAAACTGAACATCTGTCCAGTCAGAGCAGAGATGTCAAACCTATATTACATCATGGGTCACGTACAGCCCACTTTAGTGTTAAGTGGTCCAGACCAGTGAACATTCCCTATTTGTCACTGCACAGAAGCAACTGCAGATTGAATCCTGGAGATATCTTAACATAAGAAAAACAACTGCAGTTACAACAGTATGTCGTTTTTCTACACTATGGAGACTCCTGACTTAAAAATACAGTTTAAACTCCAGAATTTATGCCCTCCGCATTTTTTCCAAAGCAGTCCAGTGGGCTGGATTGGAGTCTTTGTAAGGCATATTCTGACACCCCTATCTTAGAAAGCCTTTGTTTCCAACTGTAGGCTGAAGAACAAAATAATTGCGCCCACCTGTTACACCCCTAATAATGCATTACTTTACTTTAACATGAAATGGCACACTGGCCATGAAGACCAAAATCAGTGCTTGGGTTGGGTATAAACATGGAAACCAAGCCTTAAGTAACACCTAGAGGAGCTTCGTTTTGTGGTACTTCTGTTGCTTCATCATAGCTTTTGTGTTTGTGTGTGTCCCCAAACAGGACATGTTCTGCCTCTACACCCCTGGAGGAGGTGGATATGGAAAAGAAGAGGAAGCAAACAATAGGCCTCAGACCAAGCGAAGGCGCTTGAATGAGACATTCTCCGAGAGGGGTAGCATCTTTGAATACAGAATGGCACAAGAGGGAGTGTGAAAAGACGTGAGAAAAGGAGGAAGAGTTAAGACAGTTTTGTCATTGTACTGCAAAATATTTGCGAGACACATACTGAGTAAAAAGGATTTCAAGCCTACATGCAGGCTGTCAGAATTTCAGATTTTTACTTGAACACCATTAAAAGTTTTTTTTTTTCTTGCAGTGTCCGTGTTTAAAAGATGCAGCACATGTGGCGTGTTACACAGACAGACTGTGCTTACATTTGCAGGGAAGTTGGCTAAATACTAATAACTCAGGCTGGGTCTGTCCTCACCAGACTAAATATGCCATCAAAGGACCTTTGTAACGGACATACAGTTGTTATATGTCGCATATCCATCGCTCTGTTCTTATACTGAATCTACTCAGTAGTTTTAATGTTTAGTTCCATTTGATGCTTTTTCAAAAAGCATTAATTTAGACCTCAAAGAGTCTTTTTTTTTGTCTAATATCGATTTCAAGATGTTTTTCTTGTCCTAACAAATCAGACAAATAAACTCTATTTCTACTAAAAAGATTTTTTTTGCACCATAGCAGTCACACACACACACACACAGATTTACTCAAAATTTCAAATGACACGACATTGTGTCGCACAAACTTCACTCATGAGGACAGTTTAAGCTTCGAATGCATTGAAACTAAACTGAATTGTGATCCAGGCACGTGCAGGCTCAAATTATTTGACCTGGATCGTGGATAGTTAATGAAAATAGTTCGATTAGGATAACTTCTGACATGCCACAAAAAAAATCCCAGGATTGTTGAATGTGTTGGTGCGGGGTGGGGGCTTGTCCCTGTTTAAAGTGTTGTCCCCTCCTCCCATCTCTGGGTCAGGAATGATCGTGGAGCAGAGCAGGAAGGATAGTGAGGGAGTGCAGGCATGCGTATGCAGCAGATAAAGAGATAGTGGTCACTGCAGGGGAGGCAGCAGGAGGCTGACGGCTGCTGGACGATTGATGCAAATCAGCTGTGTGTGTGTGTGTGTGTGTGTGTGTGTGTGTGTGTGTGTGTGTGTGTGTGGATATAGCTGTGCTAGAAACTCCCATTATGGAGGCCGTGGACCTCGGATCAAAGAAAGCTTCCTTGTTTCTGGATTACAATTCCTGTGATAAAACAATCTCTCTGCTGCTGCTGCTTGGCCCACTCTGTCTTTTCACCTTATCCACTGGCTTATTATCAGTATTAACTTTAGGAAAGTACTAAAGATAAAAAGAAATGAGAGAAGCTAGATTCACAAAATACAAAGAAAAGGGGGGGGGGGAGTATTTAAAGACACATAAATGTTACACTCACACTCCGTCACACCAGTCAAAGCAGTCAGATGTGTTGGCATCACTAGAACAGCTTAAAAAAAAGTCTGTCACCAAAAATACCCACAAAAAAACTGTTTGCATAAAAAAGATTGGAGAAGCTCAAAGACACACGCTAGAAAAAAATATTTCATTGCAAATCCCCAAAAGCTGATTGATTGCAAATATTTAAGTGCATTGCCATTTAGTTTTTCAATTGATACATTTGTTTCTCATATAGTAAATAAAGTAATAATAATGACAAATTAATTTCTTGGCAGTTTCAAAACAGTCAAGGACAGCTTATAGCACAAAAATAACAAAAACAATATAAAAAGATTTTAAATCACGAGGCTGAGCGTGAGGTACTTAAGTGTTTTTTCTTTTTCTTTTACTCCCATGCAATTTCAAGTAGGAATTTCAAGTTAATTTATTTTAATATTTCAATAATGTCATTTTTACAACCTTCACTTACATAACAATACATTCAAACAAGCCTCATCCATCAGTCATATGGTATTCGCATATGTAAATTCAGTGTAATTTGTGATGATGTAACACTCAGAAGACATTCTGCTGTTCTTTTTATTTTGAGGTGACACAAAATACCTGAGGTTAAATAGGTTGGCTTGTAGCAGACCAGCTACACCGCTGCTTTATATATAAAGGGCATCAGAAGATTTATTCACAAAATAATCATGAAAAAAAAATAGCTTGTTATTTTCACGTGACTAGCCTAAGCTTTATATTTAAAAATTTTGATTCTCAAAATACAAAAGTTCTGAATTTTTTTTTTTAAAAGTAACAGAAACCATCATCTAAAACCAGTGATCTTGCATATAAAGAAAACATGCTTACCAGCCACTTCATTAGGTACACCTATTGAACTTTTCATTAATACAAATCTGCTAATCAGACAGCAGCAACTCAGTTTATTTATTTATATAGACATGGTCAAAATGACCTGCAGAAGTTAGAAAGATTAGACTTAATTGACTAATTTAATTGACTTTGATCACTCCACGGTTGGTCCCAGACTGGCTTGTCTGAGTATTTTAGAAACTGCCGATCCACTGGGATTTTCCCACACAACCATCTCTAGGGTTTGCACAGTAGTCCAAAAACAGGGGAAATATCAAGTCAGTGGCAGGAAAGGGGGAAAAAAACAGTTACTGAATAACTACTCATTACATCCAGGGTATGCAGAAGAGCATCTCTGGGTACAAAAACTGCTGATCCTTAAAGCAGATGAGAAACGGCAGAGGAGTACCACACCAGGTGCCACTCCTGTCAGGTAAGAACGGGAAATTGAGGATACAATTTGCAAAGGATCACCAAAATTGTACAATAGAAGATTGTAAGAATGTTTGATTTGATGAGGCTTGATTTCTGCTGCAACATTTGGATGTCAGAGTTGGAATCTTGGATTAAAATAAAACAAAACTTAAAAGCATGGATCCATCCTGTCTTGTATCAACAGTTCAGGCTGGTGCTGGTCATCTAATAATGTGGATGATATTTCTTTTAGTCACCCAGATATGAACGGAGAATTGTTTAAATGCCACAGCCTACCCAATGTCCTCAGATGACCTGGACAGTAACTAGATCTCAGTCAAACAGAGCATATTTGGGATGTAGTGGAATAGGAGATTTGCATCATGGATGTGCAGCTGACAAATCTACAACTGTGTGATTAGCTTCATGTCAATATGGATAAAAATCTCTGGAGAAATGTTTCCAGTTCCTTATTGAATTGAAGGAAACTCAAAACACAACGTGGGGTCCCACCCACTGCTAATAAGGTGTACCTAATAAAGTGGCTGCAGAGTGTAAATAAACATAAATAGTGCAACCACAATACGGCATATTCATGTAAAGTTAGCAGGATTTTGCACTTAACAGCGTAATTGTTATACAGCCTCACAAAACACTGAACAGCACTGTTAATATAAACATTTTATTTACATACCCTGTTAAACTCCAGAACATTCTTTGGATACCCAAAACTTTTGAGCTGACCTACTCAGTACTGTAAAAAAAGAAATCACAGTAAAATGTCAGAAAACTAACAAAACATTCACTTGTCAAGGTAAGGAGACTTTTAAAAGCAGCTTCCTATAAAAGATGATTGTAATGGCATTTAAAATAGTGCAAAATAACCAGCAGTGCAAATTCTGCAGGAAATGATTCAGTTTGAGGTACGTTTTGGCTGTCAGGATGTGAAAAATAGTCTCCAGTGTCATGACAAGCTGTCAGATTCTCAGATTATATCACTTGAACTGAGTTCAGACTAAAACAAAGATATTACAAAAATTACACTGTCTCCAGAAATCTTTTGTTTTCTTCCCAGTACAGATTTCCTTTCCCCTTACACACAATGACAGAAAAAAAGAGTAAACAAGGCCAATGCCACCATCAATAGAAGCATCACAGACGTACATGAACAAATGGTATCTCTTGGTATCTATCATAATTTAGATGTAGGCACTGATCTGTGCACTGTCGCACCATAAAGACAAAGATGCAATGTCTTCATTTACTAACTCTACAGTGTCAGTCTTTAGCTCATATTTACTGCATAGGCCTTGTAGTCCAGTTCTTTGTGGCTTTGTATGTGTAATACATTCAGTAGTCACAATAGGTAGAAAACATTCAAAAAATGATAATAAAGGTTAAAAAAAGAAGCTTGTATATGCAAATAAAGAAACAGTGCAAACTATAGGTGCAGTGCAATGACTTTACACAGTTTCACTGAAAGACTGAGGTAGATACTCGTTTTGTTGTACAGTTATAAAAGGTTTTCTTTCAGTGAAGCCATGTAATACTCCATACACTTTCTTTTTTTTTTTTTTAATTGCAACATAAAAACACTTTCATCTCCTGATAAAACTCTGAGTCAATTGATAACATTGTCTACAGCTCAGCGAGTTTTGTTTTTTACATTTATTGTAGTATTTCTTGAGTTTGTGGAAGTGGCAAACAAAATATAGTTCCTTTATGGATCTTGATGTGCATCCAGTTGTTTGTCATTGTGGTTTTGTATCCTGTTTGAGTGACAGTAATACTCAGTATTGATGGTACCGGTTGAGAGGAGCCCCGTTCTGCAAAGAGTACTGACCGGGCTGCTGATAGTGTGGGTGAGAGTTTTGACTGGCTGGTACCAGCACATCAAACACGCTCTTATTTGGAGGTACAGATTGCAACATGTTGTCCAGGTCCATGAGTAAAGGAGGGGCTCTCACTGAAACTTGTCTAGTGGGGAGGATGGGCCAGTATGTATGGCCCAAGAAGTGACTTTGTGTCATGGGAGAGCTACCATAGCCGTAGATGGGTAGCCCGCTGTGCAGGGGCATGAGAGGACCCCCGTTGAAACGCATGCTAGGTGGGGCAACGACATTAGGGGGTGCATATTTAGCGTAGGAGGTGGGGAGCTCCCATGGAGGTGGTACAGTTTCCCGTCTGGCTGATTTTTGCAGTGGTGGCCTACAAATATCTCCCCCTGCTTCCACATCAGGAGGAACACGCTTCCCAGTTACTCCTTTCCACTCTTCATCAGATGAAGACGAGGAAGAGGAGGACGTGGAGGCTGGGCTTGCAGAGCTGGCAGAGGCACTCCGAGCAGAGGAGGTGTAACGATGTTGCGGAGCCGGTGAAGGCCGAGCCCGAGTCACCTCACCCCAGCAGTCCCCTGAAGCCATATCTAAATCCCCAGAGGCACTGATTGGCCTCAGGCTGTGTAGCAGGGAGTCGATCGCGAAGGACGAATCCAGCTTAGGTCTGTACAAGTCATCCTGCGGTGGGAAAGAGTTTCCAGAAGATGTGGGAGGGAGCGAGGTCACAGGTTCAGGGGGCGCCTCAGACTCAGGCTTGTGTCCCTGCATGATGTAAGGAGCCAGATCCTGAGCAAAGATGGTTTCATCCTGGCGGGACACGGCCGTGTTCTGCCTCTTGAGAAGCTCCAGAGGAATGCGGCTCAGCTCCACTGCCCAGAAATTGCCTTTGCCCTGTGGCTTACCTGGGTCTTTCAATACCTACAAGGTGGAGGAAGGATGGACAGAAATATTAGTGCTTGCCTGGACAACCTAGTCTGACAGGACTGGCAACCTAATAATTATCACAACACAAGTGATTTAAAGTGGGTTCTAGGTTTTAATAGAAAGACTCCAGTGGTGTATTTCTACAGGAGTAGGTTGTTTTTTAGTTTTTTTCTCTGTTTAATGATCATTACATAACATTTTACCATACAAACCTTAACAAAGCAGTCATATGAGGAAAGGTTGTGTCGCACAGAATCTCGCCAGCCTTTGTAGTTTCCTTTGAAAAATGGAAAGAGGGTACTGATCTCCTTGAGGATCTAAAATTTAAACAAATATCAGCATTAAAGTCTGAACCAACACACACACACCAGCATCACAGATTTTCGTTATATGGTCACTATATTAACTGCAATCCATGCTTGCGTAAAAACAGCTCGGTGAAACTACAAATTTCAACGAAGGATTTGGATTTTTATACTCATTGAACTTAAAATTGAAACAAATTGAAAATACGTTTTCCATCTGGTACAAAAAGTGAATGGAGCCCCCATTTGAAGCCTAATATTGGAATGTACTGTATATCTTATCACTGTTTCTGATACAGATCTGCGTCTGGTTCCACTGCAGTCCAGCCTTATCTCAGCAAACCAAGAAGGGAACGGGTAGAAGTCACTCAAGTGTCACGACGATGTGGCTGTTTAGTGTCACTTTAGGAACTGTAAACGATCTTCTCAGACAGATTGTAGAAATTTCGCATAAAACTCTAATGGAGTCTACTCTAAATACACGACGCAGTGATGGATTTGCTTCTGCTGATGAAATAAGTGACGATCATAAGCGGCACCGTGCGTAAAACACCGCGCGCGTCGTCTACTCACAAATGCCAAACTCCGGCAGCATTTACACAGTTAACACATAAAAGCATTAGTTTTATCATTACCTCCGCTAACGTCAGCTTCTTCTCTGGAGACCTCTGGATGACCATAGCGATCATTGCAAGATAGGAATACGGAGGTTTTGGATACCTCTGGTAGTTCTTTTTCTTCCCATTGCCGGCATTTCTTTTCTCCCGTTCACTTTTCCACATGTCCTGCGTTTCATCCTGCTTAAACTGTCCATCTTGATCATTCGGGTTTAAAGATCCAGGCGCTTCCTCTTTATCCATGAATCCCGTGGCGCCGGTGAGGTGTCCGGGGCGCTCCGTTGGTTCCTCCGAGCGCGGCAGCTGCTGGGGAGGCATCGGATCCGTGAGGTAAGGCCAGTATTGGGCCGGTGAGCTCCACGGCGCTACGCCGCTGGGAGAAAAACTCTGCTGCTCATTTCTGTGGAAGTCAAGTTGATGGTCGAGAAGTTCTCCTAGGTGGGATGAAGCGATCGGTGCCAAGAGACTCTGCCCCGGCCAATGCTTTGTCATGCTGATCAGTCAGGGGAGGAATATCGCTCTGCACGTAGAGGGGGAGGAGGTCAAAGAGTCGGTCCTTAACTTCTGGCAGACTGCTGGCTCCAGGCTGACTATTTGAAGAGCAAACAATTAACAGTTTCATGTAAATCCCGCTGCGTAATCGGGGGGATGCGTTATCTGAAAGCAGAATGACTGATCGGCCCTGGGGGCTGGGCTGGGTCTGTGTGCGAAGAGGGGAGAGAAAGACAGGGCAAAACTGTAAACCACCCATACGATACCTTATCAACACGCCGACATGCAACATAGTGATTCCACAACTACTTTAAAATCTCTGTTTACAAGATTCGTGGATGGAGACTTTAAATGTTTGGGGAACACATCTACATTAATACAAGTCTGGCTTTACACAATTACACATTTTAGTCTTATCGTACACTTTTTTAATTATTTGTCTATTTAATTTTAATATCACTAAAGCTTTTACTTGGGCTTAGATGTAAAAGGTGAAACTTGTGGGGGTAGGGTGGGTACAAATATTTTCGATTTAACCTCGGATGCAATCAACAATTATAGATGAGCAATATACACAATAGAGGGCTAATATACAAACACTGACGATGCCCCTTTCAGTACTTCATTTCTTTATTAATTATTAAATAAGCAATTCAGCCTTCACTGCCTACTGAATTCTTTTAGAATGGTTTTTAATTGTGAGAAACTAAAATCAAATTAGCCAAATTGTGTATTTGATTTGGCTTTTAATTCCAGAGGAGAAACTATTCCCATGAAAGCTATTCCTAAAAAGAAAAAGAAAAAAATGAAGAAAAAAGCATAAACTATGCTGATTAGCTGATTAGTAGGTGCAGAATATTTGAAGTCATCATTGTTTTGGGTTGTTTGATAACGCGCTGCAGTCGACGGGGGTGTTTTTCCACAGTGGGGTCTCCCTCTGGAGTGTTGAGCATGCCATTCAGCGCTGAAAAGACTATTTTCGGGTATGCGCCTCTTTTGTTCAACTTAACGTAGTGCTAATGTTGAAACTCTTGCTTCCCAGCAAGACAGTGAAAACAAGTTGGATTAGAAGAACCCCCATCGGGAAGCTGGAGACTTTTCCATCCCAAGAAAAAGAGAAGCTGCTTAGCATGTGAGGAAATACGGGGGGGT
Organism: Aulonocara stuartgranti; assembly: GCF_965226115.1. NCBI lineage: Eukaryota > Metazoa > Chordata > Actinopteri > Cichliformes > Cichlidae > Aulonocara > Aulonocara stuartgranti. The sequence continues at coordinate 28,303,828 of NC_138960.1, forward strand.
GCGGGGGTTTCAACACCATTTGTGGGGTTTCTGGCGCTTACAAGCTGCTAAGTGTTGTAGTTGGGTCGAACATTCACACCTTAAACAGGGGCAATCACGTACACCCCCAGCTGCTGGAAAATGCCTCAATATCTCCCTCAAGCAGAAGAAAAATATCAACAAGTCAACCAAAGAATCAACTTTAGGATCCATCATGTGACAAAGCGTGAACTTTGACACGGGGTTGTAAGGAGTTTCGCACTAATGCGCAGATTAAAGATGATTTGATCCAACAGTTGTGTCACCTGAAAGTTACAGAAGCAGCAGAGCTGGAAACAACTCCGTTTTCCTGCAATTAAAATCCATTCACTTTTAATGGGCGCTACTGGGCGTTTTCACATTGACCCCCACTCACATCACACCACTCCACAAGTTAACCTTAAATGTCCAGGCAACAAAGCTGATGACGCTCTTTTAATCAGGTTGCTGTAAAAATTAGAATAAAAAAGGACGCTCTGCTCGTTTTTGCTTTGTTTCAAATAAATAATTCGCCCGTGTGACAAACTTACCGCACAAATGTGTAATTTCTGCAGTCAAAAATATTTGAATGAGTTTCTTTGTTTGTTTTTCTAGGTCAGATGGCACTCCTAAACACGGTGAACATCAAATCTTCGTCGCACACCTGCTTCAATTTGGGTCAGTATTTTTCTTACACTGTCGGTGACCTTCCCTGGAGGTTTATCCCCACCTAGCGGTTTCACTCAAAAACCACAGAAGTATTAGAAGAATTAAAATTAAGCATAATTACATAAGATTCATAAATATGTAGAATTTAACGGGGTTAAATTCCTCATATCTCTTTCTATTTGAGACATTCGGAGGCAATTAAACAGGTATAAGAATGATTCACAGCCTAAGAGTCTGAAACAAAAAATCAGATTAAAAATGGAAAACCTCTGTAGGTTATACATAAAGAAAATGAATACATGGTATATGTCTGAAAGTTAAGAAACAGCTGAAAGTAATGGATACATTTTCAATCAGGGAATGGCAGATTAATTGTAATGCTACAAAGTAACAGATAATAATAATAACGAAAGTAAAAGAGTTAACTAAATACAGTATTACTTTTAAGAGGTACTGGAAAAACAGTACCGAACACATGCTGAAACCTGACACAAAAAAGGGTGGGAATCACTGGTGTATATGGGGAATTTCCACCTGCATTTGCATAGCATTCTCCAGTGAAGGGCCCAGTGCCAGACGCACTGATTTGAATACAAACTCTCAATTCATCCCTTCCTGTTTGCTGGAATGCCAGTTAATAGGTTTGGTCTGGATTAGAAAGCCACACATAAAGAGAATGGGGTCCTACGTGAATAGGTCAGCATCGGGGACGGGGCTCTTTACATGGGCTGATTGAGTCCAGACAAATCCTTCCTAAGCTGTCACCCATCCCGATACCGGGATAGAGGAGGAAGAAAGGCATGCTCTTTGTCACAGAGAAAGTAAGGAAAAGTTTGATTTGAGATGTGTCAGTTAAGACAAGAGTGACTTTTGTATAACTTAAGCAATAAAAAAAGCATACCATTGGTTAGTACTAGCATTTAGAAAAACCTTCATCAGGTGTTTCTGACCTTTTGTCTGTAGGCTGGTATCAGGCAGTTTATCTGTCATGCCACATGAAATCTGACTTTTCCGAAGCATTCAAAACCAGAATAATGAAAAACTAAAAGGCCTGAAAATAATATTTTCATTTACGGCGAAGATTTCTTTTCTTTCCTGACACAGAAATGGATAATAAATATTTGTGTAAGCCAAATCTAATTGATTTTAAACATGGGCATCACTGGTTTCACAAGGCTCTTCACATGGGCTGATTGAGTCCAATCCAATTACTGAGTCACTCTTCTCTTTGTTTGCCATCATTTTTATGAAACTCATTCTATGCATATTCAAAACACTTGAAGAAGCACTGCACTGAATCTTCTCCCGAGGACCAGAGATGGTAACAAAAGCTCCAACGCAGGTTCCTTGTTGTGACTCTGCAGGGTATCACCGCTGTGATGCATAGCTGGGTCACTGCGGGGGTCAGCAGGTCACAGCGTCTTCAGTGTCTATCTCTTTTTTAGGATTTAGTAACTGATTCGGGTGCTCACAGGGACACCTTGTGTATTTCATTGTCCAGCAGTGTTTTTGGTTGAGTGCCTCAAAGTTGATTTTTAATTATGGGAGTGTTAAAGACACACTTGTTTAGGCTTGTGTGTTGCAGCAATTATCATTTAGTTACCAAACACATCTTAACAGTTTACTGTGAAAAGACTGCAGTGAATTCACATTTCTAAGAACGCAGGTGCATAGGCAAACACATCCTTATACATGCAAACACACCCTCAATATTTGACTTAAAAATGAAGGATGGGTTGTTGTTTTTACACTAAGGCAAGTTCAACCTGTTTATTTTTTAATGTTTTTTTAAATTGCTTTTTAGTAGTTTTTTGGCAATACTGTGTATTTACAAGTATCTATTAGTGTTTGTTAGTATTTATTGAATGTCTATCATCAAGGCTGGACTGGTAATTTGGCATACCGCGCATTTGCCTGGTGGGTCAATATAACTGTTCTTTGTTTGTTTGTCTTTGGTCGATATGTTTATACAGGCAACAGGTCGTAGGGCAGCTGTGCACCGGGCCTTCAAACACTTACAGCAGCCCATTGGTGCATTTTCATTATTGACACTGGATTGCCCAATCAAATATCTTAATTTCAAACTGTTCCCTCCCCTGCCAGCGTTCCCTGTGCGCCCGCGCACCTTGTATAAGAGATTTTATTGTGGAAGACGTGGTTGATAAAGACAGCGAAACGAAAGGTGGAGCTGAAAAGCTGAGAGGCAAAAAGAAAGACAAACAAAAATGCAACAAAATGAGTCAAATTAACCGGCATGTTAGCAGCTACACTGTCAACAGCAACAACTAGTAAAAAAAACAAAAAACAAACAAACCCTCGCGTCACAAACAACTGCTGTTCTTAGCACTAGTCTTGGAGAAGTGCAGGAGGAGGGACAGAAATCCCAAAAAGAGAGTGGTAAGAAAATAGATGGAGGGGAAAAGTTAGGAAGGGCAGAGATTCAAGTAAAATGAATGGCTACTTTGACCACAAGCCACCGCTAATAGCTAAAGTACAGCTTTTAAATATAACATGATGCACTACAGTATAACTCATTATTAGTCAGTACATAGTGTCGTGATTGCTTTTGTATCAGTCCTGGCCTGTCTAGCATGTATGTGGAATTCGTTAATGCCCCCCTGGGGATGAATAAAGTATCTATTAATCTATCCACTTAAAATATATTTATAGAGCCATTATGTTTGTTGCCATTTCTGCTGCCCTCTTGGCCAGATCTCATTTTAAAAAATACAATTTTTTTATCTCACACCTTTTTTTGTACCTGGATAAATAAATGATGTATAAAATTCACTTTGTCAAAAACTTGATTGCTGCTTACACATTGGGATGTTTTTTTCTTTTGGGGGGGGGGGGGGGGGGGGGTTGAGTCAGCAAGTCATTTGTAACAGTTTAAATACGGGCATGTTTTTTGGCAGATGATCACCTGTCTCCTCCCGCCCCCTGGTGGAGGCTGTCCGGCGGGAGGAGAGGGCGCAGGTTCGGTTGTTATGGTGAAGCATTTCCCCAGAGGGCTGGCTGAAGCTGGAGCTGCGGCGGACAGCAGCTGATTCAGTTTCACCGCTCGCCCAGGACCTACCGCTGACAGGCAGCGCAACAGGTAAGATGTCGCCACTTTGTTTTTCTATTGTTTTACAATGAATCTGAACGTCCTGCTCGGTTCAAACGATTGTGTATAAGCTGAACTTAGTTGTCGCCGAGACGTTAACGTTAATTATCTGAGGGCAGCGGCTCCGAGTTCAGCGTCGGTGAGCAGCGAGCTAATGCGAAGCTAAGGTAACGTTAGCATAATATGACTTCACCACAGGTAGCCGCACAACAGGTACGCTTGCCAATTTTTCAACTTATAAAGTCAAGCGTGTGGGATACAACTACGTTATGAGAGCTACGAATGAAGCAAGTGGGGAAAGAGCCGCTTGCATTACCTGTCAGCAGACAATACACCTGTTGGGCTTGTCTATGACCCGCTAGGTCGGTTAGCTAATCCCGTGACAGGAGCTAAAGCTTCCGCTGCTGTTGCTGTTAAAACTTTCCATTATTGTATTAATGTTGTTTAGCGCTATAGCGATCTCATCAAACTGTGATGAAAAAGTGAAGGTGATTTGGGACTAAGTTTAACTTATTTTTTTAAAAGCTAAATATATCACAGCAGCGTGAAAGGGCGACGTGCCAACTTATACAGTTAATTACCATGACGTAAAAAAATACAACTCATTTATCTTACATGCGGCAGCTCAGAGTTCAGGGTCAAGTAGATCCAATCATTTACTGAAATGGGTTTTGTTGGATTACTTTAACATTAGTTGAATTAATCAACTATTTTGTTAATAATAATAATATAATAATAAAAATAGCAAGCTCAGTCTGGCAAATGATATTACAGGTTGATGACTGAATGAATAATAATGAAAAATTCCGATATCTTATGATAACATCTCTTTTCTCAGCTAAAAGCGAATTGTAAAGAGAATTGATTTGCTTATTGTGAAAATAGGCACACTGCACAGGGGCAGACCCACAAGTCTGAAGGGATCAAGGAAGAAAAGGATTATTATTCACAATCAAGCACGGCCCTTCAGCTATTTGACTTTAACCCTCCATCAATAACTTATTAACCTAAATAAACTCAGGCATTTGTTCTTGTCAGGCCTATGTTTAAAGTGCCTCTTCAACAACATTGACTTGGTATGTAAAGTTAAATATTTGCAGGTTTCACAATATAGACTAAAATTAGTGTGAGGGCTCCTTGATACACGATGTGACAGCCCACACAGTGCTACGTGCTTTCAGAGACTTAGGAAGAATGGATAAAAAGGCCGGACTGTGATTTTACAGCAAGAGTAGCAATCGCCACTAAACTAATAGATTAATTCTGTAAAGTAATTCTGTCGGGTTTGGGGCTCTCTCTCGTCTTACTGAGGCATTTCTTTATTATCCCATTATGGGATAATAAAGATACATCTCATTCTGTCACCTGGCTCCGTTTAAAGATTCCTGTTTTCTTTTTTGTTTCTTCGCCTCTCCTCCTCCGCTCCAGCATGACATGACCCTACTTCCTACTTACAAGCAGTCGGAGGAGTTAAAGTCAAAGCTAGTCTGGCTGTCTCCTCCCCCTCCTGTCTCCTCCTCATATTCTTCTCTATCTCCTTCACATTCTTTCCTCCACATCCTTTAACCCTCTCTTTCTCTCTCTGTCCACATCCTGTCTTCCAAAAAAGCAGCGGCTCTTTTGTGTGACGTATCTTCGCCTTCATCATTGTGTTTTTTGTTTCTCATGGTCTCTCCTAACCCTTGGCTGCTTGATAGAATTACTGAGATTTCTGAGTGATTACATGGAGCAACTCAAACCTTAACACATGACAGGGCTTATTGTAGATCCTCCTCCCTCGCTCTCATTTGTAGTGATTATAATTTTGTCCGTCCTTCAAGGGCTGCAGCTACAAACATTTCCTGTATCAGTACCCAAAGTGGAAATTATTTCAAGGTATGTGACATCTTCGTTTGTCTTGCTTTGTCCAAGCATCAGCCCAAAAATACGTTAAATTTAAAACAAGTTTTTCTTTTTTCTTTTTCTTTTTTTTTTTTTTTTTAAACGCAGAGAAGCAGTGTAGATGCTACACTTGGGTAACGCTTGGCTTTTTGATTAGAAATAATGATTCATGATTTGACAAGCCATTCCCAGCTCTATCCCTTCTAACAGTGAGTATTTGTGAGTATGTGGCACACATTTTAGGCTACTTTGGCATTGTTTCAGACTGCAGGCGGGATCATTCCCGAATCATCAAGCTACACTGACTCAGCAATGTTTGTTTCAATGAATGGGTCGGTAAGGTCCTCTGTTTCTAATCAAATAGCTCACCAGGCTGGAGGCTGTACACAGGAGCCGTCCGGTGCTGTTTTATGATGACAAACCCATGATTGAAGCACAGAGGACCAAGTGTGGCCAGATTTAAGGTTGGGTGTTTAGGCTGTATTTTCTGTTTTGATCAGTCCCACCCACCTGGTGAAGTTTGAGCCCCAGTATATGTATTCATAGTACTCTATTCATTCTAGCTGTTGAGTGAAAGGTTGTATTTGTCAGCAGCTGTAGACAGACCTTCCTGTTAGGTCACTAGGTGGAAAATTAGTCAGAAGACTACAAATGTCACATTGACGAAGGGACGTTTTCCCAAACATAATAAATGTTAGTCATATTTTTCAGCGCGTGTGTGAGTGTGCGCTGTGGTGTCTGCCGTGCTAAAATTTGTCTTTTCCTGTGTAGTTTCCTGTCTCGTCTTTGCCCAACACTGGGAATCACAAGGTTCTTCCACAGTCTTCCCACTAACAAATTCCCCATTCTTTATATAGCAGAAGCAAAACTAACAGACTCATGAGGCTGAGGTCTGTTGTGCATCAAGTGTTTGTAGTGAGTACATCGGTAAGGTAAGATCACAGCATCGCAGAGAAATTGAAGCAAATTTTTAAAGATTATTATTGATTGTTCATTTAGTGTTCAGAGTTTCATTTATAGCTTTCTCCTTATTTCTTTTTGAATAGTTAGCAAAATCCTTCCTTAAGAAAACAAAAGGACGGGGGAGGGGTTGCTCTTTGTTGAACACTTGATCCTAGTGTATACTGTTGAAAATATACAGTGCTGTGCAAAAGCTTACATTTCTTTCCTTTTTTCCCTCTACGAAAATGGGAAGTCGTTGGAGCTCTTTATTGAAATGTGCAAAACTACAAGAGATACAGTATAAAAAAACAAACAAATTTTGTGCAATTCTAACACCTTTATTCTTCAGCACAGTCTGATCTCTCTTAGACAAACTGTCCTATAATTTGTTAAGTCCTCGGTGAACAGAAGATTGGTCAACTGAAGGATCAGATGCATCTTAAAGGCCCTGTGTCAGGTCTTTGATTGCCTTTTTTTTCTTATTTCTTAAATATGTGACTTTCCAATAGTGTTCATGTGTTGTAGAGAGTCTTTAAGCCTGCCATTTCTTCTTTTATCCTCTACAAAAAAAGAGCACACATTGCTGAGATATGCACCGTTTTCAGCTAATATCTCTTTGGGAATTGCCTGTTTGGTCCAAACTACTTTTCCTGGATTCAGCTTAAAAAATTGGAACAATTTATTTGCCTTTGTAAAAGACTGCTAGTAACAATGTGCCTTAAGATACAGTTTAAAATGAAAATGTCTGTTATGTGTAGACACAACACTGGTTCCTTGAGTTAGGGTCCTTTTTCAGGCTTGAATGATTCATAGGCCAGTGTTAAGTGGCTTAACAAACAAAACATTCCTGTGAAATGAAATGTGAAAGAAAAACTTTGAAATACCTCCAGAAAGCTTGGAGAACTGCTGACCACACCCACTTGCAAGAAATTGTAAAGAAAAGAAAAATTACAAGAAAGTCTGACTCCTTGGAAGCAAAATCTAAAGAAATCAGACATGGCTCAAGACTTTTGCACAATACTGTAGCTTCAATATTTATCTTAGAAATATCCTCACATGGTGATGCCTTGTCTACAATTGACTACAACCAAACTATTAATATGTCCAGAGAGGCAACACAGTATTGGGCCACTGACTGTTTATCTTGTAGTTTTTTTTCTCTAGTTCACTTCTGAGCTGCTGGTCTGTCTGAGTAAGATAGCATTTTCATGTTGTGAGGATACTGAAGACGTGTTTTCTCTTTTTCACAGCAACATGACTTGTAGTTTGTTTGGCTAAAACTGAACTATCGGAGTAATACTCTAAAGGGATAAACTTCCCTACTTTTAGGGACTGGGACTTTTAAAGCAAAGACTGGACTGAAAGGTCATGGTTAAAGTGGAGTCAAAACAAAACTGGACAGTATATGATTTAAAGAGACAAGATCCAGAGTGGAAGTGGCTGATTTTGACACATACTGTTTTTTGCGTCAGTGTGTAGCCACAAGTTAGCGGTGTTCACACTCACAGCAAATACTTTTGTGTACATTGTGATTGAATCAGGTGCTCGCATTGTTTCGTTGATGATGGGCTAACACAGAATTACTTGCGACGTTGAACTTAATTTCTCCTTCAGCCCAATTTTTACCCCTTAACTGTAAAAGACTAATGGGGTATTGTAGTCACCTTGGCAGGCAGTGTGGCTGCCCGTGTTTTTGCATGTGCTAACTCGAGAAGAAGGCAATGTGGGATTTTTTTTATTTTTTTTTTTAAATCTACCAAAAGTGCGTTTATAAAAAATCTTGATCAGTTCAAATCTCATTGACCTCAATGTCAAGGCCCCAGAGTTCAGGTTTTCTGAAAATCTGGTGAATGAGGGGTAGCACTGGTAGCTGTGAGAATCCACAGTGTCCTGAGCAGAGTGCAGTTGTCACATAACATTATTTACACTCTCCAAGATCAGCTTGCGTAGTGAAAAACATTTACAAGGATGTTGTGTCTTCCAGAATTGGTCCTTGGCAAGAGAAATTGTCACTGTGTTTCCTGCTGAAAGGATTTAGGAAGTGTTATCATTGCTACACTACTTGGTTTTGAAATGGATACATTTATTATTAATGGTTTCAGGATTAGTTTCTTAGGGAAAAAGATGTGATGGAGGTCAAAAAACCCATTAGGCTTGGGACATTATGTAAACCTGGAACTCTGGCGCTGTTGGTTAAACAAACAAATAAATGCGCTTCATTAGACCTTAGTATGAGAGGATGTCTTACATGTTTGCTAAACTTAACACTCCACGGCATAACATCAGAATATATTGCTCTGATGCCAGAGTTTGTGTTTATGTGTGTGATCGTACATTTTAATTAGAAATAAATTTCTGACATTATCTATGTTAAGTTTCACAGGCGAGAAAGTTAGCCTGTGTGCAATGTATCATGCCTCCCATCGCTACTCGTGTGTAATTTTGCTGTGTGTTCAAGTCCCATAGTGTACAAAAGATGCATGCACGAGCGTTCACATGGACACAGTTTGTTACTTCTTCCCAAGGTAGTCTAATCACTTTACCTATGTTCTACCTACCTCTCCAAGTCTGCCTGTCTGACTTGCCAACATGGATATCTCTTCTTTCTCTCTTTGACTCCTTTTGTCTCTCTGTTATTTTCAGTTCCGGTTAATAGCATGAGTTACTAAACTGTGGCTCCATATTGGCATGGTTTACTGATTTTCCTAACAGGTGAAAGATCCCTAGTTTGATCCTGGGAGGAGAAATAAATCCCTTCAGTGTTACATCAGAGAGGAAATCTGAAGAAAAACAACAATCTGCCAAGTCAAACATGTGGAGCTATCTGCTGTAATGAAAAAAGAGGGAAGCTAAAAGTAGCTTTTAGTGACCTATTGCTAATCTCCAACATTTTCTTTAGACTGTAATTTGAAAAGGATTCAGGAAGTATTAAGTTTGGTATTAATAGTATAGTTGGGTAACTTTAACAGTGTTCTTGCATTTTCCTCAGTGCATTATCTGCCATTGTGAATCAGTCAACACACCACATATATGACAGTTTTTGGAGGGATGGGTTGTTTTAAGTGACATGTGTTTTTGATGACTGGATTTTATGCGTAAGATATATATGGATTAACCACGCTATGGCTGCATCCATAGGTTCATGGATATTTCTTAAAATTGATTTTTCTGAGTTTGTTTTGAAATTGCATAAAGCATTCTCAGGTGTTGTCAAGAGCACGCTAAGGCAAGAGGTGGTGATATCATCCTGAGAACTATTCAATGCCCACTACAGAGGACATATTGAATAGACTATTGTTCTAATGACCCATTGAGGTTTTGCCGACATGTGACCACTATTAGCATGATGTCAATTTGTCTGCCATTCTGGATGTTTGACATTCATGGTGACCATGTAGGTTTAAGTGAATAAGTACGTAAATTACACACAGACATGGAGACCTGTCTGCAGCAATCTGGCAACCTCCTGTTGCGAGGGAAAAGTATGTATTCCTCAACCAGTTGGCAAAAACCTGTTTGTGATTTGGCTGTTATTATATTGCTGTGGTCGTAGAATAAATCTAAGTGATGCACTTGTCTAGAAACATTTTTCAGATATTCTCCGAGCTCTAGAACAAACAGAGAAAAGTCTGATTCAAACTGTAAATGGACACAGTTGGCTCAACCTTTACTTTGAAGATGAAGCATCAGCATTTTCTTTTCTTTCTTTTTTTTTTTTTCATTTTTCAAGTTTTGCTTCCACTGGGTTGCCAAGTATTTGCACACAAAACATGAAAAATTGCAGGCAACTGTAACCAAATCAAACACTAGGAGGTTTTTGATGCAGCACCTTCTTTGCAGCGATAACTATATGGTGGAAAACTTGTTAGCAATGTGGTCATGAGTATAAGAAACCACAATAATATAAGAAACTGCAATAATGCTGTCATCCCAGAGTGATACACCATGTAAGATACACACCACAACAGTGGCAGGCCAGCACAGTTCCAGCAGGTCAGGTGAGCCCATATTTTCATGGTGAGGGTTGAAACACAGTAAACCGGTTTTATAGTCACAGGGACAAATGGGGCACACTTTTATTGTCTGCTTAGTCAGTAGGATAACGTTATTCAGAAAGAGCGGTGAGGGCAGCCTTGATTCTCACATTGATCACTTTAGAAATGCAAATCATCAAATTCCATCTCTTTAATGTGCGCTGTTGTGAATCGCATATAAAAAAAAAAAAAAAAAGTTTATCACTCTTTGTTTGTGTAAACTCAGCAAACATGAAATGTTAGTGAAGTAAGAATCAAAGCATCTTTTTTTCAGAAGAAATGAACTTCTGATGTGCACAAATCAAGTAGTGGCTGATTTTTGTGAAAGATGTGGACTAAAGGATGTATTTTAATATACAGGTGATATATTATGGCTTTGTTGTTTATGTCTGAGTGTCAACATTTAACATAGGCTTTGAGTATGAAAAGATATCTTTAAAATTCACAGCACAGGATAAAATGTCAAAAACACTAGGTTTGGGAGTCTGACAAAAAAAACAAACAACATATTTAAGATTTTTTTTCCCACTGATCTCTCCGATTGTGTCTGGAATTATCCCACTAATACATCAGTAAAGTTCTTGAAGGGATTTTTCCAGATTTCTCTAATCCTTTTCCCCTTTAAAGCCCCTTAAAATGCCACAAAACTTATTCCCCTTTTCATTAGTTAAGTGCAGTATAACCAAGGCCACTAACTCTAATTGGACTATTCTTTAATAGTCTGTATACTTACTGTTTACTCTTGACTTTTACAGTGCTGATTTTTGGATACTGTGGCTTTCTTCTCTGAGGGAGAAAGTTTAAAAAGCTATATTGTACAATTGTCGGTACATTCTAATTGAAACTAACCTTCATTACACATATCTCTGTCCTGTGCATTCCAAGTCCTTATTAATCTGTGTATTTAAAAGACAGATCTGCGTAGTAGCCTTCAATCCATGGAGAGAGTCAGAGTGTGACCTTCAACTAAGGAAATCCTTACATTGTAGCTTGTGACAAAGGGTGAAGGGTTAGGTATCCTGAAAATAGTAGGTATACACAGAATATTAATAGTTCTTGCCTGTCCCCAAGGCAAGAACTATTAGTCTTTCAAATGGCAGGGCAAAACCCTATTTAAAAAGCACAATTATAGTTCTTTGTATGTTATATCATATTGCACACAAGGCTTTAAGATATAGGCATCTGCACTTAGTTTGTAACAAAGGACTATTTGTGTTTAATACAACTAAGAATCCAACAGTGTTTTTAATAATGAGGTGAAAGTCCAAGAGGACCACTGTAATTGTTATGTCTAATGATTCTACACTTGATTGCCCTCTAATCTTGCTGATTTATGGACCGGTGTGTTCTCCCAGCTTTTTTTTTTTTTTTTTTTTTTTGTCATGTCATTGGTACAATGTTGCAGTAGCTGTGTCCTGGGACTACAGTCTTATCAGTCACTCTCTCTATCTCACTGAGTGCCTCTAGTTGACCTTCCTCTCAGCGCTCACTGGCCCAGGCCTAAATAATAAATGAACAGCCTGGAAAGAGCCGAGTGTGTGAGCCGCGTATCTCTACTTGGAAGTGAACGAAAGCCAATGAGAGGGATCTCACTGACCAGGGTTGTCAGGGGTGGGAACTTGCACCATAACAGGTCACATACTTGTTACTTAACTGCATTGCCACAACATCCATCACTCACTCTCACCGTGTGAATACCCTGTAACACATGTAATGTGTGTGCTGGGCTGCAGGGTGTGTCAGTCATTAATGAAAAGCATCCCACCCTCTCAAGTTTCCTTCAGGAGAGGAGTGGGAGAGGAGGGAGTAGGGGAGAGGAGCTCAGGGGTTAAAGATAACAGGATTAAGAGAGCAGTATGTTGTCATTATACTGTAACATAGCCCTGACATTTTGTCTCACTGCAGTTTTTCCTTCTCTCTCCCTGACCCACAGGCTGAAGACAATGTTATTCAAGTTGGTGAAGACTTTATACCTAGATCACATCTTTTGAAGACTTACCAAAAAGTGCACCAACACTATCAACAGGAAGTTGTGAAATGTTGTTATTTGACCACCCAGAAATATTTTAATTCTGTCAAATATTGTTTATTGTCAGTAACTGAAGTAGGACTCCTTTTTTTATTCTCATTGGATGTTTGGTTCTTTCCACCTTGTGGATTTGTTTTTCACTGCTGCCTATGGATTCTCACAAATCCACACCTCCTTTGGACCATATACTGAAGCATGATTGCTATCTGTTTGGATTAGAAGCTAAGATAGACTGACCTTTTATAGTTGTGTTTTGTTTTCTCTGTTTGCCAAGTGGATGATTCGCCAAGTTACCCAAAGTAGAAATGGATTGGAGGACTGACAGCTGGTTGAAACCTACCCTTTGGATTATTATGTTTTGGACACCTTCCTGCTGCTATTTTACTTTAGCACGATAAGAGTTTTTTAAAGATGGGAAAGAGACAGAAATATCTGTCACCTGATTGCACAACTTAGTTTCTTTCCCATCATATTTTTGAAATTTTTGCTGTTTTTTTGTGGTTCAAGTTACTTTTAAAGATGAACTGCAGTATCTTTTTGTGTTCTCCCACCCTGATGTAGGCCTCTTTGGCTTCCCTATAAAAAGGACAGGAGGCATATGATAAATTAAGAAGGCTGAAACCCCCTAAAGGATATCCTCACATAAGTGAAAGAAACAGTACTATAGTAGCTGAGCCGCTGTGGCGGTGCGGTATCATGGCAGCAGATCACGGCGAGCTGCTTGCTGAAATGGCAACCATGGGGCGTCTGAGTGCCACAGAACGGCTCAAGCATGCCAAGAAGCGCCGCGCTCAGCAGCTGAAGGCTTGGGCACAGATGGAAAAGGATGCAGTACGAGGGTCGAGGGCCAAAGCAGATAAGAAGAAGCCACGCACCACCAAAGTGACATTCCCCAGTGCTGTCACCCTGCTTGATGCTGCTTCCCGCAACGACCTGGATGAAGGTGGGTATACACACTGCACAAAAAGTTCATAATCAGAAAACAACAATTTTTTTTCAAATGCTTCAGCTTAAACTCAGTGATTTTAGAGCATCAAAGTGCAAATATATACTAATCCAGGGTATTGACACCTGTAGAAGACTGATCCAGATCTCAGAAACGTGTGAAGGAAGACCCCAGAAGTATTGGTGTGCCATGAATTGACTGTAATGCCGAGGCTTCTTTGTCCTGTAGCTGTTGGCATTTGCTGAAAGAAGCTCTTGCACTGTAAAAACCAATGACTTACAGGAACTGAAAAAATTGTACTGAATATATTAGAGATTAAAAATAGTATTAAGAGCTTTATTATAAGTTGTTGGATCTGAGCTAGTTGGTAAGGTGGTAAATCCTTTTACATTTTACATAGAACAATCTTTACAAGATGGTATATGTTCAGGGCAGGTAAATGGCAAGGTTGTTTTTGTTTGTTTGTATTTTTTATGGAAAAGACTCTGCCCTGATGGTCATGCATAATCTGTATATACATGATTGTAAATTTCTTTTTTTTTTTTCTTTTGTGCTAGTGAGGGAGATGCTTAACAGCGGAATCAACCCCGATCTGGTCAATGAGGATGGACTGACTGCTCTGCATCAGGTACACATGCATTTAGCTCCAGGAGCCGCCACCAGTCAACCACTGTTCACTGTTAACACTGCCAGTTGTACAAACTCAGATGCCTCCTCTCACTTACCTAGTTCTGCCTTTGCACTAATCAAATGCTAAATTGTCATCAACATTACTGAGTTAAACACAAAGCAGTTCTGCTTACGCGGCATGATTTTGTTACGGCCGGTAAAACCACATGTTGCACATATACCACTGTCAACATTTAGGCCAGTTCTGTTCTGTTTATGTTTGTTTGTGTGTGGTCACAGTTTTGAGCTCACCAAGTGCTAGTTGTGTTTATTATGTCTTAACGTTTTCTTGGTTACTTTACATAAAGAAAGTAGTTATTACCCTGATTATAGATGGAAAAGGTGAAAAAGGGTTGTTTTTTTTTTTCTTGCATTCCTATTTCTGGGCAACCTCAGTCACACTTAACCACCACAATATTGCTGTGTTTTGTTAGTTGACACCTTAAGACACATTAAATCCTTGCGATTTTCTCACCCCTTTTTAATTTCTCCTTATGTTTACACATACACGCACTACTACACACTCCTGAGAGGACTGTTTGTTAGCACAGAGAACTCTTTACAAGAGCGGTTTGCTTTGCCGTTTCCCTTGGAAAATGTAGTGTTTACACAGAGGGCTGAGTACATGTAAATTCTTTTCTTTATCCAGTGCTTTAGTTGACATTAATACTAATGTTTAGATTTTTCTATCTCTGTTTGTACTCGTTTTCTAACATCATATTTTTTCCCTCAAGTTTATTCCATCCGTTTTTAATAAACGGTCGACAATTTTCAGAGGCTTCAAGTTAATTAGAAAATTGACTGACAGGCAGTTTCCATGACATATTAAGCAGAAGAATAGTTCCATTTGGGATTTTCTCACTGGAACTCCTAAAATGATGTTCAAAGAGATGTTGTTGTAAGTGAGGGAGACCATCATTAGGCTGAAAATCCGCACAAACCTACCATAAGTAGAGGAAAAACTTGAGGAGGGTCCAAATCAGGAATCTTGTTAATTCTTAAAAAGAAGGAATGCTCTGGTCATGTCAGCAAAATCAAAAGTCCTTAAAGACCCCAGAAAACAGCTAAGGTGCATTATGACATAATTATTTCTGTGATTGAGAAAAACAATTTCACAACATCTGACTAAGTCAAGAACACACTCAATCGCTCTCAAGGTCTGCAAGTAAGAGACGCCTTTATAAATGTAAATACAGAGGCTTTACCAAAAGGAACAAACCACTGGTTACACTCAAGAACAAGATAATCAGATTAGACTTTGACAGAAAACCTCTAAAAGAGCCTGCACAGTTCTGGAAACAAAAGCTTTGTACAGATGAAACCATTATGAATTTATGCCAGAGTGATGGGAACAGAAAAGTGTGGTAAATGAGAGAAACAACAAGATGAACCAAAGCATACCACACTATCTATCAAACTTGGTAGGAGCAGTGTCATGGTATGGGCATGTATGGGTGCCACAGGCCACTAGTGTTTATTGATGATGCGATTGGTGATAGGATGGCAGGATGAACTGTGAAGTGTACAGGGCTATACTTTCTGCTCACATTCAGTGAAATGCTGCAAACTGATCAGAAACACAGTGTTAATGGATAATGGGTCAAAGGAAACTGCAAAAGCATCCAAAGAGTTTCTCAAGGCAAAGACATGAGACATTCTTCAATCGCCATGTCAGTCAGCTAATCTCAAACCGAGCATGTTTTCAGTTATTAAATACTAAACTGAAGGCACAGAGTCTCAGAAACAAGCAGCGACTGAAGCATCTCAGCGGAAGAACAGAATTTGGTGATGTCCTTGGGGTCTAGACTTTAGGGAGTCAGTGACTGCAAACGGTTTATACCAAAGTGTTGAAAACAATCCTTACATTTAAAACATTTACGTTGGTTTGTCCAATTACCTTTTGAGATTTACAAACATGGAATATATAAAATAGCTGTATTTCCTAAATGGTTATTACAGTACTTTGATTACATCCAGTGGATTCAAATGGAAATTTTGCACTTCAATTACATCATGTTTAAAGTTGCACACTATGGGCTCAAAATGTGGTCATAAATATTTTGTACTTGTAAATCGGTTTTGTACTTGTAAAAAAGATTTGTGTGTGTGTGTGTGTGTGTGTGTGTGTGTGTGTGTGTGTGTGTGTGTGTGTGTTAAAAAAAAAGTTGTGTGTGGACTTAGCCCAAAGAAAACCCTGCAAGTTACAAATACGAATTTTGACCCTATTTTTCTTCCTTTAAGCTGATTGGTGAATGTCATGTCAATCACAAATTAAACAATCCAATCAGAGAACAGATGGGTTTGGCTGTTGGAGGGGCACTTTTTTGAACTGCAGGTCCTTGAAGGGTATTCTCTATATAAATATCCAATAGCAGTTAGGTCCCCTTACTTTCAGCAGCTGTTGAAAGGATAAAGTTGTGGTATATCAGTGGTTAGAAATACCATTATTACTTTAGGATTAGTTTAATACAACATCAGGGCTGACCCGGGACCATTGCTGTGAGTCACAGCGCGCAGCATAAAAGTCCCTTCACATCGGACGCAGGATGTGCTGCTAATGCTAATTGCTAACTAAAAGCAAAGGATCCAGAATTTGTTGCTGGCTGCTGGGCTCTGTGGGTTTTTGCAGCAGCTCTACCTGTACTAGATGCACCTGCTCCTTGTTGTTTTTATCGCTGACTTTATGTGAACTACAAGAGTTTCTGGTTTTTTTGCTAGTTCTTCAAATGTTCAATAAAAACATGTATGCTAATTCATAACGAAGAAAGCTTTGTGATGAAGACTGTCATTTCCAAAACACTGCCCCCCACGTCCGCAGTGCTGTTGAAAAGGCTGTGGAAGTCCCTGTATTAAACACGTAGTCCTGTGACACAAAAATCACCAAACTCGGACGACCACAGACTGTTTTCCTTCGTGGTGATGAAGGAAAACACTGGGTTGGCACGTAAAAGGGCATTTATTCCCTTCAAAGACCTGCAGTTCAAAAAAAGCGCCCCTCCGACATCCAAACCCATCTGTTCTCTGATTGGATTGTTACATTTGTGATTGACATGACATTCACCAATCAGATGAAAGGAAGAAAAATAGGGTCAAAATTCGTAGTTGTAACTTGCAGGGGTTTTTTGGCTAAGTCCACACACAAATCTTTTTTTACGCACACACAAATCTTTTTTTACAAGTACAAAACTGATTTACAAGTACAAAATATTTATGACCACATTTTGAGCCCATAGCACACAGGCAAAAGCACAGTATTAAAAAAGAATCTGTCATTGTCCAAAAACTTATGGGCCCAATTGTATCTGTTGTCTGTTCTCAGTGCTGCATTGATGATTTTGTGGAGATAGTGCAGTGTCTGCTAGACGCTGGTGCCAATGTGAATGCTTGTGACAGTGAGTTGTGGACCCCTCTGCACGCTGCTGCCACCTGTGGACACACTGGTCTGGTGCAGCTCCTGATTCAGGGGTGAGTGCTGCCTCACATCATAACTTTTCTGTTTCTCTCACAAAATGTTTAAATTTCTAAGCTAATATGTTTTGTTTATAATGTGCTTTTTTTCGTTTCAACCTCAGTGGATGTTATTTGCTAAGCCACAATTGAGACTTAGAGCCTTCTTGGGAAGAGAAAGCAATTTCTGAACCCAATGCAAATGAAAACACTTAGAGTGACACACCCTAATATGCAAAGCTGCTAACTCAGGTCTTTTTGAATATGGATATGTGTGCTTTCAGTGGGGCCGATCTGCTGGCTGTCAATGCGGATGGCAACATGCCTTATGACATCTGTGAGGACGAGGCTACCCTTGAGCTGCTGGAGATGGTTATGGCTGAACAGGGTCAGTGAGAAGTTTGTGCACAGATTCACCTTCCTGCCTTTGACAGGTTGGGGGAAAAAGAGGCATGATCAAGCTTAACTTACCTGTCATGTATCACATTTGAAATCAGACGGCCAACATTTATGTGCAGTTCCAAAGTAGGAAGAAAATAAGTCCAAGTGATCTTTTCAATCCTGTCCCTGTGTGTGTTGTTTTGTGAAGGGATAACTCAGGACCGTATAGATGAATGCAGAGGGGCTAAAGAGGCGGCTATGCTGGCTGACATTCGGGCTCTGGCTCAGAGCGGAGCAGATTTAAACGCACAAGATGATAATGGAGCAACTCTGGTGAGACACAAGGACGCATGCACATGAACTGTGTTGTGCACTTAAGATTTGTCAGCTCAGAGTTCAAATCTATATCCAATGCTGTAAAGCTAGATATTTTAAAAACATCTGAATATAAATGCAATAATTCCCTGACTGTTAACAGGTTGCACAGGTTTCCTGCATTCTTTGTAATGTTTTACCAACCATTTCTGTAACATTCAGCCAATGTAATAATAATATAAAGGTTCAGAGAATTGGGAAAATTTTTTGTTAATTTTATTTTCTTGTGAAATATTGTTCTTTACTGACGTGCAGTTCATTTTCTTTATTCCTTTAGCTCCATATCGTATCTGCTAACGGCTATATGTCTGTGGCTGAGCTGTTACTAGAGAACAAGGCTCAGGTGGATGTGAAGGACTCTGATGGGTGGACTCCACTGCATGCTGCCTCCTGCTGGGGACAGGTTCATACTGCTGTCATGCCTAAAGCAACTAGTTTTCTGAAATGACTCATTCATAGTGTTTTTTTGTTGTTGTTTTTTTTGTTCCATAGATGCAGATGGTGGAACTGCTGGTGGCACACGGAGCCAATCTAAATGCAAAGTCCGTCTTAGAGGAGACACCACTAGGTGAAACTAGAGTATTGTTGTTGCTGCTGTTTCTGCCTTTTTTATCAAGCTTATTCATGAGAGACACTTTTGCCTTTCAGATTTATGTGTTGATGAGGAAGTCAGAGCCAAACTGATGGACTTGAAGCACAAACATGATGCCATCATGAAGAGCCAGGACAGGCAGAAAGGCACACTGCAAAGACGAGCATCTAGCACAGGAAGCAGAGGGTGAGCGTGGAGCTCAGTGGAACCAGAGGGGGAAAAGCATACACCGAAGTTGAAATGGATCATTGTTTTACTGCTTCCCCTCCTGTCTCTCATTTCTATGTGCAGTAAAGTGGTGCGTCGCGTCAGCGTGAACGAGCGCTCCAGTCTCTACCGCCGGGAGCACCACAAAGAGGCCATGGTGTGGCAGGAGCGCGGTCGACAGCCCGAGCCGCAGGATGACGATGAGGACAGACAGACCGACAATGAGTTGCACCAGCATGCCACCATGGTGATGGAGGTTTTGTTTGGAAAATGTTTCTCATTACTGTTTTTGTGACCATTACAAACAGTGTAAATGGTTTTTTTGTTTGTCTCCCCCCCCCCTCGTGTTTTAGGTTGCTACTCGAGGTGCAGCAACATCACATTTGGAAGAACTGGAGGCTGCAGACAGGAAAATTATGCCCAGCCTAGGGAATGGAGAGACCTCTGTTTCTCTGGCATCTTCTGTACCTGGAGAGCAGTGGAGTGGGGGAGGAATCATGGAGCGTAGCGCCTCCTACCAGCTCGGCTCTGCGTCTGGAGTGGGGTCTGCAGAGGGCGAGGGGGCAGACAATATGACTCGGGAGAAATCACACCACACCTTGGCTGACCTGAAACGCCAGCGGGCAGCTGCTAAGCTCAATAAATACCAAGCACCTGCACCACCGCTGCCCTCGCCCGTTGAGGAGGAGCCCTCCGTTGCAGCAGCTGAGGTGACAGCCATTCAGGCTCAGCCAGATCCTGAAATGACGCCTGCCGCCGAGGCAGTCTCCCCCAGTCAGGTGTACTTCACCCCAGCCAGTGGAGATCCTCCACTTCTGAAACTCCGAGCCCCTGAGGAAGAGCAGTCCGACAATAAGGAGCCTTGCTGTGGACTCATGTAGAAAGAATCATGCAATCAGACAAATATGCTGCCTATAAAATTCAAAAGCTGGTGGCAAAAAGTGGCAAAAAACCCTGTTAAAACAGACATGCTTTAAGTGAATCACTGGAGACTCTTTAGGTTAAGGCTACATGCCAATGATGGATCAATCTGCTTTGCATTTCCAAGTGAACTAAAGTGCAATCTGTGATTATTCCTCCTTTGATTAGCTTTCTCATTTCTGTTGCACATTTCACACCTTTAGCAGGTCCTAGCTTTCCCTCCTGCTTCACCTACAGGAGAACTCCAGATTGTAGTCTTGCAGTTAGAAGCAGACAGCTCCCCCACTCCATTTCTTGGGGCATTACATTACTCATCTCTTAAATACACAATTAGACTGGCTGAAAGCCATAGAATCATGTGAAGTTTTCTAGATAAGGCAGAAGACTGAATTGCAGTTGATTTGTTTTAAATCAATGAGGTTCTTTTTTTTTTTTTTTTCTTTTCTTCTTAATGAGTGCTATGACAGGTACATGATCTACATTAGCGTACATTTATATTGTAAACGAGAGTGAAAGAGGTTTGTTTCTTTATGGGGGATTGATCATGATTGGTTTAATCAATATTCTGAATTTATATTTAATGAAGATGGACCGTTTCCTTGCTTGATTTATTTTTTTCTCTACTTTGGACTGAAAATTTTTTCTCTTGTTGCTTTCAAGTGCACAAAATTTGAAATGGTGCAATTTGCTAATGAACCATTTGTCTCTACTGTGGGGAAATTTAGCTCAGCCTGTCATCATCATCATCATCATCATCATCATCATCATCATCATCATCTATCAGATTCCTATTTTTCTGTCAGTATTTCTATTTTTCTACCCTCAGAATGTAATCATATTATTTATTCTTCCTGATCCGGAGACAATTTATAAAAAGAAAATTATGATATGTTTGTGTTAACCGAACTGTCAAAGAGTCTGTTTAGTTTTCTTGTCAAACTGAGCAAACGTGTCACGATTGTTTAACAGAGGTTGGTGCCTTCATTAAATGTCTTATTTAAAAAAAGGTTGCAATGCTTGCACGAAGTCCCACGTTTAAATTTTGTGAGCAGTGGGATTATTACATAATCGGTCTGACATGGACTTGATGTACTCTCAATGCACTCTTTTTCTGTATTGCATTTCAGTTTTGTTAGTGATTTTTACTGATCCCTGTTTAGAAAAACAAAACATAAAAACATGTTTTCACAAATGATTTTTGTATATATTTTTTAATATGCAAGAACTCTTAATGAATGTATCTGGATGTTATGACTGGGATGCTTACAGGGAGGGGATCAGATCAGATAATGGGTTTAAAATATTTTATTTTATTCCAACTTACATTTTTAAGTGTGTGATTTGAGGCACAGATTTGATCAGGTTATTGCCTTATAGTTGGTTCAAAAAAAGCTGAACATATCCCCAGTCTGTCTTGTTTGTTTCATGTTGATGACAGCTCCCTCTTGTGGTAAAAATGATCAGCTGAATGTTTTTTACTTGCCCTCATTCCCCCTTTTGTCGTCCTCTTAGCTCAGATCAGTCACTCTCTGACTTTCCGCACATCTCGAATGACACAGTCTGTTCCGAGCCATCTTCCAGAGCAGCAGTTAATACACAATGACAGCTTATTTAGGTGGTTTAACATTGTGGTGCACCAGAATTACCTTCATCCACACACATAAACATATGCGCACAGATCTTTATGTTGTATAAGGCCTCAGTAACAGTTACCCTTATGGGGAGGGAGTGTGTTAAAATTGGAAGCTGCTTATGTTCAGACTTGTTTTGACTGTGAGCCAGCACCACTGAGTTACAAGGACCAAGCCTGTAAGTCTCTCTTATAGTAATCAAATAGCTGTTGCACAACATAAGGTATGTGATGTTGATCTGTCATTTAACGTTGAGGTAAAGTTGGAACAGATGATGCACTTACAGTCTGACAAAATGCACATGAAAGTCACCAGGGCATCACATGCTTGTGTGTGAACTGTTTTAGTTTGGGATATCAAATGTCTTTCCCAAACTCTTTCCAAGCCATCGGGGGGGTCTCACACTGTCCTACAGATACGCATTCACACACCTCTCTGTCTCTGATTAAAACAAATGACATGCAAAGGAAGGAAATTTCCATGTGAGAAATGAATTTTATTTGACATTGCATTAATTTCCTCTGCATTCTTTGCATTCTAGGTGGTTTTTCTCTGGTACTGTAGTTCCTTTCGCATGAAAAGACAACACAGTGATGTGTCGTGGATGCAAATTATTAACCCATACCTTCGTGCCACAGTCCAATAACATAAACCAAAATACAGTATACAAAGCAAAAGAATGAATATAGTTCTAAGAACTTTGAAAATCAATATTTGATAATGACCACAATTTATTCAACACAGTCTGCGCTCTCTAATGGAAGCTGTCTTGTAGTTTCTTTAAGTAGTCTTCAGGAGTACTTCTCCAGGCTTCTTGAAGGACATTTAAAGCTCTTCTTTGGATGTTGGCTGCCTTTGGTTTCCTGTCAAGATGAGCCCACACTACTTCAACACGGCTCCACCATGTTTTAGAGTCGACTGTAGACACTCACTATTGTCCCTGTGTTTCAAATTTGGATTCATCACTCCATAAAACCTGTTGCTACTGATTTCAGTCTGTGTCTTGTGTAATTTGGCATACCTCAGCCTTTTCTCTATGTTTTCCTTACTCAATAATGGCTTCCTAACAGCAGCTCTTCCACTGACACCATTTCTGATGAGGCTTGAGTGAACAGCAGATGTATCAATTGAAGGGGCAATGCATCTCTCAGGTCCTCCGTCAGGTCTTTGCTGGATTTATTTCCCCTGTTTCTTAAAGACCTGACTATCAGACGCTCTTCTGCTGTAGTCTTTAGACCTGCACCTTCTTTTGTGTTACTCCATCAGATTTTTTTAAGGGCATGCCACACACCATACTGAAAGATGCCAAGTTTTCAACTAAGAGCTCTTTGAAAATGACCTTCTTGGTACAGTTTTATGCCTTTCAAACTGTTATCTTTGGCATTTCATATTTTGATGTAACAAATGATGAGTTTTGTGACAGCTGTTAGTCACAAAGAGCCTAAAGATACAATTTAAAATGGGTTCTTTGTTAAGTTGTGTGATGTGTAGACACAACATTGTTTCATGCCTTGACTTAGGTGCCGTTTTCAGAGTTGAATGATTTGTAGGTCAGTGTTAAGTTGGTCAACAAACAAACACATTCTTCTGAAAATGTGAAGGTACAAGGACTGGACTCAAGATGACTGAAAAAGCAGCCAGTTTCCAGTGTTAAAAAAAAAAAGAGGAAAACTTTCAAAACTCTTGCCCCAAACCCTCTTTAGAAGTCTATTTTTCTATATGTTAGCTGTTGCTATTGCACTTAATGTCCGTCATAATACAGGGCATTATTCATCAACAATCCAATAGAAATGATACTGTTAAAATGACACAGACAGCATTAATCTGACTCTCTCCCTCCGGCAAAGAAGTTTCCATTCTGAGCTGACAACATAATACTTTAATAGTTACTCTGTCGTTACATTCACTGTAGCAGTATACCTGTTTTATGGATTTTTTTTAAGAGCTAGAAACGCTAAGTAATAAAATTAATGAAACCTGCATTTCATTTATCTGCTTGACAATCGGGGTCCTGGTATTGTGTATGCTGACTGTCAACCTGTAATGGCTGTCTGGGACACCTCACTGTAAGAAAAGCCAGGCCTGCTTCACCTGCTATATCAAGTCAAAATCTCTGCTTCAGAGCAGGGCCACTGTATGGCTGATATTACACTGTTGTCCAGTGGTGAACCCACAGCAAATCACCCAATTAAAACCCACGTTTTTGTTTTCAGCAAGAATTTTCTGAATGAGAGAAATAAAAATAGAAGTTAGATGTTTGATTGTATGATGTGTGATTGACAAGGATCTCTAAAACTAAAAAGTATTTGTATTAATATTATTATTTTTTAAACACAAACCTAAGTACAATAACTTAAAACTGAAACTAGTTATTATATGTTGTTAACAACTATTGTAACTGCAGTTGTAACCACTGACCTACATTATGAACAGATAATTCAAAAAGTTGTTTATTAAATACTGTCTGGTTATTGATTAACTGTACTAAAAATCAGATAGTGGCTTCTTCATGTTGCTCTACTGTTTTGCTCCACATTGATCACAGCAGCGGATACTCAAGAAGGACATTTAATAAATTGGACTAGTCTTGTAAGATTTTACGAAGTACAGATTACGGTATTCGCATGATAACAGAGCCATCGTCGCGATGAAGTCCATGTCCAAGGTAAATAAAGTATTTGTACAGCAGATGCAACACGCCAGAGGCCTATTCCAGGCGAGTTAGTCAGCCAGTTTTGAGAACCTAGCATAAATATGACTTTAAAACAGTTGGGAATTGTGCTTATTGCTTAGCTCTTTTCTAATTATACAGTTCAGTTTTGTTTTGTTTTGTTTTTTTTAAAAAAGAAAAGAAAACCGCTTTAATGTGGGAACTTTGACCTTGACTTAACCTTTAGTGCTTTTTCTTTCTTTTGAGCTGTGCTGCTTGTCTTCATGAAAAGCCAATAAAACTAGCAAACTAACATCTTCCAAACGCCTTCTTCTACTGGACAAGCCACACTCTCAAGCAGGACAAAGAAAGGAAGAAAAATCTCCTTATTAAAGAACTTGGGCTGTACTTTGTGCACTCTTTTACCATCCATTTTTTTCGTCACTGTTATTTAGGTGGCCAACATTGGTTCGGACTTGCATAGGCTAACATTGTCTCTTAACGTAAATTAGCCGCTGCTTGCTAACAACGTTAAATGCTACTTACTTATTTATGATTTCATGCTTTAATTTTAAAGAAATACTCCCCGATGCATAACAATTAAGAATAACTGTAAAAACATGGAAGCAAAAGGCAGCTGAAGCTGATGCCAACGCTGGCATCGGTATTGGATTGATACTGACGCAATAGGATCGATATCTTGATGCATGCTCAGTCATCCAGGTAAGTAAATCTCCAAAAGTTGATTCTGTTCATCTGGAGGTAGCGTTTTGTGGGAGAAACATTTCTCCCACAAAACTGGACCTCCCAGCCCATTGTTCCTTCAGTGGGCTAGTTTCAGTCATTATGCAATGTACCATTTATAAGATTGGGGAAACCTGCAGTCAGCTGAGACTGAAGAAGTCACCTGGATGAGTGATGAAACGTTTCTCCCACAAAACACTATGTCCAGATGAACAGAATCAACTTTTGGAGAATAGGATCGATACTTTGCTTCTATTCTCCAATACAGTATGTTGCCCATTAAATTTTCTTAAATAAATTATTTGTTTAAATGGAAAAATAGAGCTCAAACATGCATTGTGAAACATTTATTAGCCTTTTTGTGCTGACTGTATAGTCTTTAACCTATATACATAGCAAACACTAACCCAAAGCGATTTAGAGTCTCAAAAAATGTCTGTGAAGGTTCTCAGTCATCCAGGTCATCGTAGTCAAATGAGCTTGCAAAGAAAAGGGTCTGGACTTCTTTAAGTTGCTTTCGCATGATATCATAATGATAAGGTGGGGGGCCAGGTTTCACAATGAGCTCAACTGAAAACCTGGCTGATTGGGACCCACACCCATTTTCACACCTTGGCTCATCAGGGGGTCCTTTGTCCCTCTGTGGGGGGTTACTCCCACTAGGTTTAAATCTGGGACTCCCCACCATTTGACCTTAGAACTGAAGAAGCTTCTCGGATGAGAGGTGAAACGTCTTCAAGCAACTTAAAGAAGTCCAGACGCTTTTCTTTGCAAGCTCAGTCTCAAAAAATATTTTTTTAAATAACCAATTTTTGTGGAAAGTGGAAATCACAAAAACTTTGTAATCATTAAAATGTCACTGTCACACAACACACTGTCACTCCCCTACATAAGCTGCCTTTATAGGTTAAAAGTATTGGTATTGGTATCGGCAGGACCTGCACCATATTCACTTGGTATCGGATCGATAACAAAATTTGCAGTATGACACGGCGCCAGTCAGCAGCGTTAGACGCTGACGTCAGTCACGGTTAGGAAAATCCAGCCAATCGCAAACGACAGCGCGCGAAGGCGGGGCAGCACGGGGCGGCCCTGGGGGGGGAATACAAACACCCAGGGTGCAGAGGCTCGTGTGTCAGTTGAAGCTTAAAGGAAAGGGGCTTGAAGGGAAAGCAAACACGGAAACTTTTCTGACAATATCACCGCTGAACAACTGGTAACTGCTGATATACTTTATCTGCTCCCCGTGCAGCTAGGAGCGTCTAATTGCTGAACTTCTTTTCTTTCTTTTTCATCTTTTAGATAACGCTTCAGCTTCAACGGTGCGCTCGTGACATAACAAACATGTCCCAGCAGGGAGTGAACGGGGTCTCGCACCGGGGCAGGGTGCTGACTTTGGACAGCATGAACCCCAACGTTAAGCGGGTGGAGTACGCGGTCCGCGGACCCATCGTCCAGCGGGCGGTGCAGATAGAGAAGGAGCTGAAGGAGGTAAAGTGGAGCCAAAGTTGGACAAAGCAGGAGAAAAGCGCGAACTGAGTTAAGAGTATCGCTGAGGTGGCACTCAGGAGGGAATTGGGTTTCAAAAGAATGGCTTGTTAATTTAAAGCTATGTGCTTTAAAGTGCGGGTTCTAACGTGTTTTTTTTTAAGTGTTAAATCATATTTCCCGTGTTTTTTTTAATTGTTTGTTGTTGTTTTTGTTTGTTTTAGCCAAGGGGAAGACACGGTTATGCAGTTATGTACATACCCAGCTGTTGAAACTATTAAACAGCTGGAATCTAACTCTACACAGTCATAGGTCACACCTGTTGGAAATACCCCCATTATATATAAGCCCAGAAATTATTAAGATTGCCTCATATTAGATTTTGGCACTCAGTAAGTAAAAAGTGTAATTTTTCGACTCTGTTTCCTCCTGATACAGTTACAAAATAATAATTCAGGGCAGGCTTTGTGCATGAGATGCTTGACTTTTGCTGACTGGCTCAGGGAGTGGAAGCAGGACATTCAGGGCAGGTCAGCATTCAAAATGTTTGCATGCGCCACAATGAGCTTGTCGCCCTCTGCTCGTCTTACATTCAACAGGGCAATATTGATTTACTGTGCTCCCCTTAGGAAGTACAGCTAGGCTGAACAAGCTGTCTTTTGAAAGCTGTAACGCAACCCTCGGCTCTGCAGTTATGTCCTCTTCACGAGACACGTGATGAGCCTGCGGGGACGGCTCTGGCCTTCTTTGAGTACACTTTGCTCTCATCTTGCCAGAGGCGGCCAAAGGATCCAAAAGGATGTGTATAATACAAAGGGTTATTACATAAGAGGAGAGGGTGCACTCTCTGTCCTCCTTTGTTTCTTTCTGGGTTTACCCACCTCCCTTCTGCACGCGGGGGAGAGGTTTCATTGAACTGAGCTGCAGCTGTGAGGCCCAGCAGCCTCAGAGGCCTTTCTGTGCAAGGAGCCTTATAACAAGCAGCCCCCCCCCCCAGTTCTGGTGAAATGTGGCCTCACTTCTCTGGTTGTCAAATTGTTCTTCTTTGCTTATTGAAGCCAAAGCAAATCCTGCAAAAAAAAACT
Source organism: Aulonocara stuartgranti (assembly GCF_965226115.1). Taxonomy (NCBI): domain Eukaryota; kingdom Metazoa; phylum Chordata; class Actinopteri; order Cichliformes; family Cichlidae; genus Aulonocara; species Aulonocara stuartgranti. Next base: position 28,331,622 of record NC_138960.1, read on the forward strand.
TTTCCCAGAAGTCATGACAAAGTTGACTGGTCATCTATTGGTGAGCTTCCTGTCAAATCTTTTAACTGGAACACTTACTGACAACTCAGCAGATATTATGCGTGTGTGCGTCTGTGTGATAATGACCCAGACATCTGGCAGAACAGTGCCCACAGTGCTAATTCAAGCATGAACCTAAGCTTCTGGCAGTTCTTCACTTCCTGTCATAATAAAAGGGTGACAATACACCAGTAGAACGGGGGAAAAGAGCCCATCTATTACTGTAAACAGTTCTTTAATTTTCTTTTACTGAAATGAACATTGAGTGCATTTCAGTAAAATTTACTTTGATAAACCACATGATTAAAGCAACAAGGTTATTTTCCACTTTGCCTTAGTTATAGCTTGAATGAACCATGTTCCAGTTACTCTAGCACAGTTAAGCATAGAGAACAAAGAGTCCAAACTACAGCTGTTGTAAGTGAAATAACATTCACGATGACTGTCAGGCCTGTTGTCCCACAGGCTTTCTTGGCCTGGTCTGCAGGTCTGGTCTGCGTAATATTCACCTGGTGCTGACTGAGCAGGAGAAACGGAGCAGCGAGCCGGGGAACCAACTGGCTCCTATTCTACCCGGAGAACAGCAGTCTCTTTGTTGCTCGAGAATGGGGGCTAAAAAGGAAAAGTGCTGCATCCCGTTACTTAGATTCCAATCAAGCTCTTATCTGACAAAATCCTAACTCAAAGGACATTTGAAAGCTTGCTCTTGATATTATTCAAGGACACAAAAATGACTAATAGTGACTTGGTTTCAAGGAAAATACTTTCAGTTGAACTTAGAGGCAGGTTGCTTGCTGTTTTGTCATGTAGAGCACAGTGAATCATGGCAAGAATAATGTAAACAGCAGTTTGTTTGTTGTGTGTATGTAGTTGTTTAACCCAAAGGACAACTTAAACTACAGTAAGGTAAGGTGTATATTACCACAATATAGTCCACTTATTTTGGTGAATGTTAAGAAGTAAATAAGACCCAAAATGAATGTTGGGTTGAGTTTACCAGCAATTTTTGTTTTCTTTCTGTAGCTATTTAGAAATGTAGTGAAACGTAACATTATTTCATCATGATAAAAACAATGCCCAATCATTTTCATAGATTAAAATTATCCTTTTGGTAATTTTGGTTAACAGAAATCTTCTGTTTTGTCTTAATTATCTTATAAATGGTTAATATGTTCAAACCTGAAGCCTTTCACTGGTGAAAGTCCAAAATCTCTTGAGGTAAGGAATTACATATAGGAAAAGCCGTGTAGAACCCATCTGAGGCAGGTTTCAGAATAGACAGTGGCTGCAGTTCTGCAGAAAACAAAACAAGTTCCCAAGATTTTTTGGGAGGTGCAAGAATTGGTGCGAGCCAGTAGAATGAGAACAGCATGTCCTGAATTTCAGAACCACAAAGACAGTTTACATAAACAGGGTGCAGTAAGCTCCGATGTACTTCTGGAACTGCTCTGTGGATTTTTTTCTTTTTATGTTCTTTGTGTTGTTGTTTTTTTTTATTGTATTACTAGATAATAAAATGTTGTATCCTTGCCTGAAATGCTAATTAAAGGCCACTTGTGGAAGTGTTTGGTAAAGTTAAATGGCCACACAGCAGTGCACGGATACTGTCGCCTCACGACAAGAACATTCCTGGGCTGAGCCTCCTGGTACGCTGGGGCCTTTTTGTGTACTGCATGTTCACTCTGTGCTTGCATGACTTCCTCCCATAGTCCAAACAAATGCTTCTCAGGTTAAATGGATTTCTAAATTGGCTATAGGCGTCAAATGAGAATGTGTGGTTGTCTCTCTTGATGGTTTGGTGACTGGATGTACCCTGCCTCTTACCCACAGTTATGAAAAAGGATATACCACTTCCCCCTTTGAGTGAAGTGTGGATGTACTATGTAGTTGTGTTTATATCACAATGCAATACAAACTGGGGATTTGCAGTTTTCTAATTGTATTTCAGACAAACCTTCAGTGAAGGCTTAGTACAGTTTTCACTTTAGTTTTATGACTGGCCCAGGCTGTCCAAAGTAACAGAGGACATCTGTTATCACATGTCCTCCTCTAATTAACAGCAAAGGGTGGTGCATGTTGTGATCAGTAAATAGACAAATGGGCTCCAGACCAGCGTGTGCATAATTTGGTTAGGTGAAATAGTTGACGAGGAAGGGTTCAAATAAAATGAAGGTGGACAATGAGGTGGACAGAAGCAGAAAATGGTTTGGATAAATAGAGGAATGAAATGAAGAGGACTCAAGAGTGTCTTATAATTGGATTCAGCCTGCAATTTGTGAGTGAAACCCCAACATCAACAATAGCAAATGACGTTTTTGTGTGTCTGGTAGCCCTGGCAGCAGGACTGTGCCCTTCCAGGCCAGCACTTTTGCGCTGCAGCCCAAACTACAGTCTGTACCAGAGCCTTTGTAAAACAAAAACTTCTAATGGTGAGAAGATCCATGTGAGGTTTATGAGGGGACAAAAAGCTCTATGTGAGATGAATACAAGGACTTCTGATTTGAGAGATTATCTCATCAGGCCTGGGAATGCCTCAGAATCCCCCAGGAGCAAATGGAAAGTGTTGCTAGGGGTAAGGGCCTCTAGAATATCCTTCTTGGTCTGCTGCCACCATGATCTGACTCCCGATAACCTCAAAATTTTCAAAAGAAGTGCAAACCAAATAGGGAAAATGAAAAATACAACACTGCTTAAAAGTTAAAGGCACTGCAGCTAAAACCGTAACCAAAAGCAAACATTGCACATGAAAAAAGAAGATAAGCCTAATAATATCAAAGAACAAGGTGACTGACTTTAACTGCAGTTGTAAATTCCATGACATTAGTGTGTTCATTAATGATTACATGTATTCTTACAGCTCCTGAGACAAGTGTAGCCTGTACATTTGAACCCGTGGCTCTGTTAAACATGCTTGGGTGGAAGTAAACATAAAAAAAACATAATTCATGCTTGGCTTGCTTTCTACTCTTATGGTGTCAGCAAGTACAAGCTTTTATTGCTTTAAAGGATTACATGACAATACCAGTGCTTAAAGGGCAAAGAAATGCTAGCGCTCAGGACTGGTGACTAAGGCTACGTTCACACTGCAGGCGAAAGCGCATCAAATCCGATTTTTTTGACCCATATCCGATCATGGTATGACAGTGTGAATGGCACAAATCCGATATTTTCAAATCCGATCTGGGTCACTTTCGTATGTGGTACTGAATCCGATACATATCTGATGTTTTAGAAAGCGACTGCTGTTTGAACGGTCACGTCGCATTAAATCCGTCTTTTACGTCACTGACACAAGACAGACGCCAATTATCAGCGCCGGAGAAGACATCGCGAATGCTTCCTGGCCATCCAGTGTAGATGTCAGTGAAACTGTTGGGAAGACAACGTGAACATTTTATTTGTACTGTATAATCTGCAGATTCTGACAGAAACCTGCAACTATCCTTTGAAGCACCGCTCCTCTCTAAAACAGCAATAAGGATAATTATTAGGTTATTTACATTACTTAAAGCAAAAATTGGGAAACGTAAAGTCCGAAGTCTTTATATTAAGGGCCATCAGTCAAACAATATTGTTTGCTCTGGGTGTAAAACAGAGCGCGTTGTGTGTGACATCTTCTTTTGGGCATGTCGGCCGCTTTGAGCGTTCACACTAGGGAGGCATTTTATTTGTAGTGCGAACAAGCAGACAAAAAAATCGGATTTGATCAAAAAATTGGAATTGAGCATTAAGACCTGCAGTGTGAAGGTAGCCTAAATGTCTGTCATGTATATGCTTGTCAGAAAGAAAACCTTCTCTTGTGATCGTGTTGAAATGGTGATCCCGTTCTCATACAGACTTTATTATTTAGTAGTTTGAGATTTTATGTGTAGTAATCAGTTATATGCTTGTACGCTATAACCTGAGGTTGCTCAGATTAGGAGCACAGCAAAGGTGATTTGTGATGTACCTCTTGGAGTTACTTTGCAATTCTCAATCCTGCTTCCTATGAGTCTTTGTTTTAATCTCTCCCTACAAAGAGTCTCTTATGCCGGGTATGCTTCTCATCTGCTCTTCTCCAGATGTCAGTTATGATGTAATAACCATAATCATTTTAACCATGATTGATGTTGGATGTCAAAAGAAGGAACGGAGAAAAAGACAGGGAAAACAGTAACGTTTCTGCTTTACCTTTGCTCACTTGTTTCCTCCTCACTTACTCCTTTTTTACACGTCCAAACTTGTTTGGTGAGCATATGTTCCTAGAATTAACAATGCAAACGTTTTTTTTTTCACACTTTGTTCAGTCACTGATATCAGGTACCTTTCTCTGTTTTGTTCCAGGGAGCGAAGAAACCTTTCACAGAAGTCATCAAGGCCAACATAGGTGACGCCCACGCTATGGGTCAGAAACCAATTACATTTTTCAGACAGGTTAGACCACTCTCTTGGTTAAAGCTTACAATCTGTTAATGCTTGTGTTTTTGCTAAGTAGGACGGACTCATAATTACAGAAGGAAACAAAACTGTATGACAGAAAACCCAAAACAACCCTAAAGCCACATATGAAATAATGTTGAAGCAACACATTCCCGCCGAAGAAATATTTAGTGGCCAGCTCCTTGTTAGTCTTGCAATTTAGGTCATATATTATGAAACTGGTGTAGCATGGTGGTGCAGTGGCTAGCACTGTCACCTCACAGCAAGAAGGTTCTCAGTTTAAACCATATGAAGCTTCCATGTTCTTCTTGGGCCTCTGGGTTTCCCCCAGATGCCCAAAAGCCATAGATGTCTATGTCATATACACAGTACTTTCAGCACTAAGATAAAAGTACTCAAATAGAAGCTTAATGGTGGCATTTTAGTGTAACTTTTGATATTGGATTTAAAATTAAAAAACATGAACAATAAATGCTTAACTTTGCAAATAATTACAGATTGAATAAGTCACAGTGGTCACAGTTGTGGGACATGTAGTGATTTTTGTTCTTTTCCTCTCAGGTCTTGGCTCTCTGCTCTTATCCAGCACTGTTGGAAGATAGCAAGTTTCCTGAGGATGCCAAGCAAAGAGCACGGCGCATTCTTGAGGCCTGCGGAGGCCACAGTATAGGTTAGACAACTCCCCCTCACTACACCAACCACATTCTCTGTCCCAGTCCTTCAGCACTAGCATCTACGTCTATTTGTCTGCTTATCAATCATTAATTTGGACAGTCTGATCTCTGTGTTAACTGGTCAACTAAATATGTTACTTGTTAAACAAAGTTCATTGTCATATCATTAGGGGCCTACAGTGCTAGCCAGGGGATCGAGTGCATCCGTCAGGATGTGGCGCGCTACATCGAGAAAAGAGACGGTGGCATCCCCTCCAACCCCGACAACATCTACCTCTCCACTGGGGCCAGCGATGCCATTGTGGTATGTGCTGACTCACTTTGCTGCTGTACAAATGGCAACTGAGGACAGGTGCTTTAGTCAGCTTTTGTTAAATATATACTTATCTGTACTTTGTACATCTCTAATACTACTCCACCCACAGACCTTTGTCTGTCTCACTTTTTTGCAACCCAATCAGGCTGCTGAATGACCTTAAAATACCCTAACTCCTGCACTAAAGATCCTGCAGTATGAAACTTGTTTTTCCCCAATATGTTTCTATGTAGGTGTTAAAGTTTGTCTCCCAACAAAATTGATTGTTTGTACTCTTCTTTTTAATGTACACAATCAACCCAACAGTCCATACATAGTCTCCATAATAACAACACTCCACTCTCCTCCTTTTTCTCTTTACACCTTCCAATCCAAGACCATATTGAAGTTGCTGGTGTGTGGGGAGGGTCGTGACCGAACAGGAGTGATGATCTCCATCCCCCAGTACCCTCTGTACTCAGCTGCCCTGGCAGACCTGGGCGCTGTCCAGATAAATTACTACCTGGACGAAGACAACTGTTGGAGTCTGAACATCACAGAGCTCAGGAGAGCGCTCAGTGCCGCGAGGGAGCACTGCAATCCTCGTGTCCTCTGCATCATCAACCCCGGAAACCCCACTGGTACACCTCTTTGCAGTTTCTCCATGTGACGTTAAGAAGCTGCTGATGTTTTAGAGTCTTGTTGTGTATGTGTGGACCAAAACCAAACCTAGTTAACAATAATATTTGATCTTGGACAGTTAAGACTTCAAAGACATTTAGTTTATTCTCTCTGTCTTCACACACTTCTCCTAATTATCAAACTCTCTGCCCTGTGTGACAGGTCAGGTCCAGAGCAGGCAGTGCATCGAAGATGTGATCCGATTTGCTAAAGAGGAACATCTCTTCCTCATGGCCGATGAAGTACGTATTTCACATTCTGTTTTGTGTCCGAGTGCAAACTTTTACGCTTTAAAGGTTTCTTTCAAACTTACTGCACTGCAGCAGTTGTTTCTTTTACTTTGCTAATATTTTATCATATACACCAAAAGGGTGTGAGAAAAATGTCTTTGATGTTTATAATATAATGAAGTGTTATTAATGTTAATAAAGCCATGTTTATTTTATTTTTTTAGGTCTACCAGGATAATGTATACGCAGAGGGCTGCCAGTTTCACTCTTTTAAGAAAGTTCTGTTTGAGATGGGACCGGAGTACTCAAACACAGTGGAAATGGCTTCGTTCCACTCCACCTCCAAATGTTACATGGGAGAGTGAGTATCTCACACAGATACAGCCACACACATGCACACGCCATAAATATAAAGAAAATAAAGTGAAAGCCAGTAAATATGAGTGGAAGCAGTAAACAAGATTAAAATACACTAAAAAAAGAATTTTGTTACATATACACAATGTAAAATTTTACATTTATTAGTATCTAATTAAGTGAAATTGACTTGATTGCTTTTCTGGTTATACAAAGCATATTCTCTTAATGATTCATTGTTTGAATAAATAAACCTTTGATTTTATATATTTCAGCTGCATTTTACTCAACATAATTACTTCACGTTTTCATTGGGGGTTTATGGTTGAGTTTTACAGATGCTTATTAGTAATGCACCTCAACTAAAACCAATAAACAAGCACGAAAACCCCACAGGGCAGCTGAAAATGGTCCTTGGAGTTGTTAATCTTTGTTGACGTGTACATCTCCTTCAGTTAGAGCAAACTTTACCTTCCTTGTCTCTGTTTGTTTTCTAGGTGTGGATTCCGTGGAGGATACATGGAGGTCATCAACTTGGACCCTGAAGTGAAAGCCCAACTCATAAAACTAGTGTCTGTGCGTCTGTGTCCACCAGTCCCCGGACAGGCCCTACTGGATCTCGTGGTGAACCCCCCACAGCCTGATGAGCCCTCTTATGCCACTTTTATGAAGGTCTGAGTGTATGCAAACAGAATTAACTAGTGCAAACATCGCCTCACCTAATCTACACACAAAAGCTGTGTTAGGTTTGATAAAGTTCTCAGGTGGCACTCGGTCAGATCAGGTTTTGAAATTTGAACATACAATCAGAGCTGTTTTGTTTCACATCTTCTGGATTTCTACTCATTGTGGTCTGGTCTTCATTAAGTCTCAATTATAGATGACCACAATCTGACTAAACAAGTATGCAAACTGGTAACTCCCACAGATGTTCTCTTTAGCTGTTTGTGAGACTTAAACAATGATGAGAAAGGTTTTTGAATCATTCCTTAAAAAACACTCCTGCTATTACATCAGTATTTGTGGTGTCCGGATTGAGTTGCCCTGTTCTGGTTACTTCGTCTCAGCTGCTCCATCTTTTTCAATTATTTTCCACTGTTGTTGATTTACTTATGTTGGACTTTTGGTTACTGTCTTTATGCATTACATAACCCTTGGATGTGTCATGGACTACTGCCCCGAGAGGCGCCTGTAAAAAATTTTTATTGTTTCATCAGTGAGTCCAAGGGATTCATGTTCTGAGATAGCAAAATGTCCTGTAACCATTCTGCTCCATGCTTCATGATCCAGAGTTAAGATGAACTTTTGGTGTTAGTGTGATGTGTTTGCTGTCTAAAAGTTTTATAGAACATTAATATTATATTTTGAAAACTCATTATTTTTGAAAAGCAGTAGTTTCTTTCATGTTGTCCATTGACATTTTATTTAGTCTGTTGTCTTCTAGCAAGGTGCAGAAATTGCTTCATACCTTTTTTTGAATTACACTTAGTTATGTTTTCGCCCATTTCAAGACTGCGCTCTGTGCTCTTGGCGTGATCTTTCAGTACCCTTTTCTGGGAGATTAGCAGCAGTCTTGAATTACCTTCCTTGTATGCAGTTCGTAAAAATATAAAGTGAACATTACACCCAGGTGTTTGCGAAGGCTTTTGTAACCGTTTTCTAACTTTCGGAGATCTGTAATGCTTTAAACCTTGTTGTAATCAAGGTTCGGTTCACACTGGTCTTTCTTAGGCACAGACTTTCACAACCACACTTTGAGTTGCTTTATTTGCTGGGAAGGCCTCTACTGCAACTCACACTTCCAATCTAATCTCCTTACTTGGTACACCTGACTCCGAGTAGCTTTTAGAGAAGTCAATGTCACAGAGGTTCTCTTAGGTTGGTTTTTCCAGCCTGCTTTGTGAGTAATTAACTCGATGTGTTCAGTGAGGACTTGAAAGACAGCTTGATCATCATTAATGTGCTCATAGCTAGTGCAAACCTTCAGTTGTCTTTGTTGTTGCAGTGTGTAGCTGCGAGTTTTAGCTGTGGGAAAGTCTGATCTTCAATTATTGTGTAGTGAATGTATGGCTACATACAGGTATGCCACCATTGGCCACAATGGGGCTGGTAAACAAACGATTGTTTGTGTTAGATTCAAAGCCTACGTCCTGAATTACACATTGAAACCAGATATACATGTTTTTGTCTACCCAGTATCTTTCCTTACTATTTTATGCAGAATACAAAATAATCATAGTTGGTACTTCACCAAAACCTGGCAAATGAACGCCAAAGTTAAAACAGTACATAGTATCATGTGAACATGGGCTGACATAGTAGCATTGTATTTTATTTTAAACGGCTTTCACTCATATAATGCTGACAGTTTTACCTTTTGTTTTCCCTCCAGGAGCGGACGGCAGTGCTATCAGCTCTGGCCGAGAAGGCCCGGCTAACAGAGCAGATCTTCAACACAGTGCCTGGTATCACCTGTAACCCAGTCCAGGGAGCCATGTACACCTTCCCTCGCATCACTCTACCTCAGAAGGCCATTGACAAAGCCAAGGTCTGCTCGATACACCCACTGCATCCCTTGTGTGCAGGCAATTTTGCTTATAAATAAGGTGTGTGTGTGTGCAGGAGTTGGGCCTGGTTCCAGACATGTTCTATTGTATGAGGCTGTTAGATGAGGAGGGAATCTGCCTGGTACCAGGAAGTGGCTTTGGTCAGAGAGAGGGAACCTACCACTTCAGGTCAGTATGGCTAAATTCACACGCTGAGTATGTTCAAATAGTTTTTGCTTAGAAAGATTTCAAAGTGAGAGAAGTGACCTGGAAGTATATGGATGGAAGAGCTGTTGGAATTATCTGAGCAAAAGAGCTCCAGTGTTTCCTTTATTATCTTCTGTAGCACAAAATACTGATATATTATGAAAAACACAAGCCTGTTAAACCCACAGTTGAACTACTAAATCTCCTTCTTGTCAGTTTGTTGCCCTGCATAAAAAATGTAGATTTGTGTAAGCTCTTTAAATCTAACTTGTGAGCAATAATAATTAAAGTGTGTCTGTATGATTTACGTTCATTTCTGGGGTGGTGGTGGGGGGGGGGTCTTTTGAATGATCATGAATTAATAAAAAAAAATATGGGATAAGAGCTAGATGGAGGGAATTTTCAGTCATAGAAATCCTAGAAAAGGAGTTGATGAGGAGTTATTTACACTCTGCAGCAGTAAAACTTAAAAAAATAATAATACACTTTATTTATTTATTTAGATTTATTTCATTGTTTGGCTATGAGGGACATTTACTAAGCGAGGCAAATTAGCTTGATGCCGCAATCACAGGATCATCTACTAACGGTGTACTAATTTACATACACAGCCAGTTCATTTCAATAATAACCAGCATTGTGCCCAGAGCAGAGCAGATTTGTGGCTCAAAAGCCAGCAGACCCAGTGAAGGAGGGAGTCGGACCAAAATAACACAGTGTAAACGCAGGCCTTAACAACAACAACAACAACAACCTTTATTTATAGAGCACATTAAAAGCCTAGGCATACCAAAGTGCTTTACAGAAAAACAATAAAATAATACAGTTAAGAGGATTAATATCAAATATAATAAGAACAGCAGACAATGTTCACAGTAGAAAGCCACTAATAAAATGGACTGCAGCACATAGATTATAGCAGACCCAGTGCCGCATGATAGAGAACACCAAGAATAAAGGAATAGTAAAAAGTTAATGCAATAGGTCGCAGTTAACAGTCAGCATTTAACGGGTAGAAAAGGCAAGTTCAAAAAGATAAGTTTTAAGGCGTGCTTTAAAAGAAAGAATAGAATCAGACTCCCGAATGCCAATCGGGAGGCTGTTCCATAACTCAGGTGCAGCAAAGGCAAACGACTGATCGCCTCTAGATTTCAACCGAGATCTGGGCTGAACTAACAATAACTGCGAGGATGACCTTAAAGCCCTGGCAGGGACATAAGGGTTTAAAAGTTCCTTAAGATAGGTTGGTGCAGTATTATTGATAATTTTAAAAGTAAGCAGCAAAATTTTAAATTGAATACGGTGTTTGATAGGCAGCCAATGCAGCTCAGCAAGAACCGGAGTAATATGGTCAAACTTCTTGGTTTTAGTTAGAATACGTGCCGCAGCATTCTGAACTGTCTGTAATCTATGTAGAAGGGTAGCATGGAGACCAGAATAGAGTGAGTTACAGTAATCTAGTCTTGACGTTACAAAAGCATGAATGAGCTTTTCTAAGTCATTATACGGGATATAGTGTCTGGCCCTGGAGATGAGACGAAGCTGATAAAAACTAGATCTGACAACAGCAGATACCTGTTTATCAAGTTTAAAGGAGCTGTCAAACAAGACACCCAGATTCCTGACAGTATCAGAGAAAGAACTAGTAAGAAAGCCAAAGGCATCTTGAAGTTTGGCGCGAAGGGCATTACTGCCAAAAATCATGATTTCAGTCTTTTTTTCATTGAGAATAAGAGTATTTGCCAACAGCCATTTCTTGACCTCACTCATGCACTCACGAAAGTTATTTAAAGATAAAGCGAGATCATCTTAAGTATGTGTTTCTTTGTGAAAACAGCAATGTAGTTCAAGCAGAGGCTGAAAAGGAATCAGTGGTTTTCATGAAAGGACAAAGTCTCTGATACAAATTCCCGGGCTCTGTGTGAGGTCCCGTTGGCTGAGACTGAGGTGGTGTTCAGGGTTTATGCAGAGAAGCTCTGCGTTATTACAAACCTTTCCACTGTATAAACTAGGGGTGAGGGGGGGAAATTGATGCAGTGGTGATATTTTGTGTGGCAATATTGTATCAATACAGGGACACCAGATACTGATATTTTATTAGATAACTTAAAGTACTCTCAGAATACTGACCCTATGTCTTTGTTTTTCTAAAAAATTCCAACCTTTGTAATGAAGTAGTAATTTTCATCAGTTCTCATTTATATGACCTAACTAAATCGGTGGGGTAAAAACGTGTGGATTGGTTTAAACCCCACAGCACCCAGTGTGACGTTAGTCTAGTTTGATTCGGTTGTGTTTTAATGCGGTTTCATTCTCTACGCACTTATCAAATTTCTTATCAATTTTACACCTTTCCTTGACATCATGACATTTTTTCATCAAGGTCAAGGTAAAGTGATTAGGAGGTAATTTTTGTACTAGTCAAACGTAACTACCGCCCCCTGCTGTCCACATTCAGAGTTGAAACTTTTCAGGTGTAAACTAAAACAAAAGGACATTTCACTTTGCATTCATTTTTAAGTCATATTGATATATATTCACCAACAAGAGAGAATGAGACATGAGACCACTTATATCTGTTTATTCTGATGTTGCATTACGTTTCTTTCTGTGCCAGTATTTCCATCTTGTTTGCATATGTGCTCCCACTAACACCCTCTGCTTATCCCCAAATCCAATTCCACTCGATCACAAGTTCTCTTGTGACATGAACAGTTTTCTTTAAATATGAACTTTTCAACTCTCCTACTGCCCTGCACTAACATTATGCTGAATTGTCTGAATCTAAATACACCTAAGTTTGGGTTTTATTACTCCTTTGCCCTGCTGCTCTTCTATTTGTCTCCCTTCCATCCTGAAGTTTGAGAAGTTAAACTTCTCTATCTTACAATATCAAACACACACACTTCATGACTTCAGGAGAGTTTGTGATCCTGTTCACTTTGTGGCTCACTTGTGCGTGCGGTGACACGTGCCTCATAAGCTTATCACTCATCTAACTGTGAATTTCAGTTGTGCTGCACAGAGGCAGCTGGCACTCTGAAACTCAATCCGAATCTGCAGCTAACTAGTCAGTACCTGCTCAGTCAGTTCATAATGTAAACATTTTGATTTAACTATGGAGAAAGTTTTACCTTACTAATTTATGGCTCAGCGGTGACACCTTGTGTCAGTTTACAGTCACACAGGTTTAAGTCTAAGCAAAGTGTGCATTTATATGAAAACAAACTAGTCAAAATAAAATAATGTAGTTTGTAAAACATGTTGAAAAAAAAGCGTAATTCATTGCAGTTTTTACCTCTCAGCTGTATGAAGCTGATGAGGTGTTATCCTCACCCTGCCACACAGGCAGGGCAGGCAGTGTGGACACAAGGTTTCTGAACATGATAACTGAAGATGAACGTGAACTAGGATTTTCAAATGCATACTACACCTGCACCTCTACTAGGAGGCTGAGGGGTAGCACTGGTGGCCAACAGTATTTAGCAAATACTCCTTGATCCAAAAACAAAAAGCTGTATTGGATAAAGCCTGATTGTTTGCACCGTCCTTCTATTACGTAAATCTGATTTCCAGTTTTACAGCACCTCTACCGATACCTTTATCATTAATCTGAACCCACCTTTTCTCCGTCCAGAATGACCATCCTGCCGCCAACTGAGAAGCTGAAGGTGGTACTGCAGAAGATCCGGGAGTTCCAGTTGCGCTTCACACAAGAGTTTTCTTAATGGTCCCACATCTCAAGAACCAACTGTTCAGTGCCAGTATCATTAAGTACCTTTACGTGACTGAGGCAGAAGCCCCGTTCATGTTGGTACAGCACATGAAGATGATGTCAATAAGTTTTACTACATGATGCACTTTCTTAAAGTATTGCCCTGCAGGTTTTTAATGTTCAAACTGATGATAGTACTGATTGTCTCTGCAGTTTCTTACTCTGCTGGTGCATCCCTCTCCTGCCAATTCATTTTAAGGGATTACTTGATTAACTAACCGTTGTTTTATGCCCCTGCCACGTTGAGGCGTACTCTCTGGGCTGTTCACATGTCTCAGAATGTAGCCAATTGTATTAGTAATTGTTTTAATTGTTCTTAAATGTAATTAAAACCAAACACTTGTTTTCTGAAACTGCGTGCAGTGCCTGTTCCTATATTTGCAACACATTCTCTGGCATGACTTGTATCCATTAAACAAACACAAAGAGCCACTTCTCAGCGCTGGCCTGCAAATGTGCCAGCATTTTCAGTTTTATTTAAAAAGGATTAATCTTGAACAGTGCTTACATGCTTTCAGAAACAAGAAACCTGAATCTTGGAATGAACACAAACTAAAAGGATGATTGAAAAGAAACCATCGCAGCAAATCAGTAACACCATTTTTGTTTAATTACTGCATTCCCTTCACCTTCCCAGAGGTTTTGTCAGCATCCTCTGAAACTCTGCACAAGCACGGTAAGAGTTCTTTGCTACTTCTCAGAGGAAGTTCAAAGTTCGTCTCTCTTCTGTGATAGCTTTGTGGCATGCTCCTCCAAGAACTTACTGAACCCTTCTACTGTTCTGTCACCACCTTCGAATTTGATGGGGCTCTGCTTCTTGTTGCTCGGGGCGAAATATATCGTGGGGAAGCCTTCCACTTTGTAGCTGTCGTTGGGTACGTCGTTGGCTGTGGCATCCATCTTGGCAATCACTAGGTTTTTCTCACCCTTGTACTTTTTGCCCAGAGCCAAATAATCAGGCTCTAATTTCTTGCAGTGGCCGCACCAGGGGGCGTAAAACTCGATCAGGACGTCCTTCTGGGTATCCATGACGATATCGTCAAAAGTTTTTCCTACAACCACCTTAACAGGTCCTTTGTTGTTCTTTGGCACCGGCTGGGACTTGATGATGGGTTTGAGCTTTCCTGTGGACAAAATTTAGAGTTTTAGTGAAATTTACACATCTGTCAATACAAACTCTAAATGAACAAGTTAAGTCCTTCATGCAAAAACCCCACACAGATTTTTAGCACTTGCCTTTCTTAAAAGCCACGACAAAATCTCTCAGCACTTCCGAGTCAAACTCCTCGGGCTCCATCGCATATTTTTTGCCTCCATCTGCCAGAATTCCCACATTCACTTCCTCTCCGCTCTCACTCAGGCCCAGGCCCTTCAGCTCTTCCGCATAATCCTCCTCATCAGCGATAGCAAATGTATACTCTGGGAAGTCTTTGGCTACATCGAGCACCTTGCCCCTCCAGAACTGCGTAGCTGAAAGTGAAAGGAGACAAGGCGTATGTGTTACAGCACAGAACTCCTCCCGCATGAATGTTGCTGCTATTCACAGTAGTTGCAAGTGTAAGCAGATGACTCTTCCACCCTACTCGCCTTTTCTGTAGTCAAAGCTGAAGTCAATGCCATAATACACAACCACCAGGGGTCTTTTCGTGTAGCGTTTAGCATCGTTGCTTGGTTTTCTGTGTCCCACAAGAGGAATTACATGTTTTTTGAAGAACTCTTGCACGTCAGACACCACCGTCGAGTCCTGTGTTATGAAGAAGAACGTGTTGATGTCAAATGTTTTTCCCCCCCCAACGCAACACTGCTGACATTTGCAGATCAGAGTAGTGCAACAATCAAAACGATAGCTGCTGCTAGGCGATGCAGTGCATTTATGCACCAACGGTGACTGAACGAAAGCACAGCCATTTGCAATGCTGATGAGTTTCATACACACTGAAACAAAATTCAAATCAGTCACAACAATCTGTTGGAAGTAAAAGACTCCACCTTGACTGAAAACGTGCGAGACGATGGCTCGTGCTTGGAGCGGAATTTTTCAGGCTGGACAATAACGACGTGACCGGGAGAAACTTTGAGCAGTTTGGCCACTTCGGCACTGAAGGAGTGACGGAAAGTGAAGTCCTCCCTTAGCGAGTTACCTGCAAGCCAAACAGCAGTGAATACAGTTAATACATATGCAAATCCCAAAGAACTCCAGAGAACTGAAGATGAGTGATATCAAAACCCAGAGGAGAGGGGAAAAAAAACAAAAAACTGTACGCTATTTTTATGGAATTACTTACAAGCTTCAACGTAGATGTCATAGGCTGCATCCTGCTCGCTGGAAAACACTCCGACTATGACAGCATCATCGCCATCTTTGATGAGCTCCTGGATCTGTTTCGCTGCCTGTACCTGCTTGGAGGGCGGCCCAGCCTGCTCACTCATATAGTCAACAATCCCTATGGAGAAGGTGGAAGACATGGATCAGCTTTGTTAGAGGATGAAAAGAAGCCAAATGTACATGCTGTGTCAAACCGCAGTATACATACTACACATTTTGTGACCTACCATTTTTTTCTCTGGGTCCGTTGTATTCAAACACCTTGCCCTTCCTGAAGATCTTCAGAGTAGGATAGCCGGTGACCCCGAAGCGTGAGGCGAGCTCGCTTTCCACTGTGGCGTCCACCTTGGCCAGAGGGATGGGAGGAGTGCGCTGGCTCAGTTCCTTGGCCGCCTTCTCATACTCTGGAGCCAGACGCTTACAGTGTCCACACCTGGAGGTGATAATTAGTTTATTACTTCCCCCCCTCAGAGACCATCTACAGTTTATGGCATCTAACCAGTACTTCATAACTGACTCACCATGGGGCGTAGAACTCCACCAGGATGATGTCTGCGTTATTTACAGTGTCATCAAAGTTGTCTTTGGTCAGCACCAGTGTGGCTTCAGGAGGGGGCTTCCAATCTGGTTGAGCCACCTCTTTAACACGCTCCACAATGGCTGCAGGAAACTGATAAAATTAGCCATGCCGGTGCTTCATTTGTTTAACAAAATGATGCTCAGACTGGACGAACCACTCTTACCCTTCTCTGTCCGCTCTCCGTCATAGTCCACAGGCTCCCCGTTTTTAAGGATCTTTATGGTGGGATACCCAGACACATCGAACCTGCTCCCCAGACCACTGGCCACTGTCGCATCCACTTTGGCTACAGGTATAGGAGGGTCATTCTCCTTGAGCGTCTGGGCAATTTTTTCATATTCTGGGGCAAACTGCTTGCAGTGACCGCACCTAAAGTATACCAAAAACAAAGGGACAGAGATAATGCAACAGGATGTAGACAGGAAGAGGCACGCTGTAAAGTTTGCATGGCTCATTGGTTACAGTTTGAAAACAATCAGAGCTTCTTCTGTTTCTCCAACTCACTCAGACTCATAAGGATTTCAGTAGTTTGGCACATCCAACTTACCATGGAGCGTAAAACTCCACCAAGACCGTGTCTTTGCCCTCTATGAAGGTGTCGAAGTTGTTGTCGGTGAGCACCAGCACCCCGTTCTCTTCTTTCACCTCTGTATCGTCGTCTTCATCATCCTCTTCATCGTCACTGTCCTCTTCATCAGTCTCCTCTTTGCTTTCTTCAACATCTAAACACCAAATAAGCAAGCAAACAGAGCACACACTGATTTCAGTCCGTGTCAGATCCACTACAGCCTGGATTCATTTCTTGCGTGCATTCAGTGAAGACCCTAAAGTGCATTTATTCAAGTATGTTGACATTAGCGGTCCTGTTAGCTGGCAAGCTAACACAACTACACTAATTAGCTCGTTAATTTTAACACAATAAACCGACCTTCCTACTTCAATAAATAGTTCAGCTGCAGGGTTGTACAAATGCCCACACTCACCCTCTTCACATCTGCTGACAGTCGCGAAATGTGCAACGCCAAGCAGCACAATTAGCAGCAGAGCAAGCTTCTTCATTGTGTCCACAGATGATACGGCCCCGCGTCAATCGTTGTTGCTGCTCGATCACGAGTAGCCGGCTAATTAACTTAGCTAATAAAAAAGGCTGATGAATGTCATCAAAAACACTGCGGGCTGCACAGACCAGCCGCCCGGATCAATACTGATGTGTGGCCCCACCAACCTTTAGCATACCTTTCATACAAACTAGCCCTTCAGAAAGCACACAGTTCACCACCCCCTCCTCCTCCCCTGTACTGGAACTTGTCTGACTTGCCACGTCGTGATTGGACGCCATCATCGACTGTCCTCCAATCACACGTCGCCACTCAATTCCTGAGGCTGAAACGTTGACAGATACTATTGGATGCTTTTGTTTACTCTTTTCTGGCTCACGGCAAAGTTTTTCAAAGCGTTTGTTTGTTTAGTTTCATAATTTTAAAAGTATTTTTTATGTTTTAAATGAGTGTTAACAGTACCTTAAATATATATGGTACACAAATAATAAATAGTCACTGCACAGGACTATTTTTAGCCTGATGTTTAGAGGATTTAGGGAGGAAATTATTCATTAAACAGGAAGAGATGGCCTGGTGATCTTTACATGTTTACAGCTTCCTGTGTTGAAGACAACAGAAACCCATAAGGGTCATTTTCATATCTTACTGTTCCAACTCCACTTCTTTTTCTTTCGACAGTTCCCTTTATGGGATGCCACAGCAGTTAATCTACCTCCATGCATCTCACCCTCCCCTGTCACACCAGCCCTCTGCATGGCCTCCTTCCCTACTTCCATAAATGTTCCAAATGTCCATACCAAATATCAACACTGCTGAAATCTGGTATTTATACTGGACTGATATTAAGTCAACAGCATTGATACTTTGTTTCTGTCCTCTGAGTTCAGTATGTAACCCAATGAATTGTTATTGTTGGTTTGTTTTTGTTTTAGAAATGAACAAGTATACCTTAAAGATGCACTATGAAAAATGTCTGAACACTTTTGTGTTGCTTGTATCGACAAGCCAGTATCGACATAGGCAATACTGGCCCTGTGTTTACTTGGTATTGGATCGATACCAAAATCTGGAGTATTGAACAGCACTACTCTTTGGTCTTCCCCTTTTCCTCCTGCCTGTCACCTCTATCTTCAGAATCCTTTGGCCTCTGTTCCTTCTCCGTGCATGTCCAAGCTGTCCAAACTGCTCAACCTGATCTGTCCCTCTGATGCCCTCATTTCTAGTCATGTTAATTCTGGTCACTCCCAATGAAAATCTGACCATGTTAAGCTCTGTCACTTCCAGCTTAACCTCCTGTATTTTTGTAAGAAAGCAAAACTTTTATTCGTATAGCACATTTCAAGACAGACATCACAAACATCAAAAAGAGAAAAAAGAAAAGTTAACCAAACACAAATCTAAAAAGATGAGTTTTTAACTGTTTGTAGAAAGAGACCACTGAGTTTGCAGATCTCAGGCTCAGAGTGAAAAACTTCCAGAGTCTGTGCAGTAAAAAGCTTTGTCACTGCCACTGTCTCCAAATAGATTGATGGATGGATGGGTTACAAACTTTTGTGCTAACAAGTTTTTAAAAAGTTATGCTACTACTGGGTAAAAATAACAAGTTAAATGTACCTTTTTGTAGATAAATTCAACAAAAATATTAATAACAGAGATTATAGATTATAGATATGAGATTATATCTCTCGGCTGGCCTGGGAACGCCTTGGTATTCCCCCGGATAAGCTGGAGGAGGTGGCTGGGGAGAGGGAGGTCTGGGCTTCTCTGCTTAGGCTGCTGCCCCCGCGACCCGGCCCCGGATAAAGCGGATGAAGATGGATGGATATTAATAACAGCAGATTTGTTGCTTCAAACATTTTAATCATGACTTTTACCCACAACCTCGATACCAAGAAGAAAAGAAGTAGAAGGTTTGTTATTAATATATCGTGCTGTCCTATTCCACATGCCTTTACAACAATTAACAAATATAAGAGTGAACAATGAATTCATGATTTGCTATCTCCATGAGGACTCTAGTGTTTATCTGGGACTGCTCTCGCAGGGTCTTCATGGACCAGAACTTTCACCACAACCTCTGGTGGTGAAGTTGTGTAGGCGGTCTGACTTTTGCCGGCTGACTCTGGGCATTTTTTGCCCTTTAAACTATCATCAGATGCCACAACAAAGTTGGAGGAGGGGTTACATCCAGTCTGACCCCTCTGCTGCAGGATGTCCTTGTTAGCCTGGGACCTATAAGTGTTATAGTTAGTCACATGATTACGTTATTCACCTTTAGTACCTGCTTAAAAATAATACCTACAAACTGGGTGAAGCCTTTTCTATTTCTGTTACCTGAACAGGTGAGACATAGTTGGGGTTCCTCCCAGATTTAACAAACATTGGTCATCTGAATGTGTGCCATTCATGATTATCTGTGACCTTGCTGAGCCCTAATAGAATCACACAGAGATTCAAATATGTTGATTTTACTCCTTAAATTTATTTTTTTGTGTATCTTTAAACAATCAAAGTTTATTTGTATGGCACATATATAGACGGATTCACCTGTGAGTCCATGTTGGAGGGCTCTGGTGTGGGGGAGATGACAGGACTCTCCTTCCTGTAGCGATGGGCTTTGAGGTGCAGGCTGTCAGAGAGGGCATTGAGTCTGAACAACAGTTCGTCCACTAAACTTTCACACTCCTCGAGATAGTAGGCCTGAAAAAAGGGAAAAGTCTATTTCTATATTGGAAGGAATCAAAATAATTTAGTCAACTGGCACATTTCTAGGAACAAAACAAGAGCTACTGACCACAATCGGAGTGTTTTTAAATTCAAGCTATATCTACCTACATAAAGCAAGCTAACTGTTCTGCATTTTTTCTTCTTTTTTGAAGCTGTTACTTACCCTCCCCTCTGTATGGTTATCAATTCGTGCTTCTTCATGTTGCCCAGTAGTCAGCTCAGAGACCCTGAGTCTGATGTAGTTTGCCAGTTCTGCAATGGTGATCAAATTCCTCCTGCTGTGAGATCTTCTGGCACTTCTAACCAGTGAGGACATCACACCAATCACCTACAAGAAAGACACAATTCTTACAGAACAATGAGGTGATCTCAGATAGGCTTGCTGTCTATCACAGAAATCAACCTTTTGACAACAAGTTTTACAAGCCCCCCCCCCCCCACACACACACACACAAAACAAAACAAAGCAACCAACCACATAAACAAAAAGTAATATTATGGGAAACATGTACCACTGCTGTCCACACCACAGCAGACAGATACAGAACTCCACAGGTGAATACATCGCAGTCAGAGTGGAGGAGGCCTCTGTTATTGCTGGTGGCTCTGAGTCCCCGGTAGAGGACGCAGGGCAGGGTCCTAAGGAGGACGTGAATAGGGCTGACTGCCCAGGAGCTTTGAATGTGCAGCAGATGACCCAAGCAGGACGATGCCATCAGCAGGATCACACCTGAAATCTAGCACAAGAGAAGATGCAACAATTTCTAGTCATTTTGGCAAGAACACTTTGCAAAATATATCAAATATCACCAATGTAGGTGCAATAAATGTCAACTGCTTTATTTTGCAGCAAGTACTATTACAGTGCTTGGAGTGAAGACCTTTCCTAAGAAGAGTTATAAAGTGTTTACCATTGGCCATAAAAGACTTGAGAATAAGCGGGAAAGGAGTTTAGCAGGGGTGGCAAAGGTCCTGTTCACCCTCAGCACAGCCACACACTTGATGGTGAGAAGGAAGAGCATGATGCCACGCAGAGTACGGAGAAACTGTAGAGGAAAACATATCTCTGCATTCTTAAAATGTACTCTAACTACAGTGCAAACAAGCTGCTCATAATGATCGCCTCACAGGGTTTATTCTTTATTTTCCAAGAGAAGGTGCTGTAAATTTCTCTCACTTGTTCCCAGGAAGCCAGGAGGCGAACGTCCACACGGCCTCTGTGGTTGTTTCTCTCCAGCAGCTCTGCAACGCTCATGATAACAGCGGAGTGATAAATGTGACACACATAGTGCACAAGTGTCGCTGTGGGCACACCGACCTGCAAAAGACAGAAAGAGGGAGAAAGCTGCGTTCACTGTGCTTCATGGATAATTTGACCTTCAGATAATATTTCTGTGTGTTTTGCTTGTCAGGGTTGTTAGACAAACAGCCACAGGTTACTTTATTCTTCCAGTGAGGTTGTCGTGATCTTGTTTGGATTAGTGTGCGCCTGACTGAGAGCTGGTGTGTGCGCCTGCTTTCTAAAGTCTTACAAACATTTATGCTGGAATGATTATTTTGTCTCGGGCAGACTTACTTCCACCCAGCTGCAAGGTGTTGTCCAGTATCCAATCAGCCCTTGCTGTCCCATACTGGACACTTGGCATGAGATTTGTATGAGAGACAAGAAGAGGAAGAGAAGCTGGTCAGAGGGGAGGAAGGAGAAAAAAAATGTATTCAAATGTGTTGTAAACCTTAATCTGTAGCATCTTTTAAGACTCAGTCTAAAAGTTAGTGTAGTGTTTTACCTTGCAGACCATAACAGCATAGTCCCAGGCAGTAGGAGTGTGATGTACTCTGACTGAATGGACTTCCACAGAGGGCAGCAGGACACCGGTGGGGCTGCGCTCAGCAAGCAGCGTCACACTGGTGAACAAGTTCGGTGCGGGGCTGTACAAGGTGAATTGAACCTTCAGGGCCACCGTCCGTCCGTCCAACCAGCCAGCTGAACGCAGAAGTTTCAGTTTTGATGCAGAATCAGACCTGCAGGAGAGGAGGAGAACTGATCATTATTTGGAAGCAAAAAAAAGGTGAGTTAATCAACAGTTTCCATCGTGGATCTCTCACTTTGTGTGCCCTAAGCCAACTGTAGCGCTTGGTCCTGAGTAACAACTAAGGCGACCGCATAGCGTTGTTGAAGTCATAACAGGTACCTGGAAATTGTGAGGCAAGAAACACAACTAAAGTACAGAGACAGAATCTAGAAATCCAGATTTTACAGTGCCATTACAAGTTTAACAAATGTACAGTACAGCATTTTTCTTAACTAATTGTGAGTACTTATAAGTGCAGGAAGTCACGCATTCCTTAATGTAAGAAAATATGAATCTATCCTTCTATCAGTTCATCTTTGGTCACAAACCTCAGTTGGAGAGGTGTCAGATATTTCAATCTTCTGCAGGATTGGCTCTCCAATCACAATATGTGGCTGCTGAATGACATCAGAATGTCACGATGTGGTGCTTTGGTTTGACTTTATGACTAATCTTAATTTTGAAGGATCAAAGAGAGGTGAACATGTGGTCAGAGTTTTCTTCACCAACCTGGAGTTTTAAGTCCCTTTGGAGCTTAAAGTCATAGCTTACCTCTGTTTGGGCTGATGTATGCTCGTACAGTGACTCTATCAGACCTGTCTGTGACCAGTTCCACCACTCCGTATGCTTTTGTATCAACATAAATGAATGATCACGGTTCCTAATAAAAGATAACATCTGATTTTTCTCTGCTTTAGAAGTAAGTGTGAATGTCAGTGAGATATACAGCAAGAGTGTTCGGGTGCTACCTCACAAAGTGTCTTCTGACAGCTCTGTTGAGCTGGTAATGTTCCCTGAATGAGCTGTCATAGGTTATACACATCATCAGGGAAAGCATGGCGACACTGAGAGACAAATCCCTGCATGAGAAGGAAAAGCACTTAAAAGTCTTACATCAAATATAGAGGGGTGCGCATGCATTCGCAAAAGCACACCTCAGGGTTTTATGAATAACAGCCTCTCTTCTTTTCCTCCTATGAGTTTTCCTCAGCTCTGCCAGAGTCGGTGGCCGTACAAGACCCAGGTACCGAGCTCGCCGTCGAGCTCGGAGCAGCTGTAAACGATAAATAACCGAGTTCACATTGCAGAAGGAAAAAACCAGAACAACATTAAACTCTACGAGCGTCTGATTATTACCTTTTTAAGGTGTGAGCGTCGTCTGTAGGGAAAAGCAGACTCAGTAAGCTGCTCTTCAGCTCCATTAATGCCTCTATGGCTCCAAAGTTTCATAGCCTCAATATTGAATTCCCTCAATCTGAAAAAAGTATGAAAGTCTGATGTTTTTCTGTGCCAACAGGAAACAGCCAAGGCCACTGCAAGTATCTGTAAAAGAAAAACATCAAGATGATATTTTTATTTAAGGTTTGTGCCATTATTTAGTTGTGTAGCTGATTATAAAAAGCACATATTATGTTACCAAAGCTGGCTGAATGATGAAGATGCAAGACATCAGGGAGATGAAAAGAGAATGGACCCAAAGCAGAACCTTGCCACTGTTAAACCTAACACATCAAAACGCACAGAGAGGCTTCAAAAGCGTGACACTGACACCCGTGATACAATATTATAACAGATAAAACAGCAGACATCACAATGAACATTACTTTCACTACCTCATTCCCAGCACTGCAGAGAGCACCAGGCAGGAGAGGGACAACAGCAGACACAGAGTCCAGGCCAAACAGACACGCCGCTGACATGTTGGTCTTTCTCTCAGTTTGTCAGTGGCATCATAATAGCTTCCTCTCTCAGAGGAAGAGTCTGGTGAACATCGTCCTTGGAGACCTTTCTCTTTTTGACCTTCATCTTTTGCCCTGGACACACAAGCTCTTTGGGTTTCATGAAACCTGCTGCTGCCAGGAAGGAATTCAGACTGTTTTTTGTGGGGTGCTTCATCCACATTACTGTATGAAACCGACAGGTCTGTGTCCTACAGCAGAAAAAGAAAGGTCAGGCAGTGATGTTAGAAGCTGTGAGAATGACAATGAGGAGAAATGGAAAGGAAGGGAATACAGAAACTATTCTGAGGTGTAACCTGGTATTTCTGCATCCAGGATTCATCCCACTGCTGGAGGCTGCTCCAGGAGAGACGGCGGTCAAACGTGCTGTCGCTTAGTGAGAGGGGGTCTGTGAGGAGATAATAAAATAAAAGGATAATGAACAATTCAAGAAAAGACACAACAAAATTCAAAAAGAGGTCCACAGAAAACCAATTTACCTTCAGAATATTCCTTTTCAGTCTTTCTGCATTTTACACGATGGACTCGTGACCCCGTCGGCTGTACCGCACGCAGTCGAAACAGGAAAGACACCGCTGTTGCTACGGGCAGCACAGCTACCACGCTTACAAGCCCATTTGTTACAGCACCAGCGGACACATCGACAAAGCCCAACGCAAACAGCGGCTGCAAATACAGAATAAGTAGATGCATCATTGAGCTGTAGGTAAGGCATTTCAGAGCTCTTGCTCACCAAATCTTCAACTTTGAGGGCCTACCTGATCATCCGTTTGTGCAACGATTACTGCACCAACACATGCGTACCCCAACAGCAGCAGCAGACACACACTTAGTCTTTGAGTATGTGTGAAGGAGCTGGGAGAGGGGCAGCTGTACACGGATACCCACGTATGGAAATCAGCCAAGTAGTCATTAAGCTTGAGACGCAGCATCTGCAATTACACAGAGGGAGACCTGGGGTGACACAGCAGCAAATATTACATTAAGTTTTATGTCTAGTGTAGATTAACTCACTGTGACGATGCCGAAAATAGTTTTTATGTGAACATGAGTGTTGTACCTGAGCAAAGTTTATCCCCTGAGTGCAAACACGCAGCATCCTCTCCACTCGGCCATCGCCTTTGTTCGCAGCCAGCCAGCACTGGGCAGCAAACAGCCAAGAGCATCCCACCACATGCCCTCTGAGCACCTGAATAACAAGTCAAACCACCTTAAAAGTCCACTCATCAATGAAAAGGTGTGTTCACAAACAGTTTTTGTTATAGGATTTTTTTATTACCTCAGATACCTCCACCTGTGTAAGGTACCAATCAGGGGAAGGTCCAGAGTTGTCATGCCAGATGTGAACCCCCCACACTGGGCCCAGGCTTTCTGCTGCACTGTGGGGGAGCAAAGACACAGAGATTATAGCACGTGGTAATGAGATAATGAAAAATTACACTGATTTATCTCCCTTTTTCTTACATATTGAACACAAACACAAAGAAAAAAAACTTGTTTCTAAATCACTGAGGATTTTACCTAAGTATGAAGATGTCTTTAGAGTTCCTCCTGAACAGAGTGCATCCTGGGACATGTAGTTCTTTTGTCTGTGAGAACCCATCTTCACCATACAGTGATATGTACACCTGGTCAATATATAAAGATTAAAAAAAACATTAGTCTGGGAAGAAAAACTTTTAAAAACTTTTTTATGTGATTAATTCTCTTACACTAATCTATAACATGTTCTGAATTAGTGTACGAAAAATATTCAGATAATTTAATAAAGCATGTCAAACGGCATCAGGTGCTACAGAATGAGGAGTGTTACAGTTTATCTGCTTTACCTGCTCTGTATGCAGGGAATAGTATGTGGAAAACAATGGGAAAATGGGAAGAAAGACAACAAAAAATGAAATACACAAATACAGTGGCCATAAGGATCCAGGAGGAGCATATTTTGAGAACAGCTAAATACCAAAGGAGCTGATAAGTTTGAAAGAAACCAAAAACAGCCCTGCCTTTGCACTCATACGGGCTGCAGAGCTGAGACCCGTGTGGGTTGTAACTGCGTAGAGATACGGATCAGATGCAGAGTTGTCAGACAGGTAGTGAACCCTTTGACTTTGCGTTGCAACAACATCAGCTCTTTTACACGCCGCCAACCCCGCGACGTACAGGCACACGAACAGCAACAGCATGCCCAGCACTGTCAGATCAGTGGATGCGCTGAGGTTTCAGAGAAGCAAAGAAAAGGAGAGAGATGCCTTAGAGGATGCGTTAAATATCAACACTAATGTTATATTTCTATTTTTCATCTACGGTACATTTTGTTTGCAAAAGAAACTTACCGGTAGCTTCAACAGGTCAAGAGGTTGATATATTTCAAAATACAAATAAAAGAAAAAAAATCTAGCAATCCGGTTTCATTTTATTACGTTTCAAACCTGATGAGCAAAAAAATCCTACTGTTTCTTTCTCCCCCCCCCCCCTTTT
Source organism: Aulonocara stuartgranti (assembly GCF_965226115.1). Lineage (NCBI taxonomy): Eukaryota > Metazoa > Chordata > Actinopteri > Cichliformes > Cichlidae > Aulonocara > Aulonocara stuartgranti. Next base: position 28,357,828 of record NC_138960.1, read on the forward strand.
TTTTTTGGTAAAATGCATGTAAAAATATTTGTGCAGATCAGTGTTTTTTGTTATTTTCCAGGTCTCGGTTGGTCACCTTAGGAACGGGTTCACATCTGCTGTGCTGTGGATGCTCTGGATCTGCTGCTGCTTCACGGTCAGCGGTCTCAAACGGTGGCAGCTAGGATTCAGCAAATATAAAGAAGCATGTTAATCACCTCTGCATCCAGATTTGTCCTCTAGTGTTTGTTTGTTTTCTTATATTCTCACACACAGACACACTCACATGCTTTACCTGCAGCTGACAGCTGAATCTGTGTCTGCTAGCTGTGTTCTGCAGCCCTGATGTGTCCAAGCCCCCTGCTGGCCGTCCCAGGACAAACACAGACTGCTGTCCACTGTCAGACTGTAGCTTATCTCTTCAGTCAGGTGATTGGCTCTGGGTGCTTTACCAAAATCAGCATTAAGCAGTGCCAAGTGACCAACACCTGCAGCTGGAAGTTTTGGGAATTTGTTACAATATTTCCCAGCGAACTTACTCAAAGCATGTACATGTTAGAAAGATGACTTGACTGACTCATACTACTCAGCTAAAACATACATGGATCAATTGATTTCTATTAAGTTTAACTGAGATTCTGGGTAGATTTTTCACTCCACAAATAGATGATCAGTCTTAAAAATACTTTGTAAAAGGACAGAGAATTTAACAGAAGGAAAGACCAGGAGGGCAGAAGAGTCAGAAACAGAAAATGGTCTTACCGCTGAGGTAGGATGAGGGCAGAGTGATGCGTGAGGTGTTGCTCTCCCACCTGTAAATCTTGCACAGATGGTGCATTCTAGGAGTCGGCTTTTCAAACATCCTGATACAGCGGACACTCACGGTTAGATATGTGCCATAGTCTCACCTTTCAGTCAAAACTCATTCAAATTATTCTGTTATTATCTGAGTATGAGTATAACACGGTGCTGTAATAATACCTGAAGAGCACCATGAGGGGAAACGCCTTTTTGGTCGTGGGTCTGAAGAGTAGAGTGAACTGGATGGACTGCAGCAAGTGTTCCTGGGTAATGTTGAAGCTGTGGTAGTTGACCCGGCTGCGCAGGAGGGCGAACTCCCACGAGGAGCTTTTCTGCAGCAGAAATTTAGTCTCGTGTTGTTGGAGTAAAGATACAACACTGCACGTTTTAAGAATTTCTTTTAACAAAATCTTATTATGAAGAACCTCTCATTTTCCACAAACAAAAGAAAAGGACAATCAGCAGCTCACGTTTCTTTGTGTGTGACGAAGCTCGGTGTTGAATGGTTGAATGAGGGAGGAAACGTGGATCCTTCTCCTCGTGTTGCACTTGTAAAGACTTAGGTCAACCACTGGTCCACTCACCTGGAAATCCAAAGAATAAGTAAGAGAGATGTCTCACCTTTAACCCTGTTAAGCTGAACCATGAAATAACTGGTAGAAAATGCATCATTCACAGTTTACGTTAAACAAACAAAACCGATAAAGGGGTTAGAGTTAAAAGTCTCACTGATGGTATAGATGTTAAATCACTGTATGTGCAACTACTGAGCAGGTCTCACCTGTGTAGGATTGGCCCAGGTGTAAGGACTGTGAGCAAGCTCGGTGAGCACAGTGAGGACACACGGTCCATGCTGGAGAAACAGAATCTGGATGAAAGAAGCAGGCATGTAGACCCTGACTGAGCCACTGTTTATGACTGTGGAGGTGTTGTTTTGGGATGCAGCATACAAATTAATGAGGCTGCTGCTAACTCTGTGCTCCTTGGTCTCATGAAACAAAATGTACTTCTGGAAAACAAGAAAAGGAGGATGAATTTCATTAAAAAACTAAAACTGTGGAGAAATAGTTTTAAATGTGTTTTGTCTCACCAGCATGAGCTCTGATGCAGCCTGCAGAATATCAGCTACGAGCATCACCGCTTGCTTTGCTGGAGGTGAACGTCCTTGTTTGATGTGGCCACTGGTGGATGAGTTCACTGCAGTGCTGTTTGGAGTGTTTTCATCATTTCTTAGGTTTCCATCAGCAGTTGAGTCTTCTTGTGTAATGTCAGGTGTGAAGGTGCAAGTAGTCACCACCTGAAGGCTGTGTGAAAGCAGGGTGAGCGCTGTATTGAGCACCTTCTGGTTTATAATGTAGTGGCGATAAGCACTAGATGCAGAAAACTGCTCGGACATCATCTGAATGTGAGCTGTTACTCGTTTGGCACTTGCTAGTGTCACCTAAAAGGAATAAAGGAAGTATTAGAAACAATCTAGCATCTACAACCCTGCTCCCAGTTTGGTTTTGTGAGTCCATCCACTCACCTGACTTGTAACTCGTAGCAGGTCGTTCAGAATGCAAATATTGTCTGTCATTGACTCCTAGAATGGAAACATAACTGAATGATTAACAGTAAATGGACTGGTTCTTATACAGCACTTTTCTACTTCCACTCCAAGCACTTTATACAACAGGCCTCATTCATAAAAACACTTTCCTTTTTGATAAAGCTTATAGTTAGGACTGGATCAGGTGACCCTGAACCCTCTCTTAGTTATGCTGCAGTACACTAGGACTGCTGGGGGCATCCCATTATGCACTGGGTGTGTCTTCTTCATTCACCTCCACCTGTTTATACACCAGTATTGCATTCAGAGGCTTAAACGAGCATTGATTAGTTGTCTTTTGCTCTCTTCTCTTTCCTTCTCTTTCCCCTCAGAGCCACGTGAGATGCTTGATTTTTCTTTTCTTTGATCAAAACTCGATTTTAATGCTACCGCTCTTCCTCCCAGAGAGCCGGGGCTGTAGAACAGAAAAAGAACATTGTTGTGTTTTATCACTTGTGATGTCAGTGTGTTTACCTGATCGCTGCTCTCAAGCTCACACAAGGTGCGAATGAGCACAGTGCGCATGTGCCTCTGTGCATGTGTGTTGGCCTCTGTTTCCAGGCTGAGTCTGTTCAGGATGCTGGTGAGGAGGCTGATGTAGTTACGAATCTCCATACTGTTCCCAAGCTGCACCAAAGCCGACAGGTTCCTCAGACCGGACTCCGACCTGGAGATGGTGAAAGTAAGGATTTGCATGTTCTATAGAATCTATATTATTGTTGACTTGCTCAGATTGATGCTTTGTAGTTTAACACACACAGTCGTTCTTAACAGCAGCTTTTTGGCTGACAGCATAAAATCCCTGAGCGTGCTCAAGCTCAGTGCTATTTAAATCACCAGCAGGCCCTCTTAAGTAGACAGCACGAGACATCTGCATATCATATCATCATAATATGATCACATGGGGGTTCTTACAGCTCAAGATCAGGATCATGATGGGAAGAGGAAGATGAGGTGTCTCTGAGGAAGCTTGGTTGGACTTGTACTGTCACAGGACAGGGTTTGGTGGCTGACCCATATGTGCTGCTTCTTATTTCTGTGTAAATAGTTACTGCGGTGACAACAGTAATAAGAGCAATAAAAAAATAAGAAAATATTAGAAAAATAATAATTCTGTTAATGCTCCTTAAGCAACAGTGTGTCTTTGTGTGTTTACCTTTATAGTCATCCCTGGGGTCACCTGAAGGAAGGCTGAAGTAGTATTGGAAGTCTCTCCCCTGGTACAGTGTCCTGGGGAGTCGGTCTCCTACACTGAAGCTGTACTCATACACTAAGTCCTTTGGCACACACACACACACACACACACACACACACACACACACACACACACACATTTCTGTGAAGACTGGCATGCCAGGACCAAGGTCAAAAAATTTGGGGTGATCAATTAGTAAAATTATGGGGTCAAGGAGAGCCCTGAAGAGGTTTACTTCAATCATCGGCAGACAGCTCCGAACTTCAAGCACTGAGTGGCAATGTCTTGTAATAAAAATGCACTTTGAAAATCTTTAATCAAAGCAGGAAGAGTGTTAAAAGCATGCGACAGAAAATACCTCCTTCCCTGAGGTGCAGAAGATGCTGAAGTGTGTGTGTAACTCGAGTCCTCTGACAGGCTGCACCTGGCACGCCAAGCCCTCTGGAACAGGATTGGTCTGTAAGAACAGCTGAGTCCGGCCCAGACGCCTGCTCTGAGATTCTCAATTCATCAGACAACAATCGAGAGAATCATTAACAGACGGAGACTGACTTTAAAGGCAATGTGGGCATTTTAATGTTCAAGTTAAAGTACTGCAGTAATTGTAAAAAATAATATATGTCTGTGATTTTGTCCTTTTGTCCCATTATCCTGTTTTATAAATCTCTAATAACTCTCGCCTGGGCTGGTCTATATGTAGCCATCCCAAACTTACTGGCAGTGACCTCCAACATGTATCTGCTCCTGGGCCTCAGACTGAAGGGCTTGATCTTGAGAAAAGAACAGGAGATTCCTGTAGAGATTTTTAAAAGGGAAAAAAAGATGGCTAAATGCTGACACAGTGGCACAGAAGCAGGAATTTTTCTGCATAATGTACCTGTGTAAGTAAAGGACTCAAAGAGGCCTCTGTTCAGAGGATTTCGAGGTAAGTTGAGCAAAGTCGGTGCCTGAATTGCCACAAAAGGCTTAGAATCCACTAGATTACTCCCTTCATCTTTGTGTAATCCCATATCAAACATCGAGACGTCTCCTGCACTGAAGCGCTCACCATCTTCACCTGGGAACGATCGTGAGTGAGTACCAGTAAAAACCATCTCAGATAAGAAATAAACAGTGATTGTAGATATGAACTGTACCTCTGGGTCTCCCTGCTGACATCCCTGGGTCGCCTTCCTCTGCGTTTGGAAAGGGAGCACCATAATCTGGATCTGTAACAGAACCAGCTTTAGTGCAATAATAATAACAGTCAAGCAACATAATATTGCCCCATATAACTGAAAAATATTCTTTATATTTGGAAAAAGTTATTTATTTATGATGGGAACTTTCTTCATGTTGGTTCCAGGTTGGTAAAACTCTTTCACAAACTGTATTTTTATTGTAATTTAATCCGTTTAAATTGTGCTAACAGCATCAAATTATATATAACTTAAATAGACTGAGCTTATATGGCGATTTTAGATTTTCTCACCTAGTCGACCACCCGCATTGCTACTCTCCAGAACACGAAAAGAAAAGTCCCAGTCGGCAGAGGAGTCAGACTCCACTGAAGTTTCACTGCTAATGTCCCCTTGGATCAAGTAGTCGGAATATAGGACACCATCATTGTTGAGAACACGTGGACTAGACTCTGGCAAACCTGCGGGGTGAGGAAAGAAGTCACATTTAGTGACAGAGTGGTACGCTCCAAGTCATGTATATATATTTGTTTATACAGCTAATAACACACCAGCTTTGTCTGATGTGTCTCCACTCCTGGTTGTTGATGCCCCACTATCAGCCAGGTCCACATCACCGTTTCTGGTTTCAAAGGTAGCCACGGTAACGGCTGAAGAAGATGAATAAGGGGTCGTCTGGGTGTTCTGTGACACATTTGTAACAGGAGGGTGTAGAGTAGAGGTGGCAGGACTTTCCATGATGGCAGACATGGTGCTGAGATCTACTGTGTGGCAAAACGGGACTAGAATAGAACACAAGATTTTACTTTTTTAATTTAATTTCCATTTTTAGGGGAATTTTTGGGGGAATTTTCTTGCACAGTGGCACTGAATTTACCTTCTGTGAAAGGCTTGGATGAAGCATTGACCAGGTACAGACTCCAGGTGTACTGGATGTGCCGTGCAGGAATGTGGCAGTCTTCACACACGGTGCCGACAGAGAACGACTGATCCCAGTTCACACGGTCTCCCCGACACTCAGGGCAGTAAATGGACAGCTTCCTGGATCGGATGCATTTAGGCGCATGTTAAACGTCACTTAAGAATTAAAGTGCTGCTTTTAATCAAACACTTCTATTTGATTCTGTTCGGTTATGTGATTCAATTGAGACTTTATGAAGAGGTCACACCCGATGAGGTTTGATGTTACAGTGAGGAAGGTCTCTGATGAAGCTGAACGCTCTCCGCTTTGGACAGTGAGCATGAACTGGAACTGGTCAAAGTTGGTTTTTAAGAAGCTGGCGGGAAATTTGAGCACCAGCGACGAAGTGGGAATGTGCTGGTTGAAGCAGGAGCTGGTGATGGTGCTCACTGGTTTACATGCCCAACTGTAGCTATACAGAGAAAATCAGAAATTCTGTTAACTTCCAAACACACATTAAATTTCTCAAGGTGAAACAAATACAACTAAAAATGACTAAGATGTAGGAAAATCCACCAAAATATAATATTTACATATTTATTGGCATTTTTTGCCATTTATTTAGTTATAGCTGAGCCCAATGTTGGCGACTTTTGGCAATTACAGCTCAGAAATGCTACTGGCAAATGTTATGTGGGCCAGACGTGCAGCCGAAAAACAAATGAGACTCTAGGCACCCAAACTGCAACACAGAGACGAGAGAGAATAGCTTTCTGTGGACACAGCTCACTAACCAGCTTCAGAAGGAGCGGATCTGGAGAGCGCAGCTAAGCGAGCAGCTGCAGCAACAGGAACACACCCATCATGAACTGCTCAAGGCAGAGGAAAAGCCTCACGCTATAGGACAAACTGAATTTTGATCCAGGAGTTAAATAGTGAGTAAGATACCCTCAGTCAGGAGGAGGACCTAAAAAGCAAAATCTCAGCAAACCTTGAGCTGAACACTAAACTTACAGCAGAGGTAGCGGTGAGAATGGGAACGTGACCACTTCCATAAACATTTAAAACCAGAGGAAAGTGAACATTCTTATCCGTTTTTCCTCATTGAGGCGACAGCTTCTGGCTTGTTGCCTATTAAAGGTGTCAGGGCTCAATTTCTACCTGAGTGGGTTCGTGGGGAAGTCAGGGTCGTAAGATGCCTGCCCATCCAGGGTTACTATGGTGTTCCTGTTGTTAAGGAAGATGTTGGTGCCACCCTGGATGAAAGCCACAGGAGGGCTCGGCATCACCTGAACCTTTACGCTGTAGTTACTGTACACCACACTGCCGACGACCTGAACCTGCAGGAGAAACACAAGCCTCGATCATTCGGAATAATCGTATAGCAACAGAAATAACGACTTGAAATGGAGAGACCGGCCGTTAAATAGTTCTTCTGTATTATTGTATTATTATTACACACCCTGGCTGTAGCCGTATAAGTGTCATACTCCAGGAGATGGCTTTGCACTATGAGGATCTGCCTGTGTGTGTCTGTGAGAGGCAGCGGCACTGCCTGGCCTGCAGAGTCGAATAAAGTCCAGGAGTAGCGCAGGCCTCTTGATACATCACAATCCACTTCCGTTTCGTACGTCACACCCAGATGGACAACCTCATATCTTCGTACCTAGGTGCAAAGAGAAGGTTGTATTGTCTTTTATTAACTATGCTCCGCCATACGTACTTGTGAGGTCTGGACAAAGAACTACCTGTAGTTTAAGAGGCCCCATGTTTTTGACAGGTGGAGGCTGACAAGGCTGGTCCACAACAAAGATGTGGCTGCTCAGGGAAGCAGAGCTGACCAGGTTAGACGCCGTCACTTCCACTCTGAACTCTCCCGTTCTGAGGAGGAAAAACATGTTTATTAAGCACACTTGTGTTAGGCTACATGTGATTTTCATATTTATCTGAAAGACAGATAGTGAAACATACTAACAAGTTTGTAAAAGGTAAATACAAAATTAGAGAATCTTAATCCTAACTTAATCTAAACTTAAAGTCCGATTTGAGTTTACAAGGAGAATGAAAGCCCAAAGTCTTGTTAAACTCTCTGACTCACCTGTGGAAGATGTGCCGTTCTGTGCTCTGTCCAGACCGGCTTGTTCCATCCCCAAAGCTCCACAGGAAGTTGATGTCGGTCCCCATATTTACCCGGCAACTGAACACCACTGTATGATTCTGCAAAACCGAGGCCCGGTGGACCAGCCTGTTGAGCTTCACTGTTCTCTGGACTACCACCGGGAACATGTCAGAGGTAACGGCCATCTTACCATGTGACATGATTACAGACACATTATACCTATGGTGAGGAAAGGTGGGATTTAAGAGGGGTTAGTTTAATTCACATGGTGTTTGATTTATTTAATCATATTTTATTTAGAAGCTGTTGAGCTATTGTGTTTAAAGACATAATGACACACAAATGCTACCAAAAACATAACCTCCTTGGTGCACGTAATAATGTGGGGATGAAGAACGTTTTTTTAGCGTTAGAAGACTTGAGAAGGACCAACCAACAGAGGCTGGGTGATTCTAGTTGTTTGCCAGTTTCTGTTATGACTGTTAGATTACAAGTTAAAATTTATGCATGTAAACCAACTTCACATGTTTTACCCTTGTGACAGTTTTGTTGACTTTTTTTTTAACTGTCAGGATTTGAAAAACAAAACGTATGTAACCTTGTCCGTGGATGAACACTTTTAAGGCTCTGGCTTATTTAAAAAATCTCCAATTATTTTATTTTAAAAATGTTGCACATGCCTCGCTATTACCTGCCAGGCTTTAGGTATTTTCTAGTGATGATCCTAGAGGTAGTTGTGGCTGATGTGTAGTCTCCAAAGTGCCAGACGAACACTGGATCTGGTACGTCAGTCACAGCTTGGAAGATTATATCTGTATTTGTTGGATATGCTTGCCTTGCTGCAAAAATCCTCACAGCTAAGGATAAGAGACACACATGGTCATTACAGATAAATCACACCAAAGATAATGACACTAATTAAAGATAACAACAACAACAAAAAAAGACAGAAACATTTGGCATCAACGCTGTGACTCCTCGGTGGTTACCGTTTTAGATTTAGTCTCACTTGTGGTGACAGCTTCCTGTTCTTTGTACACGCTCTCACACCTCAAGTAAAACACTTGATTCTCAGCCTGACGCTCAAATGCAACCGTCCTAGTGTGGTTGAAAAGCTAAACCGTGACCACTTCCTGTGCTCCTGTCATGTAGCTGCATTTCCTGTACAGCGGTGATGAGCTCACCAGCAGCGAAGCAGCCACGTTTGACCCCGGTGCACCTCTAAAATAAAACCTAATGCTTTTCTAAACCTAATCCTGGCCTGGCATGACCTCCCATGGATGACTTCTGAATGTACGGATGCATGAACTCCTAGTAGGCCTCGAGACACCACTGATGAATGATGGCAGTGGAGAGGATCGATGCTGTGAGGTGATGCTGTCCTACAGCAGTGGCGATTGAGTGCAAATTGCAGCTGGAGTGGGCGGAGGTGTGAAGGTTATCAAGGTTTGACGTGTGAGGGTACCGCCGTGTCAACAAACAAGATTGTAAGCATATGTGATGTTGCCATGGTCGCTCTCATAGGTGGGGGCTACATTTAGTGTGAGGCTGAGGACAAGCAGGTGTTTCATGGTGGTGAGCAGCTCTCACAGAAACAATCTCACCTGAAGTTAAATGATTCCCACACAAGATCCCTTTAAGGTGAGAGCAGCCGGGAGATAAGACCACCTGCAAGACCACACGACCACATGCAGAAAGCACACACACAAAGACACACACCAATGTGAGATTAAAGGATATCTCCATTCATATTTGATTTTTCTTCTCATCGAAGAAAGAACACAATGAGCATAAATGCTTTTAAAATCTTGTATCTCTTATTTCCCGCGGTTATATAATATCCCAGCTATTGTTTTAAACATACTGAGCCTTTCTAAAAAAAAGAGAACTATAAAATGTTTTAGTTGTTTGCACCTTTAATTTATTAATACTAGCATAATTCATACAAAACCGTTGCATTTTTTAATGACTGAAAGCTGAGAACTCACAACATGTATTGTCTTCTGCTTCCACCCATAGAGGCATGATGCATTCACTGACACTGCGTGAACTCCCTCTGATTCGAAGGTCCACTTCTGAAAATGATGAGAAGCGTTAAGTTTTCAGATTAAAAAACATGACAGTACATTGAAGGATGAGGGATATTTCAGATGATGGAGATTAAAAAATCAGGTCACCTACAGAAAACTGCGTTCCTTCAACAAGAAGAGGAATTCCATGAATTCTTATTTGCAAAGCTGACAGTCCGGCATCAGAAGTATGTATGCCATTCTGGCTCACTAGCGTTACAGCATTTTTTTCAGTCCTTCTGCAGACCCAGCAGATTTATGGTGTTGGCTACTGCTTAAATAATGTTTGAACACTTAACCTTCTACTTTATCTCAGTTTGAACACACCAGTGGCTCTGAATGAACAAACTAAGCTCTGAGGAGCTTTGATGAGCTTTAATGAGCACATCAAGGTTTGCTTATGCTCTTTTCCCTGTCACCGTAGAAGAGTTGTGTAATGACTCACAAATACGTAGTTATGCTAATCAGTAATTTTGAGGATTATGTACATTTTGCACATTCAACCTGAATAAAACTCCCTCAAGAGCTTTTCTCTTTGTTGCAATTTTTCCAAGATTTTTAGTTTATTATTTATACGTTATGATTCTTTTGGAAAAACTCTAGATGCAATTGGTTTAAAAAAAAGAGTTACTGGATTTACCAGATGAGTATTAATCTAAAGAAAAGGTTTTTTAAAAATACATTAAAAAAATACATAAAATACATGAAAAACAGGGCAAAAACATCAAAAATTATTTATCATATATGTTGAATGTTCAGTTATTTTATATTTTTTGGTTGTTTCGTTTTTCTTTTTTTTTTTAAAGCTAACATTCACAGCTGATAAAATTCTTTGAAAAGCTGACAATTCAAGTGAGCAAAACATCTTTCTTATATATATTTTAGATATATAATATTTTTATATTAATATTTTCCTGCTGGAAAATCACAAACAGGCCAAACTGCATATATGAGCTTAACATAATAAACACATAAATCAATTTCCCATTATAAATCCCCAAATAGCTATTTCCTTTTAAAGCCAAACCTGACAAGTTAATTAATTTAGACTCATTTATAAGTTATTGTTGTGTGATTTACCACTGTGCTGTTCAGACAGTGTGGCTGTGAAAGGGAAGCTGTTTCTTCTTCCCTGTGAGTAAAGCACCAGCAGAACTCAGCTGCTAATCTGTCACTTACAAACGCCTGCAGAGTGACGGGATCGGCCCAATATGCAGCCACACCCTCAGTCACACCGTCAGAGTCCAAGTGAACCGTGGGGATGCAGGAGGGAACATTCAGGGGGCCGTGGAGCAAAGACACCGTTAGGTTCCCTGGAAAGGGTGGCAAAATGTACAAGTGGAGGGTGGAGGAGAGTGTGGAGAGAAGGTTGGAAACGGTGATGTCTAAAAAGAAAACAGAAGACAAAAAATACACACAGAGCAGACAGGATTACTCATACGTGATCCCTTTCTTGATTAATTAACTGATGAAAAAATCACCAGCAAACACATTAAATTTTCTCTGGTGAACTTACTTATTTCGTATTTGCCTGCAACATTCAAAATCCAATCGGATGACACAGTAAAGGAGCCATCATCCGTCACGTTGACCTTTAGGGTCATCCCCAGAGACTCCACAGTGACATAGGTCAGGGCCTGGCTGCTAAGACCCAGGATGCCTGGAAATCACACAAATAATCATGTAAAGGATAAAAAAAAGAGCTTTGATATAAAGTGCTTAAAATTCTACAAATCGTGGAAATAATACACAAATATTCAGAGGTTATTAGCATATATTCCAACATACTTAAACTCATTAACAAGCATCAGTGCAGTCCATTAACTTTCTGAATAAAGCATTGTCTAGCAACTATATAGAAAATTTCGGTTTCTCAACAAAAGAAAAACAATCAAAATAATTTAAAAACCTATTTATTTGCAATACATTGTAAGTAATTTTCATTAAAATTCTTCAAATTATATTAAGTTTAAATGTACAATATATATCAAAAATTTAACACATACTAGATACTTGTAATGACTTCACACAATACAACTGTAACAGCAAAAATGTGCCTTATGTTTGATACTGCTTGTTCAGTTTCTGTTGAAATACATTTTGATAAGTATAATTATTTTTAAGGAAACATTTAAATCTAAATTAAAAAATAAAGAATGGAAAAAAGACTGAAAACAACATTTTAAATACTCAGTTTACAGATCCCGTCTGCCTGTGTGAAAACATGAATAATATTACTTGCAATAATTTATATCAAGAAATAATATGATATAATAATAAAAGTCCAATTTATAGAAGCCAAAACTACAGGTTCTACATTATGTGAGACCACAGAAAATACACAGTAGGATAAAAGTAAATTAAATTAAAACAATTTCAGATACAGATACGCAAATAATACCTGACAGTGTAAACTAATAATTAATGCGTTCATTGAAGCAAACCTTTTCAAATCAGGGAATAACTTAATTAAAGCACGGGGGTGAAGAGTTGCATTTCAAAGAACCTCATTGTTATAAAACACTGCAGCAGCTGACCTGGTGGCTGATTGGAACGTCCAGCGAGGTTTCCTTTCACTTCAATGACAAAAGTCTTCCCAGCCTCCAGTCTTGCTGGAGAAGTAAATACACTAATGTTGTGCAAAAATGGCCCTTCAGTTCTGTAGAGCGCCATGCTTCCATCTTGTGCTTTTCCAAGAGGTAAGTTCAAGGTACTGGAAGAGAAAAGAAGTTATCCAGGACAAAAAGCTTCTTGCTTTAAGCTTTTAAAATGTACTTTAGTGATGACACGACAACACAAGTTTAAATGAGAAGAGAAGCGGCAGCTATAGTTAGACATCAAAAGCAAAAGAAAGCAATCTGCTACCTCACCTTTGTCTTTCACTTCCTCCTTTCACGTCCTTTGTTCCTTCACTGGGAGATGTCTTGAAACACTCTCTAAACACCAAACCACTGAGCTGGTTCCCACAGTAACAGGTCTGTGAAGACAATGCAGCCACTCCATACCTTCCACAATAAACACAGTGAAGGTTAGTGTTTTACATACTGAGAGCACATGTCACATGTCAAATAAGCCTTTGTTGGTATTCTAATATATGATGCTTTAAATTTCTGTTACATCTTCTTGAAAACAGCACTTTTGATATATATACATATATATTCTTTGTTTGTTTGTTTTTTGTATTAGAGATTTGCTATTGGGATTTTTTTTATTCACAAATTTTATTCATAAATTTAAAAATATTTTTGTAATTTCTTAAATTATTTCAGGATGAGAATATATTAAGATTTCTGAGAGTTTGTTTTTAAGTGCTTTTACACACAACAGATGATGCCTCAAATATGCAATAATAAAAGGCTGCTATAAAAATTTGAATATTTCTTTAACCTGTTACTGTCATCACTGTCAAACAATTTCAGACAAGCATCCACATTTCATCTTCATCTGTAATGCCCCCTGACCCGGAAAGCTCTTTTAGCATTTCTCCACCAGCTCACCCCTCATCCAAGCAGTGTGCAGAGCAGGCTACCGGGTCAAGGTCACGGGCACCGACACCCGTGGGTCCGTGAAATCCGAGGGAAGAGCTCGCGCTGACGCATCCGATGAACCAGGGTGAACTCTGCTGACCTGATGAGGAGGCCAACGCGGACAAGGAGTGCAGTGCAAAGAAGACAAAAGCGCGGAGCATGACTGCTCGGACACGGGCCTCGACTATAGAGCGAAACTCGGGATGAACTGCGATTGAGGAGGACGCTTCAAGTGGGAGAGAACGAGAGAACAGGAGAGAGGAGCAGGTGCACCGAGACCTGCAACTGTGCATACAAGGTGTTTGGGAGGCGTGAACAGAGAGGGTAACTGTATGCAAATAATGGGTCAAAGACCACGTGAGGGAGGAGGGAGATCGCGTTAATGATCGGGAATCTAACAGAAAAAAAAAATCACGGCCTTTTGTTGCTGTGCAGGAAACGCTATTGTTGTTATTACTAAGTTTAAGGCGCGTGTTACCATTCTAGTTATTTAAAGGTGAAGGCTCAGGTGCCCTGCACCTGCGTGTGTGAAGATGGAGTGATCCCCCACTTGCCTTTGCTAATAATTTGTGCAAAGCTTAAGGACGTTTTTGAATTTAAATACGAGAGCAGCTGCTTCGGAAGCATCAAAATGCCCGTTGCAAAAATAATAATAATAACACTGTTAGATTTTAATGCAGCAACGCATGTCTGCTGCGCTGTAAGGTCACATGTCAGTGACACCCAATGGCTGGGTGTTTTACTGGACTATGAGACTTGCATCAAATAAAGCCTCTGCAGCGATCTGAACTGCTGCTTCGTTTGTGGCCAACAAAGCAGCATCATGCGGCCTTTAAGGCAGAAAACTGAGATACGTTAAATGGAAAGCCGCAGTGAGAGAGAGGAACGGCAGGTGTTTGCTTTGTTTTACTCCAAGGATCCGGCTCCATGATCATAAGAATTCTGCTTGACACTGAATTAAACTGCACTAAGCTCAGGTGGCCTAAAGCGACCTGGTCACATGCTTCACGTACAGGTTATAACATTTACTGAGCCATTAGACACTCAGTGCCTTTCAGTGATTTGATGCCCAGCAGCCCCTTTTTTTCAAGCGAACTGATCCAGAGGATGTCTCCAGACTCGTTTCTCCTCTGTCACCAGAATTCCAAACAAAGGAAAGAATTCCAAAGTAATCACATGTCATTGTTTTATTGTGAGAATGAGACGCTAGTTTATATTCTGAAGGAGCAGCCCTGAATCACCTGCCAGACGGCTTGAAACTGGTCGTTAGACAGACGACGCTCGACGCCAGATTACATTTAAAAACACAAATATTAACCTTATTAAGCATTAGATTCGAAGTCTAATGTGGGCTACACGTGTAACTTTATTTTAAATTACACAAGTAAAATGGAAACACGGGGACAGGTAGGCCTACTACAGAGAACTGTGTGGTGTCTCAGGCTGTCCCCTCTGCTCAGGTTAGGTTCGCCAATTATTTGGTTAACTGAAATAAATTCCAAATGCTTCGCGTTAAACTGGTAAATTTAAATGAAATCTCACCAGCAGTGATAATTTTGTGCTAAGTTTGAGAAATCCAAGGTTGTCAGCTCGGACACGAGACAAAGCGTCCTCTCAGTGGGTTTATTTTATCTGAGCTGTCACGCCGAAAAGGGCAAAACCGCGACGGAACCGGTGTGACTCTTCGGAGTTCAGCTTTGCCCGTGAGCCCTTTTGCTGGAAACCAAGTCTGCGCCGTGTAGCTAACTCCGCCGGTCCACCTTAAAAAGCTCTTCCGGTTTGCTCGACATCCCCTTTAAGAGAAATTCCCAGAGCTTGAAGTTAGCGGCAGGGGGCACTGTCAGACCGTGCCATCTCTCCATGAGTGGAGGAATCAAACACATTTCTCTCAGAGTATTTTCATACTGAAAACGCGCACTTTGTTCTGCGATTTCGTTTCATCTCGTCACTCAGGGGTCCCCAGAAGTTTTTGCACCGTTAACACATCACGGAGGCATGCACGTGGAACCCTAGAAACCGGAACTAATTTTTGGCTTATCTTATTCCACCCCCCAAAAAACAACAAAACAAAACAAAACCCAACCTGTGGTACTTTATATTAATGAGTGAGTTGTGTGTGATAGTGAAGCAGCTGCGTGGGTGAAGCTTAATTTGGGATCTTCAAATCGAAGTGGGGTTGATTCACGTGAATTAATTAAGCTGCAACGAAAACGTGTTACATGCTTTATGCTTTGGCCACCTCCCCTCCTCCTCCTCGTGCACCTCTGAAGACCCAAGAGTCCCCACTGATCACACACTGAGACACATTTTTCGAACCAAACCCTAAAAATCAGTGGCGGCGACGCTGCGTAATACCCCGCTGTAGACCCGCGTGAATCGGGAACCCTCCCGCCCCCCTTTTTTTCATTCGTTATTCACGTGCCTTCCTTTCTCTGTGAAACATTTAACACTTGATCAGAAAACGAAATATTCTCGAGGACCGGCCGTGTAACGGAGAGTCCTCCTGAACGGGCGAAGCGTTATTTAAGCGGCTGCAGCTTTGCGCCCCCACCGAGGAGGACACGGAGCGGAGAAAACAGCACGGCTGACTCCGGGAGACTGGAGCCTCTCGAGGTGGAGCGATGATGAAAATAGATTGTGCCTCAGTGATGTTGGGTTAGGGGTGAGGAGGAGGGATGACAACTCAGTCACTTTTTTCTTTTTTCTTTTAAATTTGCGCACAACTGAGCGCATTCATTTGAAGGCAGTGCGCAAAACTGCATAACAGAGCAGATCACCCCATGATAATGTCAGACTTTCTTTCCGGGTGTTCAAAGCTCATAAAAATAGTATTACGTTATCGTGTGGTGAGAGGAGACAGTCGAAGCACTGCTTCTAGCTCTAAAAGATATTTCCTGCTTAGTTCTCCCAAATATAGACCTGACAGTGGTTGCCTGGTTCTTTGCGCTTCCTTTTTTGTAGCCATTTTATTTCTCGTTTTAGAGAGGAATATTAACCCTGGACAGCCCATATTTTGGCTAGACTTTCATCAAATTGCATTAAATATTCTAGTTTATAAATCTTTAAGATTCAAAAAGGCCTGCACTCAACAGACTCCAGAGACTTTTGTTATAGCAGATACAATAACTGTGCTTTTTTCTTTTCCTTTTCTTTTTTAATCAATTTAAGTTTGAGAACGCTGCCCTGACTGAGTCAAGGATTTCCCCCCGCCAGTATATTTTCCTGAAATGGAAACCAGACCACAGATCATTCATTAAATTAAGCAATTTGTGAGCCAGCCTGTTGTAGGTTGAAGGGGGCTCAGGTGTGGCCACAGTGCTCCCCAATTCGCCATGTTTGCTTGAGTGAAATATTTCTAAATGTTAGCCACAGTGGCTCACATATACACAGAAAATGACAGAGATTCAAAGGAAAAAAAGAGGAGGAAAAGACGATAATTTGATCCTTATTTATTTATGATGTCAGGCCTGTGACATGTTGTCGGTGAAAACATGCTAAGGTGAGCAGATCAAGCGATGAAGGCAATGATTTTGCGCAAGAGGTAAAGAGACTCGCTCATCAACCAAAAATAATAAATAGACAAATATCAAGAAAAACACAAAAAGTGAGAAAATTCATGACCCCTGTAGCACTGGGGTGTATTTTTACTTCACAGAATTTTTTTTATAACTCTGCTTGTTGACCTCTTTTCTATTAAATACAGGCGAACACAGTGGCGTAAATTGGATGGATCATTCATGATTAAGCGTTTTGTACACACTGACTTTATTCATAAGATCTAATGAAATCCAACGTCATCATATCAATACATGTGATTGTTTTGGTGATGATTAATGAATGAACGAGATACTGGACCTCCGTCTCTTCCCGATCAGCTGATGTTTTGTCTTTATTTTTTCTGCATTTTTTTTCTCTCTGCCCACATCTGTTTATCTGGCGATTCGAAAAGCAGAACACTATTTGATTCTTGTCTTTGCGGGCACAGCACTTTAAACACGTCCACAGTTCAAACGTGGCATATAAAGTCCTGGCAGTGCTGGGAACAAACATGTGAGAGTGAACAGGTGCCTGCAGGAAAGTAACCAACAAGCAAATACATTACAAAAAAATAAATGGTGACACAAATAGAAATGATTTAGGCAATTAAGCAGCAGGAAACCAGAGCCCTGCTTTATTTTAGATCTCAGTGATGTATTCATATTTAATACTTGTTTCCTCTTTTTGAAGCACATATGTTTAAAGTTAGAAGTTAAACAAGCGTATTAAAAAGCTATTTGACGCGCGCTGTGGGTCTAGTGAGGAAAGATCTCCCCAGGCTCACATTACGTTGTGCAAACAAGCCTCAGTCGGGCCAAATCATAAGCGAGGATCCAGTGTAAGGCACAGATCTTATCAAAGCTGGATTACCAGGAGCGATCCTCGTGTGTTTGAGAAAACAGAAGTAACGTTCAGGAAATTAGCTTTGATAGGATTTACCAAAAAATAAAAAATAAAAAATAAAATAAAAAAAGCAACAAAAAGAAAACAGAAACAAGTTGATATTTTGTTTATTATATACTGTGGGGGAATTAAAGAAAACGCAGTAGAAATTATTAAAATCTTGGCAGAGTCAGGAAAGCTAAAAGAAGAAAAGGCAGTTCAGTTAAAGTCTCTGCTTGTCATAATGAACATAATCAAACAGCATGTGTTAATAAGCAATATAAAATACATTGACTACATATATGTCCGCTTAGTTTGGTTTGTACATTTGGAAAAGCTTCTTACTAACCACAGAAATTATTCCTAACTGAATCCCTCTTTCTTCCCGTGTTGCCTCACATACTCATTGGATATAAAGAACTGGAGAGGGGGGATCTTGAAACCTTACCTGACAAAGGCCCACACTGCCTCCCACACCTCTCCAAAAAACATCCTATTATATTTCTCAACCGCCCAATAAAGAAAAAAATCACTTGACTGGGAGAAGAAAGGAAGCTCATCCAGTCAAATCTGCTTTTGTCACGTTATGTCCTCTGCCTCCTCCGCGCCCTGCAGCACCGAAGAAAAAGCCCGGGCTCTTCATCTGTCTCATGTTTGACAAATAGGCTCCTATTGGCGATGATATCTGTCGACTCAGGCAGAGAGAAATGACACTGACGTACTAATAATCGATAGTCAACAAGCAGTGGCCTGAATGCATGCAGGCCACTGGTAGACTTTTTTCTTTTATTTTCCCATCAGTGTTGTGAGCATATTAAAGTGCGTGTGTTTGTTTGTGTTGGTGGCTTTTATCCAGAATGTTGGGTTCCCAACTCGCTGGTATGAAGGGGAGAGGGAGGGAGAGGTCAAAGGTCACTGCTGCATGTGGCCGTGTTCAAATCCTTCTATAGTGTGCAATGTTCTCAGCTGACCCGTCTGTTATAGAGGGGGCAGTGTCCAGATATTAGCTTTCAGAGCGTGGAACATTTTAATCAGCTGATCTGGGGCTTTAAATCCATTTTGTTCAGGAGCATGGTTTCATGGCAAAATACTACTACTAATAATGATATTAATAAAAAAGAATAATAATAATACCCTTAACATGCTCCAACATGACACGTGTTCAATCATTCATGTAATGGAATTAGGCACGTTTTGACAATGAGCAACTGGAATTCAACTTTCAGACCTTGAATGGTGATTTGTTCGTATACCTGATATCCTTTTTAGCTGAGGGGCACCTTCATTGTTATTTTCAACGAAAAGCAAGAATTTCTGTCACACTGGCTGGAGTTTTTTCTTTTTCTTTGTTTTTTTTCTTTTTCCTTTTAATGTGTGACCATAAACCAAATATTTGCATATTTTTCACGACCAAAATTGTCTCCACAGAAATCAGAAGAAGAAAAGACACTTTAAATTCTTCGCGTAGTTTCGTGAATGATCAGTTAAACCTTAATGAACTATTCATTTAAAAAAACTAACATTAAGAATATGGTGTAAGCAGAGCTATAGGCCAACTAGGGGAGGGAAAACTTGTTAATTGATGAAGTACAACAGGACTGTTTCTGATCAGACTTCCTAACACTCTCGGTCCCATCTTGGTTCATAGCTGTGACTCGAGGTCAGCGCACGTCATTGCTTCGTTGATAACTGATTGGGTTGTGCGTTAAAAGTTCAGCACTGGGCTGACTCTGTCTCTCCTGTCCCCAGAAAAGCCCTTACAAATGGAGTTGAGCTCCATGACGGAGCAGAAGCCCTCTGGCGCTGCTTTTCCCCGACCTCCTCTCCATCACCCACCCACCCACCAGTCCCCCTGGCCAGGGAAATCCACCAGACTCCAGCTCTTTCGACTGTCCTTGTGTCTTTTCGAAACTTGCTTCCAGCGCTTCAGGCTCGGTCATTAAGTCAGGAGCATTTAAATTTAATTTATACGGCTTATTATAATAATAATAATAATAATAATAATAATAATAATAATAATAATAATAATAATAATAATAATAATAAAGTTGCAGCAATTTACTTCCCATCTCTTCCCCACACAGGCCGCTGTCTTCTTCTCTGATCCCGGGTCTGTGCAGTGGGATCCCAGGCAAACCCCCGGGAGAGGCAGCGCTGTTTCCTCCTTCGCGTTAAGACACGTTCGCGGTTCAATTGAAAGGAATGGGGGAGATGTTAATGAAGGGGAATATCATGCAGAAGACACACACACACACACACACACACACACACACACACACACACACACACACACACACACACACACAGTTCAGCTGTCTGAACGCCGAGAAAAGCTGATGAAGTGTTTTTTTGTTTTTTAAACTTATTTTTTTAGTATTAATAATGTAAGAACTTCTGACCTTTGTACTAATTGATTTTAGTTTGTGGGAGTTTTAATTTCTAGCCATACTAATAATTAAGCTGTCGCTAAAAAAGGGAGGGGGATTACCAAGAGTGGTAAACAGAAAGATTGTGGGAGTTGTGCTGAGGTGATACAGTTGTATATAGTTATATATCTAAATAGGAATATCTAAGCATATATGCAAGTAGTCCGTGGGAGTCCGTGGTAGTAACACGTGGTGCTTCACAACAGTTAACAAATGAAGCATTTATTGTGATATCACAGACCTGAATATTAATAAGAATAATCATTTCTTCCTATTGGCTCTGATTATTGCATTCACTCCCTCTATACTGCGTAACAGTGTGGTTTAAGAGAATACACACACACACACACACACACACACACACACACACACACACACACAGAGAGAGAGAGAGAGAGAGAGAGAGAGAGAGAGAGACTGTAAAGCCTTCAGTGTTATCAGAAGCCCAAAGCATAGCGCAGACTGTACTGCTATGATAATCTAAACGATGACGCTGTTCAGTGTCTTGCAGCGTGTGTTTAGACTCCGTGTGATATACGGATCTACTGCATCACTGAGCATCAAATGAAAAGTGTTTATCATCCATTTCCTCCCCCCCCCCCCCCCCCCCAAAAAAAAGAAGCACAACTTTTGTCATTTTATTAAAAGTTTTTTTGTTATTGTTTAATCTTCAGGTTTTTCCACTGCTGGAGTTAACAGTGTTTACTTTTTTGCATTAACCGTTTCACCGTTATCCGTGGCAGCAGGTCATCGCCGTGCGCGTGCACCGGCAGCACCAGCAGTTCTCCGGTGCATGGTGCATTTCCAGAAGAGCAAAGAATGCGCTTGCAGTCTCTTGCTTTCACCGAAGTTTGAAGCGGTTCTATCCTGCAGAGCCTTTTCCGAGGGCTCCTTTGCTCCCTGAGACTCTCCCGCTTTCACACAAAACACATGTCACAGATTCATTCACTCACAGAGAGCGAGAAAGGGTGAGAGAGAGAAACTGAGAGAGAGAGAGAGAGAGAGAGAGAGCTGCTCACAAATCATCTGTGAACTGCAATCCTACAACAAACACTTATTTTCACATTTTCTCCAAGTTTCCACCAAACTTCTAAACTTCAAATCGACTGTTTGTCCTTATTAATATTTCACATCTACACATTTTGCCATTCTTGAGCGACCTTGAACGAGAGGAGTGGCAGGCAAATGTTTTACAGTTGAGAGATTCCACATAAAAACCTCCTGACAGCTTTTAATGTATTTAATTGTCTCAAAGATCAATGCAAAGTGCTGACCCTACAACGCGCCATGTTTCTTTCAACACTACCCATAACTTCGTTTCCCGAACAAGCAGCCAAAGACAAATATAATTTGGAGTGTATTAGTCCAGCTTTGGGGAAACAATTGTTTTCTTTTCCTTCTTCCTTTTTTTCCCTCTAAAGGAAACACTTATTGTATTGAGGCTGGTTTTGTTCTTTTCATGTATGGTTTCTATTGTTATTCTATAGAAGTTACAGTCTAGTGATTCCCAATCCGCGCAGGAATTTAACCCTGAAATGCCAGCAGCAGCAACAGCATAATGGCCTGTCTCTACTCCCAGTATCGCCCCTCCGGGCTTTGGCGGCAGAAGCCCAACTGGCCGGGCCAGAAAGCCTGCTAGCCCCGGTTCCCCCTAACTTCCTTGCGACTTTGGCCTGGACATTATATCGCAGAGTGCCATTACTCAGGGAAACATCGTGTCAAATACGTCACACTGCACTTAAAAGTTGGAGACTCGGAGTTTTAGCAGGGTTTCTATTTTCATTCCCTTTGGTAACAGCATGGTGTTAAATTGTTAGTTGTTTTATTGGTTTTTCCCCCATATATATATATATATATATATATATATATATATATATATATATATATATATATATATATATATATATATATATATATATATATATATATATATAACCATCTCACGCGCAGCGGTTGGAAATGCTGCATGCGTAAATGTCTGCGGTTTGCCTCTTGTTGTTATTGCAGACACCGGAGGCCTACCACTTCTCCCGTCCCACATCCCTCTAAAATCCACCGGAAAGGGAATCCCTTACTACTGTAAGAGCTTAACCAAACTAAAGGCACAACATGTGGCCTTCTTTGAAGGAAATTTGCCCTTAGCCATCGCCAGTACTATTACGATGCCCACATTATGGAGATAACGACACTGTAGATCTATTTGGGGTCAATTCCCTTCTAACCTTAAAGTCTTGCCCAAGGAATACCCACCTATCTGTCTTTTTTATCTATTTATTTATTGATTTTTAACTAATGGGAGACTTGGATGAGCAATTTAGAATACACTAAGAGGCTGTGGATATTTTATAACAAGGTCACGTAAAGAAATATTAAAGGTGAAACGGAGCTGCTTTCCATATATAAAATAAGTGGCAATCTTTATGTATTTTAAATACCATTCTTTAATGGCATTTAGAACTCTCTCATCACACACACACACACACACACACACACACACACACACACACACACACACACACACACACACACACACCAAAACAAAAAACGATTACCCATCTCAAAAGAAGGAGAAGGAGTCCGACAATTACACTCAGTCCCGTTTAATGAATGCTTTATCATTTAAAAAAGAAGAAAGGGAAAGTGCTTCAGAAATCCACCGTTCAAGTTTCTATTTCGAGTGCAGTTTTCTCATGTATATTCACAAGAAGAATGAAAAAAATCAATCAATATACAGGAAACCCCATAAAATTCACAAAAATAAATATTCAGTTTCATATAAACAACCAGTGACTTCAAATTCCGTGTCAAAAAACCTGACCTCAAGTATTGTATCCAAAGAAAAAAAATTTAAAAGTAAAAATCAAAAAGTAAATGAATGGAGGGCAGTGAAGTGGGTAACAGGAGGAGTATGGAGGGAGAGAGCATGAAGCTTGTAGTTGCTGTGCGATGCAATTGTTTACATTGATAGCGTCACTGTCAGAGAGCTGTTTGTCTTAACGGTGGAAAGGCCCTCCCAACAGGCCATTCTAACCACCTCCGCCCCCCCTCAGCCGTGCACTGTGAGAATAGGCTGGTGCGTCAGGAGAGGGGGGCCTAAAGCCAGCGCAACTCCACGGCGCAGGCGATTCCTCTTCCTCCTATGCCGTGCAACCTATGCTTTTGACATGCGGATTAAAGGTTGAAAGCTTCACTCTTGCAACACAGCTACACCACCCCCCCTCCTCCACCATCGACACCAACATCACCACTACACTCCAAACCCATCGCAACCCCCCCCCCCTTTTACTGCTAGCTTGCACAAACACGAGCTCGTGTTGTGTAGCTTCTAAACTAGCCATTTTTTCTTTTCAGTTTTTTTACAAGCTTGTAGGGGATATGAGTTCAGGTCCGAATTGTCTCTCCCAGCCTCAGACATAAGGCTCACGGTGAGTTCAGTCAGAGTGGCGCTTTAATCACATGGCTAAACATCTACCACATGTATCCACAATGGTGCAGGCAAAGTGAAACGCACTTTTTGTACATTTTTTCTTCTCTCTCTCCTCCCCCCCCCCCACTCTCTCTCTCTCTATACAATCACGTATTACATAGTTTCTTCAATCCTCTGAATGAATGCGCCCTTTGCTGTGCTTGTGGAGGAGGCTGACATCATTCACGGGGCTTTGGGTTTGTTGTGATCTGGCTCACCCTATAAGCTGGGGCCTCTCTTTGTCGTGGACAGAAAAGCACACCAATTAGCAGAGCGCGTCCTGCAACTGCCATTAAAAACATCCACACATTCACTTAAAATGCCTATACGTGTAGGTGCTTCTCGACCACTTGATTTAAAGGCGTGTAGGCTTGAGTCTGAGTTGGTACTGCTATGGGTGGGGGCTACATTAAACAGGTCTGGGATAGCCTGCTACTACGCCGAGAGCGGCCATATTAAAAAAAAGAGGCTACATTCAGAACGGTGAGATGATGATGATGATGATGCGTTTAGGAAATAAAAAGGAAGCGAGATTTCAGAGAACCTGATTGCATTTCTGCCTTCCCTATAAGGAAGGCAGCCAATGATAGTAAAGAACTGTGTTTTTCTTTCATCTTTAAGAACAACGAGACTGAGAATGAGGGATGAGAAAATCAGCATTTGGATGGTTCGGCCGCACATGGCTGAATTGTAAATAATAAAATATTTAACCTCAAATCAAACAGTCAATCTTCCGGCAGTGGGGGCTTTCCCTTTTTGCATCAACAGCTCTCGCGCGTAATTTCACGTTTGTTAGAAATCCCTAAAGCTGAAAAACAACCTAAACACATTCAAAATGCAATGCATTTAAGCCCCTCTCATGTGCTTGGTCGCATTGTTTCTTATTAGTGGCTAGAAGGTGTTTTCACGCAGATTTTTTTTTTCGTTTTTCTTTTCTTTCTTGGTGCCTCCCCCTACACTCCCCCTCCCTCCCGTTATCACTAAATCACATCCCATTTTGTCTGCATTTTATATTTTCTTGAATTATTTACATGTTCACCACGCGCACACTCTCCCCGGCACAACTTCTTATTGCGTCCAGAGGAAGCCGAGGCCACATGGACCTAGAGGGACACAAATCTGTCGAGTCTGTCGTGAGACCTCATAAAGGAGGCTTATTCATTCAAAAAAAAAATTCTTTATGTTTTTTTTTTTTTTTTTGATTGTCTGTATACAAGGCCCGCGTTGTGTTTGGGCCTGCGTATGTGCAGTCACACGCTTGCAAACCAGGAAATAGTCCGCAGAAATAAAAACATGACTGAAAACCAGAATACAACCACCCTTAGAAAAATAATCATTTTAAATAATAACACCAACAACAATAATAATAAAAGAAATCCCACAACCACCGAGAATAAATTTATGTCAAATCTAATAAAGGCTTAACCGTGAGCATATGACCAGACATTAACTGAGCTTTTCTTGTATACATGTCTGAAACTGAATATTTGGGCACATGGATGTTTGTGGCCAAGCTGGTTAGCACGCCAGAGGAAAGACAGCGCTGATATATATAAAATATGCCAAGTGGCACAGAATGGGAAACCCTGATTTTTATATTATTATAATTATTATTATTTTATGATTTGCTCAGTCAAGTTTACTCCTCAATCCTAGCAAGTTTTTTTTTCTTTTTTAAAGTAGCCTCGTCCCAAGGAATGCTGTGATTTTTTTACCCCCCCTTCCTTCTTTCAGACAAAGCACAAACCACTGAAACCCGGCACTATACAATCCAACAGGTCGAGCAAATTAGAAAAGCGAACAAGAAACATTCGAGTTCACACACACACACACACACACACACACACACACACACACACACACACACACACACACACACAGTCGCGTGAACACACCATTGAGAATAGATATTGCTTAGGATAGCTTATTTTAACACAAGTTTTTTTTTTAATCTTATATCCACGAGCGGTGTCTCACAGTCCTGTGGGCGTTTTCAGAGGCTCCGAAAAGGGGGGAATCTTGTGGGTTTTCCTCGATCGAGCTTGAAAACAAAGCGGAATGTAAATCCATTCTCAGGAGAGAAAAGGGGGGACAGAAAAGAAACAACACCGATAAAGTTGCGAGCATTTCGGTGCGCACAGGTTAAGACTCGGGCTACGTTTGGGTTGGAAATGGTGAGGGCTTTTTCAGGGCTTTTTTTTGCTTTAAAAAAAACAGCTCCGCCGTCTATTTCCTAGTTCTGTGAACGTGTGGGGGAGGGAGAATCTGGCCGCCTGGCTGCCACCTCCACACGGGGTGGGACGGAGGGGGAGGCCCGGGGCCCCTCAGCGAGTTCAGGGAGTAAGCGGGGCACAAATCCCCGTCGCTGCCAACAATCAGCGACGGCGGGGATGGGAAATTTGCCATTAGGCTGAAAGGCATTTTTGCCGGCGATGCTACAGTGTTCACGTTGCTGCGTTTGCGTCTGCTCGGTAAATCCTCCGTGGATGCCTCCTCGCGCCCCACGGGACGAGAACAAGAAGAAGAAGAAGAAGAGGAGGAGGACGACGACGAAGAAGAAGAGGCAGCCTTGTGGACCCTGGATAGGTTTTGTTTTGTTTGCGTCCTGGAAACTCTGGGTTTCTTACTCCCCTGCACCGGAGCCCTGCAGTTTTTGTGCCTGTGCTCCCCCTCCTCGATACACGGGGCGTCTTGACTACTTCTGCATTCCTGAGGACCACAGGGGGACCTGAGGGCCACATCGGGGCTCTTCTCTGTGGCTTTAATCCCACTGTTGGAAAAATCTCCTTGTTTTATGGCTCCGCTGGGATAGTGGCCATTGTTGCTCTCTGTTTTATCTCCTTTGCATTTAGCTACAGTGGCCTGGCTCTGGTATTCATACTCATCACAGCTATCCTCCACTTTAACTTTCACATTGTGGAGACTGAACGGCGGCGTCCTGGCTGTCCTGTCCGAAGAGGAGGTGGCGGTCACAGAGGGCTCCTCTGACTCGGTCTTTATTTTTTTCAGTGCAGTGGGCAGACTTGGGCTGGCGATCGCTTTCGCATCCCTCCTGTCCACAAATTTCTGGGTCTGCTTGGCCTCTTTACTGTGGTCATACTGAGCCCTCAGTCCCGGGGGGCATTTGATGGGATGCCCCTGTGTCCTGCGTGAAGGGTGAGAGGCCTTATTCCGATTGGGTCCCAGTGAATATGTGATGAGCTCATCCACAGTGTCGGCCTGGTTCAGATTTTCCCTTTTAGACTCGCTGAAAAAGCTCTCCCCCACAGAAGCTGAGTTAAAGTTTTGGGGCTGCGAGGGTCCCGAGTCCTGCTCTGTCTCTCTGCATGTGAATTCACATTTCTGAAGTTTGTCCTGTCTCCTGTCCCGTGATTGCGAAGCAGCAACATGTCCGAGGGTCTTGTGCTCTTTTTCGTGCTGCACTGGGTTGTTGTAGTGAAACGTAGGCTGCAGGACCAAAGGTGCTTTGCTGGTGTTGAGACTTTTGGCAAGCGATCCGACCCGCGCCCGTCTGAATCGGATGCTCTGAACCGAAACACGGCTCGAAACTGAGCTGGAGTCGGACTGAGAGGAGCTCTCTTCCTCCTCCTCCTCCTCTGAGCTGACCTCTGAACTCTCCGACTGAGTGTCATCTTCTTCCTCGCCGTCCTCTTCTTCTTCCGAACTGGCGGAGTTGCTGCTGGTGGAAAAGCCAGAGCCGAGGTCCCAGTCGGGGTAAGCCCGTTCCGAGTAGGTGCTGGACTCGGTGTCGCTGCTGTAACTCTCCGGGAAAGTTGGCTCGTGGTGGTGGTGGTGGTGATGATGATGATGTTGGTGGTGGTGATGGTGGTGGGGTCGGGGGTCGAGATAAAAATCTGGACCGAGGTGAAAAGCACCGAAAGAAGTCCCGTGACTTCCAGACGATTTGGGTTGCACGAGCAGCACCGGCGGTGCGTGGTGGTGCGCGTGCCTGCTTCTGCTCCACGAGTGCCTCGCGCTGTCCCTCCCGCCGCCCCCCTCGCGCCTCCTCTTCCTTTTGTGAAGTAGGTCGCCGGCTGAGCGAGAGAGCCTGGACTGAGCAGCTATGGCGGACTGAAGCACCACCGGCTGCCGGCTCACCGCGCTCCGGAAAAACGAGTGCCTTTGGCTCAAAGTGACGCGGTTCCCTGTTATTTTCGCTGTTTCATAGTTTTTAAAGTGTTTGTAACTGGACTTGGTCGCCGAACGGCAATCCCGTCCGTGCGTTTTGTGATAAAACTGAGGTAGTTTGGAGTCGGTAAGGCAAGGAGTCAGCTCCTTCTTCCTGCCCACTTTGCCGTGGAGTGTGAGAGTCTCCGGGACGCCGTGCTGCAAACTAAACCAAACTTTTTCCCTCCACAGCTCGCCGTCAGCACGGAGGAACCCCGAGGACTCGTCCTCATCCCCGGGGGAGCACGCCGCTTTCGCTTTCCTTTTGTTGGACTTCAACACCCGCTCCGTCTTGCAGGAGAAATACAGAGCCTCCACGTCCTCCCGCGATATGAGAGTGCATTTGGCGGCGTGGAAAGCTATAGAGTTTATTGCTTTGAGCTTCCGTAGCTCTTCCAGGTCGCACTGGTGCTTCTTCACTTTCAGGTAGTCCATGCGCTTGTGCACCGTGGTCCGAGGGATGTTCTTCAGCAGGTCGGTGAAGACCTGGGACAAAGCAAACATTTGCTTGCCTTGGATGAGCAGGTATCCCAGCCTCACTCCTTGCATTTCCTCAAAGCCACACTCCAGGTCTCCCATGATTTGTGTGTATCCACTAGAATCTATTACTCCATGTAGTCAGCCTCAATATACTGTGGATTCACCAGTGAGTGGCATAGGTTAGCGAGCTTAAGGCATCCTGCTCACACCTATAATCCAGCCACACTGCTGCGTAATGAAAATGCAAACTTTGACATGCGGAGTTAAATGGAGCTGCCCCTGTCTAATAGATTGAATGAGCCGACAGCATCCACTCCTTGCTTCTTGCCCCGGGTCCGGCATGGTGGTGGAGGAATGCGACGGATGCGTCCACCAAGCCGGGGCTGCTACCTGCCTCTGCCGACTCCACTCCCCTCTGGTCGGCAGCAGGACGAGGGGTAGGTGTACACCACTGCCTCAGCCAGAGGGATAAAATAGCTAGAAGAGAGAGAGAGGGAGGGAGAGCGACAGAAAGGGAGGGAGAGAGGGTGTTGTGAGGGTGGGGGAAAGCAGAATGAGAGAGAGAGAGAGAGAATCAGATCCAGAGAGAAACAGAAAGAGCTAAAATGCAGCTGCTATTCTGGATGCTGGTTGAGCCACAAATAAAATGACAGGGAGAGAGAGAGAGGGGGGGGGGGGGGGGGGGGGCTGTCTGGAGACACCTTCATCAATTAATGCCCCTGGAGTCGACGCCCATTGGACGCCGCTGACAGGTGATGCAATAAAAATGGATATTCCATCCCCACCCACCCGCCCACCTACCCCTCCAGCACCCTGCTATTACAATAGTTTACAACTGTGCCCACAGTCTCCGCCGTCTGAGTAAATAATGCTGTTGTGACATTTTTTCCTCGATAGCTAAATAAAGAGCTGCAGAAAATCCAGCCCAGTGCAGAGTTTGTGTAGAGCCGGTGTAAGTAGTCCGAACCGGAAAATAGTCATGACAGGACGGGATGTGTCGTGCTAATTCCCCCCGCGGTCGTCATCAGAATGTATGTAACCGTAGCATGCAATCGATTGCATGTTGGTAAAAATGACTCCAGTCAGCACGTGCTATTTTAGTCGGGCTGATGTGCGTTACGGACGTGCTGCTTAAACAAAGAAATTTGCCTCTTTCCCCCCCCCTCACTGCTTTCCCCCCTGACCAGTAAACATCAAACTTAACTGCTTTAGCGTGCTCGAGCCTTTTCTCCTGATTTTTCTTCCCCAAGGTTGTAGGCCTTCTATAGACTGACCTACTTATCAGCTGAGACCACATAGGCTCGCGTCCATCCGCCTGGTGATACCGTAATAAACGAACCGGCGCTCCCAGCGTTTCAGAAGCCATTTAAACCGTCTAAGCTGCGTGTGTGTGAATTTTGCGGAGTCATGCAATTCCTGTGAAATTGTACCGTGTTTAAATGTGAACCGTGATTTTTGAGCGTGATTACAGTGCCAGGTCGGGGCTGCTTTTCCAACATGATTTTCTGCATAAATAAGAATCCTTGTAATATTAACACTGATAATAACTCTTCAAAAACCGGATCCATTTTAATTAGTTTTTCAACAAGGCACATAGAAGCACTTATTAAATATATCATTCTATAAATTGCATAAAATACGCAATAGGCTGTTGCGTCACGAATATGTGCTTTGGTTATGTTTCCATCAACAAGTAGCTTATCTGAGCGGGAGGGCGTGCACCCTGACTTTTGTGAGATTATTCATTAAAAAACGAACAACTTTTGTTTCAAGAGATTTCTTTGTATTTCTTGTAAAATGCACAGTATACACAGTTTGTCTTTACGCACGTCAAAAACGCAAATACGCGCACAAACTCGAACGTTAGAATTCATTAGAATGAACGCGCATGCACGCGCAGAACTACATAAAACACCGCGGATCTGAGAACGGCACACCTTTTTTCCACGCACACGGCCACAGATATGGGACCCCCGCCCAAACACACACACACACACACACACACACACACACACACACACACACACACACACACACACACACACACACACACACGCGGGTTTACCAAATAATGTGACCGTGTAGTACGGACTAATTGTTTGAAATAGCAACGGGCCACAGTTAGCCTGAATGGACTGACTATTATGTTCGCCCCTGAGCCATATTTTTTTCTCCAATAGTCCCCGGGTTATATTCCATCTTTGTGATCTATAAAACACGTGAGTCCCTTGTGACCAGTTCCTCCTGCTCCTGCTGCCGGTGCTGCAGCGCGGTGGGGTCAAACTCAGCACTGGGCATACTCGTTTCCATAAATATTAAGCCTATTTGCTTATTTGCTGGCTTGTCACTGCGCGCTGAATAGCATCGATGTTACCAGTGTGTTACATCAAACGGCGTGTCACATGTGTAGGCGTTGTTATTATAGATCTTTAAATATCCGAATGATTAAGAACATCATATCCACAATATCCCTGCAGGACCGGGACTGTGGTGCGTAACCACCAACGTAGTGCTGCTGGACTCAGGAACAAGATCGTGCGTGTTAAAAGATGTTTGCTCCTTTTTAATTTCATAGCTTGCATTACACCGACTGTGCGAAATACAGCCACGGAGATAATCAAAAATATAATACCCTCTGTGTGTGTGTGCGTGTGCGCGCACGCGGGGGGGGGGGGGGGGGGGTTACATATAAAGTCGGCTATATTTTAGTTTAATAAGTCACAGAAGGCTGTCATTAAATGCACCAATTGCATGTGGATATTAGCTGGTGCGCTGATGAGCAACTCAACGCAACCGTCTTTGTGTGTATACCTTTGTGCAACTATAACTGAAAATGGGTCTTACTGGAAGCCCCCGCGATCTCTTTAGCTCCCTTAAGTCCAGCTCCACTGCACGGGGGTCATTTGACCTGCACCCTTGCGGTTGCTTTAGATGCAACATACGCACGTTGACGTGTTCTTACTTGCTGATTATCTATGACAGCATTAATACATGCAACATGAGGAGCTTCACGGATGTGAAGGGAGGGGTGGGGGTGGGTGGTAGGGGGATAGGAGAGGGCTCGCTGAAGTCCGGGTCCCCGGGGAATAGCTCACATCCCCGAGACACTGTGCACCGTGGCCGGCCTAGGGAGACGCAGGAAAGAATGGATAGTCGAGGCTTGATTCATCAGACATTCTGACATCTGCACGCCTTGTCCTTTGGACAACCCGGGTTTACTTTTATTTGGCACACTAGACCCTTGTTGTTATTTTTTCTACTTCCTCTAATCCCTTATAGCCAAAGGTTCTCACGTAAAACGCAAGCAATTCAAACTTGCGTAAGCTCCATAGTGATCCTCTTTGTTTTGTTGCTTTTCCCTGAATGTGACTGGTCTGCAGCGGAAATCCATCCTGCAGTTACGCACAGAGACTGGTGTGTTAGTTTTTGAGATAACAACCACGCGGATTTTACTCACTTTATTTGTAAAGAGTTGTGGTTTTGTCACAGGCACGTCATCTATGTAGTAATGTAAAAATGAAACACACACACACACACACACACACACACACACACACACACACACACCTATATCGGTGTATTATTATTATAATTATATCTTTTGTTATTATTTATTAAACTGCGAGTATTAAATATGATCAGAAATAATAATTTTTAAATAAATATATAAAAGCACTTTCACACCATCTGTAAAGCCTCGGGATAAATTTGCAGCACCTCTGTCGGTGGATTTTCATCTCCTCATGTCTTAACCGCCCCAAAGTGTCAGTTTGGAGACATCTAACAACAAGTCAACATTCAAATAATTAATGAAACAAATTTAAATGTATTACCGCGTGTGTATAGATCTGCCCCAATCTGAGTATTTCCAATTAAGAGCAGGGGCTCTTTTGTCATGCACAGATGCCACAGGGCACTTATTCCCCCCTCCACTGCGCCTGGATGTCGGCCGGGGACCAGCGGGAGGAAGCAAGACCGAGTGGCCTGGAGAGAGTTCTCAAGTACGGTGAAGGTTTCTATGCAGCAGCCCCTCTGTGTGCTGAGGAGGCGTGGGGAAATGATCGTGATTAAATCTCACAGTTAAGGCTCATGGTTAGCATTGCCATTGTAAGTGAGCTGTATGTGGTGAGTTATAATAGGTCTGTAAACTGTAGGACATATTTAAGACATATTGGGAGTGAGCGACCTTGTGATCTAGATTCCAATGATGGCGTAGCTTTTATTTCTTTTCCAAAGTGAAATATAGATAATTTTTAAGACGACGTTTTAAACCTTTTCAGTTGTTAATACTAAATAAGCTTTAAGCAATAATATTTTGCATTTGTCACTTCATCGTGGACGTCCAAGGCTTAACGGGACCGATTATGGGTAAGGACTTTACTCACTTATCAGATATAATCAATAAACACATGTGATGACGTCTGCATCCCGGTGTTTTGCTCTACTTTTCACGTGACTGGTTTATTATTAATTGTGTGTGTGATTTCAATTCAACATATAATTAATGAAAATAAAAATTTACACTTTATGTAATCCGTTTTCTTTCTTCTTCTTCTGCTTTAAAAAAATAACACTCATCAAAGCAACCGCGCCGCCTCCTGCAGCTCCATCTCACTTTCTCTGCATTGAGTTTTACGGAGACATTTGGTCAAGGACGCTTAGGCACTTGTAAGCGCGTAGACCTTTTTTTTAATGACACAAACCCACTGCCCCATGCCAAAACAATGAATTCCTCTCCACCACCCCCAACACCACCACCACTACCACCACTGAGGGAGAATGTGATTTTACATGCAATCCGAGCCTGAAGTATGTGCGGACAGTGATGGGGGGAGGGTTCTCTTCACCTTTCACCCCGCCGTGTTGGAACTGTTTGTATTTTTTTCCTGGGCCCCTGTGCTACTCGCACAAGATAGAGGAGACCTGGGGTACACACCGATGGTTCTGAAAGCGTGCTGCATGTGTTCATGTCACTTTTGGTGTGTATTCACGCTTTTCTCCCCCCCAGTCGTGTATATTAACTCAGTAGCAGCCCTAATACCTAATGACTATTCACACAAACAGCCAGTTAGCCTCTGGAGTCCTCTGGAAAAAGATACAGATGGTACATGTGACAGCCCTGCCTTAACCCCACATGCACATTGTCATACACAATATCATTCCAAATATCTATAAAATTGCCATATAGCCCATAATTACTTCCTAAATGACTACGAGGCTCACTTAAATTTAATGATGCATTTATTAGGCCACTACGGGTGAATAACATTAACTAAAGCTCTTTGTAATGATAGTTTGACTGATAGCTGATTGCGCGCAATTTATGAATTCAAGGATGCTCGAATCCAGCGCACGTTTGAGGGGACAGAGAGCACGCGGCGCATGTGCAGCTAAGTCACCGCTTTGTCTTTAAAACAGTTGATACAGGTTAACTTGTCTTTAATATAAAAAATACATAAATAATGGGGCCAAACCTATATCTCCAATTTGACGTAAACACCGTTAGCGTTCGCAGTTAATTGACTCGAAAAAAGGCATCTGGCATGTTTGCGAACGCTATTGTTTCAAAATAAAAGTCCTATTGGTAGTCATTTGTTGAAGCTTATGAGCTCAGTCTGTGAAAACATTCCTGCCAGAGTGCCACACACACACACACACACACACACACACACACACACACACACACACACACATACACACACACACACACACACACTTCAATATTTAGGAACAAATTCAGAATTCATTTACATCGTAATGTTTCTTTGCTCATGGGTCTTTTTTCTTTTCTTTTTCTGATAATTAACTTTGGAGTTTGAAAAGATGGAGTTAGGCATGCAATCACCAGGACAACAGTAACTAATAACTGCCAGGCAAGCAGGGAAGTACATCTAACATTTGTGCAGCTATACAATGCATTTACACAAAGATATTGCAGACATGGCCGATAGGTCCCTGGGTGCACGTGTGTGCGTGTGTGGCGGGGGGTGCTTTTTTCCTATGCTTTTTTCGCCCGTGTTGTCATTCTTGCTCCCCGCATGTTTTACATGCTCCTCATTCTGAACAAAGAGACGCCAAAACATAACGCAGCCACCATACAAACATAACCAGAACTCAAACACGGAAGTCCTCTGACTTTTAAATCAGTGTCAGCTATCTCACAGTTAACAAGAACAGTGTAAGCGAGGACACCTCACAATCAAAGGACAAAGCAATTACACTATTTTCTACTTCTGTGCCTGGTTCTGTGTTTTATCTTGGCTTTAAATTTTGTTTAAAACTTTTGTTTATTTCAGCTCTCTTGCTCAAAACATTATGTGCTTCTGTAGCCTACATCATTTACTACATCAGTAACTGAATTAGGCCACCCAGCGTGCAGAATACACTAAATCAGTCAGGAGCCCATCACATAAACTTTGCAGCATGGGATACATTTGAACTGTGAAGAAAAACAAAACATGGATTTCTTCAGAGTGTCTCTGACAATACACAACTTTTATTGGTTGGCAAAAAGACGTTGGACCATTTTTTTAGTTTCTCAACATAAATCACCACATGAACTATAAAGCTTTCACATGTTGTTATTCTATAAGGCAGCTTGGTTATAATCACACAGTACTTTTAATTATATGTAATCTCTGAGGTCACCTGGGAGTAGACAGTGTCGCTTTAATTTTCTATCTCAGGGAGGGGTCTTCTCCTGCAACTTGAGGAACACTGGGCATAAATCGAGCTTTGATTTAATCAAATGCAAGTTGTGAAAAAAATAAATAATAATAATTTTCCATTTTCACTATTTCAGTAGCTATATGGGCCCCTCCACAACTGCTGCCCCCTCCTTCGCCTCCCTTTGTTCTCTCCAGCTCTAATAGGTTTTCCCCTGCCACACACAATTCACATTTTTTTTCCTCCTTTTCCCCAGCCCCTCACCCCCTTTCAGTGCATTGCCCAGTGTCGACTGGAGCATTTGAGCAATTTGAAATTAAAGCAAACAATGGGCAAGCACTCCCAGGGCCCTCTCGCTCACTATATTACACGGAGAACGCTCGTGTGCTCTTGCGCATTATTGGCAAGTCATTACGTTTCTCTGGAAACCGAGAGCGGGAGCTCGCTCAGAGGAATCGGTGATGCAAGCAGCAGCTGAGTGCTTGGAATAGCATGTGTGTTCTGGAGCATCCTTGGCAACAGCATGAGGAGCTGTCAAAACAAAACTGTATATTGACAAGGCGATATGTGCAGCTTGATATAGGCGTCCCAGAGCCCATATCCTTCCAAGGATAAAAATGTATTCCCGAAGGGAACCCTGATTCCTTCCTTTAGTTTATCCATTCTACAGTAAAAAAGCTACACATTTAGGGTCTTCTATGTGTAACTGTAGTCAAATGCAGGAGGTGTCGCATAATTCAGTTACTTGAAAACAGTTACAACCCAGAGTGACAATAGTGCAGGAGTGTGAGTATTCATATTATCCATTATTCAAAGCAAAGAGATAAATACAGGAAAAAGCAGTCCTTCGGTATTCATTTAAGTTGTAAAAAAAAAGTGAATAGGCATAGCAAAATGTAATAAAACGCTTATGATCCAGACAACAACGATCCATGTGTGGATGTGTACAAACACACACATACATGTCATCATCAGCACATCCAAAAATAAATAAATAAATAAACACAATCTTCTCATACAATAGTAGAAAAGAGAAATGATGATGCAGGCAATGGTTTACTAGAGGACTGCCTAAAACAGATCTTGTCTGTGTGTATGTGTTTGTGTGCATGTGTGTGTGTAGTCTGCTAAAACCCTCTGAATCAAAAAGGGTTTCTGTAGGTGTAAACATCCAGCATTTATCCAGGGCTGCATCCACTTGACAGATGTACAGTGTGTGTGGACAGCCCGGTCATAATTACAGAATACCTTAAATGATATAAAAGCCCTGAGTGCTATACTTTGAGGTCACCAATAGTCATTTAGAGCAGACACTGCAATTTTCTATCTCAGCGAAAGCTCCTCTCTGACAGTCTAAGGGACTTTTATTCAGGCTTGCAAGAAAATAAAGGTTTTTGTTACTGATTACTCTGTCAGTTTGCTCATTGATTAATAAATCAGTTTTGATGACCTGAAGGCTCACAATGCTCACCAATGTAAAGACGAGTGAAAATACTCGTAACTTTTTTTCTGGACTCAAGAGCAAGAGAGAGGAAAAAGGATGATATATTTTATGGGAATGTGATGATATAAAGCAGAGAAAAACAGTAAACTGGCTCATTTAAGAATCTTAACCCAGATGATTGTTTTTGTTTTGCTT
Organism: Aulonocara stuartgranti; assembly: GCF_965226115.1. NCBI lineage: Eukaryota > Metazoa > Chordata > Actinopteri > Cichliformes > Cichlidae > Aulonocara > Aulonocara stuartgranti. The sequence continues at coordinate 28,394,448 of NC_138960.1, forward strand.
TTAGATGACATAACTGAGTATTATAGTGTGTAATATAGTGTACAATAATACGATCTACTTCAGTGAGTTATTTAATGGGTTATCATAGATTTATCTGAAATCGCTAATTTATTTAGTGTTTTCTAAATGTGTTTATTATGTAAATAAAGATTTCTCACCAAACTACAATTAAAGAGCAGCTTTCCACAGGACAGATTTAAGTCATCTTAGAGTTCAAACAAAATTAACTTATTTTACACACTGGGAGCGCTGGGGTTTTGTTTTATTTTTTTTAAATTTGCCCCCCTCATAAAGTGAACTGCTTTGGACCGTCTCGCTTTTCTCTCTGCTCCAAACTTTGAAACCATGTGGAACCAAAATGGTAAGTTTGCTGCCGGCGATTCTCTTTTCACTTCCTGTCGGTAGGTACGCACACACGCGCGCCTTGCGTCATTACGCACTTCCCCTCCTCTATGAAGTTCCCCCTCTTCTCACCGTCGCGCCGTGACGGGGATGTTTTGGTGAAAGAAAATACAGCGTCAAAAGGGGACGTAAACACGTTTAAAACATGACATTAAGGCCCAGCGGGACCTAAAGTGGCGTCGTAGGGGAGCGAGAAGGCGTCTTCGGCGAAGCTTTGGGTCCGCCTTTATGTATTCCTCCGCATGTCCGCTTTCTTCGTAGATGGTGTCCGGCGAGCGTTGTCTGGCGGCGGACGACGAGTTCTTGACGAGTAACATGAAGGAAATGATTGGAGGGTGCTGTGTGTGTTCAGACGAGCGAGGCTGGGCGGAAAACCCGCTGGTGTACTGCGACGGACACGGCTGCAACGTCGCCGTGCATCAAGGTAAGCCACGGAGCTTGTGCTAGGAGCTAGCAGTTAGCTCGCAGGCTAGTTATCGTTGTCTTGTTGCAAGGTTATGGAGCCTCCTCCTCCTCCTGCTCTCACCAAGGCCAGGCTCAACGCATGTCGCTGGCCCCTCCGATGATTTGGCTTGGCAGCTAACAGGGCCTGTGTACCCTTCTGCTGATGATGGCTGACAGCAGCTTTATGCACACATTTCTAGCTGCGAGGCGTGCTGTTTTCCCCCTCTACTAAGACCTGTCACGTGCTCAGAGAAGGAGGGTTACTCTCCTCTTGACAAACGGTATAAACTTAAGAGGTGAGCTCGAAACCAGCAGTTTAAACCATGCATGCAGTCAACGGAGTAAACAAATACAATAAATCTGGCTCTAAATAAAGAGAGGAAGCAGTTTAGTGTGGAAAACATTTTTTGTTTTGTGTTTTAGGGGGTCCAGTTCAAGAAGCAAAACAGTGATTTCTGCACGCTAACTCTCACTCACTCACGTGATGACGTCCACTGTTTACATAGCTGGTCATGTGTCCATTTGGCAAACAGTGGGATGCTATTTGAAATGTCAGCAGCTCTGAAGTCAGTGCAGGGCAGTGTATTTGGACTTGTAGCACTGTTTTGTTTGTAACAATTTGTGGCAGTGTTTAGACTGCTTAGTAGGCCTGTCTGGCAGCAGCGTGATTGTAAGTAAACATAGGAAACGGCTAAAGTGTTACATACTTCACTGCACTCATCAGGTCAGATGTTAACACTTTCTTTGTATTTATCTCCCTCTGTTCAAATTCGAGCTACATTTTGTAAGGTTGAAGAAATCTGCGAATAAACCTTGTTGAATATTTGAATTTCTTCCATAAGATGTCAGGTATCAGTACTCTGTACGAGTGAAAATATGGTTTCCCTAAGCACAATACTTTTAATTTTTCAAGGAAAACTGACATTTGAAGCTTTGAAAGCTACTTATTCTCCAGAAATGAACTAATTAAGATTAGTTGGTGCTCTGATTCAGACAGCACTCGTGTCATGATCTGCCCTTGAACCGCAGCTGAAACGGCTTCTTTTTAAGTTAGGCTAGTATCAGATTAAGTTAACTAGGAACATTCAGTAGTCTATAATGGAGATGCAATGATTGGAAATTTCTTGACCAATCCTAATTTTCCAGAACTATTGAAAATAGTTTACAGTTATAACTCACAGCATACACAAATGAAAATAAACTTTTCTTTAAAGAAAAATATTATGTTCATGCTGATGAGATTATTACATTTGAGAATATTCCCCAAACTACAGCAAGTTACAGGATCTTCTCTCACTTAACTGAAAATAGAGTACTCTGTTACTGAAAGAGGTACAAATAATTAACTACTGAACCACTTTCACTTGATGCTGTCTAGCTTACCAAATAAAAAGCAGGCGAAACAGATTTGTATAGCAAAACAAATGTCAGGTACTTGCATCATTTTACAGTATGTTTATAAATTCCCCAGATAACAGAAAATCTTTTTTTTTTGTCTTTTTTGTTTTACTTGTCTAAATGATTTTCTTCATAACTACTTTGATTCGTTGCTCATACCGAGGCTTAGCTTTAGCCACTTTCCCTTTGCTCTCTCTTTACGTATCTCACTAGGTTATGAATGTATTTGCGGTTTATTTAACTGTGTCTTCATTCACTTCCATGATAACAAGGTATCCTGCTTGCGACAAATTGACTGTGCTGCATCGTGCACAGACCGCTCTTATTCGGTCCAGCCACCCGTCTTTGTCAAAACCACTAGAAATGTTTTGATTGATTGTTATAACTGAGCATTTTTGGAAGTGACGAACACTAACTGCTGTTAGAGTAGCAAACAAAACTGCACGTAATTAATTGGCTCTTTCTTATAATATTTCAAACTGAATTGCGTAGTATGTGCAGAAGATCTTGATATTTCATCTTTGTTTGGTCACTCGTGTCTTCATTTGAACTCTGTAACCCTTGGATGTTTTGTTCTCCAAAATCTGGATTATAGCTGTTTATTCCAGCGGATTATGGGCTCTGGTCAGATCCGAGATAATCTCGAAATGTGTAGAGGTAGGCTATTTAGGGTAGTCTGGCCGCATTTAGGGTAGCACTGCCTTGTGCTTGTACCTTTACAACAAGTCTGATTCTCTTAAATCGAACTTGAAAACAGAAAATGTGTTAATTTAAATTGAAAACAAGTCTATTTAAATAATGTAAATCAGGTTTTTTTCCCTTGTTGTGTGGAAGTATAAAGTGTAAATTATAAATCTGTGACCTTGTTAATGCATCATCCATGTAGAAAGTTTAATGAAAAACATCTAATATAGTTAGTCTAGCTTTAAATGTAGCCAGTTATGATTTTGACATTTCCTCAAAATTTTTGTAGTTGTGTTGGAAGCCAAATAAATGCTGTGGCTTGTTTCAGTGAAACATCTTTGTGTATGAGTTAATAACTGATGCCAATATAGATTCCTAATGACAATGGTTTGCTAGTGATTTCACCATTGTCCCAAATATTTTGTAGGACAAGGAAATGATGTCAGTGCAGTGGCATAAAAATAGCATCTGTGAAAGCAGCGTGCTCAGCAGTCTGTTAGATCAAAAAGCTGTTCTCCTCCATCCAAACCAGCTTAGTTGCACATGTCAGTTTCTGGCACATGTGAGGAGTGGAGATGATGTGATGTTTATGAAGATGTGAAACATCAGGTTATGAAAATGTTTTTTTAAGACTGACTGTGTTGTGGTTACTGTGACTGACACTGTTTGTTTCTTTACCCCAGCCTGCTATGGCATTGTGCAGGTGCCCACTGGTCCTTGGTTTTGCAGAAAGTGTGAATCTCAGGAGCGAGCAGCCCGCGTGGTGAGTCACAAAGCCCTCTACCCTTTCATCACTGATGATTTAATGCCTACAATCACAGGACTTATCCTGAGCCGTCCTATTGTTAATAAGCGAGCCAAGAAAATGGCACCAGGTTGGGTGGTGCGTCATTTTTGTGTCCGTTTATAGATCCTGGATAAAAGCGGTTGTAAAAACAAGTCCCACAGCATGTTTCTTCTGCAATATTCCTTAATGTCAGGAAAGACAAACTTGAGGGAGCTTGTAATTGCTTCTCTATTACGTAGTCTGCAGCTTGTACAACAAGACTTGCAACTCTTTAGCACTGCAAAACAACAAATAGCTCAAGTTCATTTGCGAGAGTGTTGTGAGATCATGTTAAGAGATCGTAAGTCAGTGTTCTGAGGGTAGAATCGTGATTCAAGTAATGATCCTTGTCACAAATTTGGTTAAACGATATAATCATGTTCATTAGGGATGGGTACCGGTTCTGACATAAACGGTAGTAACCAGACCGAAAAGCAGCGCACATTTCGGTGCTTTATTTCGGTGCTTTTTTTCCCTGAGCTGTGATACACTTCTAGCCAATCATTTTACGTTTCCGAGGATAGTAGGCGGGGCCAGGTACGTCCGTTCTGTTAGAGCAGAGCTACAGATTAAAAATGTCCAAGGCGAAGCGGTCAAAAGTCTGGCTGTACTTCACAGCAAAATATGCAAACTCAGCAGCAACAAGTGCTTTAAGCTGATACTGTGATACTGTCAAAGGAGGTAACACCAAGAATCCGATTAAACAGCTGGCGACGCATAGCGTTTTTTTTAAAAGCCGAGAAATGCGCCGTATTTGATAGCTTGCTGCGAGACCTCACACCGTGCACGTCGGGTGTGGTGCCAGTTATCGGACCCGGAGCAACATCCCCCAAAAACCCGAAGAATAGAGTCCTGGCCCCTAGCCCTGCCAGTGTAGCAGAAATGATGACGGGTGATGATGCAGCAGCAGCAGCCGTTCTTCTCTGCATGAGTAGCTTCATGTTGTTCGTGTGTAATTTACGTTGAGTAGGCTAACCACGTTATTACATTAATGCATGTAAGGTGAACTAGCAAACATCATCATAGCTACATGCGGCTGTCTTCTTGTTTGATGGCAGATGCTCCCTTCACCCTGGCCAAAAAGGCTAAAATGACCAAAGAAAAAGTGGGAAACGGTTAAACATGAGAGGTTTTTGGACAAAGTTTGTGTTTTTTCCATTGTTTAAGCACTGCTTCCAGCCAAGAGTGATGCCATATATGCCACATAGCTGCAGAAAAGGCTAACATTGTTATCTTTTTACAAAAAAACCCAGCTGAACATGAGAGGTTTTTGGACAAAGTTTGTGTTCTCCATTCTTTAAGCACCGGTTCGAGCACCGTTTAAGCACCGGCACCGTTTCAAAAGTACCGATTTGGCACCGGTATCGGATAAAACCTAAACGATACCCATCCCTAATGTTCATAAGAGTCCTCTCCAGTTATGCCACATTTCCGCTAGCACCTTCTCTGTAGAGCAGAGTCTGTTTCAGTCGTACCACCTTAATGTGCGTGTTATAGAAAGATGGGCCTAAAGTCCCAGGATGCCATTTGTGCTTGACACAACACAACGATGGAATACATGGAGGCGACGGCATACCTGCTGCTCAGTCTGTCACAAATGATGTCTGCAGCTCGTTGTTGGATCACAGTGCTAGTTTGTGTGTGGACATTTCCCTTGCTGTTGGGATGCGGTAATGGCGGATTTGAGTGTTGTGAAGAAGTCTCTTCATGACTCATTGAGTGACGCCATTGACTGAGCAATCGGTGGCAGTGATGCTGTTCACATTTTTTGGATCAACTCACTTCAAAAAATATACCTGGTAGCCAACGGAGAACCTTAAAAACCAGCTCGAGTAGGTGTTAGTGGGAAAAAAGGCAGAAAAAAAGAAGCTACTGATAACTCGTAAAAGTCTGCAAGAGTGGAAGTCTCCACCACTTCGGCTTTTCTCTGAGGATGTTTTATTGAGGATGTAAATTCCAATCCCAAGTTTGGCTCTGATGTGCATCGGTTGGAATCGTGTTATAACCAGTCACTCTTTTGCTTAGTTTATGTGGAGTAAGAAAGCTTGGACTTTGCTGTTTTGATACAATCTGTGAAATTCCTCCAAAAAGTAGATTTATGCCAAATTGAAATCATCCACGCAAATAAACTGTGGTCTGTTTGCCCAGCTAGTATGGTTAATATTGGCTGGTAAGAACTGTGGTGTAGACAAAAAACATCATTTTAAGTTTAAAAAATGGTTTCAGAATATGTCCCGAGTAGGGCTGGGCCATATTATACCGTTCACGGTAATACCGGTATAATGTTAGGCAACGATAGGAAAATGAAATATCGCGATAGAATGGGAGTAAAACGCGCATGCGCAGTGCCTTTGTTTTCATACGCACATGGCCGATTGTTGAGTGAAACAGATGAACCAGAATTGGTTTGTAAAAATGGTGCAACTTCCGTGATGTGGAACTGGTTTGGCGTTTGTCCGTCAGATACACAACAAAGCACATTTTTTTGCAGAACATGCAAGCGGCCGTTGTCATTGTCATATTTGTCGGACTAAGATGCTCTTAAATCTGGGAGTAATCTGGGTCCTAAACTCCGTATTCTTCAGGTCAAACAACACTGCAGCATCACTTAGAGTTAAAAACTGTCTAAATTCTTTCATCTTTAATAAAATGATCAGCATTGCTGCTTTACCAGGTGTAACTATAAAGTTTAACTTCCAGGCATCCATGAAAACAAAAGTTATTACATTTAACGGAGTTAGAAGTTAGCAGGAAGCTAGCGGAAGTTAGCTCGCTAGTTTCGCTAGTTACCTAAGCATGATATTGCATGTTCTGACTGAGAGATTTCTGAAAAAAATCAAACGTACAGCTCTGCTATCACTTCCAACATAAATGAAGACAGGAAACTAAACAGCAGTGACGTTTGTAGGGTTACTGAAGTTGGGCTAGCTGGTATATAATGATGTGCTACGTGATCGCTAGCGACACAGCTATGTTAGCATAACATAAACAGTGAAGCTGGAGGACCAACACTAACACTTTTCCACTTATAAAAGTTAACGTGAAGGTTCTTCATGGTTAGAGACAAATGCAATCGCATGGCAGGATGCTGTAAACGGACCAAACTTCAGTCAGGAGAACAACTGAGATAATCCATCCACAATACGAGGTTAGTCATTAATATACTGCAACAACATGGGAATAGAGCAGCTGCCAGAGAATTCAACATTAATGAATCAATGGTACAGAAGTGGAGGAAGCAAGAAGAATGAGTTTAATAAAGTTTGATTTATCTGACTGCTTTGTTTCACTTAATGTGCCTTATAATCCCATGCACCTTATGGTCCGAAAAATCCGTACTACACACTTCAGTTTAATGTTGCAAAGCACCTCTTTTTAACTTCAGTGGATATTATACATGGTTATGCTCAGGATATGTCAGCCCATTTCTACTCGAAATGCCTTTTGGTTAAACTTTCAGCAAGGAATTTGCATTTGCACTGTTACATTTTTATAAAGCTTTAATGTACATAAAAACCAGCTTCTTGTTTAAGTGAAAATAAATGGAAGTTTGTCTTTTTGCGCTAGTAATGTTGTGGAGTTGTATTTTGTCTCGCATCAATTATATCGTCGGTTATATCGTTATCGCAAATTTTCAAATATATATCGTGATAAATATTTTTGGCCATATCGCCCTGCTCTAGTCCCGAGTACATTTCCAAGTGGCCTCTCGGTGCAGTTTTGTTTATGGTCAGAAATCAAATGGAGCAAACATAATTTGTAATTGCAGACATGTGGTTTAAGCTTATTTCAACAGTCACACTCCTAATAAATCAATCTGCTGCTTGGAAGCTGTCCTAAAACCAACTGCAGCATCTAACTGCATAAGCAGTGTAAATGTAAACAATACGGTAACCATGGTAACGCATGCTCCCGCCAGCATGTGGACGCAGAGAGTTTACGCCGATCAGTTGAAGCTGAGGTCTGTAGTATTTGTGTCGTGTCTGTGCCGTGTGGGTTAATTCCATTAAAAGCACAGAGTGATCCTAGAATATTTCCAAGTAGGGTGGCTCTTTCTTTATTGTTTATTTGTTTGTTTTTTGGTTCTGTTTTGCCCGTTTGTTATTGTTCATGACCTGTGATGGATTTGCTGCCTGCAACAATAATGTAGTAATAATGCTAATGTGCATTTATTTCTTTGAAGTCAAAGACTTTAAACATAGATGTTAAAATTGTTAGACATCACACTAATGTGCTGTTAGTCACCAGGATTTGGTGAAAATAGAGACACCATAGTACTGCACCTCTGTATTTAATGTCAGTGTGTGAAAATGTGTTGATTTTATACTTTAAACTGTTTAAATATGTTTAAAAAAAATCTTAAATGGAATTCTTAAAGAGATTTGTAGCAATGCGGGACATTTTGTGAACAAAGCAGTGCAGGAATTACTTCAAATTTGTGCACATTAGCAGAAAGGTTTGACTCATCGATCTGCTTGTAAGTAATTAAAATTCACATCAAGCTCAGTTGTATTTTTGAAACCCAAGTCACAATTCGAAGCTAGAAGGAAAGATACGTTTGCTCTATATTTAACACTTCTTCCTGAATATTCAACATATCATTTGATTTTGAAGGTCAACTGCAGTTGATTGCATTATATGGTGATACACAGCAAGAGGATTTGGGGCATTACTTTCTTTAATATTCAACTAAATTATTAGTATTGTATGTGCAGCACTGAAGGGACTATGACACATTTTTGTGATTCCTGTACGCTCACACAGAGCGACCCTGCTCTTCATGCCAATGTTGTAGAAAAACCATTCAGCACTGGTTACACTTGGCTATTGTTGATGCTGACAGTCGCTCGGGCTTTGCTATTAGATGTTATGACTTGATATTGTGTTTATCTATTCATCCTGTTCTCTTTTTAAGGCCACTTATGTAGAGTAATTGTAGCAGGTTAAATCATTCATCTCTGTATGGAAATAAAGTCAGCTGGGATTGGGGGATGTCCCTATGATATACAGTCATATGAAAGAGTTTCCACAGGATTGTGTGCAGTTGTTTGAAAAACTAAGCCCACTTCAGTAGCTTTTAGAACCATCTTTAGCAATGATAACTTCAAATAATGGTTTTCTGTCTCTTTATCAGTCTCTCACATCGCTGAGGAATTTTGGCCCACTTTTTGTTGCCTCACTTCTTTATTTCTTATACACAGCATTCAAACCTCCAGGCCTCCAGTTGAAATCTGGAATTTGACTGGATCATTACAGCACCTTGATTCTTTGCTTTTTCAGCCATTCTGTTGTAGACCTACAACATTATTTATATCTACTTGTTTTTATTTTATGGGAAGCAGATCTGTGTGTAGGATCATTGTCCCGTTGCATGACCCAATTTCAGCCAAGCTTAAGTTGTCAGACAGATGGCCTCAAATTTGACTCTAGAGTACTTTAGTATACAGAGGAGTTCATGGTCCACCCAATGAATGCAAGGTGCCCAGCGCCTATGGCTGCAAAACAAGCCCAAATCATCACCCCTCTACCACTGTGCTTGGCAGTTGTTGGTCTTGTCTGTCCAAAGGACATTGTTCCAGAGGTCTTGTGGTTTGTTCAGAGCTAACTTGCAAGCTAAGGATGTTGCCATGTTCTTCTGGCCTTCTCCTGACAAACCTTTCCAACAAGCTTTATTTATTCAGTCATTCTGTAATTGTTCTGTCGTGACTTTAATATTTAATGTGATAACAGAGGCCTGAACAGTCTGAGATGTAGCTTTCAGGTTTTTTGCATTTTTCTAAGCATTGCACAGCCTGAGCTTAAGGTGAATTTGCCTGGATATATACCTCTGGTAAGAAGCTGCCCAAACGTCTTTTTTCCCCCCTACAGATGCACTCACACTTGTTGATGATCAATTAATCAAGGCCATTTGATTAACAGCACATGGCTGACTTCCTCCTCCTCCTCCTGAAAGCAGTAAGGGAGTCTCTGTTTCCCTCCTGTGTGCGAGCTGTGAGAGCTGCACATAAGTAGCCACTCAGTTCTGTCTGTGCCACTCACAATTAGAGATGAGTGTTATAGTGGTTGGATAGCACTACATGAACATTAAATTATACCAAATTCCTAGCCCCATCCCTGGTGGCAGCAGCCACCAGGTTTAAGACCTTTACTGGCGGAAACCCTGGATGATGGTCAAGAGTGATCACTAATAGCTTGCTAGTCGAGACAATATTCAGGTCGTTCAGCCTATTACTGCATTCAATCAATATTATTTTTAAATCATTGTCGGGTGTCAGCATTTCCACATATAACTGACATGTGACACCAGGATTCATGAGTACACAGGCGAACACACGGGTCAGATTAGCATCTCTGATATGTTTGAAATGCTCGTCTGTGTGAGAAGCAGCTACGGCTCTATATGGTTGGAGTGATGGCAGCTTATTATACAAACATAGGTTAGTGATTTAATATTTAAAGATGACAATTTTTGTCAAATACACACGAGAAAATGCTAACATAATACATATTAATATGTAGTGCCTTACTACCCATCTCTTCTATAATGCGTTTTTGGTATACAGTGTGAGGGTCATCACACTGCAACAGTTAGATTATACAGAACTGACCTGACAGCAGCTTACTCTGACTTATTAAACAGAGGATTGTAATGAATTTTATATTACTGAATGACATGTTTTATTACTGAGCAGCACCCATCATTGTACCGCTCCCTAGTGAGACTTGAAAGCTTGCTTGAATTAAGCAAACTTTCATTTAAGATGAAATGGCCATGTGTACCATTCCATATTAAATCTCTGTACAGATTGGTGGAAGCTGTAGTATACGGGGGCATATTAACTAGGAAGAATAAATTACAGGTCCTCACAGACTTGGCTGCTACTCCTACTTTATGTGGTGTAACTGCCTCCACCAGCAGGTTTCTCTTTGGCATGTTCCTACTGTCCTATGCGTCATGCCTGTCAATCTGCATACTGTTCCAGTTACTATCACATTTAACTAAATAATTTTTTAAAGCTTGAACCTCCTTAAGCCTTGAAACTGTTTCAGTGTGGCTTGTTAGACGGATAATATTTGCTGTGTGTGGTGAACCGGGTGTACCAAAAAGAATCATCTGATTTCAAAAGGCTGCGGTTTTTGAAGTAATGGAGATGGAAGCTTGTGGTAAATTTTAAAATACTGAGCTGAATATAAAGTTTTACATGCAAAATGTTTGCAAGTGCTGAATGTGTTCCCCTCTGGATGCATGGCATATGTCCATACGATAGTCAGACTCCCATACTTTTGTGAGCATGTCTGGAGTCACTGCAGCCGCTGTTGTTGTGCTGCCTATCGGGAAACACGTGAAACTCAGGGATCTGCTCTTTCTAACAGTACCTGTTTCAGTTGTTACCGTTGAACGTCTGTGGAATCAAAGCATTTTGAAATTGGATTTTACTTTTTCATAAACCCTGTATTAAGGGATTTACACACCCGATGTGTAAAATCTGTGCAAATATTTTTTTGGACTCCCCTATTTTTATTGCAGCCGTTCACACCGACCGCGTAATTTCGCTGGACAAATTTGCAGCATTTATTTATTTATTTATTTTTTTAGCCAAGCCTGATTATTCTGATTCCAGTAGACAGATCTGAGCAATCAGACTGCTGCATTTGGCAGCATGTGCACTCGCAGCTCAAAACACGCACTGGTGCTCCATATACAAATAGTAAAACAATACCGTTTTACCTCAGACTCAGAGCTAGATGCTGCTCCGGGTCAGTCGGCTCTCTGGAATTATTTCTCTGCTTCCTCAGATGTGGTCCCAACTTCTCCAACAAGAGCTCGAACTGCCCCACTGACACCCTAAAATATGTACAGCAACAGCTTCGACTCCTGGATCAAACCATAAAATTCTCCGTGCTGCTGCCTCCTCATGAGAACTGGATAAACCCAGAATCTCAGTTTCTTCCTTGTCTTGTCTGTCTTCATTTTTTTTCGTGTGTGTGTGTGTGTGTGTGTGTTGTTTTTTTGTTTTGTTTTGTTTTTTTTAAAGTACAAATTTTCTGCAAAAATGCAACCCATTCGGTATTTGTAAGAGCTCAGTGTGTAACTTTATAGTGCAAAAGTAGTTCCTGGTTATGTTCCTGCTGAACGCAGCCTTGGCAAACGTTGCATTTCTAATAACTGCAACAGGGTGGTTGGGCTCACCTGCTCTCCACAAACACCTGAATCATCACACATAAGGTTGTCCTCTCAAATTAATATGATGTCTTTAAACCTTTAAGGATCGGACTAGACTTTGTCAGTCCAAGATTAACTTCATGTTGCTGTTGACACAGGTGCTGGAATGATCTGCCTACTTTCTCTATTCATGTGTGAAAAGCAAATATACTTTTGCTGATATTTATCATGATGGCAAACTGCTTTTCTTTTAACTCGTGGAACTAATGGAGGAATAGAAGAAATCTGACAATAACTTGCTGTACTCTGCTGTCATGTTAAAAATGCTTAGTTTGCTAGGATCACCCTCAATGGGTTACCTAAGTGCATTTGTAACAGTCTCTGTGTGTACAAAAACTTTACCTTGAAGTTGATGGGTCATTTACTAAATGACCATGATTTTTGTGTCTCCAACTTTGCTAGAAAAGTCGGTGTGTGGTTCAGACTCCTAAACTCCATGTCTGATTTATAAACTTAGTAAAAAAATTGCATGTACAGTGGGGCAAAAAAGTATTTAGTCAGCCACCGATTGTGCAAGTTCCCCCACTTAAAATGATGACAGAGGTCAGTAATTTGCACCAGAGGTACACTTCAACTGTGAGAGACAGAATGTGAAAAAAAAATCCATGAATCCACATGGTAGGATTTGTAAAGAATTTATTCGTAAATCAGGGTGGAAAATAAGTATTTGGTCACCTCAAACAAGGAAAATCTCTGGCTCTCACAGACCTGTAACGTCTTCTGTAAGAAGCTTTTCTGTCCCCCACTCGTTACCTGTATGAATGGCACCTGTTTGAACTCATCATCTGTATAAAAGACACCTGTCCACAGCCTCAAACAGTCAGACTCCAAACTCCGCCATGGCCAAGGCCAAAGAGCTTTCGAAGGACACCAGGAAAAGTATTGTAGACCTGCACCAGACTGGGAAGAGTGAATCTACAATAGGCAAGCAGCTTGGTGTGAAAAAATCAACTGTGGGAGCAATCATCAGAAAATGGAAGACATACAAGACCACTGATTATCTCCCTCGATCTGGGGCTCCACGCAAGATCTCATCCCGTGGGGTCAAAATGATCATGAGAACGGTGAGCAAAGATCCCAGAACCACACGGGGGGACCTGGTGAATGACCTGCAGAGAGCTGGGACCAAAGTAACAAAGGTCACCATCAGTAACACACTACAACGGCAGGGAATCAAATCCCGCAGTGCCAGACGTGTTCCGCTGCTGAAGCCAGTGCATGTCCAGGCCCGTCTGAAGTTTGCCAGAGAGCACATGGATGATACAGCAGAGGATTGGGAGAATGTCATGTGGTCAGATGAAACCAAAGTAGAACTTTTTGGTATAAACTCAACTCGTCGTGTTTGGAGGAAGAAGAATACTGAGTTGCATCCCAAGAACACCATACCTACTGTGAAGCATGGGGGTGGAAACATCATGTTATGGGGCTGTTTTTCTGCCAAGGGGACAGGACGACTGATCCGTGTTAAGGACAGAATGAATGGGGCCATGTATCGTGAGATTTTGAGCCAAAACCTCCTTCCATCAGTGAGAACTTTGAAGATGAAACGAGGCTGGGTCTTCCCACATGACAATGATCCAAAACACACCGCCCGGGCAACAAAGGAGTGGCTCCGTAAGAAGCATTTGAAAGTCCTGGAGTGGCCTAGCCAGTCTCCAGACCTCAACCCCATAGAAAATCTGTGGCGGGACTTGAAAGTCCGTGTTGCTCAGCGACAGCCCCAAAACATCACTGCTCTCGAGAAGATCTGCATGGAGGAATGGGCCAAAATACCAGCTACTGTGTGTGCAAACCTGGTAAAGACCTATAGTAAACGTTTGACCTCTGTTATTGCCAACAAAGGTTATGTTACAAAGTAGAGCAGGGCGATATGGCCAAAAATATTTATCACGATATATATTTGAAAATTTGCGATAACGATATAACCGACGATATAATTGATGCGAGACAAAATACAACTCCACAACATTACTAGTGCAAAAAGACAACCTTCCATTTATTTTCACTTAAACAAGAAGCTGGTTTTTATGTACATTAAAGCTTTATAAAAATGTAACAGTGCAAATGCAAATTCCTTGCTGAAAGTTTAACCAAAAGGCATTTCCAGTAGAAATGGGCTGACATATCCTGAGCATAACCATGTATAATATCCACTGAAGTTAAAAAGAGGTGCTTTGCAACATTAAACTGCAGTGTGCAGTACACATTTTTCGGACCATAAGGTGCACAGGATTATAAGGCACATTAAGCGAAACAAAGCAGTCAGATAAATCAAACTTTATTAAACTCATTCTTCTTGCTTCCTCCACTTCTGTAACATTGATTCATTAATGTTGAATTCTCTGCAGCTGCTCTATTCCCATGTTGTTGCAGTATATTAATAACTAACCTCGTATTGTGGATGGATTATCTCAGTTGTTCTCCTGACTGAAGTTTGGTCCGTTTACAGCATCCTGCCATGCGATTGCATTTGTCTCTAACCATGAAGAACCTTCACATTAACTTTTATAAGTGGAAAAGTGTTAGTGTTTGTCCTCCAGCTTCACTGCTTATGTTATGCTAACATAGCTGTGTCGCTAGCGATCACGTAGCACATCATTATATACCAGCTAGCCCAACTTCAGTAACCCTACAAACGTCACTGCTGTTTAGTTTCCTGTCTTCATTTATGTTGGAAGTGATAGCAGAGCTGTACGTTTGATTTTTTTTCAGAAATCTCTCAGTCAGAACATGCTATATCATGCTTAGGTAACTAGCGAAACTAGCGAGCTAACTTCCGCTAGCTTCCTGCTAACTTCTAACTCCGTTAAATGTAATAACTTTTGTTTTCATGGATGCCTGGAAGTTAAACTTTATAGTTACACCTGGTAAAGCAGCAATGCTGATCGTTTTATTAAAGATGAAAGAATTTAGACAGTTTTTAACTCTAAGTGATGCTGCAGTGTTTGTTTGACATGAAGCATACGGAGCTTAGGACCCAGATTACTCCCAGATTTAAGAGCATCTTAGTCCGACAAATACGACAATAACGATGGCCGCTTGCATGTTCTGCAAAAAAATGTGCTTTGCTGTGTATCTGACGGACAAACACCAAACCAGTTCCACATCACTGAAGTTGCACCATTTTTACAAACCAATTCTGGTTCATCTGTTTCACTCAACGACCGGCCATGTGCGTATGAAAACAAAGGCACTGCGCATGCGCGTTTTACTCCCATTCTATCGCGATATTTCATTTTCCTATCGTTGCCTAACATTATACCGGTATTATCGTGAACGGTATAATATGGCCCAGCCCTATTACAAAGTATTGAGTTGTATTTTTGTTATTGACCAAATACTTATTTTCCACCCTGATTTACGAATAAATTCTTTACAAATCCTACCATGTGGATTCATGGATTTTTTTTTTCACATTCTGTCTCTCACAGTTGAAGTGTACCTCTGGTGCAAATTACTGACCTCTGTCATCATTTTAAGTGGGGGAACTTGCACAATCGGTGGCTGACTAAATACTTTTTTGCCCCACTGTAATGTAGTGAATAATTGTTATGCCAAGCTTTATTTAAGTGAAACAGAGTAAAAGGATTACCTTTGATCGTTATTTTATGGCAACACATTGCCAGATTTGAAGCAAAGTAACAGCTCAGGTCTATTTCATATGCCATTTACTGCTAAAGGATTTGCGATGCTTTAATTGGATTAATAAGTAAATTAAGTTTTCCGCTGCAACTGAGTACATGCACTTGGATGAAACACAACCTTAGGTGGCAGGTAGCGAGGGTGTTTTCCCAGAGAGTTTCTGGCCGTGTGCCCAAGTCCGGGCGACAGGCCAGCTCCTCTCACTTACACTCATATTTGTCATACCTCGAGCAAGCACATGAGGTTGACCTCTTGTTTCTGACATGATGTTTCGTCTTTACCCACAGAGGTGCGAGCTCTGTCCCCACAAAGATGGAGCGCTCAAGAGGACGGACAACGGAGGTATGCTTCTTCTCAGCTGCGCACACACACTCATACATGCTGCCATCTGTGGTTAACCTCTTGTGGATTTTGTCATTAATTGCATGTCACCAGCAAGTTTAAGGGCTGTAAGCATGCTGGGAGAGTTATGTTGCTGTTTGTTGTATGTGCTGCCTCTGTAGCGTCCTTGCCAGTCCATGTTTTATGAGGGTGTGTCAGTGTGTGTATGTTTATGGGGGGGCGGGACAGGATGGGTATAGTGCGTAGCCTGTGAGGAGTCTCCACACTGGGTTCATTGGGAGGTCAGCTTGTTGGAGACTGTAAATATTCTCTGTGTGTGTGTGTGTGTGTGTGTGTGTGTGTGTGTGTGTGTGTGTGTGTGAGAGAGTGAGAGAGTCAGGCTGAGAGAGGCACAGCTGTGGGATTGTGTCCAGGCCTGCAGGGAGGCATCAGGACAACACTAACACACACCATTTTACTACTTTCTCTTTTATTTTACCCTTCCCATGACCCCTCTCTCCCTCGTTTTTCCTCCCATTTTTCTTTCACAATCTTTTCCCCAACTCTGTTACTCCGCTCATCAGTTCCTCTTCACTTGTTGATCTGTGTGGTGGTAGTTGTTGTTTCAGGTGGGACCGTAATAAAGCAGAGCAAGGTCTGAAATGGGTATTTGATCCATCATGTTAACATATAGCAGACCGAGAAAAAAGGAATAGCATAGAAAGGCAGAAATTCAGTCTTTATCCGTCTTCCCGGTCTCCATTTTACAGCTTAAGGTTAAAGATGATCATTTTCAATCATCATCTGTCTTCATATATTTAATTGGGACCCGATTGAAACACATTTGGTTCTCACAGGTTGGTTGTAAGACATGTTAAACTCGAGGCAGCAGTTTGAAAACTTCAGGTGTTGATTTGGAGCGTCATTGTAAAGTTTATAACTGTACTGTGACAGCAGAGACCACATGGCTCCTAATGTTTCAAGTGTTTATCAAAGGAGCTAATAAGCCATTATCAGAAGCTCGCAGCCCTTTGCCTCATTTTTAACTTTTGTCTCAGCACGGTGGACTCTGTTAACTTCTTGACGTCACAGATGTCGGTAAAACGATGCTTTGTTCGGTTCTTGTGGGATTAAAGTGCGAACGCTGAGTTTGAGGAGGAAGGTTGTGCCAGTTTTATAGTCCTGTTTTATAGGCCTCTTCCAGATTCTTGGAGGGACTTCAAAACAACAACATGCCCCCATTTTACACTCGCTCCCTCCCCTGTGTCCCGCCCTCTGCCCTCCTCCCCCTGTCCCGCTCACCAGGTCAAAGGCAGGTCAGGGGTTCAACTGTAAGTTTAAGCCTGTTTTTGTTTCCGCTATGGGGGGAAAAACAGACACCTCCAGTGTAGCAGGAGACTCTCACCTCCATCTGACCTCCTGTTCACCTCCTCCAACTCCTCCTCAGCTCGTCGTCAATTCTGCTGCCACTCCACCATGCCTATGCCTCACTGTCATTCTGCTGCCCCCAGTTTGTCTTCACTGACAGGAAGCTGTGCATGTGTTAAGGCTCAGTGAATGGCTGCTTAGGTCGATGACCACCAATTTACAAATTAAAGCATTTGAGATTCTAGATCGAAACTCCAAGAGGTGAGGTTCACACTGACTTATCAGCAACCCTAAAGTTACATTTTTGTGTGACACTGCACAGCTTTAAAGGAGATGATTTATATATAATGTAGCTTCAACTAGGGGATAACCTTAAAGTTGAACTTTGTTGACATAATTTGCTGTTTAAAACAGGTGATAAATGATTGCAATACTAAGCATAGCACAAAATGGTAATAATTGAAATACTGTCACATTGTAAGTAAAGTGTAGTGTAACATGTGTAACATCATATCATAGTGTAACATCATATCATGGGGTATTCCCACCTCTAGATTCAGCATGGTGATTGGGAAGGGCCCACAGTGGCTGTGTTGGTTTGGGCTTTTAGTTTCAACCATTAAAAAACAAATAAAAGAAAAGTCAATTTTGTGATTGACCATCAGATGAAATAGTGTTTGTCCTCTGGGTTTACTGTGTCCACTTCCCACGTAAAGCTTTACTATATTGGGAAAATTTGAAACTGACAAAATGAACTTCGCTCACATTTTATTACTTTTGAGGACTTTTGCAGGCGGTTAACATTTCTACTTGTAAACTGTGAAATGTTACCACAAATGACCTTTGAACCTATATCTGGTAGACGTAGAGGGTCTGATAAGTCTTCTTTGTGTATCTTTACAGGCTGGGCCCATGTGGTTTGTGCCCTTTACATACCTGAGGTGGAGTTTGCTAATGTGTCAACTATGGAGCCCATAGTACTCCAGTCTGTGCCACATGAGCGCTACAATAAGGTAACAAATGTATCTATGCTCTTAGACTTTACAAAAACAGATGTATAATGTCATACTGTGAGTAATTAAGTCCAGCCGTTTTCACACGTGCACTCTGGTTGGGATAATGTCGGGAGAACCGAGTCCAGGCGTTGTCTGAAGTTGCCGTTTCTCATTTGTAGCACCCAACAGGGCATTGTGTGTGTCATACGTTTTCTCACTACTGGAAATATTCCCTTAAGTGAGGTGGAGCGCCTGGGTAGATCGTGCAGGAGGCACTTCACATGGCCCAGATCAGTCCCTGTGAAATCTCTGAATAATTACATAGACCTTCTGCTGTCGCTCTGGCAATGGAAAGTCCATTTAATGTCCAATCATCTGAAGTACATGTGTGAAAATGGCTTATGTGTTTAAATTGAAATGGGTTTCCCTAACTGTATGTTTGCGTGTACAGACATGTTATATCTGTGAGGACCAGGGGAGAGAGAGTAAAGCAGCCACTGGAGCCTGTATGACCTGCAACAAACATGGCTGCAGACAGGCCTTCCATGTCACATGGTGAGACTCACTTGCATCGCATTAACCTCACTTGACAAAGACACACTTTGTTTCTTCAGCTGTTCACTCGCTTTTAAGACCTCTAGCTTTTAATGCTGACAGCACTGGGCAAAAAAAAAAAAATAGCATGCAAGAAAATATATATTGAGTAACTTTAAATGTTAATATTGCCAACATGACCTTTAATGGTAGTTTGCTATGATTGCTTGTCTTACATTAGTTTAAGAGCTGAGCGCATTTATCGACCATTATAAATGCCAATACCACTATATCTGCAAACAGCTAGTATTGGCCGATGTATCGATATGCTGGGCTCTAATGCTAACCGGCTAGCAGTAGTACTCTTTGGTAATACCACTTTGTTTTTCAAGAGGCAGTAGGGACTTACTAAAGCACTTAACTTGCCTATCAGTCCAAAATGAAAGGAAGAAGTAGTTCTGTTCTTACAGAGTGCATATTCTAATGGATATTTCACATTTACATTGGAGCAGCTGTGTAGCATTGCTACCAATGCTACTCATAGAAATCATCCAACAGCTAGCCTCTGTGGTAATTTCCAGGAGAGGCTACACATCCTCAGTTTCCAGCAGGGTCTTTGCTGTCACAAGTCCAGGAAATGAGGTTGGGTTAAGAAGTTGAAGAAGTGATAGCAGCTGGGTTTTGCATCCATACTGTTCCTTAATGGGATGCTAACTAGCTAATAAATTGGATTACGTCCTGCAAAACATGCAGCGGGAGTTTCTGAACTCCACATCTCAAAATGAGCTAATTTCATATTGTGCTGCTGGTAATGTAGCTCTGGGATGTCAAGCTTGTGTGTATTTGGATAAGTTTCTAGTTACTCACAATTATTAGTGTAGTACTGCACTGAATCTGCATTGTTTTCTCCAAGTAATTATGCACTGCTACAATCTGAGTCGTTATTCAAACACTTTGAAAACGTTATTCAAAGTTTGTGCAATGAGGCACAATCACGATGAAAGTTGTTTCAGTATCTCTGGGTGATGTAACAGAAATGACAGTAGCCCTGTTTTAGAAAAAGGAAGTAGACCTTTTATTTTCCTCTTTTTCTTCTTCTCTTATTTTAATAAATATTTCTTCATCTTGTCCAAACCAGTATTCCTCTTCTTCGTGTACAAATCATAATTTTTTTTGTCGACTGTCTGAATTTCCCCCCACTACTCTCCACCACAGTGCCCAGTTTGCAGGATTGTTATGTGAGGAACAGGGATCAGATGCAGACAATGTCAAATACTGTGGATATTGCAAATACCATCACAGCAAATTGGTAAGTGTACTCTCAGATTTTTGTCATTTTCCAGAGATAACTTGCCTATTGTGTCTGTTTTAACAATGTGGATGAGAATGTGTTTTCCGTTCCACTAACTACGATTGGTGATAAGCATGTAGACATAACACACACATCACACAATTACTGGTTTACTTTCAGCACAGTGAGAAATGCCGTTCTTTTATCTCTACTTTTGTGAATTGTACATAATCTTTTCTTTGCTATTTTTCTTCTATCCCCATCTCCCCTCTCATAACTGTGTCCTTCTCCTTAATGCTTTTTTTGTCACATCTTTCTCCTCCTTTTTTCTTTTCCAAACTTTCAAGTTGCCCCCCTCCCTTTAGCCAGCTTCCTGCAACTTTCAAAGACTCTTCCCTCAGTCTCACAGCTTTCTTCTTTTTTCACCTTTTCCTTCCCCTCTATCTGTCTCACTCCATCTAGCGTTATCCGTTCTCCCATCGCACCCTCCACTTCCTCATCTGTTTGTCCAAAGGAAGCACTGGCTACAGTGGACTGGCTTTGCAGTTGCTGGGGCCCTTTGAGCCTGTTGCTATATTAATTGTGTAATATGACTTCTTGTTTTCAATTCAGTGTAGTTTCAGTTCGTTTCCAGAGGGCATCTTCTCATTTCAGTTTAGTTTTTGTTAGTTTCAGTGTTAGTTTTAGTGTTTTAATTATTATCTTTCATTATTTCACAGAGAGCATATGTCAAAGACAAGATATAGGAAAAGAGACAGGTATAATAAAAACACATGAAAGCAGTTCACTCAGTGTTGTAGACATCCAAAGTCTCAGTAAACATGTTCATCTGCGCTTCATCAACACTAACTACAGCCTTGATTGTGACCAAAGACTGCCTAGCCCCATTTTCACAAGGCAAGCAATTGTCAGTGTTACTTTTAGTAAGGAGCTACCCTTGTGGCCTTTCAGGACAGATGCTTTATTTTTAGTAGTTGGTGAAACGTAGTACTAGTGGGGAAAAAGATGTTTTTACATTTTTTAGCTCGCTGAGCCTATTGAACTCTATTGCTGGCTTTTTAAATGTTACCATTTCCTTGGAGTTGACACTAAACTGATTAACACTGTATCAAAAGTCTTCGTTGTTGTGATGTCAATACAAATTTTACATACAGTCGGCAGTTTGCATGTCAAAGCCGAACAACCAAAACAGTAGCTTATCTAGGAGAGGTAGTCTAACCTGTCTGGGTTTGGTTGGCATAGCAACATTTGTTTCTGACTATATCAGAATTGACATATTTTAGTGTGTTTGGCCTAATAAACATTCTACTTTGTAAACAGACTCAACAGCAGCTTCATTGGCTGTGGGTTGGGCTATGCCAAGAAAAAAGCTGCATTAAAAATGGAAAAATAAAATCCCGATAGATATTATTGGCCTGTTACACAGAAAATCACACGAAGGCGGGCCTCTACACACTGGCCAGCTACATGTCACCATCAAGCAGAATTTAGTGACACAAAAGAGCTATGAAAGGGCATATGAAGACAAAAATGTAACATCTGGATACTCGGTGGATGTGTATCCAGAGATTACTCGTGGTGCCACCAGTTTTGCATGCACACCTCTGCATCAGCTGGGGGGAGAAAAGCAAATGTGAAAAACAGGAATGAACTATTATGATTTGTGGAACAATGGTGGGATGGAACGAGAAGGCAGGCTTTGTGGTGTCAACGCAAACACACGTGCACACACATTTTGCAGTGTTAACAAATGCCGATGGAAAGACTCATGCTGTTACATTGATCGCTTATAAATTACTTTGGATGGTGGGGCATAATGTCATTAACCTGGCACTGTATGGATGACAGGAATGTATGAGAGAGAAACATTGATGGAGAAAGCTGAATGGATTTCATAAAATGGCGCTTGATGGATATTTACACCATGTTAGCTACATATTTTCAGTTGAATCGCTGAGTATCTAAATTTAATTGGAAACTTGGATTATCCAGCTTTAGTCTTGATTAAAGAGACATTTACTTCAGGTTGTGTGAATTTATTTCTTTCTGTATTTGAAGATTGTAAATGCACGGTTGGGCATTTCTGGCACACGGGTGATGGTCGCTGCAAAACTTTTACTGTTACTAGCCTTGAACCCGGGTTTTAGTCAGAAAAGATTATTGCAGAAGTAATTTGGTGAAGGAAATGATGAGCTCTCAATTCTGCTTTAGGGTCGAGCCTTGTATTGTAGAAGAGAAGAAGGTTCAATAGTTGCTTCTGAGTGTCAGTTTAACATATAATGCCTAAGGCAGCACAGTTCCTGGTTAAAGATCTGTCTTTGAGTGGTGTGGCTGTTATTTGAGGGCAGCGACAGCAATCTGGCCGAGGCTGAGATTAATAGCAAGACTCCAAATATGTACCAGGAAGTCACTTTAATACTAGTTCAGGCAAAGAAGCTTGAAATCAACATAAATACAACTTTACTTGTAGTTAAGATCTTTACTATTGCCCACTAAGAAAAACCAATTGTTTTCCTACTATGGAGTAGTAATTTCCTACACTTGCTTGACTTTGTTATCTGTTACCGTGAAATTAATGGCCTTAAATGTAATTTTTGAAATTTATTTATTTTTGGCCGTATTGGCCTTTTTGGGGGTTTTGTTTTGCTTTTTTTTGCCTCTGTCACTAAGCTTGCTCCTATAACTGCCATTTTTATATTTTATATGCAATGCTCATTAATGTTTTTTTAATGATCTTTGAATTTTGACTTGTCCCTGAGTTCAGTCAGAATTTATTTATCCTTTTCAGTTTATTATATTTATTTTATTTTTCAATATAAGAGGTTTTTTTGGGGCCTTCTTTTGGCCTTCTGTCTGTGGACTTCATCCAGTAACTTGGAGTTCCTCTTTACCTTTTAGCGAAGGAGCAGGGGCCGGGGTAGTAGGTCTCAAAGCTTAAGTGACTCTTCCACTCAGTGTATGGATAGACCCCCAGACACGGACAAGAAGGTAAGACAGCCTTAAGATCTTACCCTCTCTATGCCTCCCACCCACGATTGTGGCTCCATCAGAAACATACGCGCTCATTGTTACATGCTCACACTGTGGAGGTACAGGCAGATACACAGTATAAACTTTGAGCAGCAGTTAAAATGAATGTTGGAGAATTGCATTTATGAAAAACTTGAAATGTAGTTTTATTCATTTATTTTTAGCTATTTCTATCCAGATGTCCCAGAAAATAAAAAGGCCTCGCTCATATTACGTGCTTTTAACGCGTATGAGTTTGCAGAGCAATTTGTGGACAAGCAGAAGGCAAATGAGACGAAGCTTTGTGGAGGGTCAGTGTAGTCGTGTTGCATATTGATCTGTCGGATTGGCTGTCCTATAGGTTTGTTTTTTACATAAAAGTTGGTGTAATAAAATCAGAAAATGTTTTGTTTTCCCTTTAATATATTTCTAAAAGGAAGAAAAACCAATGTTTTTTGTTTTTTAAATACCACTGGTATGGGGGTGCTATCCCCTACACACTGTTGTTTTTTTTGTTTTTTTAATAGCTGTTTATTTATATATTTTCAAAGAGCCTAATACACATACAGCTAAGTACACAGCTGTGCAGGTAGTGTTTTTAAAATAACCCCATTATCTCCCCTTTTCTCTAAAAGCTCCAACATACCAAATTTGAGCTCAAAATTAAGTCTGTTGTACTATTATGTTTGTATTACTACATGATGAAAATGATTAAAACCCTAGCTACATTTTCCATTGAAATGGATGACTGATGGCCTTGAAAGGAATGGACTTGGTATTTTTTCTTCATTTTTAATCAGTGCTTCTCTGAAGAAAAACTCATGGATTTGATTTTTTTTAATAGCGTCTGAGCTTGACTGTAAAATGTATTTCTTTTTTTTTTTGTCATATCTAAAAACTCATCACTGTTTTCTACTATTTCTCTAAGCATGTCTTTTAAAATCACCAAATTAGTTGAAGCTGATGTCCTATTGAGTGATGAAATTGTATTTCAGAGATCAGGCAGCTGGGGTGGCTGAGCTCCTCTGTGCCTACCAGTGATAACAACTTTAATGAATGTGAGATTAGTGTGACTTAATAACTCACGGCTGTTAGTTGAACATGTAATCACAGGCTGTGTGAAATCTGGATTTTTCAGTCAGTGTCAAGTCATCAATTTTACTTTTTGTTTGTTTGTTGTTGTTGAAGAAATGAACTTGGCGTGTTTGTCTGCAGTTGAAACAAAAAACTGTCAGTAAGATATTTAAATATTTACAGTTTAATAGCACAATAAAATTTACTTAAATATTCAATAAACAGTTTATCTGCCCTTTTTAAAGTTGTATAGATTTTATTATCATTCCCTCTAAACTCTCCAGATCCATGTCCTGTTATGATAGTGCTTTAACTGTGGATTTATCCTCGCATCTTTGATTGTGCTTATCACTGGGAAGAGTTTAGCAGTCCGCAGTGATTTATCAAAACAACGACTCCTGCTGCTCGATGGTGTCGGTGTTGGTGAAGGACTCATTGGATAAAACAAACAAGAACAAATGCTTAACATACTCAGACACTTAAAGCTGTTGTGTTTATGTGTGCATGACTGAAAATACTTTAGGCAAGGCCATCTCAGCCTGTCAGCTCACCACAGAATCACTATCTGACATGAATGAAAGGAGTTTAAAGGTGCTTCAGCCAGTTGATTGTTTCACGTTTTTAATCGGGGTTATCTAACACCACTGCACAGATGAAGAGCAGATATTGTTCCAGAATAACAATAATTTTATATCCTAAAGCAGTTTTCATTGCCGGGAGAGCCTGAAGCGCACACATTTAGTTTCTGCATCAAAGACTGTGAACTTTGGACTTTTTAGATGTGGAAAAAATGATTTCAGTGTCCAATTATAACTATTAACTTAAACTGGTTCATATTTAAAGTCTGTATCAACAGAAAAGTAAATGAGCTGTGGAGCTGTGGAAATATAAGTGCCAATCCAAAAGTAATTTTTCTCTGAAGGTAAAAGCAGAAAAGGAAAGAATTTATTTAAATATACGTCATTGTGTTTAATCTTGAAACCCCCGTAAGTGTTTCAAGAATGCATACCGGAGAATTAATGAATGCATGTTAGAGAAAATCAGCTCGGTAGATTATGTTAGTGACGGTGTGCTGCAAGCGCTTTTTGATGCTTTGAATTTTCACTTTTCTCCTGTTGTTGTGTTTTGTTTTATTTTTTTGTTTTTTTTAATACAGAGGGGGGAAAAGAGAATCTATTTTAATTGTGTTAACTTGTAGAAATTTGTGGCATCAGAATTAGAATTGTATGGCACATTTTGTGTGTGTGTGTTTGGCCACGTACTACTCGGTCTTACTGCCCTGGCTTTTGTTAATACTGCCTTATTAGCATTAGAGTATCCCCCCTCCTTGCTCTCTTGCACACATGCGCACATAAACACACCATCCCCATTCCTGGGTCAGAGATCAGTATGCTCAGATTTGTGAGTGTGTGTGCGTTCACATGCCTTTGTTATGTGGTTTGGAGGCTCAGATGTATACCCACCTCATGCTAGACCCTGCAGTCAGCCAAGATCCCCCACGCTGGCCGCATAGAAAAGGCCCGCAGGAAACACACACATCCATACACACACAATGGCTGGTCAGAAATCCTGCAGGAAACTGCACAGGGGAATTCCTGCTAGGCCAGGCCGGATTATTTTCCCCTGTACTTCCTGTTCCTCTCTTTCTGCCCGTCTTCTCTCGCTTCTCCTCACCCCCTGCTCCCTCCCCGTTTGCCCCCAACCCCCCCCAAGACGATGTCCTCCTGAGGCTGTTGTGCTGAATTGTGAAGCCATAAAATATGAAACTACATCAAATTATTAGCAGACAATAGTTTCTCTTCCCATAATTGGTACCGGCATTTTCTATATTAAATAAAACGATAACATGTTACATTTTAAATAATTAATTAATGCATTAATACTTGTTATGCGCGTTACAGCAACGAAAAGTGCCAAAATGTGTGCGCCTCATAGGGCTGTTTGTTTTAACGTAGCTGTACTGAAACAAATTGGGTAGTGAGCTTTTTATTTAAAACTGTAGTGTAGATAATCAAATTTAACATGATTAAATGTTGAATAATTACAGACTGTTGATTGGAAAACAGAAGTAATTTGAAGAAATGAAAAATGTATGTGAAATGAAGTCAGATGAATTGATACATATTAATAATAGAGTCTGAATTTCAATACACATAGATGTAGCGAACAAGGGAATGGAGGTTTCTGTGCTTGTATTCTGCAAACTGTGAAGAGACAGAAGGAAAAGTGTCTTTAAAAGTGAATCTCTCTCTTCGGGGGCACGTGATCAGCATTCGACATAGACGGAGAGGATTTCTGCCCACTGCTGAATTGTTCATTGTTCAGGGGTTTGTTGATAAATAGATGCACTCATCATTACCCGCCACCACTCATATTTACCCCACACAGTCTCAAAGCCCTCTCGGACATGTCAAATGATCAGGCTGCCAGCGGTCAGCGTTAGAGAAAGAGGGGACAGAACATGCTGAAAGGCTTTGTCTCTGCCTGTATAATCAATTGACCTGATTGATAAGAGTGTGTCAGGGTAACATTGTGCATTTGTTGTGTTTCCCACGCCCAGTGCTCTGTGTGTGTGTGTGTGTGTGTGTGTGTGTGTGTGTGTGTGTGTGTGTGTGTGTGTGTGTTATCCGACCCTCTCGGCTCAGGCTCTGTCCATCAACACCTACCTCTGGAATGTTAATGAAAAACAAAAAGGGAATCCCAAAGAATTGACCTCTTTCTCTCCGTCACTCTCCCTCTTGCCATAATCGTAACATCTTTGTGTTGCGGCAGAAGCAGCGTGGATCATTTGTTGTCTGTTTTAAATCGCTACCTCTACCCTGTATTTCTGTTTGTTTTCGCACTCTTTATAGCCAGTGTGAGAGCTAAAGCACATTTCTTCAGGGTAGTTGCAAACAGCTGGTTGATAACTGGAAAAATGGCCAATGAACCAGCATCAGTTGTGATAAAATATAGCTGACTTATTGATTAATAAATGGTGGTTAATTTGTTTCCTGTAAATATAAGCCCAAATGAGGGGCCCTTATGGAAATGAGACTGGAATTATTAATTATTATTATTAAATATTACTAAACCCCATAAACAGTGTTTGGCCAAAAGAGCAGTTTTTAAAAAACTGTGTTTCTCAAAAGAGCATTTCAAGTTACAAAACTCAAATGAAAAATTCAGAGGTGATCTTATGTCTGAAGATATAAAGCCTTGGTAAAAAGCTGTGACATGTGATACTGAAAATGTAGTTGAATCTGTTTTTAACTACTCCAACTAATAGAAGTTAGGGAGTTAATGAAAATAGTCAGGACTGGAACCTGTTTTAAGCTTCAACACATCCTCTGAAATACAGAAACCAGCAGAAGTCCTAACCTCATTAACGGTTAGCATTAACGGAAGCTGGCGTGCGGAGATGTCGCACTGGAGCTGCAATCTACTGATTCGGCTGGTGATGTCTGTTAACTGCCACTCGCAGAGGAAGTCTGGCTAAACTGTCACAATCCGTCTCGCAATCAGTCCTCAGCGAAACCCCGGGTGGGGAAGAGAAGGGGGAGGGGCCGATTATGGTGTTTCGGTGTTGTTGTGACATCGAACATCCCGAGCATGTCGAGTCCCACATCGTCTCTCAGGATCGCTGCGTATTTTCACCATATACCTCCAAGAGTGTGCGTGTGCGCGAGTGCACGCACGTGAGGCTACGTCTGCTAGTACGCACGTACAGAAAAGTGTCAGGGCGCGGGGCGTGCATGTGAGGTGTAAATGCACTGGCACCCAGCCACCACCTCAAGGGTGCGAGAGAGGGGTGGCGGTGTGTGCGCAGGTTTGTGAGGGTGTAAATTGAGCTGTGATGGCCCAAGAAAAAGGATATGATTGGGTGAAGCGACAAGACCTTGCACGCATCAGCACGAGCGCAATGCTCAGCTCTTTACCGCAGCATGCTAAATTGTTGTTGCCTCCTGGTCCCCTTTTATCTCTCTTCCATCACTCTCTTTGTTTTTTGTGGATCGCCAGGCTTTCATCTCAGATTGAGTCTTTGAAATGCACTGCGGCTTCTTTCTCTGCCTCTCTTCACTGAACACACATGCACGCCGACTCGGTCTCCTCCACTTAGGTGCTTACATCCCATCTCATACATTAGCTTTTCCGCCAAGCACTTTTAAACAATGGTCTAAAATGTCCCCATAATCTTTTCTTTTTTTTTTCTTCTTGCCATTTTTAGTCTTTTCCTAGTGTTTCAAATATCCAAAGAACTAAGGTTCTTTTTTCTGGCTTTGTCCTTATTTCTTTCCTCCATTCACTCACGTGCTGAAAACCTTCACTCATCTGTTTTCTCTTCCCTCCCCTCCAATTTCAATCAGAAACATAAGGAGCGAGACCGGCACAAACCGAAACACAAGAAAACCTCCATGGACATGTCCCCCTCCCTCATCCTTCCGAACATCATGGTCCCAGAGAAGGTGAGAGCACCCCTCCTTTGTTTTGGTGATTAGTAACATGTGATTAAATATTAGAGTCAGAGTGGCTTACCTTGATTTATCTTTGTTAAACTCTTATATCCCTAAAACATCCTGTGGCCTTGATGTATTTTTCACTCATCTTTTTCATTTGGCCGTGTTTTTGATAATTTCCCTTCCTGTTCCGCTGTTTTGATTTTCTTGTCCTCCCTTTTTCTCCCAATATCCTTTTTTTTTTTCTCCCATCATTCTCTCTCTCTCCCTCCCTCCCTCCCTCCCTCCCTATTCATTTATTTATTTTTTTAACCTTCTTACAGACCTATAACAGTGGCAATTCAGGGGGAAGTGTCTCCTCTCTGCAAGCGTCTTCGCAGAAGCGATTAGATGAGAGCGCAGCACGTTTTACCAACGCCAACTTTCAGGAAGTGTCGTCTGCTCACTCTGGCAGCAGTTCCAAGGACGCCTTGGCTGCAGACAGCGTCAAGGCTGCGACTGAGGTGAAGAACAAGAAGAACAGCGGTGGAGGTCACACGGTGGGACCGAGGGGTGGCCGCAAGTCTCTCACCTCCTCAGGGAAACCCCTCCCCTCTGCTGTGGTCACCATGGCAACTTCCTCTACATCTGCCTCAGCTTCAACTGGGCCTTTCCATCAAGGTGAATTGATGGTTGCAAATGGATCTCAATATTTCTCTCCCCCCACACACACATGGCAGTTAGAAAAGTGAGAATGCAACGATGGCTCTTCTGGTATTTTTACCCTGCACACCCACAAGAAAAACTGCAAATGCATTAAAATTGCAAAGCGTTATTTAAAACCTGAATGAACTTTTGATTCTCTGGTTTTATGGGTCCGTGTGTGCTGTGTCATTGACTGGATATCAGTCGGGCACCAGACTTTTGTCTCTCGCCGTGATAAGACTGTTTTGTCTCGGCTCTGTAATCTGGGGCCCCGTCTGAGAACAGCCCCGCGCACACAAACACAGGCCGACGGAACATGTGGGGAGGTCATGACGTGAAAGGAGTCACTGTTCACTCCTGTGTGCTCCTGTGTTTTGCGCTGTTACAGCCTTGAAGCCCTTGTCAGTTGTGTGTTTTTGTCTAGCAGAGAAATTGTGCGTTGTGTGCGCTTTCAAGAAACTGATGCAAGGGAGGGCTGCTTGACGAGGAAGGGCTGACTGTAGAGCAGATAGAGAGCATTTGAACTGATAAAATGTCTATTTTTGTTATCTTGTTTCTGTCGCTCTCAAGATGATCGAAAGGAGTGTGTTCTGGAAACTTGTACAGCTCTGATGTGTCATGCCTCTCCTCTCTTTGTTCATTCCTGTCCCACCCGTCTTTCATCCACCCAGGCCTCCTGTTGACCAGTGCCAGCAAGACCCCCTCTGCCGCTTCCTCCTCAGACTTCCTAAGTTTCACAGATTCATCGTTGCGTCCCGGTGGTGGAAGTACCTTCTCCTCCCCACCGTCTTTCAGCAGCTGCCTTGTGAAGCCAGGCTCAGAGGGTGGAGCTTCAGAGGGAACTACAACTCTCTTTGGTTCTCTTATGTCTGCAACCACAGCTTCAGCAGGTGCCACACTTCTTTTTCTTTAAAAAAAACACAACAATATAATTTTTGTTTAACCCTTTAAGACCTACCATAGAACCAAGTCCGCCAGAGCTTATATTATATTTTTACATGCTGTGGAGCCATTTTTGGGAGCATTTCAAGTTGCTATACATCAATACAACCATTATAGCCCAAACTTTAATAATATGTCTGCATTAGGTGCATAGTAATTACATACATTGCAAAAAAGTGCAATAAACTACAAAAAAATTGAAAATCGTTTTTGTTTTTTTAACATATATTTCTAGTTAGAGAAATTTAAGAGGCTCATCCCTCAAAACTGTAAATACAAAAAAGTTACACAAAATAGTTTCCCACCACAGGAAATTTATTTTGAGTGTCTTCATAGTTTTATTTTTGAAATACACCAATTTTTATATACTGCAGGAAAAACGAAAATAAATATTATAGTGCAAATTTGCAAAATAACAGCATATGCATCAAAATAAACTATTTCCAGCAGTGCAATATGAGTCTTAAGCATCCCAGAAACGACACAGAAAGTCATAAAGTCAAACATAACTTTTTAAAACACATAACAAGTAAAACACAAGCTCATAAGGCCCCGATCGTAAAAAAACTACATTTCCGCAAAATGACGTCACTTCCGGTTTCGGGCAGGTCATGCGGTCATGTGATAGTTCGCGCTGATGGACGTAGGAAGTGTTACAAACAGCTGATGGATCGGCGAAGCGTGTTTCTGGAATATCATGTTTTTGTTGCTGCAAGTGATTTTTATGCAGTTTTTGCAAAGCTATATGTGGAAGGAAACTGTGACCTAGGACAAGCTGATGGCATAAGATGTAAGTACAACTCCTCCAGTTTCATATGCAAAAAAAATTATTGCGCTAGCTTACTTGGTTGCAGAGCTACCGGGATTTAAAAATAGTTACGCAAAACAGAGCGTGCCCGCTCCGATCGGCTGTAAAGGGTTAACTATTAAAAATATGTAACAATCACATTAACCAATGGGAAACACTGTTCTTTCTCATCATTGCAGTGGGTGGAAAGCTGTATGAGAATTCCCACAGTCACACAGTGAGTGAGACAACAAGCCTCGTTGGGTCCACTGGCTACAAACGGCCTCAGCCCTCGAGCTCAGGACTGGGGATCAGCGGAGCAGCCGCAGGAGGAGGGGAAGATGGGGTAAAGAAGAAAAAGAAGGGCAACTGGCGAAACAGATTTGGACCTTGCTTTACCACAGACGTGAAGCCTTCTGAGCCCGCACCCTCCCTAACTCTCCCGACCACCTCCACCGCCAACACCACCTCCTCCTCCACCGCCTCGCCTTCCTCCTCTTCGTCCTCAACGCTCTCAGGTCGCCCATGCTTAGTTTCCAGCAGTGGATTAGGGGTTGGGGTAGGAGGAGGATCAGGAGGTGGAGAGAGGGGGCTGGGGGTCATGGGCGTGAGCGGTGGGATTCAAAAGTCGCCGTCACTCCTCAGGAATGGGAGTCTGCAAAGCAACAGCAGCTCTACAACCACTGGGTCAGGTAAGGACGACTGAGAAATGTGACGCACAGCAACGTTTCACAACCCCTTTTAGAGTTTCGGAGACTTGAAGCCCGTCTGTCAGTTCTCATGACAGAATTAGCTTTATAGTTTCGCTGTAGCTGAGCGAATAATGAAATCAATTTTGGCAACTGAAATGAGGAACCGTGCTGGTTTCATTCAAGATCTATGGGGTAGTTGTGACTTGTAAGACCCCATTGTGCTCTCCAGTTTCATTACAATGATCAAAAGGAAAGTAGTTTGTGTGAGGCATTGTTGCAGCAGGTTTTCCAGCTGCTGAATGTAACACACCTGGGCAGCATATTTTAAATATTGACAATCAGAAATGGCCAGAGCCGGTGACACCTCCATGTTTGTGTGTAAGAGTGTGGGTCTGTGTGTTCCTGCACACACGTGGAAGTGGTCTGTATGCCTTCTTTTTTTGTTGTTGTTGTTGTTGTTTTTTACTTTCTCATCGTGTGTTTTCAGTTGCTTGGCAACTGTCTTTATGCTTTGGAGTTTCCCTGATGGAAATGGCTCAGCACAGCCCGCACATCCCACATCTCCCTTTTCTTCCAGAATCATCACCCTTTTGTTTCTCCCTCCTGCTCTCAGCTGCTCACACCTACCTGCCTTCTGCATACAGAACCAACACTCACCTGTTGATGCTGTGTGCACCTGGAGCTCTTAGTGTTGACACCCATACACGTGCACGCAAAGAAAGTGGACATGGTTATTTAAATTCATGCTACGGATGAATCCACTGATTAAGCTCAAATCCGTTGCTGATCACTAGGCTGACTTCTGTGAGTCTTTATCTCATATTTAGGATATTTTTGATTTAAGCTTTTCTAAATTGTCCTTTTTCCCTAGAAGTGATCGTTTCGAGTGATTGATTAGCCCTACATCTGTTCTTGACCTGTAGCTTTAAAACTTGTAGCTGTGATGAGTATTGGACATTGCAGCTCAGCACCAGATGGATTGGACTGCAGCGTTCACAGAAAGCGAAGATTCAGGAGTAATTATGTTGTTTGCAACAGAGCAATTTGTAAAATGTGAAAAATGATGAGATTCTGATCAGAAATGTGTTGCTAGGCATTGGATGGTTGGCGGTCTTGATTTGCATTGTGTGTGTAGGAGTCGTACTTTTAATGGGAATGTTGTATTCTTGCAGCTCTCTGCCTGAATCAAACCAAAATCGTAACCATTCAAAGCTTAAGTGTGTTAAAACTACAGTCTTCACAAATACTCATCTTCTGTTCTGCATTCAAAGGTGGGTTTACTTTATATTTGAGTTGTTTTGGTCATGAGCGGGTGAGTCAGAGGACTGGTTCTGTTTGCTTTCTGAATTTAATTTTTTGCAGCAGAGGTGGTTGAGCTTGTTTGTGATTCCACATCCATTTTACTTTCTGGTTCTTTTTCCTTGAGCAGTTGGGGGCATTTCGGGCTTCAGCTGGCGAGAGAAGATAGGGCAAACAGTGGTGGTTATGTATGACTGTGCATCATACGTATGCGACTGTGAGAAATTAAATCATGTGTTCTTCTTCCTACTGTAAATATTTAGCCAGGGGTTAATGCAGGGCAGTAATGGGGAGGATCTTGGTGTTTATCTCCCCCTCCTCTGTCCTGTCTGCTGACTCCACCGTGCTGATGGATAGATAGTTAGCCTGATAAATATGTGGTGTTGGGTGGGGAGAAGCAGGGGGTGAGATTTTGGCTGGGTTAATGTTTGATGGCAGCGGGGTCACCGATGGGACGGACAAGCTCGCAGTAGTTTTGGTGTGTGGGGGAGGAGAGACGCTGGGTGAAGCAAAATTTATTCACACTGGTGACTATGTATGTGTTTAAAGAGAAGAAAAGCAGACAAGAAAACAAAAGATATCATTTATTCTTATATTTATTAGCTAATTTATGAGATTATTTTTACCCCTAACACTTTTTAAAAAAAATGAATTTCCTCAATTATCAGCAGCTTGGTGTCACCTCTGCAGAGCACATGTGAGAGGTTGTGAAAGCAAGGAAATACTCTGTGAGCAGGATTTAATTTAAATAACAAATTAAGCTTAATGTTAAAATATGAGCATGTCTATTATTAAAGTTTGCAGGTGTGTAATAAATAAAGTAACATCAGAAGAAATTATTTAAAGATTCACAAATGTCAGTATTTTAAGGCAATACTGGAAAAATAGATAAATAAATGTAAAAAATCAGTAAATGGAGATTGGTTTGTAATTAGTACTTTTTTGGGGGGATATTGTGTGATATTGTGCCACGTCACAAGAAACAGAGAATTTATTATAAAAAGGGACATTTAAAAAATAATATATATTTTTAATGTAAATCAGAATATTTCCAGGTTTTTCACTAAACTGTAAACAAACTGTAGCAAATGAGTTTCTAGTGTTTAAAAAAAAATAGTAGTTTAGAGACCTGAATATGCCTCTTCTTATACTTATTGTGGAAACTGTTAAATTTAGTTTGCCGTTGTTGACTCTGAAACCGACACGCCTTTATCAGTCTACCACAAACCCACGTACATTTTCTGATGCACACACTCGTTGTGCGTGTTACAGTTGCTGTCCGTGATTTGGCTCTAAATGCATGTCTGTTTATCTTTGGTGGTAGAAAATTGTCAGAAAAACAAAAGGCTTTCTGTTGCTGAGATGTTTGTCTTTACATAAACATCTCCACGTTTAAACTCTGATGAAGTAACTGTCTGCAGTCTTTGGGAAAACAAGCTGCAAGGCTCCAGGAGAAAAGACACTGAATCAGACGTTAAATAACAGAATGTGATGGCATGCACTTTGTTTAATTTAATGTCATCTTTTTTTATATTCTGCATATAGACGACACAGATTTCTTCGTGAGATAATATCGGCTCGAACTAATCAAGGTGGATGTTTTTCAAGCTTACAGGCGTAGTGAGCAGGAAGGGAAAAGGAACAGGAAAGCTGGGCGATGGAGGCTGTTGTGCTTCAGGGGCTTAACAGTATTGATCATACAAATAGGTTATAAGTTTTACAAGCTCAGGTTTGTTTGTGTGTAAAGAAATATAAATATATATACTTTTTTGTTCTTTGTCTTCTTTTGAAAGAATCTTGCCACGAAAAGCAGTAATTAAATCTTAAAGGGAGCAAAAATACAGGTTAAGGTTAGCAAGTCCTCGTGATGAACAGCAGCTTTGTTTTGAATGGCCCTAATACACGTTTTTCAGATTATTTATTTATTTATTTATTTATTTATTTATTTAATTGTCAGCTCAGCCCGAGAAATGTTAAACCTCTGGTCGATCTTGTAATCTACTTTTTGGCTAATTCCTGTGAATCAATAAATTTGGAGCAAAAAGAAAGAAAGAGTTTAGGAATTATAATAATTGTAGATGTTGAAAATATAATTGGTGTGCACGAGTAATTCAGTGTACATGAATTTAGTGTACTTGTTAAATTTGCGGGAATATTTTCATTAAAATTGTATGAGTTTGGGGAAAAACTTGGGTTTAGTTTGGTGATCTAATTCAGGAAAATAAATTAAACCCCTTTTTTTTTTTTTTTTTAAGTGAGGATCAAATATTGCATACACGCACTGTGACACATAAATGACATTCAATTTTGGGACATTTAAATTACCCTCTGTATTATTATATTATAATGGAAATTTGAATTAAAATGAACCTTTCCCCCCCCTCCTCCTGTTTCCTGCACTGTTTTTGCACCATCCCTTTGTGTGTAACCCATTTCATCAATGGCATTAGCTAAACTCTGATGAATTGTTGGTTTGGCCTCTAATCCAGCTGCTAAAAAATCTTGCAGGAGCTCATGCCCCCTGAGTCTCAGCAGCCCTGCTTTGGGTATCAATTTTTCTGGTGCATATTACAAAGTGTTATAAATAGTATGTAGGCCCATGTAGTGTGCTATCTCTCTCCCTCTCCCTCCCTCCACCCCTCCACCCCTCCCCTCCTGGCACAAAGATCTCTTGTTCCCCCAGTGAATGCGTGCTGCCCTGAGCCATTCAGGCTTTTGTGGGCCTGAGGGGCCCCTCTCTCTCCCCCCCTCCTCTGATGGGGTCAAAGGGGGGCAGGGGCAGGGTTTATCCCTAGTTAGTGGACGAGGGGAGGAAAGACAAGGGTGTGTGAGGGGAGGAAAGAGAGCGAGCAGGAAGATAAGAGAGCGCAATGTTTTTTGTGGATGTGTTAAAATACAGGAATATGTATGCGTGGGTGAATTACAGCAGTTTATATTTTAACTATAATATATAATTGTTATTTTTAATATGCATATGGGTAAAATTGGTGTGTTTTGTTTGCAAGACAAAGAGCACAAAAGGGAAGAACTTTGTTTCGTCTCTTATCCCTCATCTCAGTCCTTAAATATTTGATTTTAAGGTGTGTGTGTGTGTGTGTGTGTGTGTGTGTGTGTGTGTGTGTGTGTGTGTGTGTGTTTCTGTAATTATTGCAGTTCAGGTTTTTTTATGACTATAAAGACACTAAACTATCTTACTGCATACAAGCCTGCATACTGAACTGTTCATTACATTTGTTGAGTTTATTAATGACACATTAAATTTCTAACAGATCTGCAGTTTGTTGAAACTTTAATTTCCTTATTTCTGTTTCTCTGGTGATTCTCCCCCCCCCCATTCATTCGCCCTGTATTTTTTTTTCTTTGTTGTTGTTGTTGTTGTTGTTGTTGTTGTTGTTGTTGTTGTTGTTTTATTAAAAAGGGTCAAATGAAGTCGATTTAAGGCGGGTAACAAGAAATATATTTACACTTACTGCGCAAGTGCGTGGCTATTATGAAAACAAGATAATGGCGGTAAAACAATGAATAATTATTCTGAGAAAAATCGACTGTTAAAAATTTAATGATGCTTTCTAAGTCAAAATTGACTTGTATAAAATAACTGCATAGTCTGCATACAGTGTGTAAACCAAAAGAAATTGTATGTACCAAAAATCAAGGCTGGTGTAAAATTTTAAAGCGGTCTGTTATTCAGACTTTTAGACTAGACGCTAAAAGCCCACATTCATGTAACCCATGACGATGTGACAGCGAATCATCATACACGGCAGCAGGGCACAGAAATGTAGATCTCCTCTACTTTTGCTAAACTCTTTGTTTAATCATCTTAATAAACAGCTTATTTCTCCCCAGGTGTTTTCTCTGTTGCCGATGGGTCCTCATCAGGGACGGGAGCCGTCACCATGGGCGGAGCCAACTCGGAGTTGTCACAGCAACAGCAGCCCACACCTTCTCTAGCCCCTCCCTCTCCATTCACTGCCACAGCGCCGCTAAACAGCACGGCATCAACACACGTGAGTCTGCGCTACAACCTTTCTACACTCACGTATATGGAAATACACGCTCATCAAAGCCACCATGACGCACACTGTCTCTCTCACACACACACGCACACACAGTCTATTCAGCACCCTCTACATCTGCCCATTCATCCACATCTTTGGCATCTTTGAGCTGAAGTGCAGATAAACTGTGGGAATACAAATAAACCAAAGCACACTAATTAAACGTCTTCCGCACCAAATCTCTCAGCACTATTGTTAATCCTCCGCACGTTAATTGTGTGTGAAATGTGTGTTTCCCGACCTTGTGCGCATTGTGTTTTCTCAGCTCAGTTATTCTGTAG
The DNA here is from genome assembly GCF_965226115.1 of Aulonocara stuartgranti. Lineage (NCBI taxonomy): Eukaryota > Metazoa > Chordata > Actinopteri > Cichliformes > Cichlidae > Aulonocara > Aulonocara stuartgranti. The sequence goes on from NC_138960.1 coordinate 28,431,842, forward strand.
CCAATGGTGAGGCTGCACCTGTAGAGGGTCGCTGTAGCTCATTCAGAGCACAAAAATAAGTCTTCTTAACATTTCAACTACAGCCTAATTAGTTTTTCCTACGTCTAGCGAGCGAGGTCTGTGAGAAAATACTCGAGTTATTTTTATTAATGAAACTGATAGAAATCTGTTTTTGTGACACAGAGGGAACATTGATAATTCATCTTTTTTCCCCTTTTCTTTTTGAAAGCGAGTACACATTCAAGTTCCTCTATAATGAAATGCTAGACAAACCCACCAAGGCTCTGTGTTGTTATAATATGCCTGCACGTTTATGATTTTTATCATGTCACTCAATGGGGAGAATGGTGACGGGGGTGGGGGGGCTTCTGGGCCAAGCTGGGAAAGCACTCATTCACAATACATTATGTGCGAAAGTGGAGAGAAATCAAGGCTGCGTAATTAAAGGAAATCAGTCCCATCGTGAAACATTTAAGGATTTGTCTTTTTTTTGTGGGCGGGAATAATGGAATGGAAATAAAAATGGTAAATTTTTAAATGTATTTCCATTTAAACCTCATATATAAAAGCAGCAGTTAAGCACTTTGAATGAATTATCCAACACCTTTCTCAATATTTAGGCTTTTCTTCATTTTCACTGTGCACTGCTGGCTCATATAACCCTGATATCCAGTTTTAAGGTTGTTGCATCCAACGTGATCAACTTGGCCCCTTTCAAAGCACCTATCTCCTAGAAGGGTGCAGCTCTTCTTCAATCACTGACCCCAGTGTCCGTCCTTTCAAAACGTCCCCAAAGTCTGCATTCTGTCTCTGTCCACCCAGCCCCATCTTTCGCCCATGTCCACTTACCACCTCTCTTTCGCTTTCTTTCTCTCACACACACACACACACACACACACACACACACACACACACACACACTTTCTCTCACCCTCGACCTTCCTTCTCTCCGTCCCCGTCCATTTCTCTTCCCCCCCTTCTCTAGTGTCCTGTGATGTAATGACATCTGACAAGCACCACAGTAGGGATGGAAAGATAGATGGTGGGAGGGGAGGGGTTGCAGCGACTGTGTGTTTAGGGGGGTTAGCGCTCTCGCTTTGGATTCGCTGGCTCGGCCTTCATCTCACCCTGCTCCTTCTCTGTTCAGCACATATTCTAGAGGACGGGAGGCCCAGGGAAGCACAGGATATCACGCCTGTTTTCTGCATGTATAGAGGAGCTTGGGTTGCGGCTGTGTGCGAGTTTGTGTGTCTGTGAGAGCGAGAGAGAGAAATGAGACGAGGGCTGCAGAAAGGAAGCATGGGGGCGACTTAATAGAGACGGTTTCTTTTTTCCCCCCACAGTTCTTTTCAAATTGTTTTAAACGTGTGTTAGTTTGTAAAGTGTGATGCAGGCCTTTGGGCAGCAGACAAGTGAGCGCACACATTCACTCACTCACACACACACACACACACACACACACACACACACACACACACACACACACACACACACACACATACTTTAAATCGAATTGGGAGTAATTACACAACTATAGAAGGATGCCAACAACAGGCTTTCCTCTGTGTGTGTGTGTGTGTGTGTGTGTGTGTGTGTGTGTGTGTGTGTGTGTGTGAGAGAGAGAGAGAGAGACTGGGTGAATGACAGAGACCATTTGCTATTTTCAGTGCGCTAGCAGACTCTTGGCCTACTGTTATTGGCTATCAGCCCAGGACAGAGAAAGGGAGTGCGAGAGAGACTTTAATGAAAAATGAATGTAAATGAAAAATGAATGTTGATGGGAAAGGGGGCAGGATTATGGCACTGGGAGGAGGACGGGGTGGGTGTAGAAAGAAATCTGAAGTCATTTCAGAGGAGGATGAAATAGTCAGAGGGAACAGGTTCCATTTTTGGAAATTAACCTTTAATAGGAATTGGAATTTGCGGGATGATTTTCTGTATTTACACCTACTGTGTGCATAAATTTCTGATATGAGATCATGGCTTTCAGGCTTTTTTGTTTTATTCCTCTGAACCTCTCCAGAAATTTAAACAAATATATCCTAATCACCCCTAAAGCAGTGGGACAGAATACAGAAACACACAGGAGTTTTACAGACTCTCTAAAGTCTCTGTGTTTTTAGCCTTCATGTAACTGGTCTTTATGGCGTATTTATTTCAGCTCAAAATCAAACAATTTTACTCAAAGAGTTTTCTGATTGGAAACAAAGCGGAGAAAGTGTAGTAAAGCAAACTTACCCAAACTGTCAGTTTAAGCTGTTTTAGTTAAGTAACGATGTCTGGCCTTCACAATTTTTCCACACGTAAGCTGGACGAGAAACTACAACCTTGTTTCCAACGATGGATTTTAAATTCTCCTTTTTTTCCCTCATTTACTCCTCAAAACACTAATTTTTGTGCAATCAAAATGGTCAGCCATTTTGTCCTTCTAGATGGACCTGATCCTCCTGCTCATGCTCCACCCTCGCTGTCCTCGCTCTCTGTCGACCCCACCCTTCACTCCACAGTCCTTATTTGGGAAATGCCTTAATTGGATTAAACTCTATGCATCAGAAACACTTTGTCAGCATGTCAGCGTATTGTCGGGGTGCCGAGGCGCTCTGAGCCCTGTGTGTGTGTGTGTGTGTGTGTGTGTGTGTGTGTCTGTGTGTGCCTAACAGAATAATGAGCTGTGGATTTATAATATACTTGTGGGTGTGTGTTTTAATTTTTTAATGTATTTATTTTTTATAAGTGGTAGATTTCCGTCAGTCCACATTAAGATGCATTGCAGACACATGCACTCTTAACCTGTTACTATAACTGTTCCACTTGATAATAAAGAAACACTTCCTGGTTTTTGTTTATTTTTATGTATAATGCTTAAAGAACAAAATATAAAAATAAAATGATAATAATTCTGGTAATTTATATAGTAACACCAGCAAAAATATGCAGGTTTCCATATTTGAAATTTAGAGGTGTGTGTGTGTGTGTGTGTGTGTGTGTGTGTACACCAGTGTACATTTTTATCATTATTTTATTTATTTATTTTTTGTATATTTCAAGTCTATTTGAGCCCAGAACAGCTGTTTCTTGCTATCCTATCACATTTTATACGTTAGATTTTAAAAATATTGTAATTGTTTAGAAAAATCAAAAGTGTGTGTGTGTGTGTGTGTGTGTACACCAACAATAGTGTATTTTTATCATAAAAGCTAAAAATCGTCACCATGAGCCAAAAATTAAAGACTATTTTTAGCCATTTTTGTTTTAATAAATTCAATCTGATGTGTCCCAGGTTTATTCATTTATTATTCAACGTTTTAAAACGCGTTTCTTGGGACACTCAGACACCTGAATCACCACGTGATTGTAATGTGGGAAACTTTCTTTCTCACTCTAAAAGTTTACAGCTTGATTCTTGCAAAATTCGTGAGATTATGATCAAGAGGGAATCGGTCTTGCCAGCTTAAATTTTGCCTTTCATGCCATCAGTTGGCACTTTTTTTCTTTTTTTGAAGTTGCCTGCCTTTTTCCAAGCATGACTTCTCAGATGGTTCAGTGGAAAAGAACAATCATGCGGTTATCTGAAAACTGCTGGTTTAGCCATTATATTATAAAGAGTCAAATCAGAGAGAAAATGTGGCTTCTTGTGTCTCATGTGTCACTGTTTGTTTGTCTCCGTCCACAGGTGAGCGCTCTCCCAGGCTCTGTCTTCAACCTGGCCCCCCCCCACATGTTTGGCAACAGGCTGAACCCCAACTCGACCATGGCGGCGCTCATCGCTCAGTCCGAAGCCTCACCGGCAGGTACAGCAGCAACACTTCATGCAGCAGTGCATGTTTGTTTGTGCGCATGTGGAAAAAATAAAATGTGTGCATGAGAGAGAGAGCGACAAGGACACGGAGATAATTGATAGGTCAATGCCCCCTTGATCCCGCAAAAAAGGTCAAGGGTCAGTGATATTCTTAAGCCCCTCCCACTCAGTTCTAGTTAAATGGCATAGGTTTTCCTCTATTTTCTCTTTTTTTTTGGTTTTCTGATAAACTTTAATCAGTATGAAAGAAAAAAAAATAGGCTCTTTTTGAGGAAATGCTCCTCCTGGAGCCGGCAGGAGCTCCAGAGGTAGAGAGAAAGTCCGTTTGTGTTGTCTGTTCAGCGCAGAGGAGCTGATGAGGGAGTTACGAGAGACTTTAGTAATCAAGAGTAGCCGTTTCCTGATGCAAGACATCTGGTTGGTCAAAGAGACGAGAAGCAAGAGAAAAGAGGCGAATAAAGAGTGCAGAGGAGGAAGCAGTTCCTGCTGCCGGTCAGCAGTCATCAGAGCCAGATCCAGGCTGACCCGCAGGTCAGCTCACTAATCAGGCTGACTGACAGGGGGCCGCGTGTGTGTGTGCGCGCATTCGTTCATGCGTGTGTCCATGTGTGTATGTGATCCAGAGACCTAAATCTGTTTACCTCACTTTATAAGCACCTATTTTTAATGGGTGCAAATCATGCATGTCAAGTTATTAACATCAGCACGTTTTTAGAAGTGAGTGCAGCGGTTTTTTGGTTTGTGTTTTTTTAGAAACTACGGACAGGCTACCAGGCAGGTTCAGTGTGTTCAGCAAACCTTATATATAATTCATGAAAATGAACATTTTGATTGCAAACTCTAAAAAAAACAAACAAAAAAACAAAAAAAAAACCCCAACAACAACTGTTTTCTTTTTGTAATTAAGAAAGGAAAAGATTTTATACCATATTTAATTTTGTAAGTTGTTTCAGGTGTGTGTGTGTGTGTGTGTGTGTGTGTGTGCGCGCGATGCTGTTGTGTAAAGTTAAATGTTTCCAATTGGAAATGTGTTTAATTTGTAATTAAATTAAATGTATAATTCAATATGAAGTCATTTCTGCCGTTTACACAATTTCAGATGTGAGTATTGTAAATGTTCTCCACTTTAATTTTAAGTGAAACTTAAATATAAACATAGTATGAATTAATAGGCCAGTGGTTTTTCTTTATTGATTAGATTTTCTTTAGCGTCAGTAAAATTTCTTTGTGCAAAAGGTGAAATATTCAGATATTAAACCAGCAAACAAGTATTGTATATTTTCCCCCCTATATTTGGAAACAGACTATTTTTGGAATATTGACAGTTGATTCATTATTAAAATAGTGGCAGATTTATTTTCACTTGATTGACCTATTACTTCATTGAGCTGCACTAACCAGTAATGAAAATAATCATTAAGCAGCCTTAATGAACATTGATATTTCCTTACCATAACATTAAGCACACAGACGTGGAGAACACGTGTCTGCGGCTACATAAGCATGAAGTTCTGTTTGTCGGCTAGTAAGGGTCATGTGAGCGTAAACGTGCAAGGTGTGTGTGTTTGTATGCATGCAGCCTGTTTACTTTGGCAGCCGTTTCTCTTTGCTTTTGAGTGTCTGGAGGGAGGTGCCAGGGACGAAAAGGGTTACGACAGAAAAAAGGACTTGAAAAAGAAGAGAGCGAGGGACTGGAGTGGTGACCTGGTGGGGGTAAAAGCTGGGATTGACTGTCTTAAGTAGAGGGGAGTTTGTGTGAGTGTGTAAATGCAAAAGTCTGTGTGCATGTGTGATTCATTACTCTCACTGAGGAAAATGAAAAGAAGCGTCTGGCCAGGGGCCCAGAGGGAGGAGAGACAGAGACTCTCACAGAAGGTAGAGAGGGAAGCACATGCAGTTTGAATGAAGGCTTGTGTTTGAAAGAGATACAGAGAGAGAGAGAGAGTTTTGTAGATTGCAGAGCCCACAGTATTGCAGCGCATGTAGCCTGGGTCAGAGGGAAAACAGAAAAACTTGAAAAGGGTCCTCTGTCTTCACTTCTTTTTATCATCCCGGACCCTTGAAAAAATATACTCCAGAGTGGATAAATCCAGGAACAACGGCAATTTGCTTTAGTGTGGTAGAGGACAATTATGCTTTTGAAAAATAATGTTGTACGCCTGGGGTGAAATTCCAGTGTGTCTCGGGTCATGCAGACTGCCACCCCTGTATGTATCTCCAAAATTAACCAGTGTTTTAACCATCACATATTTTCTTTTATAACTAAAGTGTTTTTAAAAATTAAAAAATTAAAGAAATCCAAATATAGTTAATTGGAAGTGATTGTGCTGTGTAACTGCTCTGCAGCGCGATGAAGATCCACCCTACTTAACTATGTTTTACAGCTGGGGTCAAGACAAATCTGTCATTTCCTGGAGCAGAAACATGTCTTGAGCTCAAAACTGCGTTTTTAACAAATTGTCAAACTTTAACAAATGTCCTGATGTGTGATTTTCCAAGCCGTTAAAGAAGGCTCAGAGTCTCCGGTCTGGATCAGTGTGTGAAGCTCCCTATAAGACATTTGAATGATCAATTTTTAAGCATTGCAACACTATGCAAAGAGTATTTACAAGCCACAGTTAAATGACTCATTTTCTCTGCCAGGAAACAGAAATAAACGACCGAACGATGAGTCTGGCTGTATTAAAACGCAGGTGATCACAAAGAGCCCGAGGATAGAAAACAAAGCAGGAAAGCTGGGTTGTTACGGATGTCTGGGATGTTTTGCAGTCTGTATTGTTTGCTTGCCTAAATAAATGAAGAAGCGTGTTTTTTATTCTTGTTTTTGTCTTGACTGGTGGCTTAAAAAAATAACCTGCAAACAGTATTGTGAGTGCGCTTTCACATTCAACTTCAGCCGGCTCTGTGTGGATATTTTGATTTTTATTTCAGCATATATTGTGCAAAGCAGTTGGTCTAAGATCCATTCCTATATTACAAATAATGACTGAACAGGCTCATGCTGTAATGCTTATGTTTATGCCTGTTCTGTATTCTGATCATTAAAAGTACCCTAACTTCCAAGTAGGAAACTAAAATAAAATAACAAACAGATAAACGTCTTTATTCTCACATCTAACCCTCCAAAATTTGTAGAGCATTCATTTAAAGACCACAAATGAATTCCACATTTTTATGCTCATGTCAACATTATTCCATAATTTCATCCTAACAACAGAAAAACATCTTCTGTCCGTGTTCTCGTCCAATTGATTTTTTTTTTTTTTCTGTGTGTGTGTCTGTGTGCAGATCAGGAGGCGGGAGACGGCAGCAGCAGCGGCGGCGGTTGTGTCGGAGCTCAGGGCTTCTCCATAAGAGCTTCTCCCAAGACCACCCCGCGGTGAGTGCGCGCACACACACACACACACACACACACACACACACACACACACACACACACACACACACACACACACACACACACACAGATACCCTCCCCAGCACTCCCTCACCATTTACATTCCTCACTGGTCCCCCTCCTTCACCCATCCCCCCCTCCCCCTTTCTGCTTTTCCCTTTGCTGGCCCCCTCATCTCCCCTCTCTTCCTCTCACTCCTCAAACACACACATGCACACTCTCTCTTTTGCTCTTGCCCCTACAGGCAATTCTTGCTCTCTCAGCCATCGATAACTTGTGTTTTTGAAGGTGGTAACCATCCTTCAAGTCCAGTTAGATGTTTTTTTCTTGTCTTCTTGTGTTTAAGGACAGTGTGATGAGTTATTGTATCTCCTCCATTTTGGAATGTTTGCATGGATCATTCAGGATCACGGGGAAATTGATCATACAGATAAACTTTTTTTTTTGTTTCCGCTATTGTCTGTGGAATGGGTGATTTCACTTGATAAGGTTGGTTATATATGGTTTTATTTTTTATTTTTAAATCTAAATTTTTGGTCTTAAATTTAGGATAAATGACATTTAACTGCAAAAGGAAACACTGTAGCAAAATGAGGCGACTTTAAGACTGTTTAAGCTTCTTTAAAGTTTCATGTGCGAGTGGTGAGTTAAGTCATATTTTTACATTCCACAATAGGGGAAAATAAGATGCCGTTTGCACCCCTACGGCTCAGTCATCTCTTCCGGTGTCCTTTATTTCCCCTTTTCCCCTCTCCTCCTCTCCTCAGGCTCCAACAGCTTGTCTCAGTGCACACTGAGATTTATCGCATCAAGACAGTGCACTTCCCTCTCTCTGTCTGTCTCCCCCTGTTGCATGTCTTCTTTCTTCCTCTCTCTCCTAGTCTTTTTCTAGCTCTCACGCGCAGACAGAAAGCCTGGCCCCTTTTCATTAGGGGCCACTGTAACAACAAATTGATGTAGTTTTATAGCCAGCAGTGACTATGTTTGTCTGACGTTTATGTTAGGTCGTTAATCTCCCTATTGACCTCTCCATCTCTCCTTTTCTATCAATGCACTCTCTCTCTCTCTTCCCCTACATTCAGCTCTCCGATTGGTGGCCTGCAGATCCGCTATGACTCTTCTGGGTCGTTGCCGGGGCCGGGGCAGGGGTTGCTAGGGGCGGGAGGAGGTGGGGAGACGTTGCCCCCAGTGGCCACCAGCATTGAGCAGCTCCTGGAGAGACAGTGGAACGAAGGGCAGAGCTTCCTGCTGCAGCAGGGAGCACAAGGAGACGGTGAGAAGACGCAAGCACCAAGCATCCTTAAAACTACAAGATTACCTAAAAGAATCGTCCGATTTCAGACTATTGCTCACCAGTAACTACTGAAAAACAGGCCTCTAAGCAGGGAGTGATTATTGGTAGCAGTGGCTGCAGTGACTCCAGACATGCTTGCAAAAGTATGGGACGAGTTTGACTATTGTGTGGACTAATGCCGGGTGTCCACAGGGATGTGGAGCACTTGTGAAAATTTTGTATGTAAAATATACCAAAAGCTTTTATGTCCATTACTTTAAAAAATATAGCCTTTTGAAATCGGATGATTCTGTTTGATACACACTTATGAGTTTGTTAATTCCATTTAAGTCTCTCACCAGACGGATTTTATTTCTACCTGTGACACCCTCACAGCATTTTATTTAACAAATAAGTCACATAAAAAACCCAAATAATAGTTTTACTCTCTATTTAAAAGATACAGTATAAGGCAAAAGGCCTGAAATCAAACAAAGGCAGTATGAAAACAAAAGGTGAATTCTCTTCATTTCAAAAATGACAGGAGATTAATCTCCTACCTCACACGCACTCATACACTTTGTCCACTTCACCATTTCCTTCTCTGTGTCAATTGATCCGTCGGCTCTTTGCCTTCGAGCTGTTGTGCAGAGCCGCTCCCTCTTTCAGTCACATTTTCACTTTATCTGTTATTGTTGCACCTGTCAATCTCTTGCTGGTTATCTACCTATCTGAACATCCCTTCTGGGATCAATAAAGTGAAAATGAAAAAGGGGGATGGCAGCCTGGTCGTTAGAAAGGCTGTCCTTCAATCGGATGAGTCAGGTTTAAGTTCCTGCATCTGCAAACCCTCCTCCTCCTCCCCCGACACAGAGTCCGTGCAGGCGCAAGGTCACTGTAGCTGACCTTGATCTCTGACATGTCTGTGTTGAGTATCTGTCTGATCGTCACTGTGTGTGTTGTTAATGTGAGGTATAAGAAAAGGCAGATTTAGAAAATGAGTGGCCTTTTAGAAAGTAAGGATATTGGTGAAAGGGTCAGTCCTGTAAAGATTCATCCCAGCATATAACCCAGCACCAGCACTGGTTATTTTACCTTCACTGTGGTGCAGCTAAAACAACAAGTGGGCTAACAGTGTTGACTGCAGACTGACGGGGCTGAGTTTTATTTCATTTGTGCAATTTTGAAGTCTTTATTTTCTCACACAGGTGTGGAGAGCAGTAAATTGAAAATTCAGAGCGGAGCTATTACAGAATATTTGGAGCAGGAAATAAAAAATCGCTGCTTTTTCTGTTCCCTCTCTCTTTCTCAGTGGTGAGCATGTTGAAGTCTCTGCACCAGCTCCAGGAGGAGAACAGGAGGCTGGAGGAGCAGATAAAAACTCTGACCATGAAGAAAGAGAGACTGCAGCTTCTCAGCGCACAGCTATCAGTGCCTTTCACACCTGCCACGGCCTCCTCGGGTACACAGACACTCTTACTTACTTACTTAGAAATCAAGGTGAATGATGCACACCAGTGAGCCACAGCACCTGCCTGGCATTGTGCAGGTCTGCTTTGTGTCACTGAAACAGCTGCCCCCCCATTGATGTGTTTTGTGGTATCAGGCATCAAGCATGGCAGCAGGAGATCCTTAAAATGTTACCTCCATGGACTAAAAAAATATCACAGATGCTTGATCAGATTGAGAGCTCGGGAATTTAAAGGCCAAGACGACACCTAAAGTTATCGTTCAAGAAATTTTTGCACTGAGGGTGTGTTATATTTCTGAAAATGTGACAGTCCAATACTGTTGGCATGAAAGGTTTGAATGTGGCCTGCAACACTATTTTGGAGGATGTATGAGTAACAACCATCATCACCCTGCCTCTGCCAGCTTCCCTTCCTCCCATAGCACAGCCTGATGCATGCATGTGTTTATATCAAAGTTATTCAGATTCTTGCATCTGCACATGTTATTTTTTTCCAGCTTTAAGATCTGACTGAGCTACTCTCTTGTTCCCGATCGAAAAGATGGATTGTTGCTGGCTGACGTCATTTAGCACAGAAAATTTCTAGAACTTGAAAAGCAGGTTTCACATTTTTTAGACTGGCCCTACTGAGACATGTCTAACCTTTCGGTTATCCGCAGATGTGAAGGGAGCCCAGCCGGGAGCAGCTGACTCATCTTTACCTGTGGCGACTCAGGTAAGGACAAATTCGTGGTTTGACTCCTCTGTAGTCAGCAGAGTTTGTGTTTTCAAACTAGTTTTTATGCTTTGTTTTGATTTCTGTTTTGATTTTCCAGAGTGGCTTTATTTTTATTTATTTTTTATTAGTTTCAGTGTTAGTTTTAGTCTTGAACACTCAGTAATTTATTTATGGCAAATGGCAGAGGCAAGATTTAAAGTCAGAATAGAAATTGCAATATAAACAGAACTTTTTGTAGTTGACTCACAGGCTTGTAGACTTTGAAAGTTTTTTCTTTTATTCTATTTATTCTTTAACATTGTAAATTAAGCAAACTATAATGATCGCTTTAATTTAATGTCAAAAAGGTGTGAAATAACGCATATCCCAATTAATAGGCCACATCCTTCGGAGGCCGTATTTGAAGGTCGATTATGTCACAGCAAGGCAATGAAGGCTGTCCCAATTCGAAGGCTGCTCCAAATGCGGCCGACAAATGTGTCCTTCATTAACCTATCCCAGAATTCATAGCGCGGCCCGGCCAATTCCAGTTTCCAACAATGGCGGCAGCTACTTAGTTTTAATATTACTCTTATTACTTTTTCTGGGTCACCAAATAAACTTTTAAGATGTTTTCAGGCGAGAATGTAGCTGTGTAAGCTTCAAATATCTGGTTGGTTTATCAAGACATCACATATTTGCAAACGTGCTTCAACGTTTTCGAAGGTGTCCCACCAGCTCGATAGCTGACCGCGTGGTCAAGGCTCACTAGAGCCGGCAAGAACAGCAAACTCCCGGCACATCGTTTTCAGATCCCCGCGGTCTTTCACTCGGGTTAAACATGAAATATAAGTCACTTAAAATGTTATTGTTTGGCTTTTTTCAGTGTTTTATTTGTTCCTGAGTAAATCGGTTTGGCTGAGATTAAAGTTATAGTTTCGACACAGCTGAATAAACGTCAAACAGAAAACACAGAAGTGTGAGATGGTAGAGAATGTACTCCAGTGTTCTGTTATATATTAGCAAGCGAGGAGCAGACGGCTGAGTTTATTGAACTCCCCCGAAATCTGAAGGCTAGACCATCCCATTTCACAGCCTTGCACTTCCGGCCTTCTAGGTCTTCGAAGGACCCGGCCCATGTAGAACGTGAAGGCCTGGTCCTCTGAAGGATGCAGCCTATGAATTAGGACATAGCTACAGATTCTGAATGCAGGACTTGTCATTAATGGGAGTCTCTTTCTGGTCCTCAGGATAGTGCATCTTGTGGTGGTCACAGCAGTAGTGGCTCCACCTCCTCCCTCTCCACACCTCCCTCGGTGTCCCAGAGTCCACCTCAGCCACAGCTCAATGGGGTCGCCTCCGTAGGGGTGACCCCGGCTGGGTTGGGCGGCGTGGCGGGGCTAATGGGGGCTCTGGGCGCAGGGAGTGCGCTGGGCATGGGTGGAATTGTCGGGGCTCTGAACGGCGTGATCCAGACGCCGGCCGGCACCTCCAGCCCTCACACACACACTACAGGAGCAGCTACAGGCGTCACTTTGCCCGTCAATAACAAGTATGGCTGTTTTCATCTTCCTCTAATACATTAAGCGCCCTTTTCAGATTAATAAAGCATCAACACTGGGATGCGAATTGTGTTGGAAGCCTTTGATGATAATAAAATCAATACATGCGGTTTCACATCACCCTTCCCAACAAATTGGTTGACTGTCAGCGAGTTAAAGAGCTCCAGATGGGTGTCAGTAGCTTCACATTTTCAAGGCCCTTTCACATAAGCACATAGTTAAGTACTGAAAATGTTCGGGAATATGTTTGTCTCGGCTTCCCAAGAAGTTTAAATGTGAACTTTATTGCATCCTCTCTTCCTCTTTGTGTCTTTTTGCTTCCGCAATGGATTTTAGCAGCTCAGCAACTAGTAAGACCAGGTGAGGCAGAAGCTGGTGCCACTTCACAAACCGCCGTAGCTCTGTTTTCATCAGTGTGTCAGCTTTGTGAAGAAATGCTGTAGTCATGCATGTTTTTTTGAGTTTGAATCTTTTCTTGTTTTGTTTTGGGGGGTTTTTGAAGCAAAAAATAAGCTCATGTTTTTCTTTATAACTTATAGAAACAGATAAATGTTAATATTTTCTGTCACTCTCACCGTCACAGACCTGTAATGTTTTAAAAAAGTGTGCTAAACAGTCTGGTACTGTGCAGGCAGAGTGTTAATTGCGTTTGTCTCACTGTGAGTGTGCTTTGTCTCCTCAGCGCGGCGCGAATTGGCCTGCTGTCTGAGCAGCAGAGATTGCTCCTGCAGCAGCATCAGCTCCACCAGCTGCTGTCCTCACAGCCTTCAGTGGTACTACACACACACACACACACACACTATGCACATTTGATTACTTACTACTATCACACACAGTTAAACACAAAGACACTGAGCTACAATTTTCTTTTAGACGATAGTCTAAATCACCTAGCTTATTAACTCTTCTTCTTCCCCTCTTTTCCACACTTTCCCCTGCTTTTTTTCTTCTGTCTCACGCTCTGTTCCCCCTTCAACTCTTTTCTTTAATGACACCTCCACTTAATCCTCTTCTCTTTTTTTTCTTTTTCTTTTTTCTCTCATTCTTCCTCCTTGTTTCCTCCCTCCTTGCATCTCCCCCTTCCTCCCTCTGCTCCCCAGGAGCAGCAGCAGGTGTTGCTCTACCAACTGATGCAGCAGCAGGACCTCCAGCAGCTGCAGTCCCTCTCCTCCTCTGCCCAGATTCCCTCCATCCCACTCTCTTCCGCTCAGCTGCCCATCAACAACTTGCTGCCCGGCGCCCAGAGCCAGGGCCAAGGCACCATCACCGCCAACCCCTTCCTGGCGCTGCAGCACGCACACGCTGACACGCATGGCTCAGGGGCGCAGAAGCCTCGGCTAGCCGAAAAAGCCGTTGGCGTCGGAGGGCAAGAGAAGACGTGACGGCATATGTTCTTTTTGTTTCCTTTTTTTCTTTTTATTGTTTTGTTTTACATATATATAAATATAAATATATATATATACATGCGCAGAGTTTTTTGGGATCAGTCTGTTGGTCAACTTTGTAGGTTAGTGATGAGAACATCTGCAGGAGAGCAAAATGTGTTCATGTTAGATATTTGTTTCCAGCAGTGTGTTAAAGCATAACACACACACTCTCTCTGTGTGGAGTTATACAGAAGACTGTCTGTAGTTTAGGTTCTGATCTCGACACCACGTTTTGTGTCATTTTGTATTATTTATTTGATTTAACGACTTTTTAGCTGCTTTGAGTCCTTATTTTGATTGCTTTGTCTACTTAAAGATTTTTTTAGTTATTTAATACTGCTGGTAGTAACTGAACGTGTGTTACTGTCAGTACGTAGCACCAGCGGACATGGTGTGTTTAGTCTCTTCTCTCAACAGTTCAGTTGACTGACAGGTTCCCAGAAACTCTTTTTATTTCTTCGGTGTTTCCTACTCCGAATCTTGTTCCAGGTTTTGTTTTGGGTTTTTTTTTTTTCCTCTCTCATTTTTTTTTTTTTTTAAATTAATGTTTTTGTAATGGTCTGGTCTCTCTGCTGTTTCACTCTCTCAGGGGCTTCAGCCAAACCAGCAGTTGTGCTGCAGCGCACAAGCTGGCACACACACAGAACTACAAACATTTGAAAAGAAAAGAAAATGGCAGCAATATTATGATTAGGACAACAGTACAATTCCCTGTTATAGGACTTACCAGTCATAGATGTGTGATTGACATCTGTCTCGCAGCAGTCCTGGAGGGACTATTAAATGAGGAAATGTCCCACACGTCCTCAGTGCTGCCTTCTCTCCCCGTGTCTCCTTCCCGCAGTTTGCGTACATCCATTAATGTCCGTGAGCCAAGCCTCGTATGGTCACCACAGAAGCCTTGCTTTTGACTGTCTCTTCTCTGGGCCAGATACAGGAGGATCATTCGGGGAAAAGAAATGTAAAAGAGGAGAAAAAAAGATTATTCAAAAAAGTACGTTGAATGTTCACAAAGATGCTTAAATCCACGTCACACATCCACTTTCAGAGATAAACCACGCAGTTGGTTATCAGCAAGTGGAAGTGATTGCATTTCATCTTCCCGATTGAGCCTCCTGCTGCACCTACCTCTTGAGCAGGACCAGCCTATCAGGACCTAAAAGGCCGACAGCAGCGGCCACTTATAAACCCACAACAGTCAGGACTGGCCAATCAGGGTCCAAACCCAAGTGCCTGAGGCCAAAAGAGGAAAGTGGGATTTTGTTTTTTTTTTTTAAAAGCAAACAAATATATATATATATTAAAAAACACTTGGTCACTCTACCCAATTTTTCACAGTGCTACTGGTAATGAAGCTGCGTTGCTAAGGCAACAGATTACAAAAACTCTTGGTCCTTCAGGCTGGACGTCTCTTTAACAAAACTAGGAACTTTTATTCTGCTGCATTCTCTAATATCAAAGCCAACTTTGTGTTGTGCTTTCTATTTATCTGGAGGTTTTGTGTAATGGGCATAAGATGATATATTTTAAAAGCCCGCTTGTTTTTGCAATTTAGCATCATTTTGTACTACTGTGTAAAGTTGTTTTTTTTTTCTTTTGTTCCTCTGTTCAGTCTAATCTTGCTGTAAACCCTTTTAATGATTTCTATTTTTGTCATGTGTTTAAAGCTAGGAGCTACTTATTAGCTGGCTGATTTGGGAGGGGTTGTGGTTGTATATAGGTGTTTGTAGGGGAGGAGGAAGTGTGTCAGGGGGGGTACTTGGTGGCACAGTTTTTACCTCGTTAAGTGTACATAAATCTTTCTCATTGGCCGTCGGTTGTACATAAGTGATTATGATTGGTCGTGCTGGTGTGAAGGAAAGCCAATGAAGCCTCAGTTCATGTGTGTGAATCTTTAGGACCAGACAATAAGGTTGACAGTGACTGGACACAAAAGTATTAATTTATTTTTATATGTGCAGGGACATTGTGTTTCTTTTTTTTCTTTTTTTCTTTTTTTTAATGTTTTGCACCATTTTCTTGATGGAAAGTCATTTTATACTCTGGGCACCATATTTTCATCTGTGCACACATTTTGTTGGATAAATTTTCTAAGAGTGTAAAAAAATTGGTGGGGGATTGACAATGTATTTAAAAAAAAAAAAAAGAAAATTAAAGAAACACTCTGGTTAAGTAAGAGCAGCGTTTGGTGTTTGTATCAAAGTATCAGTAAAAAAATCACAAAATCACGCATGCTGTAAATGTGTTTGCTTTTACCGTGACGCTGATCAGTAGAAAGAAACTAAATGAACCAGAGAGAGGGCTGGACACTAGTTTTTATCCGGCCTGGTGCTAAAACGGCACTAAAACCCCCAATAAGATGACATTTAATTCAAAACAAATGCACACAGTTTAAAAATCCCCCAACAGAGCCCGTTCATAAACTCACAATTTTTTAGCCACCTCACAAATACTTCTTTAAAACAACTAATATTATCAAAAAATAAATTACAAGCTGCATATATTTTAATTCGCTGATTAAATGCATGTTATTTTTGTCCTTCCTGCGCATATGTCAGATGATTTACGAGGTGAGTGTAGATGAGATTAAAATGTTCCTGTTAAACCAGTGGTTTCTTTTCCCCCAGTTTGAAGCCACTCTTACGAGCGGACTTGTAAGCTGTATTTTGAATAGAGTCAAACCTTTCCTGACTAATACTCCGTGCCATTAATTACACTGTAAATTGTGGACGAGGAGGCGCTAAGCGGGATGTGAATTATTCTGTAACAAGAAGGGAGGTGAGGGGGTTGGGGGAGAAAAATAAATAATCATCGAGCAACCAAAGTGCCAATAGAAACTCAACATCTTTAAATTTAAACATTGTGCTTCGGGGCTCCTGTCCTTACAAATATGCACCCACAACCAAAGCTGATGACTTCCAGCTGCCGCTGCTGTGTTTGCGTTGAAGAGGTGGGGGCACCATTCTGCTACATCTGCTTCTGCCCTGGTAATTAAAAGCTCACTTTCCTCCTGCACCCCCCCCCCCCCCCCTACTCCCTCGAAAATACACCCCCTCCTTAGGAGTGTTGAAACCCCCCACCCCACCCACACTCGCCCGCGCGCTTTGCATGTACACGCACAAATACACCCAGAATCTAACCTGCATTCAACAACGCAACCCCCCTTTTTCCTTTACCCGAGCACTTGCTCATTCACCCCTCCCACTGCCAACTATCCCTCACTGTGACCTCCCCTCATCCATCCACCCTCCACTCACTATCAGCCCTGTCAATCAAAGCTAGGCTGTTTAAAACGCATACCCCCCAGCACCACCACTTCCCCACCTCCACCATCTTTTATAAGCCTCCCACTAACAGCCCTGCCTCTCTCACACACACGCACACACACGCATGCGGGCCAGAGCCACTGTGTCCATCATCGATCACGCTCCCCCAGAAGCATTTTCCAGGGTTGGGAGGGCTTACCAGCTGATTCAGGACCCCTGTGTGCTGCCCAACTAGGTGCCTGATTACAAAGTCAAAACATGACTAAGCCCCGGTATTAGGAGACAGGAGAGCTCTCTGTCTTATGCACACACACACACGTACACATAGAGCAGATAGCAGGCCAGCAGGAGGGTTAAGCCCGGGATGATTAGACAAATGTAGGGCAGATATCTGCGGCTTCAGAGGCAGGCTGAGCCGCTGTCACCGAGGAATGCTCTGCAGCATTAAAGATACCTGTCTCACACTGAGCATGCTCACTCTGCGGTTCAGTTTCTACTTAAATGTTCTCCTTTTTTTCAGGTAAGGCTTTTGTAATTGATTAGTGTTCGTGAAGGCTTTGAATAAGCCCCAAATAATAACTAAATAAATATATATGGAGAAAAGTGCAGTGAAAAGGAGGTTTTATATTTATGGGTTTAAAATCTTGGGAGGAAACATTTTACAACAGTTAAAGAAATATTTCAACTAGCAATGCAGAAAGATCAAACTTGATTTGTAATTGTGTCATTTGACTTTTGTAAATAAGTAGAGGCCTTACATTAAAGAAAACCTAGAAAAGTAAGCTGCTGCAGCAGGTTGACACCAAGTGTGATTTTTTTTTTTCATTTATAAGATTTAAATTTATTTGTCTTATATGCGTCAGCCTCTTGTTCCAGCATAATTTAAAAGTAAAAACATGAATTCACCCCCATGGAGTGAAAACCAAGAGTTTGTAAACGAATTGATTCCTTTACTGAGTGAAACGGGGGGGGGGGGGGGGAAAGGTCAAACTTGATGTTAAATAAACCTAAAAAATGCTTTCAGGGGCCTATTATTTTGAAAAGCCGACAGGTTGAAGATGCGCAGTTTCCACAGGACGTGAACTTTAACAAACTTACAATATTTGTTGCAATCATCGCTCCCATTCTGTCACACTCCAGACCGAGCAGAAATAAAACTACAACAAAAGCCATAAAACAAGTTCGCCAGATGCCAAAAATAATTCCTCTACACGGGTTTCGTCACATGTTTGGTAATTCAGCTAAATTATTTAATTAGACCCCAGCCTCAAATACGGAGAGCAAAGAGCAATAAAGCCGAGAGAGGCTTCGGTGTAGTAAACCATTAGTAAGAAGGAGGCTGTCGCTGGTTTGTACAGTAATGCAGTGTAAATCATCACAGAGTGGCTGCCATTAGGAGGCTTAATCTTGGGCCGAAACCTGCAGTCAGCTGCCAGGGGCCCTGATCGGGTGCCGAGTGGAACCAGAGCCGGCAAACAGAGGTGTTTAGGGCCGTGAGGGCAGGAGGAAGAGGAAGAAGGGTGCAAGAGACAGAGTGTGGAGGGAACAGCTGAGGAGATTCCCAGCGAGAATGTGTGTGTGCGTGTGTGTGTATTTGTGTGTCAGCCCCCCCACAGGTCGCTCTCCTGTGGGATAATGGTGGCGAGGAGAAGCAGCAGGATTCAGCCTCATCCCTCTTCATTCTCAGACAGCTCGTATTCTTCTGCTAAGTGACACTCCTCTGTCACCCCCGGCACAAACACACACACACAGATATGCATATATACACTATTCTCAGAATCCTCTCTTTCTTTGTGTGTGTGTGCGTGTGTGTGTGTGCGCGCGCCTTCCAGCTGAATTACACCTCGCAGTTTCCTCGAAGCTTATTGATGCCACTGCAAAAATGACAAAGCAGGACGACTGACAGTAAACAAGCACAGCACCCTTTTTACTTTCAAAGTCAAATTTGCCCACTTGTCACCCTCGATCAGATCTGAAAAGCTCTGCAAAGCATTTGGACCGCCATAGACTGTGTTGCCTACAGCGGTGAGAAGTTATACGCAGCTTGAAAATTATGCCAATAATGCTGAAATATTACGGAGAGATTAAAACTACACACAGCTCTGGAAAGATGGGAAAAAGTACAGAAGTAAAAGCTCACAAAACTGAGTGAATCTGTCTGTGTGGAAAAAACATAATTGCGGAAATTGTGTAAAATAATAATAATAATTAATACATATGCAATATTATCGTATATTTTTTTAAACTATATTTTAGGAATGTGTTTTGGGGGGCTTTGCGGTATTGCTAATAAAAACCCACGCCTAAATAAAAAAAAGTAAAAATAGCAATAAAATATAGTTTAGATATAGGCTGAGTTCAGTGTCAATAATTACCATAGAATAAGTCATTCAAATAAAAGGCGTTGTATAATAAAAGTGTTTGCAATGCGGAGGAGCACAGGCAGGAGTTTCCTGGTCGCCTCTCTGAGCTGCAGCGTGTCCCGCTGACTCAGCGGCGCCTGCTCCGCTCGCCTGCCGCTCAGAGTGCGTCGCTGCACGGCTCGAGAGCCGTCTTGCCTCGCGCCCCTCGCGGCTCCCGCTACGAGCGAGAAGAAAGGAAGCTCAGAAAACCGCAGCGAAGCGAGAAAGAGAACTTCACCGCGAGCTGATGGCAACGACAATTCAGCGGTGAAGGGAGGGAGGGGGGTGTTTGAAGAAGCGGTTGTTTTTTCTTCTTTCCGCGTCTGCTTTTCCCCTTTGGAGGCGGGGAAGGGGAAATGCAGCTCCCCGGTAAAAGCACTCTGCCACCGAGGAGCGGTGCTCAGTGCAGCCGTGGGGGCTAAACGTGAAGCTCCGCGATGCTTTGATTTGTGTTTCAGGGCATCAAAATTCAAATCTATTATCGTAATAAATTATAAAACACTTTTTTACATTTTACGTCTAATTTATTATTATTTATATATTTTTTTAAAACTCTTATTTTCACACACACTAATAAACCCCCCCACTGTAGACAGACTGGTGTAATGCGCTTTTAGCGCAGTGATATTATGCTAAATGGGGATCTAATGATGTGAGACGACAGCAGGAAATATTTTAAAGTCACGTGTCACTTTAGGCTCGTGTTTATGTGATCTCCTGCGAATATATATATTTTAATGGCGTTAATAAATGTGGGGTGTTAGCAGCATCGTCTTACTTTACTCTGTCGTCACAGCTGGTTGTTTTTCTGTAGTGTTTACCTCTTTAAAAAAAGAAGTAGAGCCTCCTATCTACTGTGGCGACCTGCGGGCTGTTGTTTTGAAGACCATCGACCACAGCAGCACACTGCAGGGAAGCTGCATGACCCACACAGAAATGCACTGAATTATGTATAAACTCAATTAAACTCATTTAGAAAGCTCCTGTTTTCTTTCCAAATGGCATTTCTCCTCCTTCAGCTCCTATTTATATTGTGTTATGTTGTTTAAAAGGTGTGCTGTGCCTATTTAAATGCACGGTAAAAAAAAAAAAAGAAACAAAAAAGCAAAACACATGAAATATATATATATATATATATATACATATATATATATATATATATATACACATATATATATATATATATATATATATATATATATATATATATATATATATACACATATATATATATATATATATATATACACATATATATATATATATATATATATATACACATATATATATATATATATATATATATACACATATATATATATATATATATATATATACACATATATATATATATATATATATATATATATATATATATATATATATACACATATATATATATATATATATATATATACACATATATATATACACATATATATATATATATATATATATATATACACATATATATATATATATATATATATATATATATATATATATACACATATATATACACATATATATATATATATATATATATACATATATATATATATATATATATATATATATATATATATATATATATATATATATATATATATATATATATATATATATATATATATATATATATATACACACACACATACATACATGTATGTACAAGGGATTAAGAGTTAAAAAAATTCAACACCGGGAATAATTAAAGAAAACAGTGGGATAAGGCTAATCTCACACACACACACTTACAAGTAATATTAATTATAGTAATAAAAATCTAACATTCTGTATTTGCTATATTTACCATCACTTTGAATGGGGTCTGGCTGAAGAATGAAACACCATCGCAAGGACAGGTGGTGCTGGCAGAGATGAATGTAATCTTGTGGGGCTATAATGAATGTCACGGGATATAGATCTAAGATGAGATCTGGTTTGATCATCAGGTAAAAATAGATCAGTCACCGGCAGATCATTACTGATAATTACTTTCAAATGGTCGACTATGTGAAGGGAGGGGGGGGGGTTAGGGGGGGTCCATATTATTAAATAATTTCGGCCCCGGTTCATGTGTGCATGTATGTGAGTGTCCATAAATGATAATGATAGAGTCGAGGAGAGGAATATTATTAATTATTCCTCTTTTGTACTTGTTGTCAGGTGAGAAATGTGATTTTAGTATTCAAGAAAGTCTCCACGTGCTTAACAAATGTTCGACCTCAAGAAAGCAAAGCCTCTGATAGTTCTGCCTCTCTTGCTGTTTTTTGTTTTGTTTTTTACAATTAGCCAATAAATATCAGGGAAAAGCTGCAAATATAGGCAGTATTGTACATGCATGAGTGCGTGGCATGAGTGCCTTGCTCAAGGACACTGTAGCTGACGTGAAAGGAGAAATCCCTGTGGAGACTTTAAGCTAATTTCTAGGATTGAAATCTGAACATCAGAGGTTGAAGAGAAGTCCAGCCGCTGCTGCAATCAGGATAAATGAGCGAACAACAGGCATGGTAAGAGACCTGGGATTTCTCCAGCAGCAGCTGTTAAGTGGTATAGACCCAAGCTGTGTAATGGTACAGGCCGGTGTGTGTGTGTGTGTGTGTGTGTGTGTGTGTGTGTGTGTGTGTGTGTGTGTGTGTGTGTGTGTGTGTGAGAGAGAGAGAGAGAGAGAGAGAGAACCAACTCCCTCCCCTGTTCTTCCACCTATCAGCAAGCCTCATTTATTATGCAGACTGGAGACCCTTGGGCTGGACGGAAGGCGTGTGTGTATGTATGTATGTGTGTATGTGTGTGTGTGTGTGTGTGTGTGTGTGTGTGTGTGTGTGTGTGTGTGTGTTTTGGGAGAGTGGGTGAGGGGGTACACATGTGATGCTCTCTCTCTCTCTCTCTCTCTCTCTCTCTCACACACACACACACACACACACACACACACACACACACACACACACACACACACACACACACACACACGCCGACTCAGTTTCTAAATAAAATGAATACTGTGGAGGTAGGCGGCCAAACGGGGTACTGCATTTGAAGAGTTGAAGATTAGGGGGGGTGTGTGTGAAAATGTTTATGTGTGCTGGACTTGTTGCATGAGCTGGGATAACTCCTTGAAATAAAAGATGAGAAAGGTTGACGAGGGTCGTGCGAATGCTGTAGTAGGAACCTTGAAGAACACAAAGAAGCCGATGCTAATTTTTTATTGTTTCCCTGAAGAGAGACAAAAGGAAAAAACAAAAAAGGGCTGATCCCGGTGAACCGTGCATGCATTTCACCCAGAAAAACGGCTGCAAACAGATTACTTTACTACATGATTTCTCTTTCAAGCAGCTGCAGAAACCACAGGGTTTCTGCTGAGGTTCGTTTAAATTGAAAATGATATTCTAACTATAAAGGTGGGAATAGAATCCAAATAAGAACATCTGTTAATCATCAACAACAACAACAAAATTACAAATAAGGTTTTCGGTCCAAACACAGTGCAAATAGAAAAATGCAGCAGAAGCACATGAAACACAAGAAAAGCAGGAAAAAAGGTGCGGAGGTGACAGAAACATGGGAAGGATTGCAGTGAGACGAAGAAATGGAGGATTAACTGGTCTTGTGAGGAAGAAAAAGAGGGATGGTAATGATGTGTTCAAATCACATTATTCATATAATGCTGTATAGATTGCTATTAATCGTTTACTGCAGCCGATCTTTCATGTTATTATCCCCTCTAAATCACTTCTATTTTGTTTTTGAGCTTTAAATGTTTTTTTGTTTTTTTGTGAGCTTTTATTGCATTTTCTTTCCACTTCTGTCATGTTTGACTCAAATTCTCTTGTTTTTCTACTTCCCGTTTGTTTTACTCAACTTCCGTTCTGTATTTATCTACTTCCGTTGTTTTTAAAAAAATTCAATTTCCTTCCTGCTTTTTCCACCTCCGTTATCTTTTACGTGCTTTTACACCCCCGCTCCCCCCCCCCCCCCCCCCCCCAATTCCAGTTCTCTGGTATTTTCTTACATTGCAGTGCATTCGACTTCTCAGGGCATCCACGTGGCACTACCGGAGGATTTTTAAAAAAGTTACACGAATGGTGTGATAAGTATGTGAAATCCATTTACAAGTGCAGTTTAAATGTAAAGGTAGTTATTTATGTTCCACCATTTGTCAGCATATTTTCAACTCTCCTGCATGGCTGTTGCTGTTTTTATTAAATGTCTTTTTAAATTTGATTTTCATAGAAAAGCTCGTATTCGTTGCTAGCTTGAAGTGTCACGTATTAGGAGTTCCTACATAGAGATATTTCCTCTTTAAACTTCACATTTAAATGTAAAGTTGAAGACAAAGTTAAAAAATAAATAAGTAAAATAAGGTTGTGAAGGTGAGCTTTCTGTATACTGACTCCCTTACCCATTAATCATCTCAGGACCCCCTCGGACTTATCTGCTGACCATCTGGAGTGGGATCGACCCCTCAACTTGGATAATTATGGACTGAACTGTGTAAGTATTGCAGTTCTAACACTAACATAGTGATACACCAGTACTTACAATGCTATATTATCAGAACACCCTGCTGCATTTTTAAAAATTCCCAGTTTTACCCACAATGTAACACATCCTGTATTAAAGCGACAGAGAAAGAACATAAGAAAAACCTGCAGCATCAGACTCTAGACCTTCACTAAAAACAACAATAATTTCTTTTCTCTTACTGTGCCCATATCGTTGCACCCTTACACCCACATTAATACATGTAACTAAACACATGCATATCTTGTTTATCAGTGGCTGCACAGAAAACCATTAGATCTGAGTTACATAGGGAAGGGACTCAATAATCTGCTCTGACACACTACACTTGATTATGTAAGAGTCTAAAATAACTCAAAAGTGTATTCCCATGAGCAGGAGGTATTTTATACACACACATATATATATGTATATATTAAAGAGTCGCATTCTCCATTAGTCTCCCTCATTGCAAACTGTTAACAGGCATTAGTGGCCCAATTAGAAAAGACTTGGTCTAATCTTTTAAAAGTCCCAGGATAATGTTGAAAATGGCCAGACGAGAGGAGGAGAGGGGGGATGGAAGGGGGATAAAGGGAGGAAGGGGAGGAGAGAAACTCAATCTAAAGCACCAGGTGCACCTTTTGTCGACATAATCTCCCAGCCCTCGAGACCGCGCACTCACTGGCCAACATATACAGCCTTTCATACGTACACATGCTGCTTTTTCGGCTGGGGGATTTGAATCCCGAGCTGGCTCTGGTCATATGTAAAAGGGACTCCTAGGTCAGTGCGCTGCCAGAAGAGACAGAAAAGGGTTTGGTGTGTTGTGATTCGTCCACTCATGGGTAATAATCAATAGGGAGAAACCTTTTCAATTTTAATCTTAGTGATGAGTTTGCACCGGGGACAAAATTTAGGTTAGGAAGGGAGAGAGGGGGTGTGGATGTCTCAGTTACCACACTGAGGATTTTTAAGGGCATGGTTTTACTGTGAGACACACACATTTGTACAGTCCATACACAGCGAGTGAACACTAAACAATGTAGCTGTAACACTGATCCATGGTAAGGGAGGTGAAAGGTAATTTATTAATGCTGCAAAATCCATCACGAGACATACGACATCCCGAGTTTTGAACAGATCTATAATCAGCTTCAAACTGGCTCAAGTGTGTCTGTCAGTAACGTGTGTGTGTAATCATTTATGATTGCACATGTTTACAGCTATGTTAAAAGACACATTTGACCATTTGCACATGGAGATCTTTTAAAACATGGAGAAGATGCAGAGCAGCAGTAGGTAGAGGAGCTCAGTGTGCACAGGAAGCAGACCTGAGTGCACAGCCATTGTGAAGCAGGCATCTATTGATGGCTGTCAGTCAGTTTATAACATTGGTCAGGGAGGACAAAGGACTGTGCAGCTTGAAATGCTGAAAACCTTGGACTGTGCAAAAACACACACACACACACACACACACACACACACACACACACACACACACACACACACACACACACACACACACACACACCTCTTGAATAACATTACAGGCCATGTTAATCAATGGCTCTTAGCACAGTGGATTTAAGCAGGCCTGGCGCCCCTTGTCCACAATCCCTCACCCGTCATTCTTTCAGCTCGACCCCTAAACTCCTGTAAAGCCTTGAGTGGGGACGGAGCCAAGGACGGAGCAGGCTGCTCATTGTGATTTAATCTCTCTCTGCCTCTCTCTCCACTGTGAGAACAAACATCAAATATGGCCTTCTTATC
Source organism: Aulonocara stuartgranti (assembly GCF_965226115.1). Classification (NCBI taxonomy): domain Eukaryota; kingdom Metazoa; phylum Chordata; class Actinopteri; order Cichliformes; family Cichlidae; genus Aulonocara; species Aulonocara stuartgranti. The sequence continues at coordinate 28,457,412 of NC_138960.1, forward strand.
AGGCCAACCCCGCTCTATCTATCTATCGCCAATCGATGCCTCCTGTTCTGTGTGTGCAGGCCTCGGTGTATGTGTGTGCTTGTGTGAAACAGGTCTCGGGGGCCGTGCTAACTAAGGTCAAAGATCAGGTATAACCCTCCAGCGAGGAATGACAGATGTGGCCCGCAGAAAACAAGATAAAAGAAACGGAGAGAGAGAAACATGGAAGAAGGGAGCAATTTAGACCAGTTGCATGTGTCCTGAAAGCAGCAGATCAAAAATAAAAACAGGAATCGCTGTGATTGCTTCTGTCGTTTCTGCGGCAGGTATAACTTCTCCTCGGGCGCCTCGACAAGCAGAGCTCAGCTTACCTGAATGGTGGCCTTGAACAATGGACTGGAGGTTCTGTCATTGTCCAACCACCTTTCTGGAAGCGCCACCAGCTAAACGAGCAACTGTGCCGCCACAATGTGCTGAATGTGGCTCTTTTATTTAATACTTCCTTCAGTTGGGGAAATAGGAATATCAAAAACACTTTGATTTGTTTTGCTTCCTGTGAGGCAAGCGAAATAAACTGTTTGTTGAGTCTGTACTTATTCTGAAGCCCTTCCGGACCACCAGATCCAGCCCACACGCGATTGCAGAGATGCGATAAAAACACATTTTGTCTCTGCGATTAGTTTTCATGGGAATGAAAGCAAGTGTATGCATATGCATTAAAGAGTAGGACCTGAGGTGATATGACACTCTGGCTGAGCTTCTATTCACCATGAAACAGCTCCATAGAGCCGCAGAAGGCTGCCGGAGCTGCAGCAGGGGCTGCAGTGGCTCTTAGAGATAGATGGAGAAAGAGAGAGAAAGTAAAGGGGGGCAATCCTTTGTTCTGTCAAGGACTTAACACAATCAGAGTGTACAGTGTGTCAGGAGCGCACAGGCATATATCAACTTCAATCTCTTTTTAATGAAAAATCCTGCCCTCTCTAATATGTGCAAATTAACCTCTTCTCCTCCCTCCCTCCCTCCTCCCTTCCTGCCATTTCCCCTCCCCTCTCTCTCTCTCTCTCTCTCTCTCTCTCTCTCCCTTACAGAGGCCCCTCGACTCTCTCGCTCCCCACCGTTGTTTCTGTCCCTCATCTTCCTCCCTTTTTTTTTACCCCCACTCTTTTGCATTGCCTTCACTAGTTTTTCCATCCCCATCCTCTTATTCAGTGAGTGAGACCACAGCGGAGAGAGAGAGAGAGAGGGGGAGACTCGTGCTTTCCATCTAGCTTGTTGCTTTAGCCCCCCCCTCCCACCCCCCAACACCCATGCAGCAATTATCTAGATCAGTTACTTTGCAAATAAATAAATAAGTGAAAAATCATTTAATGAATAAATAAATAAACAACACAGAATAATAAGTAAAAGTCAGTGTCCACCAGCAGCATCAGCAGCAACATTAAAATTCACCCTCCATCCTCCTCGGCTCCCTTTGGTTTTTCATCTGTCTTTCTGCCTCTCTGCTCCACCACACACACACATACACACACACTCACACACGTGCGCACGCCTGATCATGCTATTACCCTGATTATCCCGATGAGTTGGTCAGATCTTCGCTTTCTCATTCTGCCCGCGCTGATTGTAATTTAGAAATTACACCTAATGAGGAATTTTTAAAAACACGGCGACCACTCTGTGGCTGCCAGCTCCACGCCGTTCCCTGCCCTAATGGATTTCCTGGTATGGAATCCATTTTTGCCCCCCCCCCCTTCTCTTTCTGCCCTGCAGGGGGTCGGGCTAGCCAGGCCCTCCCTTCCTTCCCTCCTCAACTCTCACCCACCCCCCTATCCCCCACACCCCTTTCCCCACTAATTGGGGGCGACTGGTTTTGGTGAAAAGAAGTCATAATCATTGTTTCTGCTGCTAATTTAAGTGGTTAAGTGTACGGGATCAGCCCGCAGGACAAGGAAATGAGTATGATTAAATTTACTTTTTTTTTTTTTTTAAAGTTTAGCAGCTGAAGTGCCAATTTCCATTCTGCTGTTGAGTTGAAGATTTTTCAAAGTTGAGCATCATATGGCACCTAAAACAAGATAAATGCATAAGTCGGAGCATGTTTAGTGGGTTTTGTTTGGCTTTTCCCCCCCTCTGTCTCTCTCTTTTGAGGAAACAGATCGAAAAGCATTGTTCGGGATGCTAAAAGCATCTGCTTTTCATAGGTCACAGTCTGCTTTTCCCTCCTCATTTTGGCATTAATTAAAAAAAGGGGGAACTGTGCCTCTAAAAACTGACAGAATAAAAGCATCGGAGCCTGATTTCTCTTTTATTTCATGGAGGAATGTGAACCATCAAACAGCTGAACAATAGTTTTAACCTGTCCTGCTCGTCTCATGAACACCTGTATGATGTGCGAGTGTGTTTCAGGGAGGAGGGGGTATTTTTCAGGAAGGGTGGGGGGCAAACACACACACTCACACATAGGCACGCATGCAAATCAAAGCCATCAACAGCTTGTGATGAAGTGAGACGTAGTGGCATAAACAGAGTGTGTCGTTACCATGGAAGCCACTTTCACCTCACAGGCCGAGAGACAGGAAAAAAAAACACAAAGAGCCAACTAGACAGGGAGGGAGGAAGGAAAAAAAAACAGTAACAGACAGACAGAGAAACAGAGAGACAGACAGTGTTTCAAGCTCTCCTTCAGCAACATTTAATAGCTTTTCAAACCTTTCTGAGCTTTTTTCTCCCTCCATACTATAGTGTCTTTTCTACCAGGAGGGAAACACTGTATTTGTACAGTAAGTGGTCTAAAGAAAGGGAAAAGTTCATTGTAACGTTGTTTAATAGCCGATTGAACATTCACTGGTTTTAATGAGCACGTCCCCAAAGCTACAGGAGCAGACGTACAGTGGCCATTGGAGTGGAGGGAGTTTGAGGATACTGGAGCCACATCTGTCCCCACTCTTTTTTGAGTCTCTTTTGTTCCTCTTTGGTGCTACTGTGGGTCACAGATTCCAGCTTCAGATGCCTTGTTTCTCATTACATTTGAAATCATTTCCTAAGCCACTCCAGTCTATTTTTCCTACGACCGTAATCTCCAGCGTTTGGATTTATCGGTGCTTTTCTCGGTCAGCGGTTTGATGCTCCACAAGCCAAATTTCTGCTCGTCTCGTTTCCTCGGCGTGCAACACTTTTTATTTTATGATGACAGCCATAAACAAGATTTAAAATTCACTTAGCTGGAACTGGAACAAATCAGTGCCCGCAATTTCTCTGCATAGCACTGAAGGTCCACTCCACTCCAATTCATAACAATCCAGCCTGTTGCAGGAAATTGAACATAGCAACCTGGTCATAGGCCATCTGAGCGGAGAAGCACAAGCAAAAAGGGGTACTCCAGATATCTCCCTTCATTTGACAGAGACACTAAGGACAAATTTCCTTTCTTTATGTTTTATAAATGGGTCATCTTGGCCAAATGGAAGCCTTTATCCCTTTAATCCAGCTCATCTTCTCCCTTGGAGATCTAACAGGTTACATAACTGCTATGAAAGGGCAGCATGGAGATTAGAAAAAGAGAGAATTACCTTCAATGTCCCATTCAAATGTTCAGAATTCAAATAAAAGAGAAAAATGGTCGTTTCTGCTCATTGGAGCAGGATTTTATTTTCTAAGGTGTCTTACAGGTCAGTGTTTACTTGCCATTTCCTCGCTGTGTTGGGATTTTTTGTTGTTGTTGCTGCACCGTCTTGTCCACCTCACAGCCTGATTGCTGCTGAGTGAAAGAAGCAACCAGTCTCCACACCTTCTCCTACAAAAAGCTGGGCCGAGTGAGACCGTTCTAGCAACGCTACAGCTTTGAAGGTTTGCCAGGAAGGCTACAGGAGGTAATCAGAGGAAAATATGTCCTCTCCTCCTCCTCTTCTTTTAGACCTCCATTAGACCAGCCTGCCTCTGTCTGGGAAAATTGATTTTCTCCCTCCCCTCCTACTCTCCTCTCCTGTTTCTCCTCTTTTTTTCCTTTTTTTTTTTTTTTGCTTCTCAGGTTCCATTTGAGGCTTGTTCATCCACTCTCGAGAGCAGTTCTGTGAAACAGAGAGAGAAAAGAGAATAGTAGGCCACAACAGGTTGTTCACACATATAGTTACTCATCCCCGACAGCATCCATCAGGGCTTTAGTCCCATCTCTGTCATCTGCAGGTACACACAGCCCTGCGGTGCTTTACCGTTTACCTTCATCTGCGCAGCCCTTTCGTTCTTCACGTCTTCCTCTTTCTCTTGCTCTTCCGCCAGTCATCACACTTTCACCTCCTCTCTCTCCTCTGTCAGAGCCAAGGTTTGGATCAATGCACCATTGATTTTCCTATCAATGAACATTAGTATGGATCAGACTGCTGCTTGCACTGCACTGCCCTGCAAACTTCACACACACACACAAACAAACATGCATGCATGCACATTTGTCCACATGCATGCATGTGTGCATACACAGAAGGTCCACTCTGACATTTTTTTTCCTGCTAAGCTAAAGTGGGAAAAAAGGGACAAACTCGATGCTGCGGACAAAGGAAAAGCAGCAGCAGAAATAAAGGAGGGTGGGTTTGATAAAAGAGAGGTTCAGGTTGAAAGCACGGGAGCCAATCAATGTGAGGAGTGACAGAAAAGGTAGGAAATTAAATCAGACTGAGCAGAGTTAGTGCTCAGCGTTAGGAAAGAGTCATCGGTCAAACTGCCTGCTAAGTCGATTCACTGCAGAATAATTCAGCCTGACTGGCAACCAGCTCAGGCTGTTGATAATAGCTGCTAATCATGACAGTGAATGGATGTGTACTCTTTATACACCTTTGGCTGTCTTTCTCATACCTCTCCCACTCACTCACGCACACTAGCAGGAGCACACACACACACACACACACATACATCTGTCTCCTCTCTCACCCTGTAATGGGCTCTGAGTCAGGTGGAGATTGACACTTTTCATTCTGCCGTGCTCCTTTTGTGTCCAACATTGTATTCATTCCACACAAACCAACGGCGGCTTCACAGAGAGCACATTTCTGCGCACATCAGCTACATTTTGCATCAGCAAACAATGAATGAATGATTACCATCTTCAATTAACCGGGCATTCCCGGGAAAGTGGAAAGGAGAGGGAATAGAGCAGTAAATATTTCTTATTTGTTGTGCTGCCACTGGAGCCATGTAGCTGTCCTCTGTCTTTGCAGCATACGACAGGGTACAAATGGACTACTTTGCCCCCCTCATTATTACATTTCCTCATATATTTCAAACACACACAGAGAGAGAGAGTGAGAGAGAGAGAGGGAGAGGGGGGCAGAGAGAGGGAGAAGCTGGGGAGACTGGTCTTGATAGAACAAAGAAACATCCCTCTTTGGGAGTGCTCGCATGAAAGTTGATCCTCAGATAAGACCCCCTGTACAAGGAAACTGAAAAGCCTCAGGGCCGTCCTTCGCCCTGCCTGATTGTAAAGCGTTTTAATTTGGGCTTCAGTGGACATGTGCCAGCCTCGTCTGTCTGACCGACCCTGCCCGTGAGCCTCAGGCATCACGTGTTAGGTACAAAACAGTTTCCAAAGTTGCATTTTATTAAGTTGATGAATGAATTATTTGGCTGTTAATTAAAAAACAACTGTGTGCACTTTACAACGAACTATTAAATCCCAGTAGTCAGTAATAGAATAGTCCACTGTAGAAATTTAACGTGGCTTAAAATGTTAGAAAGAAAGATAAATTTTGCCTGCAGCAAAAAGCGCTTGTGGGCAACTGTTACATGATATCAAAGCTTTTCCTCTGCCGTTTCCAAGCATCAACAAAACAGCAAAAGCTCATAATACACACAGCAATCTTTTTTATGCTTGGCTCTTATCATTTAGTCTTCCGTTGCAGATATCAGACTGGCCTTGACTTCATAATGCCCGTGTTTCCCACGGGCTGCGGCCCAACTGTGCCTGAAAGAAATTTGCTTGTGTAACCACTTCACTGCACCCCCCCCCCCCACCCCTCCCAACACAGATAGCCAACCATGAAGAGTGGCATTCTGCACAAAACAGGTGACAGGAGGAGTATTCATACAATTTATTACCAGACGTGCTGCGTAGTAGGAGTTGTTTCTCCCTGAGCTCTCCTCTGCACTGCTGCAAACCTCACACACACACACACACACACACACAAAACCTGTGGGAGTTGCAGAGTGGGTGGTGGTGGTGCTGGAATTTTTTTGGCAACATGTCAACGAGAACCTTTCTAACCACAAAGTTCAATTACTCACTTAACTCACTTTGATCCAGACCCCCTTGCCTCTGTGATTGAGGCCTTATCATGTGGCTTGGCTAAAACGAGCCCTGAGCAAGCTCAGCCCTGAATAAACCATTCAACAGTAGCACGCAGTCGGAGTGCTGGCAAACCCTTGTCTGATGGGTGTAGCCAATCGTAAGGGTCGGGAGGCGGGATGGGGTACGACTCCCCAAAACCAGCAGCAACAATGCTAACAAACTAACAGGGCAGTGATCAACTTCAGAGTGTCTGCACTGCTGCAAAAACAGATGTGAGTCTGGTGTAATGTCAAGACATGAAACTGTAAAACTGTAAAACACACCAAGAAGGGGGTTGGGGGGGGGGCTTTAATTTGATTTAAATAGAGTAAATAAAAGCATCAAATATATTTAAAATAAATTTCAATAAATTAATAAAAGATCCAAAAATATGGCGGCTCCAGTGTAAGAAATCTGAGTGAAATAGAGCAAAAGAAAAAGAAAAAAAATCAACCAGTCAATCAAATAAAAATCATTCATTCATTTTCTAAACTGTTAAATCCGCTTTCTGTTTGCGCGCTTTGCCTGTAGCGGTCAGGTCGTAGAGCCGCAGTACAGCCGGGAGCCGAACAGGATGTGAGCGGAAAACGAGCTCCCGACAGCGGCCACAGGAAGAGCAGCAGCCGCTGAAAGCCTGCTTTTCACCGGTGGGGAACAGGAGGAACAGCTGCCCCTACCGGCTTCTTCTGTGAGGTTTACATGTACAGCAATACGTACGTGATTTACAATAATAATAATAATAATAATAATAATAATAATAATAATAATAATAATAATAAACCGGGCTAGACAGATGTGTTTTAATATAAAAATTTAAAAAATATATAAAAGATATAATTTTTAATTTTTAAAATATCAATGGTTACATTAAAAGTGGGTGAATTGCAACATTTAATACTACTACTACTACTACTACTACTACTACTACTAATAATAATAATAGTATTAATAATACATTTTTAATAGGGTACTTGATTATTAATTTATTTAAAATATATACCCTGCGTGTTGAAGCATATCCTAAAATAAATAAATAAATAAATAAATAAATAAAATAAAATAAAATAAAATAAAATAAAAGTACGCTGGTGACCCGCAGGTTAAAGACTTTGAGCCCTGTTATTGCGTTTTACGTCAGAGGATATTTGCATTTCATACCCCCTCAACCACATGTTGGTCTGCCATGTTGTTAGTGTGACAGGCAGGTTTAAAGGAGCATAATTGCAGTCACATTGAGCTTTTATTGTCGCACACGGAGCTCCAGCCAAGCTTATTTCAAGCTGTAGATGTAGCCCGTATTCTTCTGTGGACTGGCAGGAAATCATCACGGAGCTCTAATCACCGTTACATGAGGGGGGTTTCGGGCCCGCGCCCCAAAGTCTTAATGGTAGGTAGGTGATGGTGGTGGTTATGGTGCGCGATGGTGAATCGGAGCAGCCATGCGCGCTCTGGCGAATGCGAGCCGTTCAAATTTCCATATATGTCCTGGGAGACCCCCACACCACCACCACCAGCCCTCCTCTTTTTCCTCACACACACACACACACACACACAGGGGGAGAGAGAGAAAGAGAGAGAGCCTCCCCCCTCTTGTCTCCCTCCTTTCTTTGTTCCTCTCAGATGATTCCCCTATAAGCTCCCCACAGGAGAGAGAGAGAGAGAGAGAAACCACACCAGTGCCACCAAGCGGCGATGAGGCGCGTGCCACCGTGCGCGCGTGCTCTTTGTTAGTCAACTGATTTCCACCACCTTGGTATTTTATACAGAAGTCTTCGCGACGCTTAAAAAACCATGAAACAAACACAGCCGGGGTGAGATCGCGACACTTTAAATTCAGGGTGTCGTCGCATCGAGCCGCTGCTGAAGTGTCCTTGAGCAAGACACTGACCCCATGTTGAACTCTGGGGTGGAAGCAGGGTGGGAGGTGTGTGTCAAGGGAGGAGGGGGGGGGGGGGGCGGAGGGGTCTTCTGTCCTGCGGAGATGATCATATTATCATCAGGAGGGCGCATCCGAGACTCTTTCTGATTTCTTTTCCACCGGCGTATCTGATGGATTAGGCAGCAGAATGATTCAATAAAGCGGAGACTATAGGCTGCCCGCGACGCTAATTAAATTAGCTTTATGTATAACTCAGTTAATGAGCTGCTTAACGGCGAGACGTTAATTACAGATTCTATATGGGTCCCGCTTCTTTGCTTTCCTCGCACATCCTGGAATTGGGATGAATCACATATTCGCACGTTTAATTCAGCCAATCTGCTGCTTTGGTTATTTATTTATTTATTAATCGCTTTGTCTTAAAAAATACTTGTGAGATTCAATAAAAGATCTGCAGGCACAGGGAGGCAGAAGAAAATGAGGGGGGGGGGGGCGCTTTTTTCCCAACAGGGGGCAGAGTCACTACACAGAAATCTGCTTCCTCTCTCTGCCTCTGTCACGTACGCACACGCACTCGTGGCGACGCTTCGAGACCTGTTGTGTTTCCCTGAAAGCAATTTTCATCCAAATAAGCAGCTGCCTTTAAAATAAATTACCTTTTGAATATGCTCATATATTTATATACACCTCGGTTGCGCTCCGCTGTTTGTTTGTTTGTTTGTTTGTTTGTTTGTTTGTTTGTTTGTTTGTTTGTTTGTTTGCTTGTTTGTTTGCTTGTTTGTTTGTTTGTTTGTTTGTTTGTTTGTTTGTTTGTTTGTTTGTTTGTTTGTTTGTTTAACAGGACCAGGTCAGGGACGTGCAGCTCGCTCCTGTGTTTCTGATCTATGGTAGAAAATGAAGCTGAGAGTCTGACAGAGAAATCACTTTTTCTTTTCTTTTCTTTTCTTTTCTTTTCTTTTCTTTTCTTTTCTTTTCTTTTCTTTTCTTTTCTTTTCTTTTCTTTTCTCCCGGGAACAATGGTTAAGTGATGCAATGTTTGGGTTTGGAATCAGTTTACAGTTTTACAATAAAAGCGATAGATATGAATCACAGTCAGCCTGCTCGGACTTATTCTTTATTCTCATAGGGGCCTCATTGTTACACCGAGGTCCTGACCCCGGAGGCGGTTATTTGGGAGTTGTGGTTTCTTGCTCCTCCATGTTTAATTGAAGTAAAAAAAAAATAAAAATCTCATTTGGAGCTGGAAAAATGCAAGGAATCAATGTGCGAAAATGCATATAGGTGCTTTTTTTTCACCGTTAAAGTTTCATTCGTTTCACTTGAATGCTTTCATAAAGCTCTTTGCTATTTTCATTTTATTACATTGATTTTAGCTAATGAGTGATCAGGTTTACTTACATTTTTAACTCACAAAAAAAAAAAGTTCAATAAATGACTGTATTTTAAAGATGTGAGCTTTTGGTTTGATGTTAGATTACCAACTTTGGTTCAATCTCAAATTGCCACTTCTAAAAAATAAATATAAAGAAAAAAAATGTATTAAAACTAAACATGTATTAATCCCATTGAAACAGTTTGAAATGATTGTTTGATGTTTTGTTCCAGGATATGAGAACTTTCTCACTGATCTTACTCTGCACATAAATGTGCGCTTTTTAGTTTTAGCTTCCTTTCTTCTTCTTCCTCTTCTTCTTGTTTTTGCTAGAATATGTCAAATTTTTCAGTTTGTGCCTGTAAGCTCACAGATTATATTTGTGGACAGTTTAAGCACCAATTTGTCAGTGAAGCTAACAGCAGCTTGCTTTAGTTCGTTGTAAAGTCTCTCTTTTTAAAATAGAGTTTATTATCATTTTAAACCTTTGCACAATCTTTTACACTTTGAAGGCACACTCAGTGGAATCTGTGGGTTTTGCTCTGCATGTGAGAGCTGTAAATAAGTCAGACAATTTAAGAACATCACAGATCTAGATAGATATCCATCTCACTAGCTAACCCTGCTTGTTATTATTCACAGTGTGGATAATAACAGTCAGATGTCCATCAGCGTTGATTAGGGAAACAGAATAAATGGAGGGTGCTGGAAGTGTCTCTGCTTAAGTAAAGGACAAGAAAAGAAAAAAATCAGTTCAGCATATTCTGAAATACATTTACATTACTCTCAGTTTGTCTTAGTTACCAGCATCCACGCTCAGGCAACACACATACAGACTGGATTTATTCTCTAACCTTTAGACATGAAAGTCAGGCCAAGCATGCGCTGACAGTTTTGTCTAAAATCAGGCCACAAGTAACCTGCTCTAACCCTGAATAGTTTTGCTATATAAACTCCTGGATCTATAAAGTTCAGGTTGTGTTTCAGTAAGATTTCTGCTCATGTTTAAAGCTTTACTGCATGCTGAGAAGCCGCCACACATGTCTGTATTTTAGGATTTTAAAGGAATCCTGTTTAATTCAGCTCCATTTGATATTTGGCCAGAATGGAAACTTTAAAAAAAGGACAGGCAACAGCTAAACCAGCAACAACTCAAAAAATCAGCAGCTCACAATTTAGTTAATTTCAGTCTTTTGGAGGAAAAAAAAAGTGTTAATATCAGCTCCCCTTCACCTTTTCTCCCCCTTTGCTTCTGGCTTTTCTATAATAAGATCTCAACTCTCTGTGTGTGTTTGTGCTTGGCAGGGATAATTAGTGATAATTAACACAAAGATTCAGCACTTTTATGAGGTCTGTAATTAATTTACATTTTGGGAGTAATAAAACTGGTCAATGTAGAAAAAACAGGAAGATCAGCCCCTGTTTGAAGGAGCTGCTCACTGAAAACCATTAGACTTCTACTTCTTCTGCTTCTTTCATGAGCAGTTTTGTCTTTTATCAGCAGTGTTGTGTTACCATTAGTGTATGAATGTAATTGTTGAAAAGAATAATTGAACTTTACCCTGCTTATGTGAGCACACAGAGAGTTATTACCAGTTTTGCAATAAAGCAGGTAACTAAAATTTAACAAAAGAATATTTACTGCACTGTGCTGCCTCCCTTTGCAAAAAATGAGCTCAGGCAAGATCAGCACGGATGCTTGTAAATGACTGCATTTCCCCTGAATGTGCTTCCATGTAAGAGAAGAAGGTGATTAAGGTAAGGAAGCTTTCTCTGTTTACATATAGCTCGTTCACGTGGTAAAAAGCCACAGGCCAAACAAAACAAATAGTCTTCAAGAGTGAAGACAGCAAATGTAGACAACGTCACAGGAACGATGGCAGGCAGTTTTCTTGATTTGTGTGCTTAATGATTGGCTAAGAGGAGAATATGCGGTTGTGGAAAGAAATGACCGAATGCATCAAAAAATAATAAAATGTATGCATGCTGTCAATCCAGACCAGAGTCTGCAGAAACAGATCTGAATGGCAGGTTACAAGTACAACTCCATGTTTACGTCAGACCTCGTTTTGGACTTTATTACAACAGAAATAAATACAGTGACGGTGTGTGACCTTGTGTTCTCCCAACAAGCTGGTTCTGGAAATGCCTCGGTGTTGACACATTTTCTAAGGTCACGTTACCCCGGCCTCTTCTTAAAGGGGATGTTTATAGTTTGTTTTTTATGTAAAGACAGACAGTGAGGAGGAATTATGGGTTAAACAATGAGATCATTTGACTTCACTGGCCCTCATTCAACTATGGGTTAATCACGAAAAGAAAAGAGGAACAAAGCGGAATCGATTACAGTGCAGATACAAAACTTCCCTTTGGCATTTAAAAACACAAAAAGCAGGGATGTGTTTGTAGGTTATGTGTCATTGTTAAAAAGGTTGGTTTTTTTTATATATAAAATGAAACAACTTCATCAGCAGTGTCAAGGATGGTAAAGGTTAAGAGAAACTGCATTTAACAGCCACAATGACGCAGAATAAAAAGGGCACGCGTGTGGTTCACGGTTCGTTTGTATGTTAAACAGATCAGGCAAAATAAAGGGTTAAAGAGAAAAAACAAAACTTATGATTAAGTATTAAGTTTTAATTCATGAGCCCGAGTTCGAATATTTTTATTCATATTTAATTTTTAGCTAGACTTTTATTTTGAAGGTATTAGAAACCGCTTGTAAACCACATTATGCGATGTATTCAACTGTACATGTCTAAAAATATTGAGCCTCGGTTAATCGCGCAATGTATGACCGGGAAATTGCGAATGTTTGACGTCAGGCTCGTGACGCAGATCCCCAACCAAAGTTGGAGCAGGAGGTTGGAGAAATCCACGCACTGCGACCTATCTTGGAGGAAAAAGCACGGCGGCACTGAGGGAGTGAAGGCTAATCTATTTCACAACCCGACCCGGAGCCAAAATGGACTTTGGACAAAGCGCGGAGTCAGAGGTCACTCCGATAGCTGCAGCGTGTGTGGCCGAGCAATAGACCGCAGTCCAAAGCATTCCTAGATAATGAACGGCAGGCAGACCACGGTCTCACTGAGAGGATGCGATGCTGTCTAAAATTAGCGTCGCAATTTATGCAACCACCGACAGACAACAATTGACAACTATAAATGGATTTGATATCTTTTTAATTACTGCAGGAAGTCATAAAATAAAAGTTTAAGCATCCGAGCTGCACAAAGATGGAACAGACAGCTCGAGGGGGCAAACTCCAAGTCAAGAAGAATAAAGAGTAGCCAATAAGAAGTCAAGTGCTCGCTGATTTTGTAGTTTCCATGTGCAAAAGTGAATTTCTTTTCTTTTCAGTTCGTGGCAGTTTTATACTTTTCACTGGATTCCAAGCCTGGACTGCGTTACGCACCGACTCCACATATTTAAGGCTCATAATGGAAATTTAAAAGTGACCTATTTACGGCTCACCTCATGACTGCCTCGAGGCTTGAGCGAGGAAGTTTCCGACACGCGCAAAAAAAGAAAGACGTCACATGTAATAAATACTAAACGCCCTGACCGAAATGCTTTGGCGAGCACCGGGGAGCAAATATGAGCTGTGTAGAGTAACTGCCCCAAAAAGAAATGCGTAATGCCAGCTCAAATGCGAAGTGGGTGAAGATGCCCGTCTCGAAGGCGTAAAAAAACCCTCGTTTCATCTGTTTATCTGGATGTGTATATTAGATTTAGCATGAGAACCCAGCTGTGCAAATCAGATGGTTGCTTTAGATAACTGTATAGTTGTGCAAAAAAAAAAAAAGATCCTGGAAACCGCTGAATGAGTAAACGAATAAAAGTATGCACCGTGATATATATAGCAATAATTAGTGCGCTAAATCTGATTTGATAATACAATGACAATATTACACAGTCCACACCTCAATAAGTCGCCCACGATCGCATCTGCTCATCCTGGTCCGTCCCGACCTCAGAGGGTGGAAGACCGTGGCATTGTGCTCGTTCTCAATTAATAGATTAGACACGATGTAGAAATATCAGAACTAATACAATACAGACAGAGTTGTGATGAAGAAGGAGTGGGGGTGTCTTCGCTCTGACGGCTGGACTGCATAGCATGCAAAGTCACACTGTAGCACAGCTGTACGAAGTGTTACAAGATGTTGATAATGTTGCTCATCATCTGACACGATCCACGTCTCTGCTATCTAAACTAGAAATGCTTAATCTCACCCCCACACCCTTATCTCCCTTACATGATCTATATCCTCCCTAGAACCAGCCTATTTATTTGTGTCCTCTATAATGGACATTTGTTTCTGGTCTAGATATAATTTTGAGTTATTTGAGCTACCCTACTAAGTCCTTTACTAAAGGGCATCCTGGGCTTTCCATTGATATCTCACGTGTTTGGGTGGCAGGAAATTACAAACAAGTTCAATAGGAAGCTTATCTTTTCTTCTTTTCTCGGGAGGATATGACCTAAAAATCTTTTTTTTTAACCTGTGTTGCACTTCACCACAGACTCCCGCCCCGTACTTTGTGTATCTGGCTAAATAACTGAGCAATACTGACCGGCAGCAAGTCATAAACCCAATATCCCAGTGTCAGTGTAATCGCTGCTAAACGCTTGTGGATAATATTGCTCATAGAGAGGTATGTGTGAATACTTGGAGGTCTAGTGGTCTAGTTAATACCGGGGACAACTGTAACCCGGTAAATCCCACAGTCAGAAACCAGCTATGGGGATGATTACACTGGATATAGGGTACAAATCTAAATAAAACTGCGTGGCAAAGCGTTTAAACGTATCCGTGGTACCGACAATGGAAAAGCTTGGGGGTCGCAGATGTTATTATTTATTTATTTATTCTTTCGCTGTTCTGTATATCACTGATCCGACTGGAGGATAAAACAGCAGTGATGAATCGCACAATTAAACAACAAACCTAGATTAATACAATAAATGAATGAACGTCTTCTCGGAGATCCACAATACGCTGTAGTGTCTTCCCCATTCAGCAGCCCCGAGTCTGCCTCTCTCTCGCTATAACCTCCCACAGCCCTCTGCTTCTCCAGATCAGCTGATCCGTCACGTGGTCTGATGTCGTGGGTCTCCCTTTTGCAAAATGGAGTTGTCTGAGTCTGTGCAGAGAGGGCTACAGTCTTTAGCAGACCAGTCCGTCTTCGACCACGGCAGCTTCCAGGTGCTGGTGGACGTGTCTTTCCGGAGTCTGCTCTCCTCTCACGGCGACCCCACAGTCCTCGGTGAGCTGCTGCCTCTCCGCGCGCCGCTGCTTTTGTCTCCGCTGTTGCTTCCGGTTTATCTCCGGGTGTGAGCGTGCGGCGGAGCTGCCTCGGTGTTTGCGGATTTTTACGGCTCTGCTGCGCGCTGCGAATTAACCCGATGGATCCCTGCGTTTATTTTAAGACATTTCACGAGTCCGAGTGGCCGCCTGCTGCCCATCAGCTGCTTTAAAGCGACCCGAGTCTTTTCGAGCTGCCTGCTTTGCATTCAGCAGCAGTCGCACAATCACACACGGCCACTCGGGATCCCTTTTGTCATTTAAACTGGCATCAAGTCCGCTCGGAGTATTAGAAAGACCACGATGGTCATTTTAGACTCTAATAGTCCGATCTGATCTCGGACACACATCCGATTGACGGCTGTAATCGCTCTCAGCAGACCGGCGAAGCGCCCTGCATGCTGATGCTGTTAATCGGCTCGAATTTGTCTTGTAAATATAAATGATGCAAAATGACAGCAGACTTTTGCTCGATGTAGGTTCTAGTTTCATCACAGCTGCTTCAGCTGTTTTCACAGGCCATGTGTCGTCTAACCTCTGCGGCACCCAATCCCATTTTTACTGCGGAATTATTTAGAAAGTGAAGTACTCACTAGACAAACAAACAAAGGACCCCCCACCCCCTCCACCCCACCCCAGGCTGATGCAGCACAGGGGGTCCCATTCACATGCAAATTATCAATGATTTCCATTCTGCGCGTCAGTGTGGAGAAACCAAAGTATATGGACCCTGCATCAGACGTACACGAATTGGCTTCTCTGTTCCGCCCAGTAAGAATGTTGTAACAGCAGCATTCCTCATTCCGTCTTTCTGTTTTTTTGTCATTTCAGATCAGCCCGAGTTTAACCAGATAGACCAAATCCTGCTGAAGCAGAGCCACACAGCTGCCGTCACCTTCATACTGGAGGCGGTCAAACAAAACGCAGACCAGTCCACGATAAGGTACGAGACGGCACACAGAGCATTTACTGTCCACCCTGTGTGCAGGTGGTGGTTATAAATTGGACACAAACAACCTTATCTGTTGCCCGCATGAGAGTCTCCCTCCCATAACACACGTAACAGCCTGTCCTTATGATACAGATGGATCCTGTAGCCTACACTGCCTACACTTTCTTTTGTTTTCTTTGTGTGTGTGTGTGTGTGTGTGTGTGTGTGTGTGTGTGTGTGTGTGTGTGTGTCGCCTTGTTTGACCCTGACCTCAAACCTAACCCTTTCAAAGCGAAGCACCTGAAGTAGCGCGCTATTTACAAGCAGGTCATTTCATGACGTTGAGCCAAAACCGCGCTGTTTTCATGCCTCTAACAATATGCAAGGAGACAATACTTCCAGAATTCACCTCCAAGGGGACTTTAAGTGTGGTCTTTATGTATAATTACTGCAGAACAAAGCGACTCGGGGTTTTAGTAAAGCATCCGTTGAAGTTCTGAAGCTCGATGGGATGTTCTGTTCGTGTAGCAGGACTTATTATTCTCATCTTGAAGTAGGTATGAAGGAGCTTGCAAGCTGCCAGTGGAGCCATAATGTCTCCAGCAAATTAGTGCTGTAGTTACGCTGTTATACTTGGATCTGTGGTATTATTTATACATCTCACGAGTTTCTCATATGTAGCATTTTTTCCTCTTTGTTTTGTGTATTTTTTTCAGCTGAAGATTTTTTTTCCCACTTGATCCAAGTGGTGTTGGATGTTCAAGGTGTAGAGGATGAACTGTACGCATGTCCCGAACAAGCAAGCGTTAGTTTAAAGCTGCAAACGCTTTAGATTTCTATTATATTATTATTACTGTTATTATTAATAATATTTTACTCATTGCTTCTCCGCAGTCTTAACTGCAAGAAAGTCGGTTTTCAAAGTCTGCTCACAGAACCTGTGCAACAAGCTGAATTAAACTAATTGTTCCTTGGAATTGGATGACGAAAGGAATGCATGCAATTCTGCTATCTCCATATGAACTCCCTGCTGCTTTATGTAAAGCTGTCTAAGTGGACTTCCTTTCTGGGAACCAGCTGCGTTTTAAAGTATTGTCTTCTCCGTTCAGTTCCAGCCTTGAAGAGCTCACATTCAGCGCAGACAGAACAGAAATATTCTACAGCGCATACCAGGTAGCCTATATTCAAAACTAGGACGCATTTATTTCATCCTTTTTTTTCTTTTGTTTTTTTGCCAGACTTGCCAGCAGCTAATTGGTGCTTTTTTGTTTTGTTTTGTTTTGTTTTGCAGAAACATAAAAAAGATTTGGAGCGTCTTTTAGCAAGGTAAGGCATCGCTGCGTGGTTCGAGCTGGCAGTGCTTAAGAGATTTGTGGGACTCATGTTATTTTAAGGTGTTTGCTTCGCTCTCTGGGGATGCCATCACAGCCTACTATTGCCTAGGCTTTGTTTGTTTATTTATTATTTATTAATTACTTAATTGTTTTGGTAAAACTCGAGTCGCAAATTTGCACAATTATTAACCGAATGATTTGACACGTTGAAAACTGGATATTCGAGGTAACGTGGGAGGAAGAGGAGGCGAGTTGTTGTTCTAGTCAGTATTTAAGCTTCTCCGCGCCAAGATTAACTGACTTGTAAATGTGGATTTATGACGTGTTAACAAACAGCTTTTTGTAGAAGAGCCACCATATATGCAAACGGATTTAACTGCAGAAAACCACCTGATGCGTAAAACCCCTGTGACGCACGGCAACTTTAAGAGTTTTTAAGAGTTTTTTAGGAGTTTTGGTCATATCATTAATTCTCTGCCTCCTCGCCGAATGAATGGGCAATATTTTCTACAGAAGCAAAGATGACTCAGTCTCTCCTTTCTTTTTCTTATAGCATAGGAAGGGGTCTACCTCACATTACCGACGCTTCGTGGCGCCTGGAGTACCACATGAAGGTGAGATCGCGAGACTAAATTCTGTCTGTTAGCGGTATATCATTTGTTGTGTGTTTCTAAAATGTTGCTTCTCCCACAGAACGGGCAGGTGGATAAAGTCAACGATTCTTTCTATTTGATATCACTGAACACTGAGGTAACAGCCGCAGCTTTACTCTTCTACTTTCCAGCATTTATATAAAGTCTGGTATATTTCAATGGGTAACAGGACGCTTATGTTTGCTCCTTCTTTCTTCCTTCCTTTATTTATTATTATTATTTTTTAGAATGAAGGATCCTCAGAGGACATCAACTTTACTTGCACAGTGGAGCAGCTCCAGGTAGAGGAAAACTCTTGGGGTGGATAATTGTCTCGCAATTGCGTCGTACCTGTGCCATTACGCACTACAGTCACATTTATTAGCAGTCCTAAACAATCTAACCACGGAACGTATTGCTCTGTGGTAGCTCTCCTTATCGAAAGGGGTGTGGATCTTTCAGGAAAAAAGTCAACGTGGGAAATTGTAATATTATGTCCATGCGGTAGCTATTTTTTTCTTCACGGATTCTGATTTTGATTGAGACAGAATCGCTACGATCCATCCTTTACTGCAGCTCACTTTAACAGAAAATAATGAACAGACTTGAAAAAGGTTAAAAATGTTTTGTAATCATCGTGGAAACATCAGCAGTGCCTTTTATAAAATCAGAGACCTGCTGATTGGATGAATGCAAGCCGTCAGTCATCTTCAGTCTAATCAGCCTGAATCTAAAGTCGGAAATTAGTCTAACCATTGTGCATAAATAATATATCTTTTTATATAAATGGATAAATGTTGATCGGTGTCTGCCTTTTCAGGATTTGGTGGGGAAGTTGAAAGACGCCGCCAAGACTATGGAGAAAGCCAGTCAGATGTGAAGCTTGTGTCCACTTTCGTCCCCTTTATACCTGCCACTGATGTGTCACGTGTGTTATCAACCCAACAAATGTATTTGAAAGAAAAATAAAATAAATAAAATCGTCTTTGTTCTTTGACTGATTTCAGGATTTTGGTGTGTTACACGTCTTCCAAGAACTTCCCCTTTAGGACTGGAGAAAAATATTTTATTAAAAGATTAATTTGAACGTGTGTACAGTAAAGAAATTACACCCTCGCGTTGTTTAAACAGCTTGTGTAGGATTTCTGACATAGCTGCACGACAGCGGTGTCTTTTTTTCTTTCTTTCTCTCGAAGTATTTGTTACCACAAGAGTTTCAGCCCAGCCTTTCTTGAGATCTCTATTTTTAAAAGGCTATTATCAGAGATCTACGGCTTTCTCGCGTCATGAGAATTTTAGTCCATTCACTAAAAAACAAAACAAACAAACAAAAATAAAGCTCCCCGAGCTTTTTTGCGTCCACCTCAGCTTGAAAAGTTCAAAGCTCCTCAGCTGAAGCAGCACGGCGGCTGGATTCCGTAAACATCCGAGATGCCATCGTTTTCAGCGGAGGGTTAAGGCTCCAATTCATCAAGTGTGGAAGTTTATTCTTCTTCTTTTCTGCACAGCATGTCAGGACAGACTGTGACAAAGGTTTGACACCAGGGCCATTTGTCATATTGGCGTATTTTCCACCAAGTGCGTGGGATCTTCAAAGCAATGAGCTGGATAGCTTAAGAAGACAGCCACTTGGTACCTCAATAGACTTTGATGCGTTTGATGGTCAAAACGACACGAAGTTGTGAGAGCGCGTGTGCTGCTGCTGTTATTTTTGACATCAGAGAGAGGGCACACCGAGAGCCTACTTTCTACATCTGCCTGCTCCAACCATTGTGCCCTTCTCTTTCTTTCTTTTCTTTTCTTTTAAATTTTGGATACCCATCAGGACATATTGAGCCTCATCGTGCTGAAAAGCGACCCAAGCTGCATGGATGTGCACCGTGTGTTATTTTAAATCATGCGTCACACTAAAAAAAAAAAAGACCAGAATAGACCGACAGTAATTTGTGAGCGCCCTTAAGCAGCTTCTCGGTGTCGTTTCAGGTCGAGAAAAAGGCACAAACCGCTAAAATAAAGATATGTTTGTTAAAAACGCGCCCATCGCGTGTAAATCAGCCTTTTTTTCCTTCACGTCTTTGCTACTTTGCACATACGTAGATCAGTAGAAACAGCATACACCGACAGTAATTTCTAGGCACCCTTAAGCAACCAGACCACGTGACCAGAGCGGGGCGGTCGAACTACAAGCCATTTTGGGGACGGTGTCAGTTTCCACGGAGCACACACACACACTGCTGCGTTTTACTGGGGGGCGAAGCGGATATTTTGGAGGCAAAGTTATCGGTGCCGAAGTGGGAAGCTTTCCGAACCGGAGCCGAAGGACCGGGATCTCTTGGAAGGCGTCTGTCGGACACGCACACGCCGCGCAATCGCCGAGGAAACGGGGAGTTTTTATTCGCACATCTGAAATGCGCTCCAGTCCGCCGTGCGCTCTCCGCCACTGACAGCGTCTGCAGCCTGCTTCAAGATGGCGGCTCTACTCCTATTCATTTTCTGCTGATCGCCTCCCAACTTTCATTGTCTACTCGCCTCGGTGCCCACCGATTCCCGGCCGAACCTTCAGGTACGTCTCCTTCGATATCGTCTCTAACTAACGGGGCGAAAGGGCGAGGTTTGGGCTTTGTGTCTTTGTGTTTTCCCCCCGCTACGTCCAGCGGTGGATGTGGAGCTTTCAACGGTGGCTGCAGCGATCACCGACGTGGAGCTCCGTGTGTGGGTCTGCGCACCACTTTTTTTCCCCAGCAAAAGATGTTCCCCGCTCGACTATAAACGCCAATTAAGGGTCGGGCACATTCGCTCCTGCTTCTCCTATCGTTCAGTTACGCGTCCGTATAAGTTGGTCACGGTTCGGGTTTGCATTGCGTCGTTGGGATTTATGTAAAGTGGGAGACCCGAGGCGAACCAGGCTGTGTTGGCTGCGATGCGAGGAGCAGCAAGTGCTTCAAACGGTCCCCCTGCGTTCGTGTTTCCACGTAGAGTCTTCATTTTATAGAGTTTGGATCTTTGGGGTGATGGGAATTGGGTGGCAGGTTGGTTTTCGGTGAACGTGACCGGATGTTGGATTTATTAACTTAACTTGGATCGCTCCCGTGAACGTGCCAGGGAGGCAAACCGTTTCCACCGAGCATAAATGTTTCATGACGGCTGCTTTGTAAACACTGGATTGTCGTTAAACGCGTATACGGACTACAACTGGCTGTTTACGTTTTGGTGTGTGCTTGTCCTGAGTGGGAAGGATGGTTATTAAATTTAAATTTAAAGAAGAAATTAAGAAGGGAGAGAGAGAAAAAAAATTGGCGACTACAAAGGAGTGGCTGTGCCTCTCCAGGCAGTCTGAAGCTCTGGTAATTCCACTTAAATTCACATGAGCTGTAGCCAACACAGACTGTTTGTTTGACAATTAAAAGCTCATTATGGATCGCAATAATTCCCACCTTTATACGGTCTGTGTGTTGGCGCACACTGTAGCTCCCAGTCTGGTGATGGGCGCAAGCTAGTGTTTCCTCTGTAGAGAGCGAGGGGGGGTAAAAAATTATCATTTTACCCATGAACGCTGGTGTAGACCTTGTGTGCACTTATAATGGGTTAAATGAATCTATCCCCCCGAAACACACACTCCACCACCACCCGCTTGGTTTTTGCAGGTTGACAGGCTCACATGTGTGTGAATAGGAGCGATCATGTAGCCCAGCAGACTGGATGGAGTACATCCACTGAGTAGGGAGGCATTTACACGGAATAAACGTAATTCCTTTGATACGTTTTAGTCCTGTGGTCAGTTCTAATCAGGAGCTATTTAAGCCACGGTTTTCTAAATGAACTCACAGCGGCTGATGTGTTTCTTCTCCTTCTTTTCTTTTTGCCATCCCAGTTTTTTTTAATTGGGTTATTTCCAGCTGCTGTTGATCTACATGTAAGAGGTGAACGCTTTACAAGAGGAACTGGTCTCGTCTGGGAATAAATTAGGTTAGCACGGCTTTTACGGGTCACTACAGAAACCGATGGAAATCTCCAATTTAACGTGTCTTGTTTGAAAGAATTTAAGATGTACTAGTTGTGGAGAAATAATTGATGGCCTGCTGTCAGCACCAGCTACAGCTTAAGCCAAATTATCAGTAAAAAAATAAAATAAAATAGAGGAAAGCCCGTGTTGTGCACAAACCTCTGCATTCAGCGTATTCCCAACTGAATCCAGACTGTATTGTTTGATTTTTGGCCATTCAGCAATATTCGTTCCCCAGCGTATTAACTTTATTTTGGATTTCTTGGCTGACCTGACTTGAAGTCTTATAAAGTGAGCAGGCAGGTCACACACACACACACACACACACACACACACACACACACACACACACACACACACACACACACCCTGGCAGAGGGGAAAGCAGTTGTCCAAACACCAGCCAATCGATTAATGGCGCAACAGGCTCCCTGCATATATGTAGGCATTATCCATCATTATCCGTGTGTGAGGCATCCTTTGAACCGATTTGCTGTCCAAACTTGCCCGCAGTGGTCTGTTCACAGGCGGCCAAGGAGAGGTCGGTTGAAGCATTGAAAAGCAGCCGGGACTCGGGCATGGTGCCGACTGTGGCTCCATAAAGTAACAGTGTGGGTTCCGAGCTGGGCAGGCTGGCTCTCATCCAGCGTTTAAAGAGGGCTCACCCGCTCATATTCACTCTTTACCCCGGATAGACTTTTAATGATTGCATTAAATAAAAAAAAAATGACAGCACCCAGCCGCGATAATCTTTACAAGTCCAACTTTAAAAAACAAAAAAGTGCGCCAGACTGGTCATCTTTTTCGAGACCAATTTGCCCACCGGATCGTAACTACCGGATAAAAATCTGAAGACCGGGATCCTTTGGCATCTGGTGACTTTACTCTACCGCCCTCGCTTTTTTGTTGAAATGCACTCGAGCACAGAGTGTAGCCTACATTCGACATTCGTGTTTGATACATGGACTGTGCGGTGCTTGAACTGGAAATGGCGCAGAATAAATGGTTTGTAATGACCCAGCGTGCGCCTCAACTTCGGCGCAGTCGCTGGCGTCTGGCCATATTGGTGCTGCGCGGTGTTGATGAAAAAAGCGCAAAGCGAATCAAAATAAAGCTGAAATCTCTCTCTCTCTCTCCCGGTCGGACTCGTACGCTCCTCTGTGTCTGGCTCACAGATACATAAAGCTCGTGTAAACACCTCGGGGTGGGCTTCATTCGCCCCCGTTAGAAGGAAACCCCGCAGCCCGTTGAACCGATACATGCTTCTTTTTTTCCTCCACAAAATGGCAGCCGTGCTGTCGGCAGCCTGGCAGCCCAGCGGCTGTGTGTGTGCACGGAGGGACTCGGAGACTCTGTCCTTCCTCGTTCCCACTCTGCACACGGGCACGGCTCGCCGTGTTGTTTTTGTTTAGACATCCTGTCGTTCTGGTCACTGGCGAAGAGCCATGTGGGCTAAAAAAGCAAACGGGGTTGCCATAGAAACGCTCAGGTTTCCCCGTGGCTTGTGTGGCACACCTGACGCAGTGAGTGGGTGCCTCATATTACCCACCCCCCTGCGCGCGCACACACACACACACACACACACACACACGCAGAAACAAACACTTTCACCCAGTCACCCCGGTGCGCCCGTGTGGATGATATTAGCCCACTATTATTGGCAAAATTCGCCAAACCACACAGAACATGGCAACCCAGTAAGGGGGTTACCCACTTAACTAAAGGTTTCGGTGCTGGCTGGGTCTGATTTATTTAATTTTTCACATTGTCTCGCATAGGTTTTCGTTTTTACCCCCACATTTGCGCTCTTGGTTTAAACCGTTTCGATTTCGCTTAGAGTTTAAACCATCCATGTTTAAAAGTGCGCGCAAATCTGAAGTTGCGGGAGGTCAATATTCCTGTGCCGTGCCTCAGATTTGGTTCCTCAAAGCTCGACCGCTGCTGCCCCTACTATGTCATTAAAGATGCTGAGCTAAGGCGAAGGAAAGTGGGGAGCGCACGGCTCCATCGATCTCAGCGGAAGTGATTGATTTATGATTATTCGCCGCTGCCTGTAAATCTGCCAACGAACGTCTTTCCCTCTGGTTATTTCTGGATCGGCATAAAGGTTGATGTTGCTTTATCACAGTCCAAGCAAACAGCAGTCTCGTCCAAATGCCCCGCCGTGCGTTGACAAACCTCTGCGTGCTTTTGTTTTGACCTGTCCTCCTTCTGCGTGCAGGGATTGTTGTTCCTTCCTCTCAACATGCATCGGACGACCAGGATAAAGATTACCGAGCTCAACCCTCACCTCATGTGCGTTCTGTGTGGAGGATACTTCATAGATGCAACCACCATCATCGAATGTCTTCATTCATGTGAGCAAAACTCGTCTAATTTCATTTCATTTAATTTTTTTATGGGTCAAAATCAGTTCATATCACCCGAAGCTGCTAAATGTGAGATATGTTGGATTAAATTTAAACATTCCCAGTCTTCTTTTTTCAGTGCTGCAAAATGTATTTCTTGCTCTTGCTCTCTTTTAAACTCAATTTGGCTCCTCAGGAAATGCTTTCAGATCTCATCAGACATTAACAGTTTTTTTTTCATCTGTTTTGCAGTTTGCAAGATGTGCATTGTGCGCTATCTGGAAACCAGCAAATACTGTCCCATCTGTGATGTACAAGTGCACAAAACCAAGCCACTGCTCAACATTAGGTGAGAACTGTGCTTACCATGCTCTCTGCATTTTGCTCAGCTGCCCCCGTTGTTATTGTTACCTTTTTCAGGGCCCATATAAATTTGGTTCTAAAAGTTTAGTGACGCCCGATGGCTTGAATTTAACCCCTTAAATATGATTTTTCTGTTCTTTTTAAACAGTGTAGAACGTATATTTTCTGCCTTTGCAATCTTAAGCGAATACATTACTTGTTTTCGGTTTCCTTCCCTTTGTGGGTTCCCCACTAAACAGCTGAATCAGCCTCTGATTTAAACATTCAGACATGAGAAACACATGTAGGCGTGTAGGCGACATGACACGTTTGAGGTTTTCCACAGCGATGAATACTGGTCTTATTTTTTCAGACAAGAATTGGTTTTAAATACTTGACTGAAGTTTCTTTTCCTCTCTCTCTCTCTTTAGGTCTGACAAAACTTTACAGGACATTGTGTACAAACTGGTCCCCGGCCTCTTCAAAAGTAAGAGTCGCATTTTTACTGTTCAGTCTGACTTTTGCACGTAAATTTGTCTCTGCAAGTATATTAAAATAAGAATAAATGAACATTACCGATGAGGGTATATGTAATGGCATTTGGATATGGTGTGTATGTTGTGTAGTGGAAAGCTTTGCATTGAAAAACTTGAAGTTTCAGCTTGACAGTTAATTATTTGTTGTAAAGTGCAGAGGTGTGTTGAATTGGGATGACGCTGAGTGTTATGGTCATCAAATCTGTCTGCTTTTCTTGCTGCAAGGTTCAAGCAAAACAGTTTTCAGGGTCATGTCTCATATCACCCATCTGTAAGACAGAAATGTTGGAGAATCAAATCATTATTTCCATGAATTCTCACATCGATGCCACAGTTTTAATCTAGCTTTTCTTGTGTTTCGACAAATATTTATTCCTGGAAGTCACAATATTAAGGGGCGCTGAGAACTCTGGCACATGGTTTCTGAAATAAGGTAATAGTGGGAAGTGAAAGTGAATGGATTGGTAATAACACGCCTTTCTGAATGTCTTCAGATGAGATGAAGAGGAGAAGAGACTTTTACGCAGAGCACCCCGTAGATGGTGAGTCAGAAAGAAAATGTTCTTTTCTTTCTTTCTTTTTTTTTCTTTTGGCGAAATATTTTCCACATCAGAGAGTCTGCTGTGCTGTAAACGCAACATATAAACCCACCCTCACATCCAGCCGTGCATGTGTGTGTTTCTATAGCGTCTAATGGAACAAATGAAGATCGTGGAGAGGTAGCAGATGAGGACAAGAGAATTATTACAGACGATGAGATCATCAGCCTCTCTATTGAGTTCTTTGATCAAAGCAGGTACGCTTGTATTAAAAATACATGGAAATGGAAAATAGTTGTTCCTAAAAGACTACAAAATCTAATATTTATAGAGGTTTCTCGTTAGTAGATACAGCTGTTATGATACGCTTACAGATATTGCTCCACTATAGCCGATATTATCAGTCTGCTCTAGAATCATCAAAACTAGCTTAACTGACGCTGGTACCATGTTTTATAGATCAAAATATGACATGTCCTACCCACAGTGTGATGTAATGAACAGAAATAGGATCATGCGTATAATATGACAGATTTTGGTTTTTGTATTCAAATGCCTTTTAATTAATTATTTTTTAATGGTGTGTAAATTTTAGCTGCCTTTGCAGTCATTATAAAATAATATTCAAGACTTTATTAATAAGTTTATTCTAATGTCTGGAATTTGCCAAAATACTTGACTACAGTAATACTTCACAAAAAAGTACTGCATGAAACATAGTATGTTTAAAAATAATTTTTTTCAAATCTTTCAAAATTTGAATTCTGTTGCTAACTCTGTGTGATTTAGTTTTAGAGTTATACATACGCTGGAAAGTTACTCATGTTTTTCCTCTGTTTTTTGGCGCACAGACTGGGAGGAGCAGTGGAGGACAAGCAGTCAAAAGATCAGGTATCGCATGTTGACTTAGCCACATTTTTGTTTCCGTCATTTTTTTTCATCTTTGCTAACACTTTAGGATTAAAACAGCCTTAGAATAAGGGATAATCAAACATGTGTGGAGACAAACAATTATAATTATGTTCTCTCCAGTGGTAAAGGGCTACATTGTTTTTGCTGCTTTTAAGGTGGACCAGCCTGTGTGTAGATTCTAGTCATTGTGTATGAATGTTTTATTCCACACGTATGTATATACATATGTATTTTTATTTATTTTTTGTTATAATGTGTTTTATCTGCAGGTGGCTAACAAGAGGTACTTGCAGTGTCCAGCAGCCATGACAGTTATGCATCTGAGAAAGTTTCTGCGCAGCAAAATGGACATCCCAAACACCTACCAGGTCTGTTTAGTTTAATTATTTATTTATTTTCAGAGATACTTACTATGTATCACAAAAAACTGAGAGATATCTTATTTACATATTTAATGATTTCCTCTTACAAAAGGTTATTGTGAAAAACAAAAACAATAAAAAATAAATAAATAAACCCATTCTTTTTTTTTCCTCTTAAGGTTGAAGTCATGTATGAAGATGAACCTCTGAAAGATTACTACACGCTAATGGATATAGCATATATCTATACTTGGAGAAGGGTAAGAAATATTTTTGCACATTTTTAGAAAGCTAAGGTTTTTTTTGTTTTGTTTTTTATCTCAAGATGTGATTAATACACTGCAATTATTGAGTTGTAATTGCAGTGTATTAATTTTTATTGATACACTGCAGTATATTAATAATATTTTCTTTGTTAAATAAAACCATCTCCCTCGGTGTCAGTTAATGTATTTAATCACAATTTATTTTTAAAAATACATTTAATATCAACAAAATTAGGTACTTTTAAAATTTCACCTTGAGACATAAATAGAATAGATACTTACGTTTTGATTGCTGAGCTTTTAAAATATTATTTTATCATTGCGTTGAAGTTTTTGTATATTGTTATATATAGGTTTTTATCGCTTTGTTGTAGCTGGTGTTGTATAGTGTGCGGTCAGTTAAATATAGATATTTTTCTGCTTGTTTATTTTAGTCTTCAAAAACACAAAATCTCCAAATGGGGAAGCTGTTTGAGAAAGAGGGTTTTTGTTCATACATGTTGTTAAAGATGCCAAAATTTAAATAAATAAT